>NW_027362991.1:1200000-1847684 GCF_046119375.1 Phyllobates terribilis
GAACCAGCTAAGAAATCTATAAGGTATTGTTTACCACATAAGTAACCCTACACCGACTAGTCTGTATACGATGGTCAGTCACAATACTATATACGCCCAATGTTACCTTAGGAGCAGACATTGATTCAGACAGGATAAAGAGGAAGACTGCACAGGTAAAGAACAGCACAGCTTTCCTTGTCTAAGAAAAAAAAGAAGAGATCGTATGAAATATTGTATCTGTTCTAAAGCTGCGTAAGTATAAAAGAGTTTCCTTACCATTATAGACGATGCTCTCGTGGGCTAAGCCAATGTGACAGATGTTCCCTCATCAGAAACGAGTCAGACGCCTGGATGTCTTGTTAATGAGTGTAAGTCATGCAGACCCTTGATAGGCTATGATGAGCGTCTTCTAGTCATGTACTTTTCATTCATCTATTTGTTGAATGACAACACTGCATAGTATGAGGGAATTAGATGCATTTATCTCCCAGTAATGATTAAAGCGCCAGATCTGTGTCAGGCTCTTTTATTCCAGTACATAATTACGTTGATGTCCTATGAATGAACATGGACCCCCAAAAAGGCGTAATAACAACAGACAGTGGGCAGCAAGATGCAAACAATAAGATGGAACTGCTGCTGTGCCTGGTCTCAATTCCTGGGGATTCAGGTAACCTCTAACACTTATACAGGCTTAGAGGAGATTGCAAGGTTGAATGAA
Organism: Phyllobates terribilis; assembly: GCF_046119375.1. Lineage (NCBI taxonomy): Eukaryota > Metazoa > Chordata > Amphibia > Anura > Dendrobatidae > Phyllobates > Phyllobates terribilis. Next base: position 1,200,704 of record NW_027362991.1, read on the forward strand.
CCCAGGTGACTTACATTGGTGACAAGGTTAAAAATGAGCCTATGATTTGTTGGAGTGAAAAACAGCTGGATGCTTATGCTATGGGGGGCTATCTTGAGAAGACAGCAGACATACCGTGTTAATTGTCATGGTTTATGTCCATGTAGTTCCTCTAAATTCTAGCGTATGACCTGCCAGTTTTTTTTCCGTAAGCTTCTTTTTGTAATCCTCCATGTTGGGATGATGCAGATTATGGTACCTGTGTCACGGGTGTGTCAGAAGTGACAGACAGTCGCCCTGCAGTGGGTTGCAGGAGATCTCTACGTTTGGCATTACAGACGTCTTCTTAGAGGCTGTCTCTAGGACCCAGCGGCTACCTCCCTCTGGCTAATTAACACCCTGGCCTGGGTGTATAAATACCTGCTGTGTTCCAGAGGGAGGTGCCGGTGATGTTCATTACTCCTTGTGAAGGCTACTTCTTCCTTTCTTGAGCTTGATGACGTGTGTGCATTTGTCTGGAGTCATCTAAAGCTAAGCAATTTCCCCCTTTTTGTCCTCCCTTGTTGTCTTTAGTGTTCAGTGGGGATCAACTAGTGCAGTTCACATCTAAGCAACAGCTCTGGGAGGGTATTCTGTCCTCATGCAAAACAATTGAAGCAGAAACCATCCAAAACCTGACAAATTCAATGGACGAGAGAGTTCAGAAGCTCCTTTCGAACAAGGGGTCCTATGTGCAAATGTAACATCACCTAGAATAAAGTTTTGAGTTGAAAACTGTTTGATTTCAGTTTGTAATAACCTGCTAATGCTTATAATTTCAAAAATGACCATTTTTTTGTTCTTTATTAAAATGAAAAGGTTGAAAACTCTGCTGTGCATAATAATTTGGAACATGCATTTTGAGTGCAGTTTGAGTGTTTTATTTTTGTAAAAATATACTGTTATCATAGGCAGTTTGTACAAAAACCTTTCAATTGTACTCTAATAGTTATTTGACTGGAAAATTACAATGACTGCAATTCATATAGGTAATTTGGGAAAATCTGAGAAAATATTATTTGCATAATAATTTGGAACACAGTGTAGACAAAGGTCGAGTGAAGTCTAACAGATGATAAGGATCCGGCAAGTCTGATTTCAGATCCTTTTCTTCCCGGCGAGATAGACTGCCACCAGAAGAGTTTTGTAGAGGTTCTCTTGCAGAGAAAGTTTGGAGGGCTCGGCTGTCACGGGTGTGTTGGGTGTAATAGACAGTCGCTCTGGATCTAACTGTAGAAGGTCACTGCGCTTGACATTGCAGACACCTTCTTAATCCTTCTTCCTTTAAGACCCAGCGGCGACCTTCCACCTGCTGCTGATTGACACATCCTTGCATGGGAGTTAAAAACCCTCAGTTTGCTCCAGGCAATCACCGGTGATACTTCTATGTACAGGTTCGGAGCGCAAGCAGTCGGCTAGCGTCTTCCCTGCTGCCCTTGGAGGACAGTTGGCGTTACTCCTCTGGTGTCTGCTCAAGCTAAGTTAATCCCCTTTGTTTGTCTACCTTGTTGTCTTTAATTTGTAGCGGGACTTGACTAATGCTCACCCCTCCCCGTCCCTATCCAGGGCCAAGCTCTAGGGTCATCCAGGGTTTAGGGTCCTGCTCGACGATATGTGTTGAACCTATATAGGGACGGTAGGGTAGGCAGGGTGATATTAGATCTGCCTAGGGGTCGCCACTCCCCCTTTCCCTAGTGTTTGGCTTCCTCCCCCTCTTCCCTTTGTGTTGCACTTAGTCTTTCTGACACCTTGCGTGACATTGGCAGAGTGAATGCTCAGAAGCATGCAGGGGTCGGGAGAGTTGGCTGCGGGCCGAACCATCGTTCAGCCAACAGATATTTACTTAGTATGGGGCCCCTTACAATCTGGGACCAGGATACATATCACTAAGCAAAAGATCCAATGCAGTTAGTAAGATGCTAGTATTTAATTTTTCACTGCTGCTCCCTGTTGACATGCATTTTTTGGGCATTGACGAGATAACAGAACCAGGAAGACAATGGTAGGAAAACAACATGTATTTTATAAGAAAGGAAAATCAAAGTATTTGCATGTCAATATTTGTAGAGATTTAGTTTCTTGTATATCTGTTGCAGCATTGACTTTGGCCCCTGCGAACCTAAAAGAAGAAAAGCAGTGAATAATTCTTAGGTCATAAATGGTCATTAAGTTATCTAATGTTATCCTACGACATAGCACTGACAGGTAAGATAAGATTTTCCTAGCTAGTAATAAGAGGTGATAGCCAGGTTTAATACATGACTCTACTCTCCCATACCTGATGAGAAAATTAATACATACTATAGATGTTCATAAAACACATATAGGTCCAGGTTGGGAACAAAACGTACGTAGTTCCCCCTAATTCATTATATTCAGTAAAAGGTGGAAAACTCCTATTACTTAATAGACCCAAAGCACAGAAACAAAATGGAGTAAACGAAAACCACCAATCAAATGAATAAATAAAATCACCATTAATTATATATTAAAAAGTCATATACTGTCCACAATATACAGGTAGGTCTAATAAGGAGGAAGTGGTAGAGGAAACAAGAAGTGCTCACTTCCCCTTGAGAAAGCAACACGCGAAACGCGTGTCGGGGTAGCATGGTGGGCTCATCTAATCCTCCCCCATTTTGGGTAAGCACTACATAATACATTGACTAGCATATGTCACTGTCACTTTAATTGTATATGGACTAGTCATTTGCTATTTTGCTGGTACTTATCAAGTGTTGTTTGGATCATAATGTGTCCCTGACCATTCTTCCAGGTAGGGATTTTACTAGAGACATACATAAATGTTATTAATTCTTCCGTCCTACCTAGTACGCCTTTCTGTATTTCATTCGTCCAGTTGACATGTCCTGATACAGGAAAGTCTTCCATTTCTAGCACATCTCTTCTGCCATCTACAGAGCAAATGGATTATTACAGAGTATGTGTAGAATATGGGTTAGATGAATACTATTCTCATTTATGCTGCGTGTAATCAGGGCTGGGACAAGGGGTCCTCGTTGCAGATGGGTGGGGGGGCACAAATTTATTTAAACAGTAAACAAATGATGGATTGTTGCTGCTTAACGCTTCCAAAAGATATCAGAACAGGCAGCAAAGGAGTTCACATCCTTTTAGCTGGCAGCGGTGGCTGAGTAGAAGTTAGGATGCTGTCTGTGCCTTGCGCTGCACTACCATATGCATTGCTCGGATTGCTGCGGCCGGTGCTCCCGTCAGGAAAAGGAAAAGCAGCAGCATCGGCAATTTGTGAAAGAAGGTGCTCACCTCTCCAGACTTCACCCAGCAGTCACCAACAATCATAATAAATATGGAGAGTCAGGCAGCAGATATTTTATTTATCCGCGTGACTGGCGAATAAAAGGTTCACTCCAAAATTTGGTATCAGTAAGGGGGTGTGCCATTTGGTATGGGGGAAATAACAGCCAAAACACTTCTCCTCCTCCTCCCATCAAAGTTTTTATCTTAATTTATTGCAATCATCATATTATATAACTCTGTGTACTTACAATTGCTCATTTTGCCTTTCTACCCAAATAATTCTCTTTTCCATTAGGTATTACAATTGCTCATTTTGCTTTTCTACCCAGCTAATTCTTCTCTTTTCCATTAGGTCTATGACATCATGTGATTAAAAACTGACCAGCTGAATCCTTCTAAGCTCTATGTAGAAACAGGAGATCAATTTTCCCTGCATGAGTCATCACTGCAAAAGTCCCTGGCAGCGGGAGGAGGAAGGAGAATCTGGGTCAGGAATTGAAGAGGGGAATGGTTTTTGCAGGGAAAAGAGACTTCCTATTTCTACATAGAGCAGAGGAAAGAGAAGACTGAACTGGGTAGAAAGGCGAAAGGAGCAATTGTATGTACACAGTGCTATATAATATGATGATTGTAATATATTAAGAAGATAAAAAACTTTGATGGGAAGAGTGCTTCTTTAAAAGGGTATTCTGAGTTCAATAAATTATCACCTATCCATAGGTCCACAGGATAGGCTATTACTTCAATAATGGTGCAGAGACCCCAGAAGCGAGCTGAGTACAGCGCTCTGCTTTCTCTAGAAGTTCCATGGAGATTGAGTGGAGTAGCGGTCAAGGATTCACATTTTCACAGCATTCTGATGGGGAACAAAGGTGTCCCGTTTTGACAATCAGTTTGGGTCTCAGCAAAAGGACCCCTACCGATCTAGAAGTTCTCACCTACTCCATCTTGTACCGGAATACCCCTTTAATTGTGCACTAATGGCCCTACCAGATTACAAGTCAGTAATTCTGCCTCGACAAGCAGCGACAACATGTACAGGGGGGAAGGAGCTGTGAGAATGGCTGCAAATTTGTCCGTGTGAGCTGACGCATAGACAAGCCTAGTTCTTCTAAGTTCTAAGGTAGGCAATGTGTCCATACATTAAATAATAATCTGATTTAAAAATTAAAGGCTAACTCACGCTTTCCTTTGAGGTATAGTGTAGATTGCGGACCCCAATTTCTAGTTAAAACCTGGATATAGAAATACAAACAGAATCATAGACTAAGATGCTATTCTCCATACACACCAACATCTTAAAAGTCCATGCATGAACTTTCCAACTTTCTTACCTTTGTGCCTCCACTGCTGTCGGCAATGATGGCTATCAGGAACATGGCAGATATCCAGGCCTTTTGTGTGCACTAAAAAAAAAAAAATGAAAATAAGGGTTATCATCAGTGACGGTGTTCTAATTTTCTTGAAGTATCCTCACCATTGTTCTAGTTATTTATCTAAGGTAGCTTTGTCCTTTCATGAAGATGCAATTATGTATTTTGCAGTCCCGATCCTTTTATGTAAGAAAATCGGCGGTATTCTGTTTGTGGTTGTGGCTGTTACGGTCTAGGGACCTTGCCCTTGTTTAGTTTCTGCACATGTATTTATACAGTACAAATTGGACTATAAACACGTCACGGTACATTCGAAAGGTCTTAACACCCCCTAGGCCTAATTAGGTTAACACAGAACATCCTGATGCAATTGTGTGTTCCTCTATTATCATTAATTGTGGCTGTGACAGGCGCTTTCCAGTGTAATGCCATTCTGTTTATTCTGAGCGGCATTTATACCACGCCGTTGTACTGGCGTCAATCGCTTCATTGGTTCCTCTTATCCACTGTGGACTATAAGAAATCTTAAGCTCAAAATACTGTAATTATAATATTCTATGGTTTAAAGGGAACATATCAGCATTTTTTTGGCTTATAAACATTGCCCATCACCTTTAAAATCATGTAAATGGGTTCCTACAACCCCTTTATATCCTCATAGGTGCCCCTGCAAACATATCACGGGTGTGTCAGAGGTGACAGACAGTCGCCCTGCAGTTGGTTGCAGGAGATCTCTACGTTTGGCATTACAGACATCTTCCTAGAGGCTAGTGGCTGTCTCTAGGACCCGGCGGCTACCCCCCTCTGGCTAATTAGCTCCCTCGTCGGGGTGTATAAATGTCAAGTGTATCTGAGAGGAAGGTGCCGGCGATATTCATTACTACTTGTGAGACTTTAGCAAGAGCAGTATTTTGTCCTCTCTGGAGCTTGAGGCCGTGTGTGCATTTGTCTGGAGTCGACTAAAGCTAAGCAATTTCCCCCTGTTTGTCTACCCTTGTTGTCTATAGAGTTTAGTGGAGATTGACTAGTGCTCATCTCCTCCCTTCCCTAGCCTTAGCCTTAGCCATACGCCAGGGAAAGTCAGGGCGAGGCACGCGTGCGGCGATTGGTAAAGAGCCAATATAAAGTCTGTAGTTGAGACAGGGTGACACTAGACCAGACTAGGAGGTCTCCACTTCCCCCTTTCCCTAGAGTCTGGGCTCCCTTTCCCACTTCTATTTGTGTAGCACTAAGTCTTTCCCACACCTTGCTTGACAAAAGCCCTGAAAAAGTGTTTAATACTTGTTTCGCTCTGCATGTAGATTGCAAAGTCCGGTACGATGGGCAAATCTAGATTAAGATCAGCACCGCCCCTGTCCCTTCAAACACCACCTCTTTTAGCTGGATGGAAGTGGATGACGTCTCTACGTCATCCACACAGTGCTCTAAATCTCGCGCCAGTGCAGTGGAATCAGAGATCGGCAGCACAAAGTCATGTAATATGCAGGCGCCGCACCAGCTTCACTTGTACTTCACCAGCTTTTTTAAAACTTTTTTTTACTTTATTGCTTTTTGTCCATTATATGATGTTTTAGCAGAACATATTTTTGCTCCTCGCCCCATTGTAGTTTTTCCAGTGCATATTCACAGTAAAAAATAAAAATACACTCCCCAACATTGAAATTGCAACACCTAAAAGGAAAAGTCATTGAGTTATGGAAATCACACGATGGATAGACAAGTTACCGATCTGTAAATGATGAAAAAAAGGAAATAAAATAACATCTCATCAATAACATAAAACATCTCCACTTATACAATATGAAATATGAGAGTTACACACGGAAATATGCACAGTTACACACCTATGATGTTCCCTCGTGAAGGCCTCTTCATGGCCTTGTCCACGTGGTCTCCAGGCCAATTTCCAGGTACACCTACACACCTATGATATTCCCTCGTGAAGGCCTCTTCATGGCCTTGTCCACGTGGTCTCCAGGCCAATCTCCAGCTATCATTGTGTCGAAGACAAAAGCAGGACTCATCTATGAAAAGGATAGACCTCCATTCCAGCCACCATTGCTGTCTTCCTCTGCACCTTTGAGAGCGGTGGCGTGAGGTCAGTGGAATTACTTAATGAGGGAACGTTACTATGGTCCTACATCCAGAATTATGGCATGGAGTGGCATAATGTACGGTTGCCAGACCCATCTAGTCTTAATTGCAGAAGGTACACTAATAGCTCGGCGTTATACTGATTTGGTTGTGGAACAAGTGGTATGTTCATTTCTAAAAAGTGTCTGACAATGCTAAGCCGCATTTTTTTTTATCAGTGAGGTTATTAATGATTGTCTAAGGAATGTTCTGCTGCACTGAATGCACTTGGGAAAATCATCAAGATCCGCTGCTGACAGCTTTCTTTGGAAATGTCGATCAATGATGTCCCAGATGTACTCGATGGGAGACAAGTCCAGAGAAGCTGAAGGCCATGGTAGTACGCTTAGGCCACACAGGCTGCTGTACAATTAAACATGACATCGCCCCCCTTACTGACACGCCCCCTGAAGAAGAGGCATGAAACGCGCGTCAAGGTAGTGGGACACAGGACCTATCTGTAACATCACATCTGTGACTAACCATGTTAATTTAGATTCAGGTAATAATATCTTTAACTGTTTTCTGTATTTGGAATGAATAAGAGATACTAAGCTATGTGCTAATGTATAATCATAGGTTTAGTCCTGACAGTTGATATATGAAATTCTTGTCTTGTGCCCCTGCATCCTGAGATATTCATCTTTTATTAACTGTTTTTAATTAATTTTCTCAATAAAGTATTATGGTTTATTATTATATATAGTGGTCACTTGATACCATTAAATACTAGGGTGGGGATATATACAGATATGGATTTGATTTTTGGGTGCCCCTATTTGACCAGTTGGTTAAAATACTTCGGACCCCTTTTTTTGATTTCAGTAGTAGCATGCAGTTTGGCATTGGTAAAAAGTCAGGCCCTTTTGGGGGATAAAGGTGGACAGTGATTATCGGAAGCCAATGCATTATTTATATTTACAAGTCTAGCTCAGGTACTAAGAATTTGCACTATTTAATGCCTCCCTGCTACCATAGTCACGTCTTCTTTTTCTCCTCCCAGTTGGTTAAGTATATCCATTTAAAGGCTTTTCCTGCTTCAGTAAATTAAGGTCTAGTGAGCATTACTTTCCCTTTTGGGGTCCCTTGCTGTGTTTCCGCTACACTCTCAATTTCTGTTGTTTGTCTGCAGAACTGCTTGTTACATTGTCAGCACTGCAGCCAATCACTGATCTTAGCGCCTTTGCTGAGCCTTTCTGCTGGGCTCAGTGATTGGCTGCAGCATTTACAATATGATGTCAGCTCTACAGACAAACAACAGAACCCGGGGCAGTGGTGGAGAAACTTTTCTGGACCGAGCGTAAAAATGTGTTTTTTTTTATAATGAACTTCACCTAGGGGCGATAGTTTAGTGAAACTTGAAAACCCCTTTAAGTGAATCATGTTTTTTGATAGCATGTACAGCGACTAAGGACAGAGTTATGGCCAAAATGCATAAGGTGATGCTTTAAATTTCACTGAATTATACCTGGATTTTTAAACAGTTGAAATAATGATGGTGAAAAATCTTTTTTACACAAATTGGCTGATAATTGTTGTTTTGTGATTTCATTGATTGGTCCATATTGTGTAACATTACAACCTGCAAGTCGGCACTTAGTATATCAAAAATAATTCCAATGTATTATGTAACAACATGGCTTTAGGGGATAACGATGCAATTCAGAAGTACAACACTAAATTTTGCGGTTGCACAATTACAGTACCGCATAAAACAGAATACACACAGGGTTAATGAAGTCTTTATATTTTAAGCGACTCAAAGTAGTCGACTTGTGATGCAGAGGAGACCTCTAGTGGTCTCATACATTGTAAGCCGAAGTGAAAAATGTGTTTTTAGATCCTATACAGCGAGATCACTTATGAAATGTTCATTGGACTGAACATGGCCAAAACCAAGTAAATCTGTCAATCATGACAATAGAACATTGATATAGTGCTTTGTTCTATTTTCTACTTCGTCCTTCCTCCCCAGCAAGGTCTAAAATGAGCAAACATGCTCATACTACAGTGCCCAGGAAGGCAAGTCTACAAGGGGAAGAGTTATCCAAGCATCGCCCATAACACTAAGTCTAGGTTTTGAATCTCTTGGTTAGTTAGGAATCTAATAGTCCCCTAAAGATCAAATATAAGGATTTACTCAAGTTACTCGGATGAAATGGTATACAGCAAGGGTTGCAACTAGAAAAGAATAAATAATAAAGCGTGATCCAGCTCACTGAAACGTTGACATAGCCAGCAAATCCTCGGCTCGGATGGAAAACCACTTCTGCTCAGTGGTAGCAATTGGAAAAAGGTAAGGATATCCAGACTTTTTTTGGATAAAAAAATAGCAAAAATTTTATTGGCAGAATTGATTAAAACTGAACATTCTCAGTATGAAAAAAATTCTAAATGTGAGAGCTTTTCCTACATGTTTCATACTGAATCGGAGTCCTCATTGCTAATAATTATAACAGATAAAAAAATTAAAAAAAGACTCCCCTAATATACTTGCATTTTTGATCCTTTCAAATTTCCGCCTTTCTTAAACTTCTGCGATTGGCTGGCTTCAGGACAAAGTTCGCACCACCGAATGTCCTTCCACAGCCTGCCACTAAGGTAAGGTGGTTACTTGTAGACTTTAACTTGCAAAAATAAATTATACAGATGATCATTAACCTTTCCCTCTATCTCCGCCTGTCCTAGCTGCTCCACGAAACGGACCACAGTTTAAGGAGGGAGGCTAGGGTGTGCTACCTCCTAGATCACGGGTGCACAACACTTTTCAGTCCAAGGGCCACAATGCCATACTGAACCAATCCCAAGGGCCACAAACTTTTTTTTCAAAGAGGTAGTTACTTGAATACTTCACTAAAACCACCATCAGTTCATTAATACATCACTGGAACCAAATTTTGAGTATTTGAGAAGGATTTGGAGAGCTTCTGCTCAGTTTCTGCTCCAATCGGTGTGAACACACGCTAACTTAAACTGAGTTTTTTGAAGCGGAAACTCGCCAAATCCTCCTCATAATCTCAAATCTCTAAGTTTTGACACTTTTTAAGTTTTATCTTAGCCATGAAACACGTTATGGATTGCTACACTGAAAGCACATGAGTGCAGCACCAGAACCACCATCAGTACATGAATGCAGCACCAGAACCACCATCATTACATGAATGCAGCACCAGAACTACTATCAGTACATGAATGCAGCATCAGAACCACCATCATTACATTGATGCAGTGCCAGAAATACTGTCAGTACATGAATACAGTGCCAGAAACACCATCAGTACATAAATTCAGCACCAGAACCACTGTCAGTACATGAATGCAATGCCAGAACCACCAACATTACATGAATGCAGCACTAGAAACACCATCAGTACATTAATACATCGCCAGAAACACCATCAGTACATGAACGCAGCACCAGAAACACAGTCAGTACATGAATTGGGCACCAGAAACGCTGTGTGTGATGCTCGCAGGTGGCACACATGGTTCGTGAACCCACTGTGCCATGGGGGCCAGACTTGCCTAGCAGGGGTGTAGCTAAGCACCTACCTGGCTTTCACTGGAGCTCCTGATGGTGGAGTCAGGTTTGAGCTGCAGGTAGCCACCAGGTACTACTCTTAGGCAGTCCTCGGTCCTGCAGCTGCTGACCACCAAAAGGTACACTAACATAGACTGCATTTGGAGTCACAGACAAGACTGGATACGGAGTCTGTTCAGATGCGGATTCAGAATTCAGGAACCGCCAGAGCAGCTTCAGGTTCGGGATCCACCGGAGTGGCTACAGAGTTCAGGTACCGCCGGAGCGGCTTCAGGGTAACATGCACACTATTCAGGAATACGAGAACAGAATCAGGATAATGAACTAACTACAGTGGATTAAGGCAGGGGACCTGGCAACATACAGTTGCACACACAAAAGTTGTAGGGAAATTACAGGGGTTGCTCAGGCATCTCCCTACTGGAGAGGATGTCTTTTATACAAAATGCTTCACAGCTATTGGCTTGGGGCATTTTTCAAAGTGTGCACGCCCCCCCCTTTAAGAACAAGGGAGTGCACGCATGTGCACTAGACGCGTTGCTGGGAAGCCTGGGAGGCGGGCACAGGAGGCAGGGAGGAGGAAGCAAGAGTTGGGGAGCTCACCCCACGGCCGGGGTGGTAAGTATTTTGGCATCCCTGCATGGAGGGGGAGGGAGAACCATGTAGGGGTGCCAGCACTATAGTTACAGTCAGTACATAAATTCAGTACCAGAACCACTGACAGTACATGAATGCAGTGCCAGAAACAAGGTCAGTACATGAATGTAGCACCAGAACTACAGTCAGTACATGCTCCCCAACACTAACCCTCTATAAAATATCCCCCCACACACACTGCTCCTTGCCAAAATATTTCCCACACTGCCCCTCTATATAATAACTCACCCATATAATATCCCCCACACAACCCCTCTACATAATGACCCCCACATACTGCCCTTTTCCATATCTCCCCAAAACTGCCTCTTTCCAAGTCCCCCCTACCCCACTGTTATACTGCTATACTATGCCCCCTTTCACAATCCCACCTAGCTGCCTCATAATGCCCCAAATTGACCCATAATGTGGCCTCATAGTAACACAACCCTTCCCTCCCTCGGCCCCTCATCTAAAATAACATGACATTTACTCTTTGACTCCTCCATGAAGTGCTTAGCAGTGCCCGACATCTCCTCTGCCTGTGTGACCCCTGTACCGGCAGCATTGTGATTACATCAGCAGCGTGCTGACCTCATCACACCGCTGCATGTCAGGGCGGGGACTGATTAGCGCTTTTTCTGCCCAAGTCCCGGCGCTGCAGTGTTCAAATGTATTCGCGTATGAGAGAGGCGAATACATTTGAATACGGAAAGAAGGAGCCATTGCATCCCAAACAGCGCTGGAGGCCATGTGTTGTGCAAGCCTTTCAATATAGTAAACTCTGGCAGTGGCATTGGGACCTCAATAGTTGCTTCACACTGGACAGAAGGTCCCTATGGCTTTACATGCCCCTGGTGCCACTCACACTACCTAGTCCTTTCCCTTCTGATTCTATAATAAATAATGGCCCATTCTTCTCCAACGTGGCATTGCTCAAGAGAGTGTCATAATGTTCAGTGTCTTCCCTCACCCACTTTCAAATCGAATCAAGTTTTCTTTCACTGCTTGGCATGTAGTAGTGCAGCTGTCATGGCACACCGCGCTGTTCTGATTCTTTGCCATGATGGCACAAATGCTCACATGGCTTGGGGAGCCAATAAATCCTCAGTGCTGTCACATGAACACATTGGATGTTACTTCTCAATAAAGGGTTATCCTAGAAATGCGAGTAAGGCTATGTGTCCATGATGCAGAAATGCTCCGGATTTTTTCCTGAGCGTTTCTGCATCTTCCTGGCAGAAAAAACGCATGCGGATTGTACATGCGGATTGTACATGCGGATTGTACATGCGTTTTTCCTGCCAGGGACATGCGGATGTGAAGCGTTCTTCACATGCATTTCCGCATGCGGGTTGACAAGTGCTTTCCAAGCGATTTTAGCTTGACAACTTGGTCACACTATATAAATCCATGCAACCGGCATGGATTTATATAGTGTGACAGTAAAAGAATGGTAAAAAATCAAAAAATAAATCTATACTTACCTTCTGATGGCCCCCACAGTCTTTATTCGCTCCGTCCTGGCTTGCCGGCAGCTCGCGGTACACTACACTGAAGGACCTGCCGTCACATGACTAAATGATGTCAGCGCAGGTCCTTCAGTCCACTGCGATTTGCCGGCAAGTGAAGACAAGGACACCGGGGGCCATCAGAAGGTAAATATAATATTTATTTTATTCTTTTTTTTACAGGTTCTATGGTACCCGGGTCCAGAGGAGAGTCTCCTGTCCTCCACACCCGGGTACCATCAGCACATTGAAATGTTTGTATTTCGCATGTACAGATCCAGTGATGCGTAATTCATGCGTTCCAATGCAAGTCAATGGCGGCGAAAACGCAGCGCTTCCGCAAAATAATTGGTAGTGCTGTGTTTTTTTCACAGCACATGCGGATTATCATTGGGGAACATGGCGGACTTTCTACCATGCGTTTTTTAAGCGTTTCTGCAGCGTTTTTGCCTCTGCGGAAACGCTTAAAAAATGCATCGTGGGCACACAGCCTAACACCCTATACTTAGGATAGGGGACAACTTACTGATCGTATGGAGTCTGACCACTAAGACTTCAAGTGATCCTGATACTGGCTGGCTGAAACCACAAGAACCCAGGTCTACAGATCTCTGTCTTGAATGGAATGGAAGTGCACATGCTTGACCTCCACTCCATTTGTGGTCCATGAGACTGTCTATGGGAAAGCCAAGTACACTGCTCTGCTAGTTTCAGAGGCCCAATGAATGGAACTCTGCAGAAATTATGGTTCCAGGGCCCCGTTCTCGGAATTGCAGGTGGGTCTCAACAGTTGCCACCCAGGAATCAGAAAGTTATCTCCTGCCCTATGAATAGGGGATAATTTGCTATTCTTGGAGCATCCCTTTATTATACAAATGATTGGGATTCCACATTTGTTTCTACTCAGTTGATATATATTCAATTTAGTATTCAAACCCAGATCCAGACTAATGAAAAATGTCAGTCTGCATTCAACAAACTCAATTTATGCCTTTTTTGCAAAAATCTTCTTTATTACAACAACACTATTCTGTTTTGTCAGTGTTGATGTGGTCAGCATCTCAAACGTGCAAAAACCGTGGCAGATGAAAATAAATCTAACAGTCAGAACGCATTCTGAGATGTCTTATAATTGAACGTGAAATCCTATATGAGCACAGATCTCACGATAACGTATTCACAGAGCTGATAACACCTGAGAAACACGAAAACCCAAAGCTCCCAAGAGGTTTCTGGTTATGCAAAGCAACACCGCGTAAAGAAGGGGAAAGAGAGACTACAATGGGCAGCAAAGTCTTAGAAGAGAGCACAGAAGTCAACCAGTATAAAATGCTATATCGGAAGGCTGTTTTCTATGGTCACATGCGAGCCTGGCTGAGGATAGGTAGATGGGGCCCCTCATTGTTGGTAATGATGGTCATCCTAGACTTTAGGACTTCGAGGATCCATCCTCATCCTACTTTACATACAATAATTTACAAGTGGGATTGGAATTCCTACCAATCCATAGCGGATGATGTCTTTACGTTCTACAGAAGACTGCATTGTTGGATTGGTTTTTGTTTTTCAACCTAGTGATTCCCGGTAATGCTATAGCTAAATATTATACTTTTAAGTGGCTACAATGGCAGACAGTATTATGTTGTCACTAGGGATTAGTGGACCCGTGGATGTTCGGGTTCGACCGAACTTTAGTACTAAGTTCAGTTCAGGTACCAGAACTCTTCCCGAACCCCAAAGAAGTCAATGGGGACCTAAACTTTGGTGCTGTAAAATGGTCGTAGTAAGGGCAGTTGGGCTGTCAAAGGATGCAGAGTTCCCCACAGAATCTCTCTGTCTCTCCTCACCATTCAAACTCCAAACACTAAATCGGACTTCCAGGAGAAGTCAGTTTTTGGAATTCAACACCGGAAGCTAGGTGTCTGGTATGAACTCCGAACTTTACAATTCGGGTTTGCTCATCTCTAGTTTCCACATTATACGCCAGTAGGTCAGCATGGGCTAGGCTGGACCAACAGAACAACACTATAGGTAGCATGGATGGACAGAGTAGCTTTGTCACGGGTGTGTCAGAGGTGACAGACAGTCGCCCTGCAGTAGGTTGCAGAAGATCTCCACATTTGGCATTGTAGACAGCTGCTTAGATAGGAGGCTGTCTTTAGAACCGAGCGACTACCTCTCTCTTGCTAATTTGCTCTCTGGCCTGGGTGTATATATACCTGGTGTGTCTGAGAGGGCGTCGTCGGTTATATTCATTTCTACTTGTGAAGCTTAGCAGGAGCAGTACCTAGCCCTCTCTGGAGCTTGAGGCCATGTGCACATTTGGAGCTCACCTAAAGTTAAGCCATCTTCCCCTGTTTTGTATACCCTTGTTGTCTTTAAAGTTTTAGTGGAGGTTGACTAGTGCTCATCTCCTTCCATCCCTAGCCGTAGCCATACGCCAGGGAAAGTAGGGCGAGGCACGAGATCGGCGATAGCTGAGGAGGCTATATAGGGACGTTAGTTGAGACAAGGTGTTGCTAGACCAGACTAGGAGGTCTTCACTTCTCCCTTTCCCTAGTGTCTGGGTTCACTCTCCCTTTTCCCTCTGTGTTGTACTTACAACAGGCGTGACAGGCTTGCCTTGGGGACATTGTGGCTCTCATGGGGGCTTTGTGGCTTTATGGCTATTATTTGGATATGGTGCCTAGCATAAAGGGTATGAGAGCATTGTGGTTCGAGGCTGTCATTGAGCATAGTGCCCAGGATGGGAATAGGTGACTGTCAGGGGGCAAAGTAACTGGCATAAATACACTAAGGAAAATTGTAGCAAGCAATAGGGTGTGATGGTTGTCATGCTGTAGTTAATCATTCCTAAGGACAGTGTGCCCATCGCCTACAATGCAGGCTCCAACATGGGTATGACTACACTCTATGCTCACAATTACTAGGACACCTATGTATTAAATTGACTGGAGCCTTTAGGACCTCCCATTCTAAATATGGAGTCAGTCCTGCCCATTTGCAGCTAAAATAGATTCCACTCTTCTAGGAAGGCTTTCTGGGAGATTTGGGGAGTGTGTCTGAGAATTTTGCCCATTCATCGACAATAGCATTTGTGAGCTGTGTTGGGTGGGGTTGAGGTCTGGACTCTATGAGGCCAGTCAAGTTATTCCATACCAGATTCAACCATGGCCTTTATGGACCTTGCTTTATGCACTGGGGCACAGTCATGGGAAATAGAGGAGGGCCTTTCTAAAAAGGTTCCCACAAAGTTGGAAACATACAAGTCTCTGAAATAATGTTCCTCTGACATTCATTCGCCAAACCCAGACTTTTCCATGAGATGGCCAGATAGAGAAGTGTGATTCATCACACCCCATATGGTTCGACCACTCCTGCATCCATTGGTGGCCTGCTTTATACCGCTCCTTCCAACATTTCGCATTGTGCTTGGTGGTGTAAGGCTTGAATGCAGATGCTTGGCTCCTGGCGCTCAGTTTTTGTGCTGATGTTATACCAGTAAAGGTTTGGACTCTGCAGTTATGGGGTCAGCAGAACGTTGGTGACTTTTCTGCCCTCAACTCCTCAGCACTTGGCCCCCGCTCGGTAACATTATGGGGTCTCCACTTCGTGGCTGAGTTGCTGTGGCTCCTTCCACTTCTCAATAATATCACTCACAGGTGACGGGGGAAGATTTAGGAGGAAGAAATGTCATGGACGGACTTGTTACCACGGTGGCTCCTATTACGGGACCGCGCTGGTATCAGTGTGCTCTTTACTAGCAATTCTGTCACATGTGAGTAAAGGCAGACGGCATGGCAGTGGGCCGGATGTTATACATGGGGGAAGGGGTGTTGTGCCAGATGTTATACACCAGGGGGAGAGAGGCTGGATGTTATACACCAGGGAAGAGGGGTGGGCTGGATGTTATACACCGGGGTCTATGGGGCCAGATGTTGTACACTGGGGTTGAATGTTATACACTGGGGGGGGCAATGGGGCCTGATGTTATTCACCAATGTAACTGAATGAAAAACCTAAATTCAATGATTAAGAGGTGTGTCCCAATACTTTTGCCCATATAGTGTATATTGGGCAATCCATACGATCATAAATGTTTGGAAGTGTAATCCTTATCAAATTTATGATAATTAATTTGCCTATTTGCAGTAGCCAGTGTGACATCAGTCATTTTCCTTTAGGCTGATATGACTGCTCGGTACAGACATCCGACCTAGAATTAAGCTAAAGGCTTATTGGTTGTTGGGGGTGACACAATCTGTTTTTTAAACTGTACCTTTAAAAAATAAATAAACATATATATTGTAAAACCTTATTGATATTCCAAATTTGCTTCTGCTTTTAATTGTTTTTGGCTATGATACTTGTCTTTCGAGTAATCTTGAATTTAGTTTCTGAGGTTCTGACTGAATGGCAAACTGATAAATTGCACAAATTGATTTATTTGTTTTACTCACTTATATAGCACCATTAATTCCAGTCATTATCATTGCTGTCCCCATCAGGGCTCACAATCTAAATTCCCTATCAGTCTCTGGAGTGTGGGAGAACCTGGAGGAAACCTACGCAAACATGGGGAGAGCATACAAACTCCCTGCAGATGTTGTTCTTGGTGGGATTTGAACCCAGGACCTCAGTGCTAACCAGTGAGCCACCCTGCTGCAATAATGCTTGTTCTTTTTTAAGGGAACCTGTCAGTTGGTTTTCCTATGTAAACTAAAGTCACCACCTTTAACTCCTCTTCTTCCTCAGTCCAGCAATCTGTATATAAGCCCCCAACTCCCTTTGCATATCCAAAAAATAACTTTTATAATCCTCCTGTGCCGTATACTAATTGACGTGGTCAGATGGGCGTTGCAGATATTTAACCGGTGCCTCCTTTATCCCCGCAATCGTGTCTTTCTTACTTGATTGCTGCACATGACATATCCTTCGTCATCCTCACTGCAATGTAAATCAAGCAAGTTGAAGCAGAGGTCTGCGCAGGCGCATTTTGCTTTGCTACTACTGGCATGTGCGCATTACAGCAGCAAAGTGCACCTGCGTTTCAACCAACTGTGCAGGTGCAAGATTTGCAGCGCTGTGTGGATGATGTAAGATGCGCCATCCACATCAATCAAGTCGTTGGAGAGGGGCATGAGCATGCAAGAAAAATGGACGCAACACTTAAGATGGACATGTGGATGACAATTGGGTCCAGCAGACTGATGAAAGCGATCTATTTTTTCTTCCCATGTCATTTAATTGAACAACTGATCACTACAGTTGGAGCCAATCTTAATCTGAGCGCGGGCCCAGCAGCTGAGGGGCATTTGCCAGGCAGCTGCTTCATAACGATTTCTGTGATGTTCCACTTTATCATTAGAAATTAATTACAAATTGCTCATGTCACGGTTTCATCACTGACTGTGACATAGGAACGCTGTGAGTGACAGTTCAGCAGCCCTATGGGATCTGGAGTGTGCTGGACTGTCAGTTTTGTGAGTGGCAGTCCAGTCATCCAATCTGATTCTGGGCCCTGCTGCTTTATGTGGTCTAATCTGCAGGCGTTTCCCCAGGTGCCTCCTGTCCTTAATTGTTTGCAAGCTATTTAGCTAGCTAGCTGTGAGCAGTCATGTGTTAAGCCCCCGTCTCACATAGCGAGATCGCTAGCAGATCGCTGCTGTGTCACGGTTTTGGTGACGCAACAGCGACCTCACCAGCGATGTCGCTATGTGTGACACTTTGCAGCGATCAGGCCCCTGCTGTGAGGTCGCTGATCGCTGCAAAGTGTCCTGGACCATTTTTTGGTCGTTGCCCTCCCGCTGGTCAGCACACATTGCTGTGTGTGACCAGCGGGAGCAGCGATCAGGCTGGTAACCATGATAAACATCGGGTTACTAGGGGCACACGCGCACCTAGTAACCCGTTGTTTATCATGGTTACGAGCCTGCTAAAGTGAGAGGTAACCTCCCGCTCACTGTAGCAGAGTGGTAACCATGATAAACAACGGGTTGCTAGGTGCGCGTATGACTCACCCCCTGGGCCAGTGCTGTAGTGCGGCGCGCGTGCGCGCGGGGGATACCCGGAGCCGGATCCGATGGGGGTAGTAGTCTTCGTGTGGCGGTGACCCGGTCCGCGCCCAGGGTGGTCAAACTAAGTGGCAGTTATTGGTATGATGGTATTAGTGTCCGACTACGCCACCCGTTGAATGCGGTTATGAAACCGCCGCTGCAGGGCAGACCGCTGAGGCCGGTGGTATAGGTGTGCAGCAATGTTGATATAACCCCCAACGGGAGAGGTATGGCCTCAGGGCAGCGGATGTGGGTGATGTTGGGAGTGATGGTGTGGATGTCCCAGCACTAACGGTGCGACAAGGAAGCACGGAGACGCGAGGGTACAGTTCAGGGCCTTTACTGATGGTACAAGGCAAATTCCCCCGGGAGTACTGGCTAGTAGTTGGGGCCTGGTTAGTCTGCGAGTAAGCCGGAGTTCCCCTGGCCAGGTGGAGTTGCAGGCCTTCCCGTTAGTCTGTACCCTTCCTGGCTACCCTGCTTTCAGCGGTTACAAGTAGCCCACGTCCCTGGGTATACCGTGTGGTGCTCACCCGTATGGCTGGTGACCTGGGGCCTCCTGTTAGCCTCCGCTCCGGGATGGCGGTGCTGGTCCCTTCGTTGTGACTGAGCCTCCGGGCTTTTATGTCCAGAGGACCTGGAATCCCCTGCCGGATGGATTCTGCTGCTGGGTATATCTTAGTCCCCACAGCCTCGGACTCCTGTGTCCGGTTTTAGTACCTTCTCCCAGGGCGAGCTCTGCACAGCTCCAGCCCCTGGCGCTTCTCCTTGGCTCCTACAGAGCTCCTGATGTCTCTCTGTCCCTGTTTCTGCGTGTCCAGACCAGACTCTGTCTGGAACTCCTCTCTCTAAGCCTGCCTCAGCCCCAGTTTATGTAGGGGAAGTTCTTCCCCTCCCAGGACTGGGCAGGAGGTGTGGCATGCTTAGGATTCCTGCCCAGGAGACCTCCCACCTGCTCACAGACGTAATACTGCTATTACTGTGGAAACCAGACCCCTGGGGTGCCACATTCCCCCCTAGTGAAATTTAGTACTCCCGGACTAAACATAACAGGGTATAAATAATAACAATTAAATACATGAGATGGTCACGGCGTGTCCGTAACCGGGAAGCAATAAGGGTGTCCATTTCACCAAAGAATAGGGAGCCGTAACCAGGTAGGGGTCTGTCCTGCCCCGAGTCTTCAACAGTCTTTAGTCCATTCCTGGGTTACGCTCCAAACATATTTACAGCAGAGTTCCGGTTACTCACTGTCCATAACCTGTCAGTCCATATAAAGAAATCTGTAACTGAAAAACATAATTAGCAACGGCTACAACAAAACAGGTAAGCATAAAATAGTTAAAGCAACTAGCCAACTTAGATTCTCCAACGTACGGGCATCTGGCCTCTGGTAACCCTAGTGGACCTACGGAGCTCACTAACTGGTCCTGCACTACAGGGTGTAGGAGGTGTTATGGGCAGGCTGGGCAGCTTTCTGCGCACTCTTTGGCTCACTAGGGGCACGGCAGGCTCACTACTAGCAGAGGGTTGATCCTCCTGTACTGCTGGCGTGGACTCTTCTGCCTCTTGGGCCGGCTGCTTTTCCAGCTCTACTGGTTCCTCTGTAGGCACTTGCGGGGCTGGCTGGAGAAAGGTGAGCACGGGTACCACGACAGCACCGTTTACTTGTGTCCAAGACCGGGGGAAGTCTCCGAGTGCAGTCCTGATCATTTCTTCCCTTTCCTCTGCGGGTCGAGGGTTTTCTTGATCTTCTTCTTCAGGGCTTTGCAGCTGCTCGGGACACTTCTTCAGGTGGTCTCTGGAGACAACGGCTGTGGTTTCTCCTCCATCCTTACAGATCACGCAAATCTTTGGGCTCTCATGGCTTGATGGCAGTACGGTGTACGGGTCCTTCTCCCACTGGTCGTCCAACTTGTGGAGCCGTCTTTTCCTCTTCAAGACCTGCTCTCCAGGTACCAGGGGAACAGCGGGAGCATACTGATTATAAGCCCTCTCTTGCCTTTCTCTAGCTTGAGACAGACTTCGCTCCACGCTCTCCTGCACTTTCCGATACTGCTGCTGCCGTCCTGTATCCCAGTCTGCCTCTGGCGAGGTGTCCTCGGGCGTCAGGACTCCCATATCCAGGTCGATAGACAGCTTACCAGGTCTCGCTCTCATTAGGTAAGCCGGGGTACAGTTGGTAGAACCTACAGGGATGTGGTTGTATAGGTCCACCAGATCAGGCAGCTTCTCAGGCCACATACTGCGTTCTTCCAGGGGCAATGTTTTCAGGAGGTCTATCACCACCTGGTTCATCTTCTCGCAGAGTCCATTAGTTTGTGGGTGATAGGGCGTTGTTCTTATCTTCGTGCAGCCATACAGGTTGCAGAACTCCTGGAAGACTTCCGCTTCGAAGGCTGGCCCTTGGTCTGTCAGCACTTGGTCCGGGTACCCGTGTGGACGGCAGAAGTGCTGCTGGAAGGCTCTAGCTGCTGTTTGAGCCGTTAAGTCCTTGACCGGGACCACCACCAGGAACCGGGAGTAATGATCTACGATTGTGAGGGCGTAGACATACCCAGATCTGCTTGGAGCCAGTTTCACATGGTCCAGGGCTACCAGTTCCAGTGGCTGTCGGGTGATGATGGGCTGCAAGGGAGTCTTCTGGCTGGCACGGTCCTTCCTTCTTAGGTGGCACGGTCCACAGTCTCTGCACCACCTCTCGATGGCTCCTCTCATGCCTACCCAGTAGAACCGCTCACGCAATAAGAACTCCAGCTTCTTCCACCCGAAATGTCCTGCTCCGTTGTGGTACGCCTCCAGAATCATAGCCGCGTCTCGTCTGGGGACCACTACCTGCCAGGTCAACTCATGTGTTCGAGAGTTAACCATTCTCCGGCACAACTTCTCCCTGTAGAGGAACAGCCTACTTTTCTCCTTCCACAGTTGCTTAGTCTCCTCTGGGGCGTCTGGGTCCAGACTGGCATCGGCTTGGGTCAGCATTTCCTTCACCAGACGGACTGCAGGATCACTGTCTTGCGTCTCCGCCCAGTTGTAGTGGGGCAAGGGATTGAACGTCGCGGAGCGCCTGTCCTTCACACGGTGGGAATACAGGGTAATCCCATGACGGTGGAACGCAGGGAGCTCAACTTCTTCCAGATCTTCTGGATCTTCCCCTACGTCCGGTAAGTTCGGCATTCTAGACAGGGCATCCGCGTTGGCATTTGAGCGTCCTGCCCGGTATTTGATGGTGAATTCAAAGTTGGACAGGCGAGCCATCCATCTCTGTTCCAGAGCACCGAGCCTTGCAGTGTCCAGGTGTGTCAACGGGTTGTTATCCGTGTACACGATGAATTTGGAGGAGGCAAGGTAATGCTTGAAACGTTCGGTCACTGCCCACACTACTGCCAGGAACTCCAGCTTGAATGAGCTATAATTCTCAGGGTTCCTCTCGGTGGGTCGTAGCTTTCGGCTAGCGTAAGCGATTACTCGTTCTTTTCCTTGCTGGATCTGGGACAGCACGGCTCCTAGCCCGATGTTACTTGCGTCCGTGTGGAGGATAAAGGGCTGGCTGTAGTCTGGATATGCCAGGATTTCATCCCCCGTGAGGGCCATCTTCAGCTGGCTAAAGGACTCCTCTTCCAGCTTTTCCCACCTGAAGGGCGGCTTCTGGTTTTTGGCTTTTCGAGATTGACCTATCAGGAGGTCCTGCATAGGGGCTGCCATTTTGGTGAAACCGGGAATGAATCTTCGGTAGTAGCCTACCAACCCGAGGAACTGCCGCACTTCCTTTATGCTGGAGGGTCTTGGCCAGTTCTTAATCACGGTGATCTTATCAGGGTCAGGAGCCACTCCGTCAGCACTCACCACGTGTCCCAGGTATTGCACCTTTGGTTTCAGGAGGTGACACTTGGAGGGTTTCACCTTTAGGCCGTAGTTTGCCAGAGCTTCGAACACTTCTGCCAGGTGTTTCAGGTGGTCCTCGTAGGTCTTGGAATAGACGATGACATCGTCCAGGTATAACAGGACCGTCTCGAAGTTCCGGTGTCCCAGACAGCATTCCATCAACCGTTGGAAGGTTCCTGGTGTGTTGCAGAGCCCGAACGGCATACAGTTAAATTCACTGAGACCCATCGGGGTGGTGAATGCGGTCTTCTCCCGGTCCGCCTCTGCTACAGGAACCTGCCAGTACCCGCTAGTGAGATCCAAAGTAGAGAAGAAGTTAGCAGATTTTAATGCAGCTAAGGACTCTTCTATCCTTGGTAACGGGTACGCATCTTTGTGTGTGATACGGTTGACCTTCCTGTAGTCTACACACATTCTCATAGTGTTGTCCTTCTTTTTCACTAAGACTAGTGGAGCTGCCCCGGGGCTACAGCTGTCCCTGATTACCCCAGCCTCCTTCATGTCTCTAAGCATCCCCTTGGCGTGTTGGTAGTGTGCAGGGGGTACGGGTCGGTATCTCTCCTTTATGGGAGGATGGTCTCCCGTGGGGATGTGGTGTTCTACCCCCTTTACTCGCCCGAAGTCTAACGGGTGTTTACTAAACACTCTCTCGTACTCTTGAACCACCTGATAGACTCCTTGTTTCTGGTGTGAGGGAGTGGATTCGGTACCCAGATGTAGTTGCTGACACCAGTCCCCCACTGGTTTCTTAGAGCCGTTACCTTCCTCTGGTTGAGATGGAGGCAAGGGTTCCACGGCCTGTACAGAATTCTGGTTTATGGTGAACAATTTAGCTAGCGTGGCATACTGGGGCAGGTGTACTTCTCTCTCACCGATATTTATGATGCGAACGGGCACCCTCCCATGGCGTACATCGACCACCCCCCGTGCTGTCAAAATGGTGGGCCTACTGTCTGAGTAGACGGGTTCTACCATTGCTTGGTAGTCTCTACCTCTTAGACCAATAGCTGCCCGGCACCAAATCATCATCTCACTTTTTGGGGGCATGGCAATAGGGAACGGGTCACACATTCTCACGCTACCTATCTCACCACCAGATAGTTCCACCTGTTGCCGCTTCATCAGTGCCCGGATCTCTTTTTGGAGCACACGCTGCTGGCCGGAACTGGCGTTCTTGGCAACCTGCTGTAAAATGAGAATCACCTCTGCAAGACAATTTTCAATTACATTGGTTCCCAGGGTGATTCTAGGGTGACTCTCATGACGGTCTATGTCCACTATAATCAGTCCTTGTGCCGCCAGTTCGACTTTACCGATTTTAATGGTCACCTCCTTGAATCCCACCTGCGGCACGGGCTGACCATTGCTGGCGATGATACTCAGGTCGTCGTCTGGGTAGCGGGTTATGTCCGAATCATTCCAGTACTGCTTGAAGAGCACGTACGGGATGGTGGTGACCTGTGACCCAGTGTCTAGTAGGGCACTCATAGGAATGCTATCCAGTACCACAGGCAAGATTGGACGTCCCCCTACGTATTTATCACGCCAGTTTGATGGGCCTGATGGTCTTATGCCTGGGGGTTGGCCCTCTACCCCAGGTTGTGCCCGTTTAAATGACAGTACCTTGCCACATGTCCGGGTTGATTGCAGCGGCGGCAAATAGGTCGTCCGTCCTCGTTGTATCGATCGCTGGGTCTTCCTCTGGCCGGTGGGGTCCTCCTTGGTCGGCGCCACGGGATGTCCTCCGGTCCGGATGCCAGCTCGATCTTCCCTGCAGTAGAAACCTGTAAAGACTGCACAGTTCGGGTTAGCGCGGCAACGCTTTTAGTTAGCTCTTGGACCTGATGGTGCAGGTCTGTAGCCGGGTCACTGTTTAAAGCCTGCGCATCAGCTCCCACAGGCCCTGCAGACAAGGGCGCCGTCTCCTGGTGATAAGTGATAGCAGGGCGCCTGTGGGTCACAGCGCCACCTGGTGCCGGTTCTCGGAGCACCCGAATGGCTCTGTCCTTGAACTGTGCAAAGTCCAGGTCAGGGTCCTGTAAGGCCATTGCCCGCAACTGGGTTCGGTGGGCATTGCACAGTAGACCCTCAATGAATTGTTCAGTCAACAGCTTATCTTCATTTCCCACGCTGTCAGGGTCTGCCTGCTTAATGGCTCTCAGGGCCTCTTGTAGGTTTAGAGCATAGTCTCTTATACTCTCATGTGCCCGTTGTTTGCACCCATAAAATCTTAGTTTTATTTCGGCTGAGGTGCGGGTGTCAAATGTGTCTTTCAGCCGGGTTAGTATGTCTCTGACAGTCCTCTTCCTCCCAGGTGGCCAGGACTTTACCTCCCTTTGGGCTGCCCCGATTAATTGGGCCACCAGGATGCTCACTTTTTGCGCCTCCGTGAGGGGATACATCTGGAAGAGGCTATCCAGCCTTTCTCTGAAGTCATTTAGGGTATGTGACTCCCCTGAGTACTGGGGTAGCCAGGCTGCCCCCGGGATATAGGGCATGGTGAAAGGCATGACCGCAGCAGCGGTGGCGCTGGCGGCGGCTGTGGCGGTGAAGCTCTCCTCCGTATCCGACATCCTCCTCCCCCCTAGTGGACCGTGGCATACCTTGCGATGATCCTCTTCCGTAGGCCGCGGCTCCGCAGTCGATCGTCAGGGTTGAGGACCTTCCGTCGCGCTCCTGTTACGTCGGCGTCCGCTGGGCTCCTTCCAGGACCTTACGCAACGTCCGGACGTGAGGCGGGGCTTCAGTTCTCGCGGGCTTTCGGAGTCCACGCCCCTCTTCTTCCCGCGCGGCGCCCTCAAGATGGCGTCCAATGGCGGGAAAACTCCACGGATGGCGGGAAGAAGGCAGAAGATGGCGTCGGATGGCGGGAATCGGCTCCAGATGGCGGGAAACGACTCCGGACGGCGGGAAACTTCACCACAGGTAAGTATAAAAGTCTCTTTTTTTTCAGGCACGCAGTACCCGGTGGTTGTGGGCACGTAATCCTGCCGACTACGCCAAAGTTGACTCACCCCCTGGGCCAGTGCTGTAGTGCGGCGCGCGTGCGCGCGGGGGATACCCGGAGCCGGATCCGATGGGGGTAGTAGTCTTCGTGTGGCGGTGACCCGGTCCGCGCCCAGGGTGGTCAAACTAAGTGGCAGTTATTGGTATGATGGTATTAGTGTCCAACTACGCCACCCGTTGAATGCGGTTATGAAACCGCCGCTGCAGGGCAGACCGCTGAGGCCGGTGGTATAGGTGTGCAGCAATGTTGATATAACCCCCAACGGGAGAGGTATGGCCTCAGGGCAGCGGATGTGGGTGATGTTGGGAGTGATGGTGTGGATGTCCCAGCACTAACGGTGCGACAAGGAAGCACGGAGACGCGAGGGTACAGTTCAGGGCCTTTACTGATGGTACAAGGCAAATTCCCCCGGGAGTACTGGCTAGTAGTTGGGGCCTGGTTAGTCTGCGAGTAAGCCGGAGTTCCCCTGGCCAGGTGGAGTTGTAGGCCTTCCCGTTAGTCTGTACCCTTCCTGGCTACCCTGCTTTCAGTGGTTACAAGTAGCCCACGTCCCTGGGTATACCGTGTGGTGCTCACCCGTATGGCTGGTGACCTGGGGCCTCCTGTTAGCCTCCGCTCCGGGATGGCGGTGCTGGTCCCTTCGTTGTGACTGAGCCTCCGGGCTTTTATGGCCAGAGGACCTGGAATCCCCTGCCGGATGAATTCTGCTGCTGGGTATATATTAGTCCTCACAGCCTCGGACTCCTGTGTCCGGTTTTAGTACCTTCTCCCAGGGCGAGCTCTGCACAGCTCCAGCCCCTGGCGCTTCTCCTTGGCTCCTACAGAGCTCCTGATGTCTCTCTGTCCCTGTTTCTGGGTGTCCAGACCAGACTCTGTCTGGAACTCCTCTCTCTAATCCTGCCTCAGCCCCAGTTTATGTAGGGGAAGTTCTTCCCTTCCCAGGACTGGGCAGGAGGTGTGGCATGCTTAGGATTCCTGCCCAGGAGACCTCCCACCTGCTCACAGACGTAATACTGCTATTACTGTGGAAACCAGACCCCTGGGGTGCCACACGTATGTCCCTAGTAACCCGATGTTTACCATGGTTACCAGCCTGCTCCTGCTTCAGCAGGCTGGCAACCAGGAGCAGGACATCGTGGAATATTCTTTCCACGATGTCGCTGCTCCCCTGATCGTTGGTGAGCCTGCCTGTTTGACAGCTCACCAGCGACCACATAGCGACGCAGCAACGATCCCTGACAGGTCGTATTGTTGTCGGGATCGTTGCAGCGTCGCTAAGTGTGACGGGGCCTTAAGTTGTAGCTTTGCTTTGTTAGATGTGTGTGTGCTTAGGTCTGTGTCTCATTTCTCTGATCTTGTTGCCGGACCTAGGATTAGTAGTGAATATTCATGTGGATTATCCCTTCTGCTCTTGTAGCTCTCTGATTTCAGGTATCTGACCCCAAACTTAGCATCTGACTATCTGTTTGTCTTACCCCCTTGCCTTATCCTCCTGGCATTTGACCCTGAACTGTTTCCTGACGACGCCTTTGTCTTGCCTCTCTGTACTTTGAGCCTTCCTGGTATCTGACCTCCTGACTACCCTGTCTTACAACTTGCCCGTGAGTAGTGACTCAGAGTCACAGCTTGCTTATTGATCATCATGGCCCCCTGGATTCTGCAAAACTATTTAGCCATTAAAAGTAGATCTGTTACCAGTTACCACTATACAAACTGCATGTATTGTCAAATAGATCAATTAGACTTGTTGAGGTTGGTGTGCTTACTTTGAAAATCCATGGCAGAATGGCCGTACAATCCTTTTTGGGAGTTTTCAAGTTTCATGTTAAAATGAGTAGAGGACTCTTAGAATGCTCATCTTGATATCAGGACTACATACCCCTTCTGATGTATATTTTCAAAGTAAGTACATCAGTCTCAGTAGCTCTAAAAGATCTATTTAATAATCTATACAGTTTGTGTTGTAAAACTTGATAGATCTGCTGTGACCAATATGCTCTAATAATATTTTTGGTGGATCATTACCTGGAAGTCAAATACCGTATTTTTCGAACTATAAGACGCACCCGACCCACCCCAAATTTTGGGGTGGAAAATAGGAAAAAATATTTTTTTATAAGATTGAGGTCCGTCTCATAGTTCGAATAGATATCTTACCTGGGTACAGCAGAGCGGGGGTCACAGGAGGCATGTTCCCTCAGGAAGCTGGCGGTGGCAGAAGTAGAGCAATGCTGCGGGCTCTGAGTGGGAGAAGGGGGTGCCCCAGCAGCGGGGGGTTGCGGTGGTGGAGCGGGATCGCAGGAAGCAGGGTCCCTCCCTCAGGAACCCAGCTGCGGTGGCAGAATCAGTGAGATGCTGCAGGGCCGTTGTCGGTGGTGAGGCAGAGGGGAGTGCATTGCTTTTCCGACTGCCATCTTCCTGAATCCATGGTCTACTGGGAAATGGCCACCCGAGTCAGCGCATGCACAGACTAGGATCTTGGCTGTCATCTCCCTGAGGCTCATGGCTTCAGGAAGATGGCCGCCGGAGGTGGTGCTTGCGTGGTTGAGATCTCATCTGGGCCGAGATCCCAGTCTGCGCATGTGGTGCATGGCTTCAGGAAAGAGTCCGCCGGGAAAGCCCTGCTTGACCACCGATACGGAGCCCGCACAACACAACACTTCTGGTGCTGCCGGGTTCCTGAGGGAGGGACCCTGCTTCCTGCGATCCCGCTCCACCACCACCACAACTCCCTGGTCCGCTACATTCGGACTATAAGACGCACCCCCCATTTTCCTCCCAAATTTGGGGGGGGGGTGGAGTGCGTCTTATGGTCCGAAAAATTTGGTTAACATGTGTATCTACCAATTTTACTTTATAGCTAGGAATATATATTCGGTATTGTCAGTGGAAAAAACGCCACATGAATTAGACGAACTGTGATGTCACTTGCCCCCGCAGAGCCCCTTTCCTGCCCCAGCTACGCCCCTTTTTGTCGGAGCTAAGAGAAACTTCCGTGAAAATGGTAAAAGTTGCAGAATTTTTGCACAGTTCCAAATTGCACAAAAATTTTAGTGACTTTTCAAAGCAATTTTTGCCAGAATTTGGATGAATCAGAGAACATGAATGTGAACTCAGCTGAAAGATGTAGACATAGAACGTGTCTTTAATGATGACTCTGGCGGTGAATAACATCAAACAGCAGCTGCTATTTTTTATTGTATAGCTTCATTTTACGTAAGCAAAAATACACTGTAATATCATTGGAATATATTTATAAGTGGATCTTTATGGACAGTGAGTGAAAACATTTATCGGATTGGTCATTTCATCATTATACAATCAAATACAAAGGATTTATTTTTTCACAACTGGTTTGTTTCTTCTGAGGACATTGGAGAAGTTAAATTATCAAGTTCACCGGACTCTGAAAGAAAGGAAAAAAAGTCAGATTGAGTGATATATGTTACTGGGAATACTGGTTTGTAGATTATAATTCTTATGATTTAGTCATCAGGACAGACATCTTTAAACTTCTGCATCTTACCGATGTCCTAGAATGTCAAATTGCATCTTGAAATGGCAATCGTGAATTTGGACTTTTTTATAGGGGTTGCATGCTGCAAGTGACTACGGAATTCGGATCACGCGCACCCATATAAGTCTATGGGTGCATCTGAAATATCGGCCTGCACTCGAATGTCATCTGAGTGCAGTCTGATGTACACTCACAGAGACAATGGAGAAGATAGAGAAATTAAGTTCTCTGTCTTCTCCGCACCTGGGCTGAAATTCTCTCAAGCAAAAGAATCGGAGCACACTCAGATGACACTCGGATCAAGCTCTGACAGCGTTTGAGCCAAGTGTCATCAGTATGATCGGCCTGATTCTCTCGCATGAAAGATTATACAGCAGTGTGAGCTAACCGTTAAAGGGTTTTTATAGGTTAACATTTTTTGACATAGGCATCCTGTGAGTAAAAAAATGGAAAATCAGCTTATTCCCTGCCACTGCAGCCCTGTCTCTTTGCCACGACTGCAGCTCATGACCACTGCAGTCAATCACTGGGTCCAGCAGTCTGTATTGGGGGGCACTGTGGGGGGGTATAATTTGGAATGGACTGTTGGGCATCGTGGTACTGTGGGGCTGGCATCATGTGGAAAGGCCACTGTGGGGGCATCATAATGTGTGTGTGGTGTGACTTGGGCATCTTACTATGTGGTGGGAATGCACTGTGGGAGCATCATAGTGTGAGTGTGTGTGTGTGTGTGGTACTGTGGGGGCATCATACTGTGTGTGGGGCAATGTACTGTGGGGGCATCATACTGTGGGTGAGATTGACTATGATGCATCATACTGCGTGAGGGAATGCACTGTTGGGACATCATACTGTGTGGATGGAGCACTTTGTGGCATGAGGGTCAATTGTGTAGCTAAATAAAAAAAATAGGTATCTCTTTCCCCCTAAATCACCCCCGCCCTCAACAATGGCCAAAACAATGTGTCACTGCCATTGCAATTGTCTGTGGCTCATGAGAAATAATGTTACCATCAGTAGCATCTAGCAGAGCATATCCTTAGGTAAGTTGTGTATAGGATGACTGTGTATAGGGTGATTTAAGCCTTTTCCCTAATTTGGGCTAGACAGAACATTGTACAGAGCTGTACTTACCTTTCAGATGTAAATATGTTAAAAATTCAATCAGCGTACGCAGGACTTTCTCATCGGACACAGGTCTAAAAAAGTTTCCTGGAAAACATAAAAAAAATATTAAAATGCGCGTGTCCTATGTAAGGAAAGGCTTAGAGATGTGGCTGTGCTTTTTATGTTCTCCCTTTGGCTTCTCCATGCAGGGACCGTCCACTGGACTCTTTTCCTCTTGTCCGGACTCTTCTCTCCAAGCCCAGCTTATAATGCAAACTTTGCTTTCGTAGGCAATGCAGCAGCATTTTATCATCACACAAAGTTCTCTGCTTTCATCCCTTTTTTTAGTTGATCAGTTTCCTGTGTTCTCATCTCATCACACATGAGGCTCTCTATTTTGGCGCTAATGTCATTCATTCATGTAATGTCCATTCATCCTCTATAGGATTGCCAGTAAAACCTTAGAGGGGTTGTCCACTACTAGGACAACGTATTCTTCATCTAAATGTTTGGCTCTGATAAAATAAAAAAGCCTATACTCACCTCCAGTGCCGGCGCTGTTCCAGCGGTGTCAGCACTCATGGTCACGGGGCTCTCGTGCGGTTGTATGACACGTACCCGGTGCCCAATCAGTATTGGCGTCACTGTCCCCGCTTTCTTACGGATTGAACATAAAGAGGACGTGAGATATCAATGGCAGACTGGACTTCTTCTTCATGTTCAAAATGTCCGAAGGCGGACGAGAGCCCGGGAATGCAAGTGCCGACACCGCTGGAACGGCGCCGACACGGGAGGTTAGTAGAAGCATTTTTACTTTATCGGGGCAAAACATTTAGATCAAGGAGGGGTTGTCCTAGTAGTGGACAACCCCTGTAACGCAACATTCAGCAGTCCCATTAAGAAAGGGTGGAGGGCAGGTCGCTTATGTGTTCTGCCTCTACACCCTTACATGGACAAAAGTTCCTCAATTTGCCGGTTGGTCTAGATCCCCTCTGTTGGACCACGACTAATAAGTAGGTAGGAGATAATTTATGGGGGCAGCATGGTGTCTAGCACTGTTAGCTTTGTGGCCTCCTGGGTTAAACAAGTTCTCCAGGACTTTAACATTGATGGCTTATCCCTAGGATAGGTCATCAATGTCTGATTGGTGGCGGTGCAACACCCAGCACCCCCGCCGATCAGCTGTTCCCGGTGTCGGTGGTGGCTGGAAGTGCACAGAGCTCCGTCCACTGTATAGTGCCTGCTGCCTGGTACAAACCAGTAGGTGGAGGATGTGCAGTACCCAGTAGCGGCCACTAGTCAATCGGAGCCGTGCTGTGCAGCTCTGCAACTGAGCAGTTCCAGCCAAAAGCGGAACAGCTGACCGGCAGGAGGTGCCGGTTCCTCACCTCCACTGATCAGACATTGATGACCTATTAAAAAATCCCTCAATTTTCAAAAGGAATTTTTAACAACAAGTTGATTATTTTTTCAAGCAATTTTAACCATTCGTGATGTTTAGAACTCCTCTTTAACTTATATCTGTACAAATCATAATGTTTTTGTAACCGGTCCTGGATAATATAAATACTATTATTAATATCAATTGTTAATGCTCCTCTGCAATCTACAGAGAATACCAGCTTATAATATATACACATATAAAATATATAAATTAATGAACTAATGTATTTTATGTTTCAAAATCTATGAAAATTCTAAATGCAATAATAACCTGACATGGAATAAAACAAATGGCATCTGGATCTTATTTCTTAATTGTAGACAAATAATCCAATTGTATCTCCCATCGCTGGGGTCACATTCAGGTTAAATATTGTACATACTTCCCAATTGTATTTCAACATTTTAATGATTCCATCATGTTTAAACTGCAATAATCATTAACTTGGCTCCAACTTTCTTTAAGTCTACGTATGCTGGGACGGGGCTTTATGTTAGGGAGTACCGGTGTCACACTGGTGCCGGACGTACAGTAATAATCTGATACTGTAGTACAATAATAGTAAAATAATGCAAAAACAATAGGAAACGAGAGGGAATACGGATTATAATAATCGTCATACTATATTTTATATATATATATAGCTAATTAATATATTAATGTCTCTCTATGTATAGGCTAGCCATAAAGTATATATCAACCTTTTAAAGGGAAATTTGTCAGCAGGTTTTTGCCAGCCTAATCTAAAAGCAACATGATACAGGGGCAGAGATCCTGATTCCAGCGATGTGTCACTTACTGGGCTGCTAGTTGTAGCAATGATATCCTGCTGATGAAATAGTGATTTTATCACTACAGGATTAGTAAACCTGCTGCCATGTAATCCTCCATATTCATGAGCTCTGTATAACCCCGCCCCCACCAGTGACTGACAGCTTTCTGCCTATGCACAGTGTACACAGAGAGCTGCCAATCAGTGTTGTGGGCGGGGTTCTACAGAGCTCAGAATTCCAATCAGTGGTGTGGGCGGGATTATGCAGAGCTCATCATTCCAATCAGTGGTGTGGGCGGGGTTATACAAATCTCAGCATTCCAATCAGTGGTGTGGGCGGGGTTATACAAAGCTCAGCATTAGAGAACCGCTAGATCTGCAGCAGAGAAAACATGGATTGTGTCAAAATGACAGCAAGCAGCCCAGTAAGTGACACATCCCGGGAATCAGGGTCTCTGCCCCTATATCATGCTGCTCTCAGATTACATAGCAAATACCTGGTTCAGAGAACTCTTAGATCTGCAGCAGATAAATCAGAGATTTTATCCAAACTGCAGCAAGCAGCCCAGTAAGTGACACATCGCTGGCATCAGGGTCTCTGCCCCTACATCATGCTACTCTGAGATGGGGTAGCAAACACCTGGTGACAGATTCCCTTTAATAGCTTTTTATTGGTTATTTATGGCTGCCACTAGGGGGAGCATAGAAGCTTTGCATTCTATTGTTTACCATAGAAATGTATGCAGCAAGTTTGTAAGCTCCCTCTATTGGTGACTGCTATAGGCCAGAAATTTAGTATTAAAGGGATTTCTGAAACCGGAAAACTCCTTTTTCCCAGCTGCAGTTTGTTTAAGAAACAAACTTTTATTGACTCACCCTCCCCAGGTCCAGTCTCCACTACTGCTCCGGATGTCTGTTAATGTCTGCAACACATCGACAGCAATACAGCCAATAACAGAAGCTCAGAGCCTGATTGGCTGCAGCGCTGTGTAAATGACAAAAAACACAGCAGCAGCGGCAGAGACTCAGTGCAGGACCTGGGGAGGGTAAGTAGAGAAAAGTTTTTAAAAAAATAAAAGAAAACAAGCAACAGCTTGGGGAAAGGGGTTTTCTGAAACTGGAAAACCCCTTAAACCTCTGCAGAAATCTGGACTTTTGTATTAGAAAAATTGAGCTCCAACCACAATAAAATGAATCTGTACATAACTGTGGAACAATTAATGGTGTCCAAGGGTGGAAATTCATCTTAAAGAGGACCTGTCACCGGGTCAAAAGTGGCCAGTTTTTGCTCTTATTTTAAAAAAAAGAATATTTGGGAGATCTGGAATAAAAATTGGTCACTTTTGACCGGTGACAGGTCCTCCGTGAGGACTCGCGAGCAATTAAAGTGATCCTTCACTAATGCTGTTTCTAACAGGACACAAACTTTCTTTTTACTGAATATATCATTCACATAGACACAAATTTCCTGATCATTGCTGGTTTCTTGGGTCTCGTACACAAAGAAATGCTGTATATTATTGTAGACACGGCTTTTATATGTTGTCTCCATAAAGGCATTGTATTTTCCATACAATTACCGTAAATGAAAGAGTTTTCCATCATTTTCAGTTTTTCTCAATATAGTTTTTATTATGATTATTATTATTAATTTGCAGGTTTGGGCAATATTATTAGTAATAGTAATTTTCAGTTTTTCTCAATATATTTTTATATTAATAATATTTAAATGTATGATTATTATTAATAATAGTTTATTATTCCTAATAATTTTCACGTTTCACAATCTTATTATGAATCATAATTTTCAGTTTATCTCAATTTATTATTCATAATAATTATTAGCATTTTTTTAAGCTATGATATAACATGTTATAAATACACGATCAAAATGAAAATGATTAAATAAAATAATACTGAAGAATTACATAATATACTAGTAAATAATTATATTGGGACAAAAATGATGACATAATAGTACTACTACTACTAATATAATAATAATAATAATAATAATAATTAATAATCAACATTTTCATTAATGTCAATAATAATAATAACAATGATTATTAGTTTATTGTTAATAATAAAAAATGCATAATAATAATAGTTATTATTAATAACATTAATGAAAGTGATTATTAATAGTTTATATTATTAATTCTTATTGTTATTCATTTTTTGTCCCAATATAACTATCTATTTACTAGTATATTACGTATTTCTTTATTATTTTATGTAATCATTTTCAGTTTGATCATGCATTTATAAAATGTTAGATCATAGCAAAAAAGAACTGCAACCGAAGTAAATTAACCATTAGTGTAATAATATAACTAAATCCTGACTTGCTCCAAGGAAAATGCACATTTACATTCATTTTATTAATACAGCTATGGAGATTATGATCACATTGCCGAAATTGGATTAAAATTCCATGTATTTAACACTTACATCTTACGGGTAAGAGAAGCAGAATTATGGTTGATGTGGTTTTATTGGCAGCCACTAGGTGGCAGTAGTTAGCTTTCATTCATTTTTGATTTCCAACCAATCTGCGACAATATAATTAGAGCGCACATTACCTGACTTTACATCCTCTTCTATCTGGAGCTCACGTTTCCCAGCTAATCCATGTTTGTCATTGAAAGATCTGTGGTTATCTACGGC
Source organism: Phyllobates terribilis (assembly GCF_046119375.1). NCBI lineage: Eukaryota > Metazoa > Chordata > Amphibia > Anura > Dendrobatidae > Phyllobates > Phyllobates terribilis. The sequence goes on from NW_027362991.1 coordinate 1,235,653, forward strand.
ATCTGGTAAATAAATCAATTGTTGCAGTTACTTCGGATGGTTTCTGAATATTATGGATGTGTCATGTCGTTTTATAAACATAAAGGTGAATGGTTGGAATGCACATTACTAGTACAAGAGAAGGCACAGATCTGCAAACATAAAAAAGTATTATTTATTAGGATACAATGAATGTCCACTCAAACTCTGAATGTTTATGGAGGCTGCATGTACTGAAGCTTGACTTTGTTCAGGTGATCTTCAGTATGAGACACACACTCGGTAGTTTTGGTAAGTGGAGATCCTCAGGGGTGTAACTTATACCAATCACACTTTCGTTACCTACCCTATAAATAGGCAGTCATTGTATATTTTTGAGGAAAAATACACTTTAAGGAAATCCTTTATACATGACAGTCTCATATTTGTGGAGCTGTCCCGGGAGGTAGGGGTTGTGTCCCCCCTGCCTTCAACTGTATCTGTGTGATGAGAACACAGATACAGTGGAATACAATGGTGGACAAGGAGCCAACAGATCCCTGCTTCACCATTTCTAGAAACTGAAGATCCTACAAAAACATTCAGGTCAAGTGACCTGAGGGTCTGGATAGGTCCTTCAGACTCTACCTAAACTAGCAGCAGAGGCCAGTAACAGCAGGGATGTGATGCTTGTGTGGGGGCATCATACTGTGTGGGGGAACTGTGAGGGGCATCATACTGTGCATACCAAGAAGCAAGGTTAAAGGGATGCTCTGAAACCAATATCGATTTTCATTCTAAATGTATATCTATATCTAATCTCTTTTGTAATATACTTTAAATAAAAAGTCCCTATCATTCTCTTTAACGGCTTTATATATATTTTTTTACCTACCTCCGTTTTTATGACACTTTATTTGATTATCTACTGTGCATACTGGGATATTCAAAAGGGATGTCATCAGGGAGCAGAGGCTTCGGTCACTGCCACAGCCTCTGTCCTCACCGTGAAACGAAGCATTATCAGTGATGTACGTTTCAGGGGCTGGGCTAGCCCCTTCTATACTGAGCATGTGTCGGTTCTCAATTCCAATGTATGCTAAGTACGAGCTCACTTGACACTGTGTGGTGTTACTTTCAATGCACAGTGACAGTGCGCTCCCTCACCAGTTCTAATGAGAAGTGACGAGCCGGCAAGAGAGTGTAAGGTCAGTGTGCATTATAAGAAGAGAACCCGGTAACCAGAAAAAGCCGAGACCAGAACAGATGTCACTTTTGGGGGCGGGGCTGATCTCTGTTGGCTGCTTTCTCTCCTTACAATATCCACTAGCAGTGCGCTCTCTTGCCGGTACACTCTTCACTTCTCATTAGAGAAGTTTTTGTTTACTTTTGTTTTCCGGTTGTTTTTTTCACTCCATTGAATAATGAAAAAACCCCTAGAGGCAAAAAGCTTCAAAAAACATCCAGTCGCCTTCCGTGTGTCTTTTGAGCTTTCCCATTGACTTGTATTGTAAAGTACAGAACATTTTCCGAGTGGAAAGAATGGACATGTTACTACTTTTATCCGATTGGCGTTTTTAGAAACCTGAAGTGGTTATAAAACGTTCGAAAACCTGAACATATGAACTGCGAGTTGTTTTTACGTAGAAATGCAAATGTTCTTTCTTTTGATCATTTTTTCATAGGTCTTTCAGGCGGTTTCCGCCGCAGAAAAAGAAATCATGTGCACATAGCCATTAAGTTCTTTTGGAAAATAAAAATCCCACCCCCCCAAAAAAAAAAATTATAATTTTTGAGGATTTGGAAGTTTATTGCCACAACATCTGCATCTCCTAAAAAAAGCTTAGCAAAAATTGAAAATGAAAAAAACAAAATAACCCACTATACTCACCTCCACTGACGGGTTGAGACTGTCAGAGCACCAGGAAAAAGAGCCACAGAAACGCCAGAGGAGATCAGTACAGAATATTTCTTTTGTTTTATCCAAAGCAGCAAATCTATAGAAAATTCTGCACCAAAATCCAAACAATTTCTGAAGATTTTATGCCTCTTTTTATTTTTTTTTGTTATTTTTGCTTTTAGAAAATTGCGCATTTACAGTTATGGATTTAGGATACATTTTTTACATTTTACAGAAATGGGATAAAGATATATTTTTCCACCTCTAATAGCCTTTTAATTGGGAATTATTAGTCGTGAAAGAGTCTTTCCAGGTTTTATGTAAAGTAAGTTTAAGTATTTTATTATCTTCTATTCTGGTTTTGAATTTTAAGGATTACTTATTTAAAGGTACGCTCACATAAACATGGGGGACTCTTCTTTTCCCATTGAAATGGGAATTTTCTTAACCAGTAAAAGATGATCAATACTACCTGAAATAAAGGATGATGGCTATTAGCCAGTCTAACCAAGCTGGCATCTGGCAATACCAGACCCACATTACGCCACTTTCATTCCGTTAATTAAAACGAGTGCAGAATCACTACCGGAGATTCAATTGAGTGATATAAAACAGGAAAATTAAGTGCTAGACCATTTATAAGGGATAATTCTGCAATTTTAACCCCAATTTTTGTTTTTTTACAGCCACATCCATATGTCACTGTCTAGATGCACAGCAGAAACTACTGCATGGATATGTGTGTAAATAAATTGACATAGTATTTCCTATCCTATCATGTCTTGATATGTCCCATATATTAAAATGTTTCATCTCCATTCTCAAAAAAACTGATTTTATTGCTCAGTGCCTAGGTTACCGGCCACCACTGCAATCTTGCTGCTGTGACCTAACATGCACAGTCCTTATGAGCCCATTCCAATAGAGCTTGTAAGCACTATCCTGAACGCAGGCTAGGATCACTGGAACATGACGTTAGCGCCTGATCCCAGCTAGCTTCAGGGCTTCTATATGACAGCACTGAGAGTGCAAGTTGTGCAACAATGCTGCTAGATAGATCTATCAATCAAGCTGGAGAACCTGCCCAACTGTCAGTCAATAGAACCTGCCCCCGGCAAGCAGGAGGCAGTGGAGCAGAACGCACATACCAAAGAGCATGAGACAAATCCTTTAATCTAGATGCAGTGCTTCTATATAGCAGCATTGAGAGTGCAAGTTGTGCAACAATGCTGCTAGTTGGATCTGTCAATCAAGCGGGAGAACCTGCCCAACTGTCAGTCAATAGAACGCGCCCCCGGCAAGCAGGAGGCAGTGGAGCAGAACGCACCTACCGAAGAGCATGAGACAAATCCTTTAATCTAGATTCAGTGCTTCTATATAGCAGCATTGAGAGTGCAAGTTGTGCAACAATGCTGCTAGATAGATCTGTCAATCAAGCTGGAGAACCTGCCCAACTGTCAGTCAATAGAACCCGCCCCCGGCAAGCAGGAGGCAGTGGAGCAGAACTCACCTACCGAAGAGCATGAGACAAATCCTTTAAACTAGATTCAGTGCTTCTATATAGCAGCATTGAGAGTGCAAGTTGTGCAACAATGCTGCTAGATGGATCTGTCAATCAAGCTGGAGAACCTGCCCAACTGTCAGTCAATAGAACGCGCCCCCGGCAAGCAGGAGGCAGTGGAGCAGAACGCACTTACCGAAGAGCATGAGACAAATCCTTTAAACAACTAATTAATAGATCAAGTGGGATCACTGATTGCAATTAATACGTATAGAAACCTGGTCATCTTAGTATTTAAGATTTAATTAAACATGCATGTTTTTCTTAACCCCTTAATACCGGGCGATTCTTTGTTTTTGTCCTCACGCCTTTTCCACCCTTTCTTCTGAGAGACACTTCTTTTGATTCATTTTTTTTTTTATTTTCTCAACATAGCCATTGAGCGAGCTGTAGTTTTTAACGACACTATTCATTTTACCAAATATTCTACTGAAAAATAGTAAAAAAAAATCTAATTGGGTTGAATTGAAATAAAAAAACAGCAATTCTGCTGTTGCTTTTTTTTTGGTCTTCTTTTTACATCATTTATGTTAACCTGGTAACTTTGTTTTATGAGTCAATGTGGTTTACAGTGAAATCAAATCTATTTAGTCTATTGTTTTTTTTTGTTGTTGTTTTAATGTGTAAGAAAAAAAATTAAAACAAATGACTCCATTTTCTGACATCCATAACTTCTCTATTTTTTGGTTGATAGAGTGGTATGGGGTCTTGTTTTTGTGGGGTGAATTGGAATTTTTATTAGTAACATTTTGGGCTCCATAATACTTTTTTATTTATTTTGATTCCATTTTTGAGCAATTAACATGACTAAAAAACAGCAATTTTATTATTTTCATTTTTTTCAATGTTGACATTAACCATACGGGATAAATATTTTTTTTCTATTTTATTAGTTCGGACAATTACGCACACAGCACTACAAAATCTGCATTTTTAACTTTTTTAAATTTTGCTACTTACATTATATTAATAGAGGTAATAAATTAATCAATTCAACTTTTATATTTGTCTTTTTTTATATTTTTTTTACATTTTTTTATTAATTTCTTTCACAGACTTAAATTTATGATTGATTGCCTATACTGTTATATAATTACCAAACCCCTAGGAAGCCCAGCTATACATTAAGTGTGAACATCCTCTGAACATGTATGTCAAATGTTGCCAAACTATCTGCCCATAGGCTCAGTTATGTGTAAAAAAACAAACTTTTCTTTACTTACCCTCACCAGGTCCAGAGCTGTATCTCCGCCTCTGCCTTGATCTCTGTTGAATGGCTGAAGTGCTGTTGATGTGACATCACCACTGCATCTAAACAACAGAGACCAGGGCAGTGGTGGAGACACAGCGCTGGACCTGGGGAGGGTAAGTGAAGCTCAGATTACTTTTTTTTTACACCTAACTGAGCCTGCAGGCAGAAGATTGATGAAAGTGGACAACCTCTTTAACCGAAACATAAAGTTTATTCTTCTATTGTTGGTTGAAAAAAAATCATAGGTCAATCAAATTCAACCTTTCTTGATCAATTATACTTTATCACTAGATTATTTAAAACCCACATTACCATTCGTTATTGAAAAAGCAGTCTCTTTATAAATGTTGATATGCCGTAGTTTCTGTCATTATTACCGTGTGGTCGGCATTCCACAGTCTGACTGCACTGACCGTAAAGAACCCTTTCCTATTTTGATGCTGGATCACCTTTCCTCCTCACTTCTCGAATGTCCCCTAATCCCTTTTAAGTCCCTTTAGAAGGGATATATCGTTGAGAGTTAGAGATGAGCCGATGAGGCAAAATTCTAATTCGCCTGTTATTGTGTTTTTCCCTGGTAATTAAATTTGCATTGAACTCATTCTCTGCCAGTTTAATGTCTCTTATTGTGCTCTGGGGTATCTATAGATCCCAGAGCTAATAAACATAATATATATATATATATATATATATATATATATAAAAAAATCCTTATCCCCCCCCGCCTCCCACCTCTCTGGACCCTCTGCTCCTCATTGCATCTTCTGATCCTCCACCGCTCATGGTGGAATCTTCAGACCTTTCACCTACTGTTCCGGGCTGCCGCCGGAACTCCCTCCCGGAGGGTTCTGCACAAGTGTGCGGGTGGTCAATAGCATAATGATGTCACGATGTGCACTGTGACTTTCCTGTTTGCATGCGCAGAACCATTCTGGGCACTATGACAGCCAATAGTCCTCTGGCACAGTGGGAGAGGCCCAAGGATATCATCATGAACAGCGGGGAATCAGAAGATGCAGCGAGTACTGGACGGGTGGCGGTGAGTATTGGCAGGGCCAGAGAGGTGAGGGGTAAGGTGAGTATAAAGATTTTTATTATTGGCCCACTATACACTGTGTTCCAAATTATTATGCAAATAATATTTTCTCAGATTTTCCCAAATTACCTATATGAATTGCAGTCATTGTAATTTTCCAGTCAAATAACTATTAGAGTACAATTGAAAGTTTTTTGTACAAACTGCCTATGATAACAGTATATTTTAAAAAAAATAAAAAACTCAAACTGCACTCAAAATGCATGTTCCAAATTATTATGCACAGCAGAGTTTTCAACCTTTTCATTTTAATAAAGAACAAAAAAATGGTCATTTTTGAAATTATAAGCATTAGCAGGTTATTACAAACTGAAATGAAACAGTTTTCAACTCAAAGCTTTATTCTAGGTGATGTTACATTAGCACATAGGACCCCTTGTTCGAAAGGAGCTTCTGAACTCTCTTGCCCATTGAATTTGTCAGGTTTTGGATGGTTTCTGCTTCAAATGTTTTGCATGAGGACAGAATACCCTCCCAGAGCTGTTGCTTAGATGTGAACTGCCTCCCGCCATCATAGACACTCCTTTTGATGATGCTCCAGAGGTTCTCAATGGGGTTGAGGTCAGGGGAGCATGGGTGCCACACCATAAGTTTGTCCCCTTTTATGCCCATAGCAGCCAGAGATGCAGATGTGTTATGTGCAGCATGAGATGGGGCATTATCATGCATGAAATGATCTCGATGGTCCAGATGGATGGAGTGGAGGATGGCTGGTTTATGGACACCCCATGCAAACACGGCTACGGCGCTAACAAGGAGGAGGTGGAGTAATGTTTTGGGCTGGAATCATGGGGAGAGAGATTGTCGGCCCTTTTAGGATCCCTGAAGGGGTAAAGATGAACTCCATAATGTATGTTGAGTTTCTCAAACAGCACTTCCTTCCATGGTTCAAGAAGAAGAACAACCGTGCATTCCGCAGCAAGATCATTTTCATGCATGATAATGCCCCATCTCATGCTGCATATAACACATCTGCATCTCTGGCTGCTATGGGCATAAAAGGGGACAAACTTATGGTGTGGCACCCATGCTCCCCTGACCTCAACCCCATTGAGAACCTCTGGAGCATCATCAAAAGGAGTGTCTATGATGGCGGGAGGCAGTTCACATCTAAGCAACAGCTCTGGGAGGGTATTCTGTCCTCATGCTAAACAATTGAAGCAGAAACCATCCAAAACCTGACAAATTCAATGGACGAGAGAGTTCAGAAGCTCCTTTCGAACAAGCGGTCCTATGTGCAAATGTAACATTACCTAGAATAAAGTTTTGAGTTGAAAACTGTTTGATTTCAGTTTGTAATAACCTGCTAATGCTTATAATTTCAAAAATGACCATTTTTTTGTTCTTTATTAAAATGAAAAGGTTGAAAACTCTGCTGTGCATAATAATTTGGAACATGCATTTTGAGCGCAGATTGAGTTTTTTATTTTTTTTTAAATATACTGTTATCATAGGCAGTTTGTACAAAAACCTTTCAATTGTACTTTAATAGTTATTTGACTGGAAAATTACAATGACTGCAATTCATATAGGTAATTTGGGAAAATCTGAGAAAATATTATTTGCATAATAATTTGGAACACAGTGTAGATCAGAAAAATGGCGGCCAGTGGCCGCAATTTTGCTATATCCAAGCGGAAACGAATCACAAAAAATCCGCATTTTGGCAAATATGGATTTTTGTAGAATTCAATTCAACTCAAATTTGTTCGCTGATCTCTATTGAGAACTTTTTGCTACTATAGACAACCTGGTCCATAATTATAAGTTCAAGCTGCAGAATTCCAATGAGGTAGGGATAAAGCTAACTTGGATGGGGTTCCATGACATGAAGTCTTCAAAGCTTCTTTGCATCAGCTTGCTTTATAGCAATGCACATTCATAGCCTGCTCCAAATAATGTTATGACCTTATCAGCTGTCTATACTACTATATACTCCCATTGATAAATCTTTCTAGATTTAGCAGAGGAAGAATTCATACAGATGTTAGGGCTAAGCAATGGCACCACTTACATCAAGGAACGTGCTAGGGTTGGCAAAATAAAGTCACAAGATTTCGTCATTGCTGATGTTCAGGTAAGTGCAATTTTAGGAATTGGAAGATAATCCAATCCTAAAATTCTAACCCCCCAAAAAAATATGCTAATTAGAACTAGTGATGGAAGACAGGAGTATCTTGGCCAATCGGATGATGTTGCTAAGAGCCATCCTCCCGAAATACTGAACAGGTTCATCTCTATTTCTTTATAACCTCTGCTGTTATCATTACACATACAGTTCATATCATTGAGAATGAATAGGTATTTTTGAACCCCCCAAAAAAGATTAACCATAGCAGCGACTAGCTCCAACTAAAGGATTCCCTGATCAACCTTAAAATTGCATATAAACCAAAAATCCATATAAAGCCTACTTTTAGTTTATTTATACCACTGATGAATGTCAATGTCTCTTAAGATGGCTGTAATGCCCCACTATTTGGGAATCATACAGTATTGTATTGTTACGTTGCTATGCAATAAGGTTTGCCTTTTAGAAGTTTGTACTGTCTCTCTCCCTGTTTGTCTTCTCTGCCCTGATGTCGTAACTCCTCCTCCTCCTTTTCTTACTAAATAGTGTATGTCAGTGATGTTAAGAAGCTCATGTCTTTGCATCTCTGGTTCTAAATAGTCTCTTTTACGTACTGTATTTGTGCATAACTACAAGAATTCAACTTGAAAATGGAATCTTCATATGTGAATCTACAGCTATCTGATGAAATCTCTTCGTGTGAGTACTGGTACATAGAAACAGCCAAGAAACTGTGTCTCAAGAGCTTCACACTCGCAGCCTAGTTATGGAGTCAGAATAATGGCCATACACACTTGATATCTTTTGGCCAAACGACAGTGATCTCTCCCAATTCTCCCATACACTGGAATGGCCGGCCGAGTATTTCTATGTTCAGCAGTAAACACAAAATAGCTATACATAATCGATATAGATCCATATTACTGCAAAAATGACCTAAAATTCGGACGGACCATCATACAATACTACTGGAGAATTTCTGCATGACAGAAAAAGTGACGGCCACTAAAGTCCATTTAAGAATTGTGCAAAATATTTTTATTGACACATAAATATAAATTTCATATATATATATACACAAGTAATCAGCAGCAAGGGGACAGATTGATGAAGACAAAAATACATTGTAAAAACATGTGAAACCGTGGCAGCATACAGCTAACCAGAATAATAATCTATCGAGAGCTCAGTTTTATCAGTGGCAGCTCAGCACCACTGATAAAGGTTTCTTCCGAAACGCGCGTCGCGGTGACGCGTACAGTGGTGCTGAGCTGCCAGTGGCTATCCAGGTAATTGCTATGCATAAATATATCTTATAAATGCTTGTTGCACATTGCTTTGCTTAGTACGAGATCTATTACTATGAACCCTGGATTCCATGATTCTATATACATGAGTTAATATTATCATGAGAGTATTATATATATATACACGTTTTGAATATATGAATTATATACACATGTATAAGTGACTCTCGATAGATTATTATTCTGGTTAGCTGTATGCTGCCACGGTTTCACATGTTTTTACATTGTATTTTTGTCTTCATCAATCTGTCCCCTTGCTGCTGATTACTTGAATATATATATATATATCTGAAATTTATATTTATGTGTCAATAAAAATATTTTGTACAATTCTTAAATGGACTTTAGTGGCTGTCACTTTTTCTGTCATGCAGGAATTCTCCAGTATGTTCCCTATCAGCAGCTGATCTCCTCTCCGGATAAAAAGATCTTGAATTCCAACCACCTTTTCCTTATGTTCCCGAAATCTCCTCTGAGGGGGACAGTCTGGAGACCCTTATACACATTAGATAGGCTGATTTTTATCTAGTGTGTACAGCGACCTTTAAAACTGGACATATCTGAGCTATAGTACTGATCATGGAAGGAGACATTTTTCTGTCCAGCTTCTTTGCAGCTTAAAATGGAATGTGACATGGAAGAATGAAAAAAATAAAAAATGTACATATGTAGAGACACCAAATACTAAGTTAATGTCCATTTAAAGCCTAGTAAGTTTCAGTCCCAGAATAAGTATACAATGTAAAGTAATGGTACTGCTTACGTGGTCCTAAGAGATAACCAGCGCTATTCAATGTCCAGCCACGTTTCTCTTTCCCCTGTGAAAACAATCATCGATTATCTAATAAGCTTAATGATATTCATAGATTGTTTAGTTGACCCTGATACCAAATAGTATCCAGACTCATGCTCCTTGGGAGCCAAAATAGTTCAACAATTGCACACTGAAAATACTTTAGCCAGTTGAGAAAAGTTTGGGCAATCTTCAGTAAGGGTTCCTTTGTTTATTGTTACAGCATATATATGTATATCTATCTATATATACAGTACAGACCAAAAGTTTGGACACACCTTCTCATTTAAAGATTTTTCTGTATTTTCATGACTATGAAAATTGTATATTCACACTGAAGGCATCAAAACTATGAATTAACACATGTGGAATTATATACTTAACAAAAAATTGTGAAACAACTGAAAATATGTCTTATATTCTAGGTTCTTCAAAGTAGCCACCTTTTGCTTTGATGACTGCTTTGCACACTCTTGGCATTCTCTTGATGAGCTTCAAGAGGTAGTCACCGAAAATGGTCTTCCAACAATCTTGAAGGAGTTCCCAGAGATGCTTAGCACTTGTTGGCCCTTTTGCCTTCACTCTGAGGTCCAGCTCACCCCAAACCATCTCGATTGGGTTCAGGTCTGGTGACTGTGGAGGCCCGGTCATCTGGCGTAGCACCCCATCACTCTCCTTCTTGGTCAAATAGCCCTTACACAGCCTGGAGGTGTGTTTGGGGTCATTGTCCTGTTGAAAAATAAATGATGGTCCAACTAAACGCAAACCGGATGGAATAGCATGCTGCTGCAAGATGCTGTGGTATCCATGCTGGTTCAGTATGCCTTCAATTATGAATAAATCCCCAACAGTGTCACCAGCAAAGCACCCCCACACCATCACACCTCCTCCTCCATGCTTCACGGTGGGAACCAGGCATGTAGAGTCCATCCGTTCACCTTTTCTGCGTCACACAAAGACACGGTGGTTGGAACCAAAGATCTCAAATTTGGACTCATTAGACCAAAGCACAGATTTCCACTGGTCTAATGTCCATTCCTTGTGTTCTTTAGCCCAAACAAGTCTCTTCTGCTTGTTGCCTGTCCTTAGCAGTGGTTTCCTAGCAGCTATTTTACCATGAAGGCCTGCTGCACAAAGTCTCCTCTTAACAGTTGTTGAAGAGATGTGTCTGCTGCTAGAACTCTGTGTGGCAATGACCTGGTCTCTAATCTGAGCTGCTGTTAACCTGCGATTTCTGAGGCTGGTGACTCGGATAAACTTATCCTCAGAAGCAGAGGTGACTCCTGGTCTTCCTTTCCTGGGGCGGTCCTCATGTGAGCCAGTTTCTTTGTAGCGCTTGATGGTTTTTTCAACTGCACTTGGGGACACTTTCAAAGTTTTCCCAATTTTTCGCACTGACTGACCTTTATTTCTTAAAGTAATGATGGCCACTCATTTTTCTTTACTTAGCTGCTTTTTCTTGCCATAATACCAATTCTAACAGTCTATTCAGTAGGACTATCAGCTGTGTATCCACCAGACTTCTGCACAACACAACTGATGGTCCCAACCCCATTTATAAGGCAAGAAATCCCACTTATTAAACATTACAGGGCACACCTGTGAAGTGAAAACCATTTCCGGTGACTACCTCTTGAAGCTCATCAAGAGAATGCCAAGAGTGTGCAAAGCAGTCGTCAAAGCAAAAGGTGGCTACTTTGAAGAACCTAGAATATAAGACATATTTTCAATTGTTTCACACTTTTTTGTTAAGTATATAATTCCACATGTGTTAATTCATAGTTTTGATGCCTTCAGTGTGAATGTACAATTTTCATAGTCATGAAAATACAGAAAAATCTTTAAATGAGAAGGTGTGTTCAAACTTTTGGTCTGCACTGTACGCATATATATATATATATATATATATATATATATATATATATATATACACATACGGGACATACAAAAAAGACTAGGTATGTGCAGAAACTCGTGCCTGCTGTTCCTCTGGAATCTATATTATACTTATGAAGAAAGGTTTACTAAAACCAGTTTTGTTTTATCTATAGAAGAAATACCTAATATGTTATCTCCATTCCCCACCATTAGAGGTGCTGAAATGTCCTTTCTTCTCACCTCCCAGAATGCATGGTTACCTGCCCTGAGCTGAAAGCCCACCAGTTTGTTTTCCCTGTTTACAATTTGGCAGAAAGGAGAGCAGGAGCAGGGAGACAAAGAGCCCACTTTCATTAGAGAGATAAAAACACGTCCCCCACTTCCTGTAGACAGATTGACACCCCCCACTTCCTGTAGAGCAACAAGACTCGCGCCCACTTCCTATAGAGACAAGTACCCGCCCCACTTCCTGTAGAGACAAAGACCGCCCCACTTCCTGTAGAGACAAAGACCCACCCCCACTTCCTTTGGAGAGATAAACACTTGCCCTCACTTCCTGTAGAGAGAATGATCACCCCCACTTCCTGTAGAGACAAAGGGCCTACTTCCTTTAGAAAGATAAAAGCCGGCTCCCACTTCCTGTAGAAAGAATGACACCCCCCACTTCCTGCAGAGCAATAAAGACCCACCCCCACTTCCTGTAGAGACAAAGATCCCATTTCCTTTAGAGAGATAAAAGCCTGCTAACACTTCCTGTAGAAAAAAAATACACCCCTACTTCCTGCAGAGCAATAAAGACCCACTTCCCGTAGAGACAAAGAGCCCACTTACATTAGAGAGATAAAAACCTGCTACCACTTACTGTAGAGAGAATGACACCCCCACTTCCTGTAGAGACAAAGACCCACCCCACCTTCCTGTAATTCGTCTCTGCTGCTTGAAAGGATTACTCTTGACAACAAGAAGTGGACAAATTAGACAGAAGGGACTAGTGTTCTGCATTTTGGAGTGATTTTTCAGGGGTAAGAAAACATAATTTAAAAATGAAGTGATTTGCAGATTGTCTATTTAGCACATTGTCTGTCAAATGAGATCAAGTTATTTAAAAGTACAGCTACCATTTATAATTGCTTATGATGTGCCGAAAGAGAAAATACACCCCTATGTTGAGCATGGAACCAGAAATGGAGCTGTGGAAACCCTGCATGATGCTGATAGCTCAAGATCAGGGCAGCATTGGCAATAAAAGTATGTTTGCTCAATACATTTTTATGATGAACATTTTACAGATATTTTTAGGATGTGGACAACCCCTAAAACTAGAAGACTAAAAGATCTAAGTCTTATAAGAGAGTTTGGGACAATTTTTTGCACAGTGTGAATTGCAGGGGGTGTATGCACTATTTTCTTCATCCCATAAGGGTAGTGTAGAAAAAGACTAAGCTGATTCATGAGTTTTCTAGGCACTGTGAAAATTGCAAAAAGCCTTACTATTCATGCACAATGTCATGTCCATTTTTGGCACAGATTGAATAATTTGAGTTGAAAAAGATTGTCAAAATTTAATTATAATGTTGTACAAAATCTATAGTAAAAGAAAAATTGGATGGTGTAGTGTAAAAGAAACAAAAACCCATACCACAGCTCAGAACGTAAGAGCTGCAGAACCACCATCACTACCACTGGCACCAGCCGCCCGGGCAGTAGTACTACCAAATACAGACCACAATTGTCCTCCTTTGCCTCTGGCAAGCGTATTAGTTGGGAGGAAACGGGGGTATTGTTGAATATAGTGCACATCACTCATCTTAGTCACAGCATGATAATGTTAACTCTGACAGTGACTCTGTCAGTATTAGTCAGTATTTTGCACAGAATGGTCATCCTGATCACAAATGACTAAGAGAGAGAACTTTTGGACTTTTTTATTTTATTTTACAAAACATGAAAAGTCTATCAGTGGGTTGTTTTATTAAATGGGCTGTTGGTTACTACCAGGTTAGCATCCCTGTCTATAGTGAGGTCACATTAACATTACTAAGGCTATTTTACGTTAAAGAGCTTCAAAATAATTAGGTTAAGCCATAAAAGAGATCTTAGAGCATTGCACAAGTCTTTTCGGGGCAATTGGAGACTTTGCAGTATTGAAATCTATGGCAAATCGATTCGATGCAAAACTACTTTTTTTTAATTTATCAAACCTGGCAGATTTTTATTTCAAAAGATTTGATCATCTCCTTTAACTACTACTGTGTCCCAGGAATCATGACAGTCAGATGGTGCCTCTTTGGCACTATGTCTGCATATTCGTGAGAGATTTTGTCAGTCAGTGTTTGCTATTGTCTACCGCCACTTTAAGTGTGGCCAAGTAGTACCATAATCTCTAATCTTATCTGAAAAATGTCCTGTTAAAATTTGAATGTGATACTCCACATCCTTAGCAATGATAGTATAGACGAAAACTCATTCATTTAAAGAGGTTGTCCACTACTCTGATATCTATCCTTACAAAGGTTCATCAATGTGGAATATAAGATCAGTGGCGGTCCAAAAGCAGACACCCCCACAATCATCTGTAAACAATTTACAGAGCTGGAACAGCACAGCGCCGTACACTGTAGTGGCAGTTCTTGGTACTGCAGCTCAGCTCCAATTCATTTCAGTAGGACTTGAGCTGCAGTACCTGAGATCGGTCACAGTAACGTGTACGGAGCTGTGATATTGTGCTTTGTACACTGTTAACAGCTGACTGGTTGTGATATCATATCAGATTTTGGGCCGCCACTAATCTGATATTGATGGCTTATACCATGTATGGGTCATCAAAATTGAAATAGTAGACAACCCTTTTAAATGAACGAGCTTTCATCTATAATACCAATGCTAAGGATAGGGGTTAATTTAAAAATCTTTCTTAAAAATCACAATTAGGCCACGTTCATACGTTCAGTATTTGGTCAGTATTTTCCATCAGTATTTGTAAGGCAAAACCAGGAGAGGAGCAATCAGAGGAACAGTATAATAGAAACACGTCACCACTTCTGTATTTTTCACCCCCTACTGGTTTTGGCTTGCAAATACTGATATTAAAAAAACTCACCAAATACTCATCGTGTGAACGCGGCCTTATAATAAATATCTAAAAAAATAACTAAAAAGCTTCATCAATTAGGAGAAACTTTTCTATAATGCACATTCATGACCCTAGCCATACATAAAAAGTCTATGCCATCACAGATACCCATATACACTAATAATGCCCATGCCCTCATGCTCTCACATTTAATTGGCACATCCTTTGGGTCAGGAGAAGAATTATTATTTGGTTTGTAAATTATATATTAGAAAATATACTTACGGTTAAGACTAGTCCAAATGTCTGTGAGATAGTGGCACATAATATTAAAGATACGAACAGGAGACCTGTGCACTTTTCCATCTGGATGAACATAGTAGAAGAAAACAAAAAACGTCTAAGTAACAAAGGAAAAGGACACAATACTCAAAAAGTATAAATCTCACTGTAAATGTAGGTTCAAACAATGATTGAATGAAATCGATTCCCTTTTAACAAGAAGGCAAAAAAACATTTTAAATATAAAGACATATAAGCAGAAATGTACCAAGAATGGTCTTAACCGGGGAAAAAATTCAACTTGGTGCCCTCTCAACTTATAACTTTATAAGTCTCCACTTTGGCTCCCAGTATCTAAGGCACATGTTCCTCCAGCCACCTTATTACCCCTGGCTAGTGTACACTACTTTGTAAAATTACAAATGACAGTATCTATATTTTTATATAATACGCTCAATTTTATATGTTAGAATTAAGTCAAGGGTTTGTTCAGAAATCTTCAGGTCACGTCAAACTCTTTTGTGCCCTTGTTGAATGTGCTTGACCTAAAATGTCACTGCTCTTGAACATCTAGTATCATCAAGGATGACAGCATAAAGCATCTTATCCAATATTTCACATAAAATAAATCAGCTATGTTAAAATCTTGCACAAATATATGTAATATAATTGCACTATTTAGTGTGTATAGCAAAGGGAACGTCATTTACTGAAGAAAATCAACAATTAAAATATTGTTCTAGAAAAGGGAGTTATAATTGTATTAAACATCTTGAAAATACATAGAAAGAAAGCAAAAAGAAAGAAAGAATGAGAGAGAAAGAAAGAAGGAAAAGGAGAGAGAGAAAGGAAGAGAGAAAGAAATAAAGAGAGAGGAATAGAAAAGGAGGGAGAGCAAGAAAGAGAGAGAGAAAGAGTGAGAAAGAAAAAGAGAGAAAGAGAGAGAGAAGGAAAAAGTGAAAGAAAAAAAGAGTGAGAGAAAGAGAAAAAGAAAGAGAGAAAGTAAGAAAGAAAAAGCAAAATGCAAAGAAAAATACAAATAAATTACAAATATTGTTCTATAAAAGTAAGTTAGAACTGTATTACACATCTTGACCATACATAGAGAGAAAGAGAGAAAAAGAAAAAAATGAAGTAAAAAAATAAATGACAAATATTGTTCTATAAAAATAAGTTATAACTGTACTATAAATCTTGAATATACATAGAAAAAAAAGAGAGTAAAGAAAGAATGACAGAGAAAAGATGAGAGAAAGAAAGAAATGGAAAGAAGGATAAAGAAAGAAAAGTAGAGAAAGAAGGAAAGAAAAGATAGGAAAAAATAAGACCAATATTGCTCTATAAAAGTAAGTTATAACTGTATTCTGTATAAGTGTATCAAGCTGTATGTTTGAATATACATAGAAAGAGGAAAGAAAGAAAGAAAGAGAAAGAAATGAGAGAGAAAGAATGAGAGAAAGAAAGAAGGAAAGAAAGAAAGAAAAAAGCAAAGAAGAATAAAAAATAAATCACAAATATTGTTCTATAAAATTAAGCTACAACTGTATTACATATCTTGGACACAAAGAAATAAAGAATGAGAAAGAAAGGACAAGAGAAAGAAAGGAAAGAGAAAAAGAAAGAAAAAAGTAAGAAAAAAAGAGAAGAAAAGGAAAAAGGAGAAGAAACAGAAAGAAAGAAAGAAGTAAGAAAAGAAAAAGAAAAAATAGAATAGTAGAATGAAAAGAGAAGAATGAAAATGCAAAAAGAAGGAATGACTAAACTTGGAAATAAATAATCTGAAGCACACATAATATAAAATAAAAAGTAGCAATGATATTGAAAGAGCAGACAGACCTTGATGTGACTTGCGGCTCTGTGTCTGCAGCTTCTCTGTCTGGTGTCTTGCAGTGGAGGGCTACCGGTGCTTCCAGCTGGCATACAGAAGGAGTTATGCTCTGCAGACTTGTCCAAGAAAAATCTCAGCAGGAATCTCAGTGCATTGTAGGACAGGCAGGTCTCCCCTGGGCGTTTGTTGTATCTGCTGTGGGGATTGGCTATTTATGGTCGGCACCAGGATCATATGGACCGCTCTCCCTCCCTGAGGGCGCATGTGATGGAGTCAGACGTCACTGGATCATTTCCACTCCACAAGTCACTGCATTAAGGGAGGGCAAAAATTACTGCAATTCAATTAAAGGTACTTTGAAGCAATATGAAGGCAAAAGACAGATAACAGCCCTGGCAATTACCTGTGATTATGGCATGGGTGGACAGTTTGTACCAGTCCAAGAAGCTTCATCCTACTTGCCTCCTCTTCTTTGGCCACTTCCTTCTATACACACAAGATAATGAATGGGGACATTATATTACTCTGCCTCTGGTTATATAAATTTAAATATGTTTAAGTCCGGCCAGAGGAATAAAAAGAACGAATCTACCACTTAAGAATGATGAGAAGAGTAAGCTATGAATAAAAAAGACATTATACGCAGCGCCTTCATTGCTTCTCCATAAGACCGTCATCACATTAGTGCGTGAAGAACGTTGTACTATAAAGATTTGTGACTTACAGAGGAGATGAGTAAATATTATTGTCGATTATGCCAGAAAACGTCGAAAAGTCAAAACTAGAATATATAACCCAAATTATAACCATATAATAAATGCACAGTATGTCCTTAAAGACTAAGGAGGATCGATGAAGCCATACTGTCGTCATGTTCTGGAATCGGCTGATATAATTATATTTTCTTGTATTTTTTTTTGTTACTGTGGGATTTTTGCAGTTTATTGGTTTTGTATTTATTAGTTAACGTAATCATCAAATACGTATGTGAAAAATGCTCATTTTACTTCCATCCAGTGGAGTTAACTGATGTTCTGGTCATCCTGCAAATAGCATTTTGCTTATTAGAAGTGGTCAGTCTATTTCCTAGAAATGCAGGATGTGGGTGGCTGCCATTATCATTATGTACTTATATGAAATCACATGTTCCTTAAGTAGGAAACTAAAGAGTATGTAAACTATATATGAAGGTGGATGGGGTACAGGGGTCATCAGGGTCAGGGCATGCTGACTGATAGACATTTAGGTAAAATACTAAGATACATTTAGCATCTTGAGGATCTCGACAGTTCTGTTAGGGCGTATTTGTAAAGTCAGGGGATTTTGGGATTGAGTTTAGGTGAAGTATTCCAGTTTGTCAATGAATCTAATATAGTTTTTAGGAAGATTCATCAATCCTTTGAGGTTGCATTTGATTTCTCTGTGATGTTATTCAATTAATGAATGGTCAACATCTCCTTTCAACTTTTGTAAGATGCAAATCCCAAAAATGCCGGCAACCATGACAAATTGTTGAATATAGGCATGGACATGAGGTTCTAATTCTGCCCGATGTCTGAACACAAGGCCATGAGAATCGTTTAGATTTAATTCTAGCTGTGTAATCCCTTAATTGGTGACTTACTCATATACAAGCTGTGTATAGCAAGCTGCACCATCATTTGGAGCCGATAGGCTTTTCAATCAATCTCTATGGTTATAGGGGATATCCGAAACATTGGAGTTTTATGGCTATGGTGCTAAGAACTTACCGGTAGGTGGTTGTTAACTACTTGCCTGTTCTGCCCTGCTACAATCTGTCCGGGTTCAGACCGGTGATTCTCTGGCTTTATTTGACCTCAAACAATCACAGCTAGGGAGCCGGCTGTCAATCAGCATGACATTGGCACAGCCGCCCCGTTGACAGAGCAGAGCAGAAGAGAAGGAGCTACTTTGTCAATGTGACATCCCAGGAATCAGGAGAAACACCAGCAGAAGCGGCCCATGACTGCTCTGAGCCAGAACATACTGTCGCAGGGCAGAACATGCAACTACCTGCTGGTAAGTTCTTCTTTTCCTATATCTGCATTTTCAAGACAATACTAGTTATGCATTTTCTTGTGCCAAGTTAGTGAATAAGGACATTATGTTTTGGCAACACGCTCGCAACTCCATCAATAAATGAGATTCGGATGAGCTGTAGACTTCAATTATCAAAGGGAGTCCAAGGTTGCATGTTTTGGACTCCATCAAGGGCATGTTTGAATCCCGATTCTTTGGTTGTTTAGATGGAACCCTAGATAGGCTCACCGACGAGTGGCTAAAACATAATGTGAATACACCCTTACCGTCCATCCTCCGCTCGTAAAACTGTATAATCAGGTATAAGGTTTTTTTTGTGTTTTTCCTCTGAAATATTTGTTTTACTCTTCAGTAACGCAATGGAGATAACCTTTTGTTTGATGTAAAGACTCCATATTCACCAAAAGATAATGCAAACCGTTTCATTCATAGAATCACAGGACAATTCGCATTTAAATAACCATTATCAGACATTCATCAGATCATTAGATTTTCTGTTTTTGCACCATGGAAACCTGTATGATAGCCCTTGGTAATGTGTGAAAGAATATAATCCATTCTGTGGACAATACATATAATCTAGGGTTGTGGTGAAGGTCTAATGACCAAAGACATTTACTTAAATATGGATTGTCCTAAAAAAAGATTGTGAATAACAGAATTTGCATGATATATCTGGATCTAAGTTAGGTACCAAGCACACTAAGTATAGCAGAGCCATGGTTTTTCTGTTTTTTTTTTTTATTTTTTTTATGCCTTTTCCAAACCTAAATATGAGCCATAAATAGTTGTATACTGATTAGTGGTGACTGTAGCCTACATATCGATAGAAGAGCAGGGGAACGGTAGTGCTAAGAGTGAACCTTGCACTAGTATCAATGACCAAATGTTTAATTGTAACCTTCAAATACTTAAGAAAACCTGTAGTATCTAGCCAATCTTGTCTTACACATTATTGTTTTGTGTTCAAAGTGGTTGACTAGCTTTTCAATCCTTTGCCATATTCCTTAGTGCACTACATGGGCATCAAAGAAGGCAAAGAACAGTTCTTCAAGATAAACCAGACTCCTCCATGCACTACAAGGACAGACTGTTATGATCTGCAACATGTACTAAGGAAAGAAAGAGGAAAGCTGTCCCTACAGTAAGACTAAGCTGAATCCCTACGATGTAGCGGGCTGACTGTTCCTAGCGAACAGACCTGCCTTAGTCCTCGGCTAGTCTGAACAAAGACCTATAGCATAAAGGGAGAGGTCCCTAAAAGAACTAAGGACTGGGACAAAAATGGGACACCTCCTAAACAGAGAAGTTGTTGCAGAACACAAAATGATAAACTGACAAAAAGGTACTAGAGGTCCCAGAAGGACCAAGCGAACTGACAGAGAAAGGCACCGAAGCACCTGGCTAGAGAGACAGTCAAACACTGAAGTCCAGCACAGCCAAAAGGGCGAAGCTGGAATATAAAGGCAGATGGTCACGTGACCGCAAAACACACGATGGAAAAAAACAAACAGGAGGGTTCTAACAGTACCCCCTCTTTTATGAGGATCCTCCGGATCCTCCAGGCCCAGGCATATCCAGAAACATCTTGTGGAAAGCTTTAACAAGCCTAGGAGCAGAGACATCATCCGTCCTTACCCAGAAGTTGTCTTCGGGACCGAAAACCTTCCAGGAGACAAGATACTGTAATCTCCCTCTATGCCATCTAGAATTCAAGATACGAGAAATTTCATATTCGCCGTCTTCCACCTCAGGAGGAACTGTGACAGTGGCGTCCCTATCTGACACATCAGCCTTTTTCAACAAGGAAACACGAAACACAGGATTAATCTTCCAGGAAGTAGGGACATCCAACCTAACAGAAAACAGGTTAACAACCTGAAGCACCTTAAATGGACCCACAAACTTAGGACCCAGTTTTTTAGAGGGAATCCTCAACCACAGGTTCTTTGAGGACAACCCAAACCATGTCACCCACAGTAAAAAAAACCTCCTTACGTTTCCTGTCAAAATACTTCTTGGACTTCTTCTTAGCCTCTTGAAGGTTGCAAACTCTCTCCAAATCACCGGAAAAATTCTCCTCCTCCGGCACCGCCGACCCCAATTTGGAGAACGAACCAAGAGACGGATGTCTCCCAGTACAACAAAATAAAAGGAGAACACCCAGCAGAGGAGGATGTATGATTGTTAAGAGCAAATTCTGCGAGAGGCAGTAACTCAGACCACACCTCTTGATTGTCCGCCACAAAACAACGCAAAAACTGCTGAACATCCTGGTTCTTTCTTTCAGTCTGTCCATTAGACTCAGGATGATACCTAGACGAAAATGACAAATGGACTCCCAACCTGTCACAAAAAGCACGCCAAAAGAGAGCCACAAACTGAGGTCGTCTATCAGAAACAATATCCGTGGGAACGCCATGAAGCTTGACAATCTCCTTAACAAACGCCTTAGCGAGTGTCTTGGCGCAGGGCAACTTAATGAATGGAACCAAATGACACATCTTACTAAAACGGTCCATGACCACCCAGGTGACAGTAAAACCCTCGGACACAGGAAGATCAGTAATAAAATCCATTGTGAGATGCGTCCAAGGCGCACTAGGAACCTCCAGAGGACAAAGCAACCCCGCAGCAGGAGTATGTGAAGCCTTTGACCTAGCACACAGAGTACATTGACGCACCCACTTGATGACTTCCTTCTGCCATCCCGGCCACCAAAAACTGCGACTGATAAGTCTCTTAGTCTCAGAAGTTCCTGGATGACCTGCCAACCGAGACTCATGACACTCCACAAACAAATCTCTCCTAAAGCTTCTAGTCACGAACAACCTCCCATGGGGAATGTTAGATGGGGCATCATCTTGAGCTTTCAGAATCCCATCCTCCAAAACAAAGTCTAATGTCACTACCACAACTGCTTTCTGTAATATGCTCTCCTCCTCCTCAGCACCGACCGTAGGAGAGAAGCTGCGAGATAAAGCATCGGCTTTAACATTCTTAGTACCAGAGATATAGGTAACAGAAAAATCAAACCGAGAAAAAAAAGTGCCCACCTAGCTTGACGGGCATTCAAGCGCTTGGCAGCATCCAGATAGATTAAATTCTTATGATCTGTAAAAACCTGAATAGGAAATCTAGCGCCTTCCAAAAAAATGACGCCAATGTTCAAACGCAAGTTTAATAGCCAGCAACTTCCGATTTCCAACATCATAATTCAGTTCGGTTTCCGAATTTTTTTTTCGAAAAGAAGGCACAAGGATATACTCCATCCCTGTTCTCGTAAGACAAAACTGCTCCGACCCCCACCGATGAAGAATCGACCTCGACCAAAAAAGGCTTGGTCTCATCAGACTGCATAAGGATAGGGGCAGAACTGAACCTCTCTTTGAGATACTTAAACGCTTCGATGGCCTCAGTAGTCCATTGGGCCGTATTCGCACCTTTCCTGGTGAGATCGGTTAGAGGCTTAACAATTACAGAAAAATTCTTAATGAATTTCCTGTAATAATTGGCAAACCCAAAAATCTCTGTATAGATTTCAAACCAATAGGCCTAGGCCATTTCTGCACAGCCTGAACCTTCACAGGGTCCATCTCAAAGCCCTCGCTGGAGACAATGTAGCCCAAAAAACAAATTTTCTGCACAGCGAACTCACATTTCTCCAGCTTAGCAAAGAGTGAATTGTCACTCAATAACTGCAAAACTTCACGTACACTCTGCCAATGGGACTCTAGATCTGGTGAATAAATCAAAATGTCATCCAAATACACAACCACATTCTTACCAATCAAAGGTCTCAGGATGTCATTAATAAGTTTCTGAAAAAATGCAGGTGCATTGGTAAGACCAAAAGGCATCACCAGATTCTCAAAATGACCTACCTGAGTGTTAAAAGCAGTTTTCCATTCATCAGCCTCCTTCACTCGTAACAAATTGTATTCTCCCCGGAGATCAATCTTAGAGAACCACTTGGCTCCCACTAACTGGTTAAACAAGTCAGGAATTAACGGCAATGGGTAGGAATTGCGTACGGTAATCTTATTAATTTCACGAAAATCCAGACATGGACGTAAACCCCCGTCCTTTTTTTTACAAAGAAAAATCCAACTGTCACAGGCGACTTAGAAGGTCTAATGTGACCAGCAGCCAGGCTAGTCTGTATGTATTCCTCCAAGGCCTTTCTTTTAGGGATAGTCAGATTAAACAAGCGACTCTTGGGAAGAGTAGCTCCCGGAACAAACTCAATGGCGCAATCATAATCCCTATAAGGAGGTAAAACTTGCGACTCCTCCGAAAAAACCCTCCAAAAATCTTGAATAGGTACCGGTAATTCCCCCTTTTCCACAGCCGCAATGCGACCACTACAACATTTATCATAGCACTTCGGACTCCAAGACTTAATCACATTAGTAGATCAGTCCAATAAAGGATTGTGCAGTTTTAACCAAGGCAATCCTAGAACAACTGGAGAGGGTAAATTATGCAACACAACCAAGTCCAAAATTTCTTGGTGAACTCCATTGATAGTGAGGGGAAATGCAGCAACCTTGTGAGTAATACATTTCAAGGGAGTGTTATCAATTGCAATCACAGAAATAGGTGATGACAAAGGTTTGGATTTCAAGTTAAGTTTTTACAAAAGCCCTTTATCAATCACATTAAGTGTTGAACCACAATCCACAAATACCTGAAATTCAATCAAATCTCCCTGCAAAGTAGTACTCCCAGAAAGAAATACTTCTGCAGAGCGTAAACAAGCAATACGGGCATACCTGACCTTTGTTTTTTCTTTACTTAAACGAAGCTCACAATACTTAATCAAATGGTCAGCTTTACCACAATAATGACACAATCCCTCAGTGAACCACCGGTCTCTTTCCTGAGAACGGAGTGACATTGCCCCAACCTCCATTGGTTCTCCGCCGTCTGAGCAGATTTTCTGGGGACTAGGACCTGACATTACAGGAGTCTTTACCTCATTCAGTCTGTACCTCAGCCTCCTATCCACACAAACAGCTAATTGCATGGCATCCTGCAGAGTCTCAGGTGCGGGGAATGCAATTACCAGATCCTTAACCCTTTCACTCAGACCAGCAAGAAATAAACATTTCAGCGCAGGATCATTCCATTTAACTTCTGAAGCATATCTTCTGAAGTGTGTGCAATAATTTTCAACATCACCTGACCCCTGATTCAAACGCCTGAGTTCTGCCTCAGCAGATGAGATTCTATCAGGATCGTCATATAATAGACCCATGGCAGAAAAAAATTCTTCTACAGACCTTAAACATGTATCATTAGGTTGGAGAGAAAAGGCCCACCCCTGTGGTTCATCGCGCAAAAGTGACATAATAAAACCAATGCGCTGTGATTCATTCCCAGAGGACCCTGGTCTCAAACGAAAATATAACAAACAAGCATTTTTAAAGGAAAAAAAATCTTGCTGTTTACCATAAAAAACATCAGGCAGTCCTACTTTGGGTTCCACAAAATGCGCTCCGGAACAGCTACTCACGTGTTGCTGCAGCTCGGCCACCTCCAGAGACAATCCCTGCAAGCATTGAGCCAAATCCTGGATGGAAACCATACTGATCCCTAAATTTCTTTCCTTTTAGTTTTTTGGGCTGGACTTACTGTTATGATCTGCAAGATGTACTAAGGAAAGAAAGGGGAAAGCTGTCCCTACAATAAGACTAAGCTGAATCCCTACGATGCAGCGGGCTGCCTGTTCCTAGCGAATAGACCCGCCTTAGTCCTCGGCTAGTCTGAATGAAGACCTATAGCATAAAGGGAGGGGTCCCTAAAAGAACTAAGGACAGGGACAAAAATGGGACACCTCCTAAACAGAAGTTGTTGCAGAACACAAAAAGACAAACTGACAAAAAGGTACTAGAGGTCCCAGAAGGACCAAGCGAACTGACAGAGAAAGGCACAGGAGCACCTGACTAGAGAGACAGTCAAACACTGAAGTCCAGCACAGCCAAAAGGGCGGAGCTGGAATATAAAGTCAGATGGTCAAGTGACCGCAAAACACAAGATGGAAGAAAACAAACAGGAGGGTTCTAACACCGACTATTGAGTTGGTCTTTCAAGTGGGACTACCCCACATGGCTCCTGTTAAATGGATAGTGGTAGTCCAAACTGCACCATATGTAATTCAATGGGGACATCACCGAGGAAGGCTTGGCCACTTATTCAAAGGTAGTGTTGAGCCACCCCCGTAGTGTTCGAGTTCGGTTCGGTTCGTCGAACACCCGTGTGTTCGCCGAACTGTTCGTCGAACTGTTCGTCGAACACCTTCGAACACCGTTAAAACCAATGGCAGGCAAACAAAAACACATAGAAACACATAGAAAACACCTTCAAAGGTGTCCAAAAGCTGACAAACTGCTCAGAAGACATAACTAACACATGGAAAAGTGACAAGTACATATAGTCATGCGAAAATAAAAGAGGTGGAGGAGTAAAAGGAGGGGGAGACACAGATATAGGCATGTCATGCTCTTCTAAAATCCAAAAAGTGAGAAGCCGACACGGCCAGTCCGCTCCTGCCCGTGCCACCTCCGTGTCGCCGGGTTTGTGCCAGAGCCGCGGTGAACCCTGACGGCCAGCCCCCCTCTCCCAATACTGGTGCCTGTCCGCTGGTGGGTCGAGCGAGCCCCCCTGTGGTGGAGGCAGCTCTAAGCTTTTTAATTTAAATTGTCTCTCTAATTTGAATGAATACACTTTATATCCATTTACAAGGATCTATTGGAGGGCAAGTCTCATGCCAGCAGCCGCGGTAATTCCAGCTCCAGTAGCGTCCACTAAAGCTGCTGCAGTTAAAAAGCTTTTATAAGGATCGAGCTCGGCTGTCCACCGCAAGGCATCCTACTGCCAGTCCCAGCCCCTATGCCTTGGGGTGCCTCCTGATGCTCTTCACTAAGTATCCCATGGTCCCGAAGCATTTCCTTTGAAAAAATTAAGTGTCTAAACTACAGGTGGTGCAGCTTGCTTAACAGCCTGGATAATCCGCTGACTAGCAGACACTGCTACTAGGCACAAAGTATTTCCTGGGCTAGATGCAGTTAAAAATTTGTAATTAGATACTCTCGTTGGATGCTGAGAAAGCATTCCATAGAGTCTCCTGGCACGCCATATATGATTCTCTTAAAAAGCTTGGGGTAGGGGTCTAGGGGACCCTTTTATAGCCAAAATCACGGCCCTGTATCGCAATACGTCACCTAGGCTGAAGATAAATGGAACTGTAGCACCCTGAGGGCTCGGTTGCTACAGACGTATTGCACCTCACCCAGAGGTGTGATATCTCACTCTCAGGTAAGGATGGAGTGTGGATCAGGACCCGACACCTGCATGCATTACACCACATTGCCGTGGGGCAGGGCGACCAATATGCCCCTGAGATGGGCACGACAGTCCCTGTCCCTGGCTGGAGTGGGGGGAGGGAACACTGAGGAAGGGGAACCCTGTAGTGCAGGAGCAGGGAGGAAGCAGTTCCTGGGTGCATTGAGAAGGGAGTATAAAAGGTGGGCACCATCTTAGTTCAGTGCAGAGAAGTCTGAGCAGAAGTGGCAGGGAGCAGGGGCTCTGCATGAGCTCTGCTCCGGAGGCGGGCCTAGTAACAGAGGCCCAGGCCTGGAAGAGGGAGAAGGAAGGAAGAGGAGCGGAGAAGGCTCCAGGAACGAGGAATGAAGGGATCCCAGGGGTGCGGACGGGCGAGTCGCCACCGCACGCCTGAATCCACCTGCGTGGAGGGGTCAGGCCAAAGGGGGAGACCGGTCCCCGAACTAGTGGAGGCAGGAAACGACCCTCAGCTAGAAACCGGAGGCTCTGACATTTTATGTGGCGCAGCCCCTCGCTACACCCGCTAGGAAGGCACCACATAGGGTCAGGGAAACTGGCGCCAAGTTTACCAAGAGGAGGCCCGAGGCAGCCGGACAGAAGTGTTGGTAAGAAAGGCCAGACAAAGGACACACAAAGGGGGTCCTGTGAAGTGCTCCAAAGTTATCTGGGAGTTGTCTGAGCCCCTCACCTGGTGAGCACAGTACGACGCGGGCAGCCGTTACCTGCAGACGTGGTCTGGATAATAAGAACTGTGAGTAAAGGCCCTGAACTGCATCACTGACTCCGTGTCGTTACTGCTGCTGCCCTGCACCATCACCCCCATCCTCCGCATACACTGCCCTGAGGCTATACTCCTCCCGTGGGGAGTTATGCTACGCTCTGCTGCACCCACAACACCAGCCTCAGTGGTCTGCCCTGTAGCGGCGGTTCACTCTGACCGCAATCCACGGGTGGCGTAGTCGGACATTTAAACATGAAAACCACATAAATAGTTCCGCCACTGGTTTGACCGCCCTGAGCCACGGAACTGGGTCGCCGCCACGAAGACTACAACCACCAGCATCCACCAAAAAGGGTCCGGCTCCGGGTGTCCCAAGGCCTAGGGGGTGCGTCAGAACATTTTCATCACCTTTCACAATCACCAATGGGACAAGGCAGTGATGTCCTCTGTCCCCTCTCTTATACATCCTAGTGACGGAGCACCTGCTCTCATCAATTCGCCATAACCCCAATATTAGGTGGATTGAGGTGGGAGGCACCGAGTACAAGTGCTCTCTATTTGCTGATGATGTCCTAGTATATATCACTCAATCACATATATCCATCCATGCTGTTATGGCTGAAATAGATCACTTTGTTACATGGTAAAATTTTAAAATCAATGCAGCGAAGTCTGAGGCCCTCGATGTCTCCCTCCCCAAATCCATATAGGATTCCATCCAGTCCAACTTTCCCTTTGCCTGGCCCTCACAGGGTATCAAATACTTAGGAATTCCTATTCATAGAGACCTCTCCCATCTATGTTATCTTAATTTTGGGCCCTTTATTGAACAACTCCATACAGACCACGGTTGGCAAGTAAGTGAACCACTGGTGTTTTGTGGAAAAGCACATGTACACTGCGTTCCAAATTATTATACAAAAAGTGTTTAGGAGTGATAAGGGAAGAATTTGTTTGTTTGTCAGTTAAACTCATTGATGGTGATGTGTGTCAGGGCTCTTTATATCACTGTAAGCAATTACAGACACCTGTGCTAATTAGTTTGGCAGGTGTGTCCAATGAAAGGCAAGACTACTTAAGAAGGCTCTCTCACATTATTAAGCAGCCTACATTTTCTGCCAAAATGGGAAAGAAAAAGGATGTGTCGGCTGCTGAGAAGCAACAAATTGTGGAGTGTTTAGGTCAAGGCATGACTACAATCAACATTGTGCGATGATCAGGATGAAGTGTCTTGGCAATCAAGAAGTATGTAGCTGATTCACAGTACACACGTGTGCGTGCTGATAAGGGCAAATTGAGGACTCTTTCCTACAGGCAATTACGTCAGGTTGAAAGAGCAGCGGCAAAAAAGCCTTGTCATAGCAGCAGACAAGTTTTTGAAGCTGCTTGTGCCTCCAACGTCCCCCGAACAATAAGATGCAGGGTCCTTCAGAGGTTTGCAGCTGTGCATGCGCCATCCTGTCGACCTCCTCTATCCACTTCACACAAGCAGAAACGGCTCCAGTGGGCCAAACATTACATGAAGACTGATTTCAAAACTGTTTTGTTCACGGATGAGTGCCGTGCAGCGCTCGATGGTCCAGATGGATGGAGTGGAGGATGGCTGGTTGATGGACACCCCACGCAAACACGGCTACAGCGCCAACAAGGAGGAGGTGGAGTAATGTTTTGGGCTGGAATCATGGGGAGAGAGATTGTCGGCCCCTTTAGGATCCCTGAAGGTGCTAAAGATGAACTCCATAATGTATGTGGATTTTCTCAAACAGCACTTCCTGCCATGGTTCAAGAAGAAGAACCGTGTATTTCACAGCAAGATCATTTTTCTGCATGATAATGCACCATCTCATGCTGCACATAAAACATCTGCATCTCTGGCTGATATGGGCATAAAAGGGGACAAACTTATGGTGTGACCCCCATGCTCCCCTGACCTCTACCCCATTCAGAACCTTTGGAGCATCAGTAAAAGGAGTGTCTATGATGGCGGGAGGCAGTTCACATCTAAGCAACAGCTCTGGGAGGGTATTCTGTCCTCATGCAAAACAATTGAAGCAGAAACCATCCAAAACCTGACAAATTCAATGGACGAGAGAGTTCAGAAACTCCTTTCGAACAAGGGGTCCTATGTGAAAATGTAACATCACCTAGAATAAAGTTTTGAGTTGAAAACTGTTTGATTTCAGTTTCTAACAACCTGCTAATGCTTATAATTTCAAAAATGACCATTTTTTTGGTCTTTATTAAAATGAAAAGGTTGATCGAAAAGTTTGGGGGATCTAAGAGTGTGGCAACCCAGTAGTCATGATTACTTCGAATTCTGACAATATGAGGGTCATGCTGCAGGTAGTGCAGCAAGAAGGCACTTATGTGCCTTGCGCATCTCGGAGCCCCAAAATTATTTTCCGGGCTAGATGCAGCTAAAAATTATTTTTAATTTTAAATCTGGTGAAGCTTTAGTATAGATGGCCTAATAGGATCAGTGCTGCACACTGCTACAAAGCCCAAATTATTTTCCAGTCAAGATACAGATAAACATGATTAGTAATTTGAAAGCTTAAAACGGTTGGTAGGGTGATTTTAACCAATCATCAAGCTTTTACTCTCCCCAGGATGACACAGGGGTAGAAAAGTCGTTTCGGATCCATGATTTGTTCATCTTTATGAACGTGAGTCTGTCTACATTATCAGTGGAGAGCCGCGTGCGCTTATCTGTCAGCACACCACCAGCAGCGCTGAACACACGTTCAGACAGAACGCTGGCTGCGGGGCATGACAAGATCTCCAAGGCGTAAGTGGCTAGCTCCGGCCATTTATCCAGATTGGAAGCCCAAAAAGAAGCAAGGGTCCAGTGACACAGTCGTGGCTTCAATGTTTACTTGGAGATACTCCTGTACCATCGTCTCTAGGCGTTGACTATGTGTCAGACTTCTTGTCTCCTGTGGCCTTGCAAAGGATGGGCTAAAAAAGTAGTGAAATGATTCCGCAAAATTGATGTTACCAGCAGATACTGTGGTTCTGTTACGGTTTGAGTGCTGAACACTTGACGGTCCCACGGTTGGCAAGTTGGAACTGTGAGATTCACTACGTGCACCACTGGTATTTTGTGGAAAAGCACATGTAAGATTCTGCAACAGTCTCTGCTGATACTCCTGCATGCGTGCATCCCTTTCTATGGCAGGAATAATTTCTGCAAATTTACTTTTGTACCGGGGATCTAACAGTGTGGCAACCCAGTAGTCAGGATTATTTCTAATTCTCACAATTCGAGGGTCATGTTGCAGGTAGTGCAGCAAGAAGGCACTCATGTGTGTTGCGCATCCAGGAGCACCAAGTCCCTGTTGTGTTGGTGGCGAGGTAACAATCATGCTTCCTTCCTCTGTCCTCTCCCCCCAACCTCGCACAACAGAAATGTGATCAAGGTCTCCCTCATCTGATGAGTCTTCCATCGGTTCGTCCTCCACTTCTTCCTGGGCTCCTGCACCTTCTTCACTAGTTTGGCTGCTACCATGCGCCCTGGTAAAACCATCTCCCCCACCCTCACATGCCTGCCGCCTTGGTGCTGCCGACCGTCTGGACCTTGCAGATGTTAGCCCTTCCGCATACAACTCCTCCTCCTCTACTTCCTCCACCTCCTCTTGTGCCACCACCTGACTCCGAATTCTGTTTAACATGTGCTCCAGCATGTAAATCACCGGAATAGTCATGCTGATAATGGCATCGTCAGCACTAAACATCTTCGTCGCCATTTCAAAACTGTGCAGAAGGGTGCATAGGTCCCTGATCTGAGACCACTCTTCCAGCGTGATTTGCCCCACCTCTGAATCTCGTTGGCCCAGGCTATACGTCAGAACGTATTGCACCAGGGCTTGTCGGTGCTGCCACAGTCGCTGCAACATGTGCAGAGTTGAATTCCACCGGGTAGGCACATCGCATTTTAGCCGGTGAAGTGGCAGGCCCAACGACTTCTGTAGAGATGTAAGTCGCTGAGCTGCGGGATGCGAACGGCGGAAGTGAGCACACAGCGACCGTGCCCTCTGCAGAAGGCCATCTAGTCTGGGATAGTGGGCTAAAAATTGCTGGACAACCAGGTTCAACACGTGAGCCATACAAGGCACGTGTGTGACATTGCCCCGGCGAAGGGCTGCACCCAGGTTTGCAGCATTGTCGCACACGGCCTTCCCTGGTTTCAGGTCCAGTGGAGACAACCATTCATGAAATTGGTTCTCCAGAGCTGACCACAACTCCTCAGCTGTGTGACTCACATTTCCCAGACATTTCAATGTAAAAACCGCCTGATGACGTTGAGCCCTACTGCCAGCATAGTAAGGAGGTGTGCAGGATCCCTTCTGCGCAGTTAGAAAGCTTGTGGCATGACCAGACAAGCTTTGGGTGCAGGTGGAAGACCGAGAGGAGGTTGAGGAGGCAGAAGCAGTGGAGGAACTTTGACATAAAGAGGATTGACGCACAACTCGTGGGGACGGCAAGACTTGGACAGCAGCCCCTTGTCCTGCTGTCACCATAGTTACCCAGTGCCCAGTCAGCGACATGTAACGCCCCTGTCCATGCCTACTCGTCCAAGTGTCTGTGGTGAAATGCACCCTGTCACACACAGAGTTTCTCAAAGAAGCGGTGATGTTGTGTGCGACATGCTGGTGGAGCGCAGGCACACCTTTCTTTGAGAAGTAGTGCCGACTGGGCATCTGGTACTGGGGCACTGCGACGGACATAAGGTCTCGAAAATCCTCTGTGTCCACCAGGCGGAAAGGCAGCATTTCTGTAGCCAAGAGCTTGCAGATGGTGAAATTCAACCTCTTAGCTTTCTC
Organism: Phyllobates terribilis; assembly: GCF_046119375.1. NCBI lineage: Eukaryota > Metazoa > Chordata > Amphibia > Anura > Dendrobatidae > Phyllobates > Phyllobates terribilis. The sequence continues at coordinate 1,267,604 of NW_027362991.1, forward strand.
ATGGCTAGGAGGAAATGGTCTTTTACTTGTCCACATCTGAGGGACCGAGGGCTGGCTATTGTGCTTAGACGGGGTTGATAAGGGTGTCCCCGGCAAACTGCCGGTCTGTGAGGAAGATGCAGGCGGACATGTTAGGTTGCCTTGATCCAAAGGTGGTGCTATCGATGTCGGACAGCGCTCAACACCAGCTGGTGTTACCACCTCCAAAGAAAATGATGACCTGCCAATCACGCTGGCTGTTGCGGGTAAAGAGGTGGCAGGTCTGCGCCCCAAAACAGGTGTGACTGCTGTCCCCCCAGTCACAGAGGATGAAGAGGCCGCGGATGCACAAGATATGGCAGACGGTGATTGGCCCGGCCGGCTAGGCCGCATTGTAGCACACTGAGCTTCCCACTGCAACTTATGCTTCATGTCCATGTGCCGGTTCATGCATGAAGTACTCAAACTATGTATTTTTTGGCCTCTACTTAGCTTTTGCTGACAAATGTTACAGATAACACGAGTTGGGTCATCTTTATCGATCTGAAAAAATGCCCAGGCTATGCAAGGCTTAGCACCCATGCGACCTGAAGAGCCACCACGACTTGTGGTGAGAGGCAGAGTTGTGTTTGAGGATGCAGTTGTTGACGTGCTTCCAGTACTACGTCTCTGTCCAGGAAGGCGCAACCTGACCTCGTCGTCACTAGCATCTTCCTCCACCTCCTCTGCTGACCTCATCTCTTGGCTGACTGTGGGTTGACAGTAAGTGGGATCTCCGACCTCATCATCATCACCCTGTGCGTTATCACACCCGTCGTCCTCAGAGCCAACCTGTTCCTGCCCTGACAAAAAACTAAAGTTGTCGCTCCAATCAGGTATTTGAGTCTTATCATCGTCTTCCTCATTGTCTCCACCAACAGGAGTTACAGTTTGGGAATGAGGGTCTACATTATGGTCAGAACCTTTCTGCGTCTGGTCCTGGATCCGACTCATAAAGATTCTGGGCATCAGTGCAGATCATTTCCTCGTCTGGATTCACAGAAGCGCTGGAGTCGACCTCTGATTCCCAGGCTATAGTATGAGTAAACAGCTCTGCAGACTCAACCATCTGTTCTACCTCATACTCAGACGGGCAGCTGGAGATTTGGGAGCTGTGAGGAAGCAAGTGCGATTTGGGTGACACCTTTGAGGACTGGAGTATTTGTGATGTTGAAGTTGATGTGGAGGAGAGCCCACTTAAAGGAGCACTTGATATCCGTTGAAGCACCTGCTGTTTTTGTGCCTCATCTGGAATTTGTAGCGATTGGCGTGGCCGTAAGAAAGGGATCTTATCACATTGTCCGCTAAAAGAAGTAGACATTTTAATTTGGCTGGAAGATGGTCTTTCTTCTGCAGATGTTACTGTTGCTTTAACACCTACCCCACGGACACAACCTTTTTTCCCCTTCCCAACACGCCTATTCCCCTTTCCACCAGCAGCAGGCCTTTTTCCACTCATTTTGGTGGTTAACTAATTCACAACTCTGGAGTTGTTTGCACAAAAAAACAATGGATGGTAACCGAGCAGAGCTGAGTGGCCAAACTGTGGTATTAGGCCAAAACTATTGGCTGGGTTAGATGCAGAAAAAAATTATTTTGAATTTGCAACCTGATGGAGGTCAGTATAGATGGACTAATACAAATAGTCCCACACACAGCTAGAAGCCCAAATATTTTTTCAGAGGTACTGTAGATGCAGATAAAAATGAGTTTTAATTTGCAACCTGATGGAGGTCAGTATAGATGGACTAATAGAGAAAGTCCGACACACTACTAGAAGGCCAAATATTTTTTCAGAGGTAGATGCAGAAAAAAATATATTCAGTTTGCAACCTGATGGAGGTCAGTATAGATGGACTAATACAAATAGTCCCACACACAGCTAGAAGCCCAAATATTTTTTCAGAGGTACTGTAGATGCAGATAAAAATTATTTTTAATTTGCAACCTGATGGAGGTCAGTATAGATGGACTAATAGACCAAGTCCCACACACCGCTAGAAGCCCAACTATTTTTTCAGAGCTAGATGCAGAAAAAAATTATATTCAATTTGCAACCTGCTGGAGGTCAGTATAGAAGGACTAATAGAACAAGTCCCACACACTGCTAGAAGCCCAAATATTTTTTCAGAGCTAAATGAAGAAAAAAATTATTTTTAATTTGCAACCTGATGGAGGTCAGTATAGATGGACTAATAGACCAAGTCCCACACACTGCTAGAAGCCCAAATATTTTTTCAGAGCTAGATGCAGAAAAAAATTATTTTTAATTTGCAACCTGATGGAGGTCAGTATAGATGGACTAATAGACCAAGTCCCACACACCGCTAGAAGCCCAAATATTTTTTCAGAGCTAGATGCAGAAAAAAATTATTTTTAATTTGCAACCTGATGGAGGTCAGTATAGATGGACTAATAGACCAAGTCCCACACACCGCTAGAAGCCCAACTATTTTTTCAGAGCTAGATGCAGAAAAAAATTATTTTTAATTTGCAACCTGATGGAGGTCAGTATAGATGGACTAATAGACCAAGTCCCACACACCGCTAGAAGCCCAACTATTTTTTCAGAGCTAGATGCAGAAAAAAATTATATTCAATTTGCAACCTGCTGGAGGTCAGTATAGAAGGACTAATAGAACAAGTCCCACACACTGCTAGAAGCCCAAATATTTTTTCAGAGCTAAATGAAGAAAAAAAATATTTTTAATTTGCAACCTGATGGAGGTCAGTATAGATGGACTAATAGACCAAGTCCCACACACTGCTAGAAGCCCAAATATTTTTTCAGAGCTAGATGCAGAAAAAAAATATTTTTAATTTGCAACCTGCTGGAGGTCAGTATAGATGGACTAATAGACCAAGTCCCACACACTGCTAGAAGCCCAAATATTTTTTCAGAGCTAGATGCAGAAAAAAAATATTTTTAATTTGCAACCTGATGGAGGTCAGTATAGATGGACTAATAGACCAAGTCCCACACACCGCTAGAAGCCCAACTATTTTTTCAGAGCTAGATGCAGAAAAAAATTATATTCAATTTGCAACCTGATGGAGGTCAGTATAGATGGACTAATAGACCAAGTCCCACACACCGCTAGAAGCCCAACTATTTTTTCAGAGCTAGATGCAGAAAAAAAATATTTTTAATTTGCAACCTGATGGAGGTCAGTATAGATGGACTAATAGACCAAGTCCCACACACCGCTAGAAGCCCAACTATTTTTTCAGAGCTAGATGCAGAAAAAAATTATATTCAATTTGCAACCTGCTGGAGGTCAGTATAGAAGGACTAATAGAACAAGTCCCACACACTGCTAGAAGCCCAAATATTTTTTCAGAGCTAAATGAAGAAAAAAATTATTTTTAATTTGCAACCTGATGGAGGTCAGTATAGATGGACTAATAGACCAAGTCCCACACACTGCTAGAAGCCCAAATATTTTTTCAGAGCTAGATGCAGAAAAAAATTATATTCAGTTTGCAACCTGATGGAGGTCAGTATAGATGGACTAATAGAATGATGCTATGCCCAAAAGATTTTACTTCACTAGGTGCAGTAAAAAAATTGGTATTCTATACACAGGTGTTATATCTTGCAACACAGATAGGCTACTCCACTGACTAACACACTCTGCAATAGGCCAAAAAGGATTAGCTTTGCTAGATTCAGCCAAATGCTGTGAAAAAAACTTGCACAGCACTGGCACAGACCTGCCTGGCAAAAACTGATAGGAACTCATGTAACCTAGTCCTGAAAAGGACTCCAATTACAATTAGTCTTTACTCCCACAACCTATCTATTTAAGAGCACAGACCTCCCTGATAAAAGTCATAGGAAATGCTGTAACCTAGTCCTTAAAAGGACTGCAATCACAACTATTCCCTACTCCCAAGCTATCTGTATATTTGTGCGAAAATTGGCTTGAAATTAACAAGGTATAGCGCACACAGCAACAGCGGTGCCGTCTAACACGCAGCTGCAGCAGTGAGAAAATGGTGGCGACGGGGAAAATGGCTTGGTCTTATAGGGCAAGGACATGTGACATACACTGCCAATCACACATGCCCTTGCTTGTGTGAAAAAAAGCACTTCGCTCCGTGTGTGCGCTGCTGATAGGCTGACAGATTGCACCTCCCCACTGCAAATGTGGGAAAGAGAAAAAAAAATGGAGATCTTCATTGTTCCTGCAGAGATCCATCCCCTGCCCCTCCCCCCACCCCGCTGTACACTCAAACTGCGTATTAACATTAATTTTCATCATTACTGAGAAAAAATCCAGTTATGATTTTGGTGCACGAACAGTTATCGAACATAACCTCGAACAGCCGAATTTTTCTCAAATTGTTCGTGTTCGCCGAACGGCTCGAACACCGCCCAAAACAGCTCGAATTTGAGATTGGCGAACAGTTCGAGTAGAACAACGCTCATCTCTATTCAAAGGTCAACATCTAGAAAAAAGTTATCACACAGTGTAGCATCGGCATCTCTGCCCCCTGCCAGGCAGAGACGCCGTCCCACTCACCTCCTCGCTCCCCACGCTCCCCACTCTGTGTTCACCAGCGCTCCTCTTCCTGCTGCCGGCGCGCGCAGCTCCCCGGGCACTGTGCTTAGGGCGTGCGCGCGCTCCCTCCCTCTTAAAGGGGCCGCGCACGCCGTCATAAGGAGTCCCCGGCCAATTGCCGAGGGTCCTCCCATATATAAGGCACCTCCTCCAAAATGGAGGTGCCCAAGCAAAAGTTGTTGCACAGTGTTTCTGACCTCTGCTTCAGCCCTCAGGTCCCGCTGCTAGCCTGACTACCAGTCTTGCCCGCCAGCCTGTTACCTGCCTGTTACCTGCCTGTTACCTGCCGTGCCAGCCAGCCCGCTCACCTGGGAGCACTTGCCTGTTGCCTGCCTGTTACCTGCCATGCCAGCCAGCCCGCTCACCTGGGAGCACTTGCCTGTTGCCTGCCTGTTACCTGCCGTGCCTGCCAGTCCGCTCACCTGGGAGCACTTGCCTGTTGCCTGCCTGTTACCTGCCGTGCCTGCCAGTCCGCTCACCTGGGAGCACTTGCCTGTTACCTGCTTGTTACCTGCCGTGCCTTCCCGGAGGCTCCTGCCGTCACTTGCCGTGAACACCTGCCAGCCCACCTAGAGACTCCTGCCGTCACTTGCCTTGTCTACCTGATAGCCTACCTGGAGGCTTCTGCTCACCAGCCTGCCTGCTGTGCCTACCTGCTATTCCGGTCAGTCTCTGCCATCTGTACCGTGGGAGTCACCTGCTCCCTTACAAGGTCGTCCCCAGAGTAGCACCTGGTCCCTCGGCTCGGTCCCTCCCTGGTCATGGAGTCGTTAACCGCCGTACGACCAGGGTCAGTCCGGGTTGATACTTAGTTACGCCCCTCTGGGTCCCTCCTTGCACCGTAGCACAGAGGTTCCACCTCCCGGACCCATAACAGTTTGCTCGGGCCATGGAACCCGGTGGCCCCCAGACCCCTGCAATCTCCGACCTGCAGCAGGAGGTCTTACGTCAGAGGGCTCAACAGGAGTCGGTCCTGTCCTTCCTGTGTTCTGTTAACTCGGTGCATTGTCCGATCCGTCTGTGTCCATCTCTGGTCAGGCAGCGCTTGCTTCCGCGGCACCACAACCTAGTCCTATTATAGCGTCCGACTATGGACCCCGGCTCTCGGCACCTCCACGTTTTACTGGCAACCCCGCCTTAGCTCGGGGTTTCATAAAACAGTGCACCCTGCACTTTGAACTCTTGGCACATCAGTTCATCTCCGACCGGGCCAAGGTGGCATTCATCATGTCCCATCTCACTGGTGAAGCACTGGCATGGCTAAATCCCCTGTGGGAGAGAGGGGATCCCCTGGTGTCCGACCTATCGTCTTTCCTCGCTGCTTTCTGGAAGTCTTCAATGAACCAGGACGAAAATTCTCTTCAGCCTCCTCTCTGCTACGTCTCCGCCAAGAGAGTCTCACCGTGGGCCAATATGCCATACGGTTCCGTACCCTCGCTTCTGAGCTTGCCTGGGACAACGAGGCTCTGGTGTCCGTCTTCTGGGAGGGTCTTTCCGGTCGGATTAAGGACGAGTTAGCCGGTCGGGACATTCCTACCACCCTGGATGACCTAGTGTCACTAGCTACTCGGATTGACATCCGTTTCCAAGAACGTACCAAAGAGACTACCCGGGAGAGAAAGTTTCCTCGCCTTGCTCCTACTTTCCAGAGACCTGCCTCTCAACCAGTCACTCCCCGGGCGCACTCGCCCGAACCTATGCAGATCGACCAGACCAAGATGGTTAAATCTCGCCAAGAGTCACGCCAAGCCGATGGGAGCTGTTTCTATTGTGGCAGTAAGGAGCACTTCATCCGTTCCTGCCCAGAGAAGCCGGGAAACTCCAGTGTCTAGGACCGCTCGGAGAGGTCGTCCTAGGCAAAAGTAAGCCTTCTCCGTCCCTGACTTTGTCTGTCTCTATCTCCTGGTGTAACGGGTCTGGGAGGCGGAACCTCTGAGCAACTATACAAGGGGGCGGTCCTTGTAAGGAAGCGGGTGGCTCCCAGGGAAGACGGGCAGGTAGTCACGGCAAGGACAGGGACAGTCTCTGGGTAGAAGGGCAGGTAGTCACGGCAAGTGACAGGGACAGTCTCTGGGTAGAAGGGCAGGTAGTCACAGCAAGTGACAGGGACAGTCTCTGGGTAGAAGGGCAGGTAGTCACGGCAAGTGACAGGGACAGTCTCTGGGTAGACTAGCAGACAGGTAGAAGGTGGACGCTCCCAGGTGAGCGGGCAAGAGTCTCTGGACGGCCAGGTGGTCACGGCAAGTGACGGCAGAGCCTCCAGGTAGGCTAGCAGGCAGGTAGCAGGTGAGTGCTCCCAGGTGAGCGGGCAAGAGTCTCTGGACAGGCAGGTGGTCACGGCAAGTGACGGCAGAGCCTCCAGGTAGGCTAGCAGGCAGGTAGCAGGTGAGTGCTCCCAGGTGAGCGGGCAAGAGTCTCTGGACAGGCAGCTGGTCACGGCAAGTGACGGCAGAGCCTCCAGGTAGGCTAGCAGGCAGGTAGCAGGTGAGCGCTCCCAGGTGAGCGGACAAGAGTCTCTGGACAGGCAGGTGGTCACAGCAAGTGACGGCAGAGCCTCCAGGTAGGCTAGCAGGCAGGTAGCAGGTGAGCACTCCCAGGTGAGCGGGCAAGAGTCTCTGGACTGGCAGGTGGTCACAGCAAGTGACGGCAGAGCCTCCAGGTAGGCTGGCAGGCAGGTAGCAGGTGAGCGCTCCCAGGTGAGCGGGCAAGAGTCTCTGGACTGGCAGGTGGTCACGGCAAGTGACGGCAGAGCCTCCAGGTAGGCTAGCAGGCAGGTAGCAGGTGAGCGCTCCCAGGTGAGCGGGCAGGCTGGTCCATAGACAGACTGACAGGTGTCGGAAGGCAGACCGTCGGACCGCAGGCTTGCAAGCAGGTAAGCGGATATCAGGCAGGTATCAAGCAGGAATCTGGCAGGTGACTGGCAGGTAACAGGCAGGAATCTGGCAGGTGACTGGCAGGTAACTGGTAACGGGACCTGAGGGCTGAAGCAGAGTGAAGGCATTGCAACAACATTGCTCGGGCACCTCCATTTTGGAGGAGGTGCCTTATATATGGAGAGGTCCTCCGGCCATTGGCCGGGGACTCCTTAGGACGGCGCGCGCGGCCCCTTTAAGAGAGGGGGAGCGCGCGCGTGCCCTAAGCACAGAGGCCGGGAAGCAGCGCGCGCTGCCAGCAGAGCGGGAGGAAGCCGCCGGGCACGGAGCGGAGAGGTGAGGGGAACGGCGTCCCTGCCTAGCAGGGGGCAGGGACGCCGACGCTACAGTACCCCCCCCTTTAGGCCCCCCTTTTTTAGGCCAGAGAGAAATTTAGCAAGGATGAGAGGGGCATAGATGTTCTCCCGGGGCTCCAATGTTCTCTCCTCAGGACCAAACCCCTTCCAATCTACTAAAAAAAGGGTCTTTCCTCTTACCCTCTTAGTGGCCAGAATACTCTCTACCTCAAAGATGTCTTCAGCGGAAACCGGAGCAGGAGGAGTACCTGGATTGTTGGAAAAAGAGTTAAAGACAACGGGTTTGAGGAGAGATACGTGGAAGGAGTTGGGAATCCGTAAGGTGGCCGGGAGTTTTAATTTGTAGGCCACTGGATTAATTTGCCTGAGGATTTCGAAAGGACCGATGAAGCGAGGACCTAACTTGTAGGAGGGTATCTTGAGCCGTACATGTTTGGAAGAGAGCCAAACCTTGTCTCCCGGACGGAATTGAGGTGGATCCAGACGTCTCTTATCAGCATATCGCTTCATCCGCTCGGAGGACTGAAGAAGTGCAGACCTAGTACTCTCCCAAATGGTAGAAAACTCGCTGACAAGAGACTGCGCAGCAGGGTTGTCCACAGAGGCGGAGACGGGAAACGGAATCCGGGGGTGCTGGCCATAGACAATAAAGAACGGGGACTTGGAAGAGGATTCACTCTCGTGGTTATTATAAGAGAACTCGGCCCAAGGAAGGAGGTCCACCCAATCAGAATGGTGGGCATTAACAAAGTGCCGGAGATAGCTGGTAAGGATCTGATTGATCCGCTCCACTTGACCATTGGACTGAGGGTGGTAAGTGGAGGAGAAGTCCAGGGTGACGTCCAGCAGTTTACATGTGGCTCTCCAGAAGCGTGAGGTAAACTGAACCCCTCGATCCGACACGATGTGGAGGGGTAGGCCATGGAGACGGAAGATATGACGAATAAAGTCCTTAGCCAGCTCAGGTGCAGACGGAAGACCAGGCAGGGGAATGAAGTGGGCCATTTTAGAGAAGCGGTCCGCGACCACCCAAATGACAGTACACCCGGCAGAGACAGGAAGATCGGTAATGAAGTCCATAGCGATGTGTTGCCACGGGGCAACAGGTATGGGAAGCGGCAGGAGATGACCAGCTGGTAAGTGTCTGGGAACTTTGTTGCGGCCACAAGATGAACAGGCAGAGACGAAGTCTACCACATCATTACGCAGGGTAGACCACCAGTAATGCCGGGAAATGAGTAGGAAGGTCTTCTTTTGGCCGGCATGGCCAGCTAGTTTAGAAGAATGACCCCAGCGAAGAACCCTCTCACGGTCTGGAGGCGCCACGAACGTCTTGCCGGGTGGAAGACGAGTCAAATCCAAGGGGGCCACATTCATCACCTTGGAGGGGTCGATAATGTGCATAGGCTCCTCCTCTTGGTCGGAGGACAGGAAGGATCGGGACAAGGCATCAGCTTTGACATTTTTGTCCGCCGGGCGGAAATGAAGGATGAAATCGAAGCGGGCAAAAAACAAAGACCACCGGGCCTGACATGGATTAAGTCTTTGGGCATTTTGGAGATATGCCAGGTTCTTGTGATCCGTGTAGATGATCACCGGGTATAGAGCCCCTTCAAGCAGGTAACGCCATTCCTCCAGCGCCAATTTAACGGCAAGCAGTTCTCGGTCTCCTATGGAGTAATTGCGCTCAGAGGAGGAGAAGATTTTAGAGAAAAAGCCGCAGGTTACCATTCTCCCGGAGGAAGACTTTTGGGTGAGAACCGCTCCGGCTCCAGAGGAGGAGGCATCAACCTCCAGGTAGAACTGTTTGTTGCAGTCCGGACGGTGCAGCACAGGGGCAGAGGAGAAGGCTTGTTTCAGGGAAAGGAAGGCCTCCTCAGCTTCGGATGACCATACCTTGGGATTTGCTCCCTTACGGGTGAGCGCAGATATGGGCGCAGTCCGTGACGAGAAGTGAGGAATGAAGAGACGATAGTAATTAGCGAAGCCCAGGAATCGCTGTATCGCCTTCAAGCCCTCCGGACGGGGCCACTTAGGACAGCAGAGAGCTTCTCGGGATCCATTCGCAAGCCTGTCTGGGAGATAACATAGCCCAGGAAAGGAAGAGAGGTCTGCTCAAAAAGGCACTTCTCGTATTTAGCATAGAGGTGGTTCTGCCTGAGCCTAAGCAGGATCTGACAAACATCCCTCCGGTGTGTGGGAAGATCCGGAGAGAAGACCAAGATGTCGTCCAGGTATACCACCACGCAGGAGTAAAGAAGGTCACGGAAGATGTCGTTGACCAGTTCTTGGAAGACGGCGGGAGCATTGCAGAGACCGAAGGGCATCACACGGTACTCATAGTGTCCGTCCCGGGTATTAAATGCTGTTTTCCACTCGTCTCCCTGACGGATACGGACCAGGTTATATGCTCCGCGTAGATCCAGCTTGGAGAAGATCCTGGCGCCTTTAAGACGATCAAATAACTCAGAGATGAGCGGAAGGGGGTATTTATTTTTAACCGTGATCTGATTGAGTCCTCTATAGTCAATACAGGGGCGAAGCGAGCCGTCTTTTTTTTTGACAAAGAAGAATCCGGCTCCAGCCGGGGAAGTAGACTTCCGGATGAATCCCCTGGCCAGATTCTCCTCTATGTACTCAGACATGGCCCGGGTTTCTGCCGCAGACAACGGATAAATACGCCCACGGGGTGGAGTGGCACCAGGTACCAGGTCGATCGGGCAATCATATGGCCTATGAGGAGGCAATGTCTCTGCTTCCTTCTTACCGAAGACGTCAGCATAGGGCCAGTAAGGAACCGGAAGACCGGGTAAATTAGCTGGGAGAGGTGGAGGACGAACCGGACGAACCAGAACCAGGCAGGTCTTATGGCAGGCCGGCCCCCACCGGAGTACTTCACCAGAATGCCAGTTCAACACGGGTTCATGTGTCTGGAGCCAAGGTAGACCTAGCAATGGGGAGTGGGAGATGGGAGAGTCCGGACAACACATGGAAGGAGATTACCTCAGAGTGCAGCATTCCCACCTGCAGGGTTATGGGTTCCGTGACGAGCAGGATGGTCACCGGAAGGAGTCTTCCATCCACGGAGGCGACTGACAAAGGTTCAGCCAGAGACTTGGTGGGAATACGGTATTTCTCAACCAGGGACTGAGAGATGAGGTTTCCAGCGGATCCAGAGTCCAGGTGGGCGAGTTCAAAGTGACGGTTCTCTCCCCAGTAGATAGATACAGACAAAGTCAGGGTTGGAGAGGACTTATTTTTGTCTAGGGCGACCTCTCCGAGCGGTCCTAGACACTGGAGTTTCCCGGCCTCTACGGGCAGGAACGAATCAGGTGCTCCTTACTGCCACAATAGAAGCAGCTCCCCTCGGCTCGGCGTGACTCTTGGCGAAATTTGACCAACTTGGTCTGGTCGATCTGCATGGACTCGGGTGAGTGCGCCCGGGGAGTGACAGAAGAGGAGACAGGTTTCTGAAAAGTAGGAGCTAGGCGGGGAAACCTTCTCTCACGGGTGGTCTCTTTGGTACGTTCTTGAAACCGGATGTCAATCCGGGTAGCCAGAGACACCAGGTCATTCAGGGTGGTAGGAATGTCCCGACTGGCGAGCTCATCTTTAATCCAACCGGAAAGGCCCTCCCAGAAGACGGACACCAGGGCCTCATTATCCCAAGCAAGCTCAGAAGCGATGGTGCGGAACCGTATGGCATATTGGCCCACGGTGAGACTCCCTTGGCGGAGACGTAGCAAAGAGGAGGCAGATGAGGTCTTTCGTCCCGGTTCATCGAAGACCCTACGGAAAGTAGTGAGGAAAGACGACAGGTCGGACACCAGGGGATCCCCTCTCTCCCACAGAGGGTTAAGCCATGCCAGTGCCTCCCCAGTGAGATGGGACATGATGAATGCCACTTTGGCTCGGTCGGAGATAAACTGGTGAGCCAGGAGTTCAAAGTGCAGGGTGCACTGGTTTATGAAGCACCGAGCTTGAGCGGGGTCGCCTCCGAAGCGAGGAGGTGCAGAAAGCCGGGGACCGGGGCAGGATGCCATGGTATTGGTGGGCAGCGGCGCTGCCGGGTTGCGAGTCATGACACTAGCGGTGGTTGCTGGTGGATCAGTCAGAGTGTCCAGGCGAGAGTTGATATTCCGCAGGTGGATCAGGATGGACTCCTGTTGGGACCTCTGACGGGACAGTTCATGGCATAGGTCCGAGAGCGAGGGAGTTTGGGTGCCACCGGGTTCCATGGCCCGAGCAAACTGTAACGGGTCTGGGAGGCGGAACCTCTGAGCAACTATACAAGGGGGCGGTCCTTGTAAGGAAGCGGGTGGCTCCCAGGGAAGACGGGCAGGTAGTCACGGCAAGGACAGGGACAGTCTCTGGGTAGAAGGTCAGGTAGTCACGGCAAGTGACAGGGACAGTCTCTGGGTAAAAGGGCAGGTAGTCACAGCAAGTGACAGGGACAGTCTCTGGGTAGAAGGGCAGGTAGTCACGGCAAGTGACAGGGACAGTCTCTGGGCAGACTAGCAGACAGGTAGAAGGTGGACGCTCCAAGGTGAGCGGGCAAGAGTCTCTGGACGGCCAGGTGGTCACGGCAAGTGACGGCAGAGCCTCCAGGTAGGCTAGCAGGCAGGTAGCAGGTGAGCGCTCCCAGGTGAGCGGGCAAGAGTCTCTGGACAGGCAGGTGGTCACAGCAAGTGACGGCAGAGCCTCCAGGTAGGCTAGCAGGCAGGTAGCAGGTGAGTGCTCCCAGGTGAGCGGGCAAGAGTCTCTGGACTGGCAGGTGGTCACAGCAAGTGATGGCAGAGCCTCCAGGTAGGCTAGCAGGCAGGTAGCAGGTGAGCGCTCCCAGGTGAGCGGGCAAGAGTCTCTGGACTGGCAGGTGGTCACAGCAAGTGACGGCAGAGCCTCCAGGTAGGCTAGCAGGCAGGTAGCAGGTGAGCGCTCCCAGGTGAGTGGGCAAGAGTCTCTGGACTGGCAGGTGGTCACGGCAAGTGACGGCAGAGCCTCCAGGTAGGCTAGCAGGCAGGTAGCTGGTGAGCGCTCCCAGGTGAGCGGGCAGGCTGGTCCATAGACAGACTGACAGGTGTCGGAAGGCAGACCGTCGGACCGCAGGCTTGCAAGCAGGTAAGCGGATATCAGGCAGGTATCAAGCAGGAATCTGGCAGGTGACTGGCAGGTAACAGGCAGGAATCTGGCAGGTGACTGGCAGGTAACTGGTAACGGGACCTGAGGGCTGAAGCAGAGTGAAGGCATTGCAACAACATTGCTCGGGCACCTCCATTTTGGAGGAGGTGCCTTATATATGGAGAGGTCCTCCGGCCATTGGCCGGGGACTCCTTAGGACGGCGCGCGCGGCCCCTTTAAGAGAGGGGGAGCGCGCGCGCGCCCTAAGCACAGAGGCCGGGAAGCAGCGCGCGCTGCCAGCAGAGCGGGAGGAAGCCGCCGGGCACGGAGTGGAGAGGTGAGGGGAACGGCATCCCTGCCTAGCAGGGGGCAGGGACGCCGACGCTACACCTGGGGAGAGAACCGTCACTTTGAAATTGCTCACCTGGATTCTGGAGCTGCTGGAAACCTCATTTCCCAGTCCCTGGTAGAGAGATACCGGATTCCCACCAAACCTCTGGCTGAACCATTGTCAGTTGCCTCCGTGGATGGAAGACTCCTCCGGTGACCATCCTGCTCGTCACTGAACCCATAACCCTGCAGGTGGGAATGCTGCACTCTGAGAAGATCTCCTTCCATGTGCTGTCTGGACTCTCTTACTCCCTATTGCTAGGTCTACCCTGGCTCCAGACACATGAACCCGTGCTGAACTGGCAATCCGGTGAAGTACTCCGGTGGGGGTAGGACTGCCATAGGACCTGCCTGGTTCCGGTTCGCCCGGCTCGTCCTCCACCTACCCCGGCTAATTTACACGGTCCACCGGCACCTTACTGGCCCTATGCAGATATTTTCGGTAAAAAGGATGCAGAGACACAGCCACCTCATAGGCCATATGATTGCCCGATCGACCTGGTACCCGGCTCCACTCCACCCCGTGGGCGTATTTACCCGTTGTCGTCGGCCAAAACCTGGGCCATGTCGGAGTACATCGAGGAGAATCTGGCCAGGGGATTCTTCCGGAAATCTACCTCCCCGGCTGGAGCCGGATTCTTCTTCGTTAAGAAGAAAGATGGTTCATTACACCCCTGTATTGACTATAGAGGACTCAACCAAATCATGGTAAAGAACAAATACCCCCTGCCGCTCATCTCCGAGTTGTTTTACCGTCTTAAGGGAGCTAGGATCTTTACCAAGCTAGATCTACGTGGGGCGTATAACCTGGTCCGAATCCGTCAAGGAGACGAGTGGAAGACGGCATTCAATACCCGGGACGGTCACTATGAATACCGTGTGATGCCCTTCGGTCTCTGCAATGCTCCTGCCGTCTTCTAAGAATTGGTCAACGACATCTTCCGTGATCTTCTTTACTCTTGCGTGGTGGTGTACCTGGACGATATCTTGGTCTTCTCTCCGGATCTTCCCACACACCGGAGGGATGTTCGTCAGGTCCTGCTTAGGCTCAGGCAGAATCACCTCTATGCAAAGTTCGAGAAGTGCCTCTTTGAGCAGACCTCTCTTCCTTTCCTGGGCTATGTTATCTCCCAGACAGGCCTACAAATGGATCCCGAGAAGCCCTCTGCTGTCCTAAAGTGGCCCCGTCCGGAGGGGTTGAAGGCGATTCAGCGATTCCTGGGCTTCGCCAACTACTATCCTCTCTTCATCCCGCACTTCTCTTCCCAGACTGCTCCCATATCTGCGCTCACCCGTAAGGGAGCAAATCCCAAGGAATGGTCGCCCAAAGCTGAGGAGGCCTTCCTTTCCTTAAAGCAAGCCTTCTCCTCTGCCCCAGTGCTGCACCGACCGGATAGTAACAAACAGTTCTACCTGGAGGTTGATGCTTCCTCCTCCGGAGCCGGAGCGGTGCTCACCCAAAAGTCTTCATCCGGGAGAATGGTAACCTGCAGCTTCTTCTCCAAACTCTTCTCCTCGTCTCAGCGCAACTACTCCATAGGAGACCGAGAACTCTTAGCCATTAAATTGGCGCTGGAGGAGTGGCATTACCTGCTTGAAGGGGCTCTATACCTGGTGATCATCTATACGGATCACAAAAACCTGGCATATCTCCAGAATGCCCAAAGACTCAATCCGCGTCAGGCCCGGTGGTCTTTGTTCTTCGCCTGCTTCGACTTCGTCCTACATTTCCGCCCGGCGGACAAGAATATCAAAGCCGACGCCTTGTCCCCATCCTTCCTGTCCTCTGATCAAGAGGTGGAGCCTATGCGCATCATCGACCCCTCCAAAGTGAAGAATGTGGCCCCCTTGGATCTGACTCGTCTTCCACCCGGTAAGACGTTTGCAGCGGTACCAGATCATGAGAAGGTTCTTCACTGGGGTCATTCATCTAAACTAGCCGGCCATGCTGGCCAAAAGAAGACCTTCCTACTCATTACCCGGCATTACTGGTGGCCTACCCTGCGCAAGGATGTGGTAGACTTCGTCTCGGCCTGTTCGTCCTGTGCCCGCAACAAAGTTCCCAGACATCTTCCAGCCGGTCACCTCCTGCCTCTTCCCGTACCTGCTGCCCCGTGGCAGCACATTGCCATGGACTTTATTACTGATCTCCCTGTTTCTGCCGGTTGTACAGTCATTTGGGTGGTCGCCGACTGCTTCTCTAAGATGGCCCACTTCATCCCTCTGCCTGGTCTCCCGTCTGCATCGGAGCTGGCCAAGGATTTTTTCCGTCATATCTTCCGTCTCCATGGCCTACCCCTCCACATTGTGTCAGATCGGGGGGTTCAGTTCACCTCACGTTTCTAGAGAGCTACCTGTAAGCTACTGGATGTCACCCTGGATTTCTCCTCCGCCTACCATTCACAGTCCAATGGCCAAGTGGAGCGTATCAACCAAATCCTTACCAGCTACCTCCTCACTTTGTTAATGCTCACCATACCGATTGGGTGGAGCTCCTACCATGGGCCGAATTCTCCTACAACAACCATGAGAGCGAATCTACTTCTAAATCCCCGTTCTTCGTGGTCCACGGTCAACATCCCCAGATTCCGTTTCCCATCTCCACCTCGGTGGACAACCCTGCTGCGGAGGCTCTTGTCAGCGAATTCTCCACCATTTGGGAAAATACTAGGTCCGCACTTCTTCAGTCCTCCGAGCCGATGAAGAAACATGCTGACAAGAGACGTCTGGATCCGCCTCAATTCCGCCCGGGAGATAAAGTCTGGCTCTCTTCCAAACATGTCCGACTCAAAATATCCTCCTATAAGTTGGGTCCTCAGTTTATCGGTCCATTTGAAGTTCTCAAACAAATCAACCCAGTGGCCTACAAGTTAAAACTCCCGGCCACCTTACGGATTCCCAACTGCTTCCATGTATCTCTCCTCAAACCAGTTGTGTTTAACTCTTTTTCCAATCTAGGTACTCCTGCTCCAGTTTCCGCTGAGGACGTTTTTGAGGTAGAGAACATTCTGGCCACTAAAAGGGTAAGAGGAAAGACTCTTTTTCTAGTGGATTGGAAGGGGTTTGGCCCAGAAGAGAGAACTTGGGAACCCAGGGAGAACATTCATGCCCCTCTTCTCCTTGAAAAATTCCTTTCTGGCCTAAAAAAAGGGGGCGTAAAGGGGGGGGTACTGTAGCATCAGCGTCTCTGCCCCCTGCCAGGCAGAGACGCCGTCCCACTCACCTCCTCGCTCCCCGCTCTGCGTTCACCAGCGCTCCTCTTCCTGCTGCCGGCGCGCGCAGCTCCCCGGGCACTGTGCTTAGGTCGCGCGCGCGCTCCCTCCCTCTTAAAGGGGCCGTGCGCGCCGTCCTAAGGAGTCCCCGGCCAATTGCCGAGGGTCCTCCCATATATAAGGCACCTCCTCCAAAATGGAGGTGCCCGAGCAAAAGTTGTTGCACAGTATTTCTGACCTCTGCTTCAGTCCTCAGGTCACGCTGCTAGCCTGACTACCAGTCTTGCCCGCCAGCCTGTTACCTGCCTGTTACCTGCCGTGCCAGCCAGCCCGCTCACCTGGGAGCAATTGCCTGTTGCCTGCCTGTTACCTGCCGTGCCTGCCAGTTCGCTCACCTGGGAGCATTTGCCTGTTACCTGCTTGTTACCTGCCGTGCCTTCCCAGAGGCTCCTGCCGTCACTTGCCGTGACCACCTAGAGACTCCTGCCATCACTTGCCGTGTCTACCTGATAGCCTACCTGGAGGCTTCTGCTCGCCAGCCTGCCTGCTGTGCCTACCTGCTATTCCGGTCAGTCTCTGCCATCTGTACCTGGGGAGTCACCTGCTCCCTTACAAGGTCATCCCCAGAGTAGCACCTGGTCCCTCGGCTCGGTCCCTCCCTGGTCACGGAGTCGTTAGCCACCGTACGACCAGGGTCGGTCCGGGTTGATACTTAGTTACGCCCCTCTGGGTCCCTCCTTGCACCGTAGCACAGAGGTTCCACCCCCCAGACCCGTAACACCCAGTAGCATCAACTTCCTTCCCTTCCACTTTTCGCTTTCCGCCTTTGGCCCAAAAATAGAAGAATTCTCTTTTTTTGTCACCCTACTACTTGAATAGTCACCCTATATCCTCACATCTTATGTGTCACTAGTCACATAACTAATTAACCTCTCTCTTTCTTCTAGTATGTTTGGGTTCTCTTTTACTGAAGCTGTCATAACCCCACTACTAGAATACATAAGAATTGACCATTCTTCGAGGCTAACTACTCTCCCATGTATGGTCTACTTTATCAGCTACATATCTGTGTACTATGTCTCTTCAGAACCCCTTACAATCTAGGTTCAGCCCTCTACACTTCACAGTAACAGTCAGCTGACTAAAGTCTCAAATGATCTCCTGATTGTCTTGGATCTCTCTATAGCATTTGTCTTTGTAGACCACGAAGTTCTACTTGATGTTTTCCACTTTATTTTTCTTCTTGGCTTTCTGATGGTTTGTTCATTATATATTTTGTTGATTCAACGTCTACTCTTACTGTATGTGTTTCTCAATGTTGAGTCTAAGGCCTGCTTTTTTTAATTTAAGATGGTTCTCCTTCTTTTATATCTGAACAGCCCATTTTGGACAACTTCATCAGCAGAATTGGATTTCAGTACCATCTCCATGTTAATGATACCCAGTTATACTCATCTTCTTCAGACATTACCCAATGCAAAAGTCAAGTGATTGCCCGTCTCTAACATCATGTCTGCTTTCTATCTATAACCTTTTCTTTTATAACTGAACTTCTCACGTCTCCACCATCTACTAACTTACCTAAACCTGATATTTTCATTTAAGCTTGTGGTGCTACCATAAGGTCCTAGGTAACTCGCCTGCTGTCAGAGAGTTATATTTGTCTCATATTTTACTTTCACTCTGTATTTTCAATTTCTCGGGGACATGACTTTGTGGCACTTACCAGTGTATGTATAAACACTTAAAAAAAAACTAAGTACACCCTTTTTGAATTCTGGTACATAATAAAAAAAAATCTTGCCCTTAGAAGGTCTTCAAAAAGGGTAAATACAACCTCAGATGAACAACAGATGACAAATTATAACATGTCATTATTTATAAAAACTAGGCCAAAATGCAGAATCAGTGTGTGAAAAATATAGTACACCCCATAAATGAATAGCTTGTAGAACCAGCAATAATTTGAAGTGATTGTTTTCTTTGTGACTCTACACATCTCTCACATTGTTCTGGAGAAGTGTTCTCTTTTTTACAAGGTTTAAGTTTCTTGGGGTTTGTTCGCATTTGTTCACGCACAGCTCTTAAGTTTCCCGCAACAGCATTTCTATTGGGTTGGGGTCTGGTCTTTGGCTGGGCCATTGCAACACCTTGATTGATTTTTTTTTCAGCCATTCTGATGAGGATTAACTGGTGTGTTTGTGATCCAAGCACTCCATTCGAATCACAAAGCCGAGCACTCCGTTCAGATTACAAAGCTGAGCACTCCGTTCGGATAACAAAGTCGAGCACTCCTTTCGGATCACAAAACCGAGCACTCTGTTCGGATCACAAAGCCGAGCACTCCCTTCGGATCACAAAGCCGAGCACTCCGTTCGGATCACAAAGCCGAGCACTCCGCTCGGATCACAAAGCCGAGCACTCCCTTCGGATCACAAAGCCGAGCACTCCGTTCGGATCACAAAGCCGAGCACTCCCTTCGGATCACAAAGCCGAGCACTCCCTTCGTATCACAAATCCGAGCACTCCGTTCGGATCACAAAGCCGAGCACTCCGTTCAGATTACAAAGCCGAGCACTCTGTTCTGAGCAGCACAGGAAACCAGTGCAACACTTACCCTAAAGCATCATAAAACATGGAGCTCTAATTGAGGGCCTTTAAAAGGAAGCTACAATAAAAAAATGGCATTGTTTAAATCAGGTTTTTGTGCTAAAGATAGTTTTAAAAATGTTTTGGCAATGCGGTTTTGTTTGGCCACTGGGGCTTATTTAGACTCTAACTTCCTGTAGTTTCAGGAAATAACACACGAACATTAGCCACAATGAACAGACCCTGATCCTATCAAATGTATTGAAGCATCTAATGAGCGTGTGCACAGGTCATTAGGGAGAGAGGAGGAGCAGGGTCAGCTGTGACATGACATATCGGCATTGTAATTCTGCCTCTGCTGATAAGGAAACTGCTGTAAACTGTTCTGGGAACAACGGGAAGTTAATTTGAAAAAACAGTGGCCAGTGTGAACATGGCAAGATTACTCATTTTTCTTTTCTAAAAAAACATGGCCAAAAATTTTAAAAAATTAGTTTTAACACAAAATTCTGTTTTAAACAATAGGTCATTTATTTCTGCATCTTGGTGGTCATTAAAAAAGAATAGAGGATTTTTAACCCAAAAAAGGAGGATACTGAAATACAACATTAGCACCGTTTCTGTGTTTCTTTGACTTCTGAAAAGCCAAACATTTTTCAGCTTTTTTTATGCCTCGGTGTATACATAATACTAATGACCCGTTACTCCAGTAGTGGGACGGACACTTTGAAAAGTTTGTTACTTTTGCTTTCACATCCACTTGTCCTTTTACTAACTTGGTTGATAACTGAGTCATCCAGTGCATGGAAGTCAATACATAGACTGTCATTTCTCTACATTTTAAGATTTACAAATATATTCTTGAAAGGTATGCTGCTTTCCTTCCATATGGTGGAGCCATTCTAATGAGTATCATTGCTGCCAGTTCCCAATTACCAATGGTATAATTCATTTTTGAAAAATAAATTGTCTTTAGAATATGTCACAATGGAAATGTGATCAGACATCTTAACATTGACAAACGACAGCTTCCATATTTGCAAAGGGAACAGTCACTTTCCAGGTCAGTGGTTTTAAGGTTTGGAGTGATAGAGGCTCATATGAGAGGTTTATTAGTTATGTTTTAATATATGGCTGAACATTTCAGTTAAACAAAAGTTATAGATTTTTTTGTATTGTACTTTATATTGCATGCTCAATAATTGCCCTTTGCAGTCTATACAGCTCAAATTTTATATGTAAGTCTGTCACGGGTGTGTCAGATGTGACAGACAGTCGCCCTGCAGTTGGTTGCAGAAGATGTCTTCGTTTGGCATTACAGACACCGTCTTAGATGTTTCACTCTAGGACCCAGTGGCTACCTCCTTCCTGCTAATTGACACCCTGGCTTGGGTGTTTAAATAGTTTCACTTTGCAGCAGGAAAGGACCGGTGATACTCACATATTTCCTTGTGAATGCTTGGAGCTCTCAGACTGCTATCTTCCTCTGTGGTGCTAGGAAGACGCTTGGAGTTATCTCTCTGAAGTTGGCTAAAGCTAAGCTACTTTCCCCGTGTTTATCTCCCTTGTTGTCTTTAGTTGTCAGTGAGTATTGACTAGTGCACATCCCCCCCTTTTCCCTATCCAGGGCCTAGCGCTTGGGAAATACAGGGTTTAGGTTGGTGAGGAACCAATACAGGGACATTAGTGGAGACAGGGTGATATTACACTGTGTGCAGAATTATTAGGCAAATTAGTATTTTGATCACATGATACTTTTTATACATGTTGTCCTACTCCAAGCTGCATAGGCTTGAGAGCCAACTACAAATTAAGCAAATCTGGTGATGTGCATCTCTGTAATGAGGAGGGGTGTTGACTAATGACATCAACACCCTATATAAGGTGTGCTTAATTATTAGGCAACTTCCTTTGTTTCGGCAAAATGGGTCAGAAGAGAGATTTGACGGGCTCTGAAAAGTTCAAAATTGTGAGATGTCTTGCAGAGGGATGCAGCAGTCTTAAAATTTCCAAACTTTTGAAGTGTGATCACCGAACAATCAAGCGTTTCATGGCAAATAGCCAACAGGGTCGCAAGAAGCGTGTTGGCCAGAAAAGGCGCAAAATAACTGCCCATGAATTGAGGAAAATCAAGCGTGAAGCTGCCAAGATGCCATTCGCCACCAGTTTTGCCATATTTCAGAGCTGCAACGTTACTGGAATATCAAAAAGCACAAGGTGTGCGATACTCAGGGACATGGCCACGGTAAGGAAGGCTGAAAAACGACCACCTTTGAACAACAAACATAAGATAAAACGTCAAGAATGGGCCAAGAAATATCTTAAGACTGATTTTTCAAAGGTTTTATGGACTGATGAAATGAGAGTGACTCTTGATGGGCCAGATGGATGGGCCAGAGGCTGGTTCAGTAAAGGGCAGAGAGCTCCACTCCGACTCAGACGCCAGCAAGGTGGAGGTGGGGTACTGGTATGGGCTGGTATCATCAAAGATGAACTTGTGGGACCTTTTCGGGTTGAGGATGGAGTGAAGCTCAACTCCCAGACCTACTGCCAGTTTCTGGAAGACAACTTCTTCAAGCAGTGGTACAGGACGAAATCGGTATTGTTCAAGAAAAACATGATTTTCATGCAGGACAATGCTCCATCACATGCATCCAACTACTCCACAGCATGGCTGGCCAGTAAAGGTCTAAAAGAAGAAAAAATAATGACGTGGCTTTCATAAAGAAAGGTGGCTATATTGATCACTAATTTTTTTGGTTTTTGTTTTTGCATGTCAGAAATGTTTATTTCTAAATTTTGTGCACTGATATTGGTTTACCTGGTGAAAATAAACAAGTGAGATGGCATTATATTTGGTTTTTATTAAGTTGCCTAATAATTCTGCACAGTAATAGTTACCTGCACAAACAGATATCCTCCTAAGATAGCCAAATCTAAAAAAAAAAACACTCCAACTTCCAAAAATATTAAGCTTGGATATTTATGAGTCTTTTGAGTTGATCGAGAACATAGTTGTTGATCAATAATAAAAATAATCCTCTAAAATACAACATAGTAACATAGTAACATAGTTTGTAAAGCCGAATAAAGACTTGCGTCCATCAAGTTAGACCTGTTAGTTCTGTAATTGCTAAAGTTGATCCAGAGGAGGGCAAAAACCCCAAATGATTTGGCCAATCTTCACCTGAGGAAAAATTCCCTCCCGACTCTGAAACCAGCAGTCAGAATAAATCCCTGTATCAACCTACCATTTTATTTTATTTTTAAGTATATGCTGAAATCTGCCTGGTATCTAGAAATGCATCCAGTCCCCGCTTGAACTGGTGTAGTGAATCCGACTTTACCGTCTCCTCAATCAGTGAATTCCATATTCTCACTGCTCTTACCGTAAAGAACCCCTTCCTATGCTGGTGCTGAAACCTTTTCTCTTCCAGTCTTAGTGAGTGCCCTCTTGTTACCGTAATATCCCTCCTTTTGAACAAATCCCGGGCAAGATCTCTATACTGTCCCCTAACATATTTGTACACATTTATTATGTCCCCTAATAATTCTGCACACAGTGTAGATCAGCCTAGGAGGACTCCACTCCCCCCTTTTCTCTAGAGTCTGGGCTCCCTTTCCCCCTTCCCTTTGTGTTGCACTTAGTCTTTCACACACTTTGCGTGACAGTCATTCCCAATCCACTGAAAACAAACATATGCAGCAAGTAATCTCCCTTTATATTTAAAAAAAAAATAAACAAATTCCCAACTATTTATTAAAATCGGATTCTAAAGTATTCAATAATTAAGTATTTAGTACTTAATATTGACCTACAAAAAAAAATTACGGTAAAACATTTACACAATCCACTTAGGTGCTGAACTCAACTATCTCCGATAGTCCCATTTATCTATAAAAAAAGAGAAAAACTGGAGGCAGCACACCAAAAGAGTTTACAAAATGTAATTATTTATAAACCCATTGTGGTGACGTTTCAGTTCCAATTTGTGAACCTTTTTCAAGCTTTATATAGATGGTTTGGTATATACTAGGGAGGGTTTGCACCCTCATTTCTTAAAGGTGCTGCACTATTTTTCGAAATATATTATCTCTCTATCTACATATATGAGCACATGGTAACTAGAATGTAAAGCAGTAAGTTACAGTGGCTGTTTCAAAACAGCTTTCCAACTTAAAGAGGACCTTTCACCAAATTTTTCACATTTAGCAGAGCACACAGTGTAATAGTTGCTGCAGAACGGAATAAAACTTTTGTCTTCTTCATTTTGCCTCTCCGATACACATATATTTTAGCAATCAAAGTATTTAACACCTAATGAGTTAACTTTAATTATGTCCAAGTGGGTGTTATCAGATACTTTTCCTTGGGGGGGGGGGTGTACTCCTTCTCCCTGAATGAGTCTAATAACACCCCTTGATTGACAGGTTTGTCGCTATACATATACCTAGGGGGAGACTTGTCAGTCAAAGGAACGGGGTGGGGAAATGCTAGCAAGAACCTGCCTTTTCGACTAGTCATCTGAGACCCATAGCCCCCAGATGACTTTTCAAAGTTTGTTTTCTCTGAAATGCTGCAGCGTTTCAGAGTTGAATAAAAACTGGAGGGACAAGAAAGCATGATCGTGAGCCATGGCGAATTGATGGATGAACACTCTGTAGTAAGATTGATCTTGTACAAGCCAAGATACGTCCACCAGTATCTTCGCTGCCGTTATCTTGATAATATGAAACCGTCATGTTGCTGGTCTTCCTCTTCACCTTGTTCCTTCTATTCTTCCGGCCATTATGTCCTTCTTCAGTGATTGCTCTCTTTGTATGATGTGTCCAAAGTAGGCAAGTCCTAGCTTGGTGATCTTTGCTTCAAGTGACATGTCTGGCTTGAGTTGATCCAAAATTGATTTCTTTGTTCTTCTTGCCATCCATGGTAATGATAACATCCTTCTCCAGCACCACATTTCAAAGGCGTTGATTCTTCTTCTGTCTTGATTCTTTATCATCCAGGTTTCACATCCATATGTTACCACGGAAAAGATCACACTATGTACGAGCAGTGTATTTGTCGCCAGTGAAATGTTCCTCGATTTGAACACCTTGTCCAGTGGTTTCATTGTTGATATGTCCATAGCTATTCTCCTATTGCCTTCCAGTGTCGTCGCTGCATCTTGAGTGATCATCGATCCGAGTAGGTTGATGTCCTTTACAACTTCAAGTTCATCGCCGTCTGTTAGGAGGGCGGTTGCAAACAACTTTATTATAATGGAACGTAACCGACGCCGGGGTTCGCGATGCAGCCTGGTGGACTGCTGCCGAACACTTTCCTGGTGAAAAGGAAAGCAACCAAAATAAATGATAAACCTTTCCGTGTTACTGCACACTGGAACGGGTATAGCAATTCGCACAATCTCCGTTAGCAGCACGAGAGATATGCGGTGAAAAACTATCTGTAGTCCTGTTACTGCACAGGGACTACACTGGCAGCGCTAGGATGCGTGTGTGACTACGCCGACGGGTACACGTGCCTCCAGCCGGCGTGCTACTGGACTGAAAGGTACTACTCCACGTGGCTGACAGGCGATAGCCGTGGATAGGACGTCTGCAGGCTGCTCGGGGTGTTAGGCGACCCCTTTGGCAGAGCCAGACTGCAAGATGAAGCTACCTGCCTACCTGGAACACAGCCGTCCACACAACAGCATCACTTGCTCAATGATCAGAGCGCGCCGCCATGTTTGTTGGCGGGCCTTTTAAATACTAAGCCCTGCCCATCGTCGCACCATTGGTGACGCCACCCGTGGACCAATCAGGCGGTGCCAGGTCACCGGGTCAGGTGGCCGTCAAACCACCAATCACAGTCCGCCAGGTCACGGGCATGCTCAGTGCGTCGAATCTTGGACTTAGACTCCAACAGCCCTGTCTCCCTCCGCAACCTATACTTAACATTGCTAGGCACAAATACCCAAGAGACAATCTGTACATCTCGTGGACCAGCTAGGCGTTGGGGCTGACAACGATGCTGAGCAGCATCAGCCCCAGCTGGACTAGAATGGGAGACCACAGAAGGTTCTGGACCATTTCGAATCCAGCAACAGCCCGAAGCCTAACACCGTCCATCTCAAATGTGTCCCGGTTGTATCTGGCAGTAGTCAATATCTTTGTCTTTTTTGTACTGAATAGCAATCCCATGTTCGAGCTTTCCATCTTGACACTCCGTGATAAATCCTTCATTCCATCTACGCTTGTTGCTTTCAATGTTGTATTGTCTCCGTATTTAAGATTGTCGATGATTCATCCAGCAATTTTAATTCCTTCTTCTTTTAATGAAAATACCTTCTGCATATCAATTGAAGCAGCCTTGTCTGATGCCTCGCTTTATTTTGAACCATGCCATGTTGCCATGCTCCGTTCGGACAGTTGATTATTGGTCAAAGTAAAGGTTCCTAATGAGGCTGATCAGATGGAACAATGAAGCAAAAATAGTTATCCTTTTTGTATTCTTTGGCCTTTTCCATTATCCATCTAATGTTAGCAATCACATCTCTTGTTGAGTGACACATACAGCAGGTGAAATAAGTATTGAACACATCACCAATTTTCTAAGTAAATATATTTCTAAATTTGCTAATTGACATGAAATTCTCACCTGATGTCATTAGCAACCCATCCAATTCACACAGGCAAAGTCCATAAATTAAGTTATGTGTAATAATGAGAAATTACACAGGGAAAAAGCATTGAACACGCTTACTGAAATGTATTTAATACTTCATACAAAAGCCTTTGTTGGTGATGTTAGTTTCAAGACACCTCCTGTATGGAGAAACTAGTCGCTTGCATTGCTCAGGTGTGATTTTGGCCCAGTCTTCCACACAAACACTCTTCAAATCCTGAAGGTCCCGTGGGCTCCTTCTATGAAATCTAAGCTTTAGTTCCTTCCATACATTTTCTATTGGATTCAGGTCCGGTGATTGGCTGGGCCATTCTAGCAGCTTTATGCTCTGTCTCTGAAACCAATTGAGAGTTTCCTTGGTTGTGTGTTTGTCTTGCTGAAATGTCCACCCTTGTTTCATCTTTATCATCCTGGTAGATGGCGGCAGATTTTTATCAAGAATGTCTCAGTACATTTGTCCATTAATCCTTACTTTACACAAAGTTTACCGTTGCCGTATGCTGAAAAACAGCGCCCCACACCATGATGTTCCCATCTACAAATTTCACTGTTTTTTTGGGGGGTGATATGCAGTGCCTTTTGGCTGGTAAGGAAAACAGCCAATTATTTACAGGACACCACAGATCTTTTAAGAAAGCTATCTCCAATAGGTCCTCTCCTTAAGAGTGCCGTCTTAGCCACCATGAATGTGGAATCCCTAGATTCAAACATCCCACATGAAAAAGGATTATCCGCCTGCCAAATGTTTCTTGAAGCTAATGGGATCCCTTCCGAATCTGTATTAAGACTCACCAGATTTATCCTCACACATAACTTCTTCTCTTTGGCGATAAGCTATATCAGCTGCGCACTGGAACTTCTATGGGCACCAAAATGGCACCCCAGTATGCCAACCTCTTCATGGCGAAACTGGAAAATGACTTTTTAGCATCATGCTCCATCAAATCCCTGGCTTATTTTCATCACATTGATGACATCTTAATAATCTGGACTGAATCTGAACAATAACTTCTAAAATTCCATGACAAATTCAGTAGATTTCACCCCACCATAACACTTAACATTGGAGCACTCAAAAACGGAAATCAACTTTCTGGATACCATCATAAATATTCAAAATGGTTCAATCCAGACATCAGTGTATCAAAAACCAATTGACCGTCCCACATACCTCAGATGGGACAGTTTCCACCCGAAAAACATCAAAAAGTCCATCGTTTACTGCCAGGTCCTTAGATATAATCGCATCTGTTCCAATCCAATGGACAGGGATGAAAACTTAACCCATTTTAAAAAGACATTTTAACCCCTTTACCCCCGAGGGTGGTTTGCACGTTAATGACCGGGCCAAATTCTGACCACTGTCACTTTATGAAGTAATTACTCTGGAACGCTTCAAGGGATCCCGCTGATTTTGAGATTGCTTTTTCGTGACATATTTTACTTCATGATAGTGGTAAAATTTCTTCAATATCACTTGCGTTTATTTGTGAAAAAAACAGAAATTTGGCTAAAATTTTGAAAAGTTTGCAATTTTCAAAATTTTAATTTTTATGCCCTTAAATCAGCGAGATATGTCACACAAAATAGTTAATAAATAACATTTCCCACATGTCTCCTTTATATCAGCACAATATTGGAACCCAAATTTTTTATTATGGAACTATAAGGGTTAAAAGATGACCAGCGATTTCTCATTTTTACAACAAAATTTACAAAACCATTTCTTTAGGGACCACATCACATTTGAAGTCACTTTTGGGAATTTTCTGCCATAAACACCCCTCAAAGTGACACCATTCTAAAAACTGCACCCCTCAAGGTGCTCAAAACCACATTCAAGAACTTTATTAACCCTTCAGGTGCTTCACAGGAATTTTTGGAATGTGTAAGAAAAAAATGAACATTTTACTTTTTTCACAAAAATGTTACTTCAGACCCAATTTTTTTTATTTTCGCAGGGGTAACAGGAAAAAATGAACCCCAAAATTTGTTGTGCAATTTCCCCTGAGCACGCAGATACCCCATATGTGGGGAAAAAACACTGGGCGCACGGCAGGGTTCGGAAGGGAAGGAGCGCCATTTGACTTTTTGAATGTAAAATTTGCTTGAATAATTAGCGAACACCATGTTGCATTTGGGGAGCCTCTGATGTGCCTAAACAGTGGAAACCCCCCACAAGTGACACCATTTTGGAAACTAGACCCCTCAGGGAATTATCTAGATGTGTGGTGAGCACTTTGAACCCCCAGGTGCTTCACAGAAGTTTATAACATTGAGCCGTAAAAATACAATTTTCACATTTTTGCGACAAAAATGTTTTTCAGCCTCCAATTTTGCATTTTCATGAGGGTAACAGGAGAAATTGCACCATGCAGTTTGTTGTGCAATTTCTCCTGAGCACGCCGATATTCCATATGTGGGGGAAAACCACTGTTTGGGCGCACGGCAGAGCTCGGAAGAGAAGGAGCGCCATTTGACTTTTGAATGTAAAATTTGCTTGAATAATTAGCGGACGCCATGTTGCGTTTGGAGAGCCCCTGATGTGCCTAAACAGTGGAAACCCCCCACAAGTGACACCATTTTGGAAACTAGACCCCTCAGGGAACTTATCTAGATGTGTGGTGAGCACCTTGAACCCCCAGGTGTTTCACAGAAGTTTATAACATTGAGCCGTAAAAATAAAATTTTCACATTTTTGCGTCAAATTGCACCATGCAGTTTGTTGTGCAATTTCTCCTGAGCATGCCGATATTCCATATGTGGGGGAAAACCACTGTTTGGGCGCACGGCAGGGTTCGGAAGGGAAGGAGCGCCATTTGACTTTTTGAATGTAAAATTTACTTGAATAATTAGCGGATGTGCCCCTGATGTGCCTAAACAGTGGAAAAAACCCACAAATTACACCATTTTGGAAACTAGACCCCTCAGGGAACTTATCTAGATGTGTGGTGAGCACCCTGAACACCCAAGTGCATTGCAGAAGTTTATAACAAACAAAATCAAACTTTTTCCACAAAAATAATGTTTTAGCCCCAATTTTTTTTATTTTCACAAGGGTAAGAGGAGCAAATGGACCCCAAAAACTGTCCTGAGTACGCCAATACCCCATATGTGGGGAAAATACAGTGTTTGGGCGCACGGCAGAGTTCAGAAGGGAAGGAGCATTGTGTGACTTTTTGAACACAAAATTGGCTGGAATTGAGAGCGGACGCCATGTCGCGTTTGGAGCTCCCCTGTGGTGCCTAAACAGTGGAAACCCGCCACAAGTGACCCCATTTTGGAAACTACACCCCTCAAGGAATTTATCACGGGGTATAGTGAACATTTTTAATCCATAAGTACGACACAGAATTTGATAACATTAGGTCATCATATTGAATAAGTTGTCATTAGTCTTGAGCGCAAGTTCTCGCTACTTGAGTTTGCATCAGGTACACGGGTATGCACCATGTATCGCGCATGCTTGAGGGACATGCTCGAGTCCCCGCCCACATGTTTCATGGTTATTAGACACCCAAAAAAACCATGCGGGGATCGCTCATGCATGGCAGGCAATCCCTGCAAGGTTTTTTTGGCGACGAAGCATATGGGGCAGAGACTCCAGTATGTCACTTGAGCACCCGTGATAGTCAGTGCATAGCCGAGCACCCGATGCAAACTCAAGTAGCGAGCACTTGCACTCAACACTTAACATTTGAAAAAAAATCCCAACCCCATCACAACCCTAACCATAACACAACCCTAACCCTAGAGTTTATTTTTTACGTCGTTCATCGTGCGGTATAAGTGATTAGACGACTTTATTCTTCCCGTTGGTTTGATTACAGCGATAGTAGAATCATATCGGGTTTTTATGACTGACAGCTGTCACACACTAAAAGACGCATTTTTTTGCAAAATCTAGTTTTTGCATCGCCATATTTTGAGAGCTATAATTTTTCCATATTTTGGCAGACAGAGTCATGTGACGGCTTGTTTTTTTGCGGGATGAGTTGATGTTTTTATTGGTGCCATTTTCAGGCACATGACATGTTTTGATCGCTTTCTATTCCGATTTTTGGGAGGCAGAATAAACAAAAACAAGCAATTCCAGAATTTTTTTTTATGTTTTTTTTTTTATGCTGTTCCTCGTGTGGTAAAATTGATAAGGCAGCGTTATTCTTCGGGTCAGTATGTTTACAGTGGTACCACATTTATATTGTTTTTCTATGTTTTGGCGCTTTTACACAATATAAGCTATTCTATAGAAAAAATATTTTTTTGCATCGCTTTATTCTGAGAGCTATAACTTTTTTATTTTTTGGCTGATGGAGCTGTATGGCGGCTTGTTTTTTGCGGGACCAGATGACATTTTCAGTGGTACCATTTTTATTTATATTCATCTTTTTGATCGCGTGTTATTTCATTTTTTGTTTGGCGGAATGATGATAAATCACTGTTTGTTTTTTTGTGTTTTTTTTTACTGTGTTCACTGAAGGGGCTAACTAGTGGGACAGTTTTATAGGTCAGGTCGTTCCGGATGCGGCGATACCAAATATGTGTACTTTTATTGCTTTTTTTGTTTTTTTTTCATAATAATATTTATTGATGGGTACATTATATATTTATTTTTGGTGGATTATTTCTTTTATTTTTATTTTTTAAATATTTTTACAAATTTTTTTTTTTATTTTTTAACACTTTTTGGACTTATTCTGTGTCCCACTCTGGGACTTCACTTTTTTTTATAATGATCGCCTGCACAGCACAGGAATGCAGCACCATCCCTGTGCTATACAGGCTGTCAGTGCTGCACAGAAAGAAGATTCTTTGATCATGCACTGTGCATGACCAAAGAATCTTCCTGCTGTCTGGTGACCTGGATGTTGTCATGACGACATCAGGTCATCATGGCAACATCCAGGAAGCCGCGGCAGACAGCGCTGGAGGCCGGAAGAGGAGGTGAGTATTGCGATCACCTCCCCTTGCCACCGCAATGCTGCGAACGACTTCGATCGCAGCATTGAGGGGGTTAATGTGCCGGGAGCGGTGCGGGACTGCTCCCTGCACATAGCACCGGGTGTCCGCTGTGACTATCAGCTGACACCCGGCGGCGATCGCCCCGCACCGCTTGTGTACGGGCGCGATCGCCGTATGACCTAATAGTATGTCATTGGTCCAATCGGCCCAGGTCACCAAAACGTATTATTAGGTCATACGTCAGAAAGGGGTTAAACAAAGGCTACCACCCCACCTCCATTTATGACCAGATCATTATAGCCACAAGGATCCCTAGAAGTCAAATACTTCAGTACAGAGAAAAAGAGGAAAACGATCGTATACCTCTGGTGGTGACCTACAACCCAAAACTTGAGGTACTAAGAAAAACTGCTGAAAAACTTCACCACATCCTACTCAAGGATGACCGGTTAAAAAACAATATTCAAAGACTCTCCCTTGCTGTGCTACAGGCAACCTCTAAATTTAAGAATCATCATAATCCGAAGTTCAATGCCCTCAGATACACCAAGAGGAACTTTTCCTTGCAATGTGAAGAGCTGCAAAACCTGCACCCATGTAGAGACCAAAGACAGGATACAGGTTCCCAACACGCAACAGGATTATAAGATTCCCGGGACATTCACATGTTCCTCTTCCAATGTGGTATTCTTAATTCTGTGCACTATATGTCCTATGGGGGTGTCTATGTGGGAGAAACAGGACAGAAATTGAGAGCAAGGATGAGGTCTCATCGCCACACCATTACGGATGAAAAAACCATGTACCGGTGGCCAAACATTTCTGTAGTCCAGGACCACATGAAAGTTGTCATATTAAAAGGCAACTTTAAATCACAAAAACACAGACGAGTTTGGGAATGCAAACTGATTAGTGTCTTTGACACCCTCCACACAGGAATAAATCTGTCAGGCTGCGTGCCCACTGTGCGTTTAAGCGTTTCCGCAGCGGCAATTCCACTGCAGAAACGCTTAAAAAACGCTTGGTAGAAGGTCTGCCATGTTCCCCAATGATAATCCGCATGTGCTGTGCACATGCTGCGGAAATTTCCGCTGCGGATTATCATTGCGGAAAAATCTGCAGCACTACCAATTATTTTGCGAAATTGCAGCGTTTTCGCCGCCATTAGACTTGCATTGGACCGCACGACATCCGCATGACTGCATCTGCACATGCGGATATCATGTGGATATCATGCGGTTCAATGTGCGGATGGCGCTTGAACATGCTTTTTGTTCAGCAATGAAATCTTGCGTGGTGAGCGTGCATACAGGCCATGGAGGTTGAGTGCATTACTTATGGTTTTCTTTAAAATATTTGTAGCTGCTGATTCCAATTTTTCTGTAGCTCTCCACAGGTGGTTCTTGGCTTTTGGACAACTCTTCTGATAATTCTTTTCACTCCTCTGTCTGAAATCTTGAAGGCTGCACCTAGTTGTGGCCAGTTTATGGGGAAATTATGTTCTTTCCACTCCCAGATTATGGCCCCACAGTGCTTACTGGAACCTTCAGTAGTTTAGAAATTCTTCTGTAACCAATGCCATCAGTATGTTTTGCAACAATAAGGTTACAAAGATCTTGAGACAGCTCACTGGTTTTACCCATCATGAGATGTTTCTTGTGTGGCCCCTTGGTAATGAGACACCTTTTTATAGGCCAACAGTTGAACTAATTGATATTATTTTTCACTAAGTGGCAGAATTGCTTTCTAATTACTGTTAGATTTCAGCTGGTGTTATGACTTTCCATGGCTTTTTGCACCTCTCTTTCTTCATATGTTCAATACTTTTTCCTTGTTTCATTTCTCATTATTACACATAATTTATGGACATCTATGGTTTGATTTCTTTGACTTTGTTACCAACATCTGGTGAGAATTTCATGTCAATAGCACTTTTAGAAATATATTTATTTAGAAAATTGGTGACTTGTTTAATACTTATTTCATTCATGGTTGAAATAACGCATCCATCGTTTCAGACTCCTTAAATCTATAGTCAGGTTCACTTTTGAAACTTAGAATAATTTCATTTTTACTTCTTCCCAGTACTTGTGCAGATATGGAGGATAGAAGTAGAATGGAACACAAATATCCAATATTCCACCAATAGAAGCAGACTGCAGTGGTGATTAAGACTCACGTATTAATGGTACTCGTCTTCTTTTGTAATAAATCTTTGCAAATACATAAATCATCCATCCCAGGGAATGATTATCATTATGTATATGCTTTAATAGCGATTTGTGAAAATTGTACAATGCATAACAGCTATGAACAGGATGAGAAAATAAGAATATTCTATTAAAGAGCAAAAAAAAAAGAAAAGAAAAATGTCACAAACAGGTGCAACACAATGCAACCAAACTGAAAAGGACTGCCAGTTTGTGATATAATTGTAATTACAGTCCAGGAATAGGGAAAATTGAATGCAAGTTAAGTCATTTAGAATATTAATTCCTAATTCAGTAATGACGCTGCATGATAGATTATAATGTCTGCTACAAGAACATGCAGCGTGGTCCATTACACGGTGACATAAGCGATCATCTTCTACGTACATCATTAAAAACACATTTCTAATAGTGCATTAGTACAAATACACAATATATTTGACCCAGTTAGAATCTGGTGTCCATTTAATGAATTATCGAATGGACACTGCGCGGAATATATTAATATTGACATCAAAACATGATGCTCTGTTTTTTCTTCAATGGCCGAATAATGGACCATTATTCACTCGTATAAGAGCATTATTAGCTATTTTTGGACCACGCGCTTTTGGAACCATCAGAAGGTTTTTTTGTTTGTCAGTTTAAATGCTGCTAATTCACAATGTCAGAGGTTGGAGGATATTAACAAGACTGCAACAATGGAAAGTGTTTATTGTCTTTAAGAAAGTAGAAAAGGGCTATAACCTCACCGGAGACTAATGACTAATACGCAATTCTTCTAAAAAAACCAACAACTTGTTTTCTTCTTCGTTTGCGTCACTGACTATTAGGTTTAACAAGTTTGCTCAAGCTGAAAAGTAATATGATGCAGCTCTTACGCTATGATTATCGATTTCATATTGATTTTATTATAAATGCATGCATATACCTTAAATATCCTTAAAGCAAACCTGTCGGCAGGTTTTAATACATCCCTAACTCATCTAATCTGTCTTAAGTCACTGTAAGGCTATGTTCACACATTGCGTTTTTGCTGCTTTTTTATGCAAATTTCAGCTGTGTTTTAGGCTGTTAACACATCATGGTTTTTTTTGGGCATCAGTTTTCTGCAGCAAAACCTGATCTTTAAAGGCATTTTGTTCAGAATTTTTCTGGTGCTTTTTTGATGCGTTTTTTCAGCTTTTTTCCCCCCACTGTCATTAAATCTCTATTTATGCATGTACATAAAGTTCTGTGAAAAAAAAGAACCCCATTCTATTCTGGCATCAAAAACGCTGAAACTAATTTTGGTGCATTTTTGATGCATTTTCAAGCGCTTTTTTTCACCATCCATTACTTCCTATGGGTGAAAAAACACTGAAAAACAGATGAAAGAAGTGACATGCTCTATTTTCCAAAAAACTATGCAAGGAGCTAAATCCTGAACCAAAAAAACCCATAATGTGCGAACAGAGAATTCTGGTTTTTCATAGACTTTGCTGGTACTGCAAAAGGAAGATGAAAATTTGCATAAAAAATGCATCAAAAAACGCTGAAAAAAACATGATGTGTGAACATAGCCTTATAGTACCAGCAAAGTCTATGAGATTTCAGAAATCTCATGCACACACCTTGGTTTTTTTTTCCTGACTGATTTGTCAAACTGCTGCATTTTTGCAAAATGCACCATGTCGCTTCTTTCAGCGTTTTTGCAGCGTTTTTCACCCATAGAAAGCAATGAGTAAGTGCAAAACTCAGCAAAAAAGGCAGGTATCAAGTTTTGCTGCCTTTTTGGGGAAAAAACCTGATGAAGTTGAATCATGTTTTTTTTTTATGCACTAAACTTTATCAGCATGCGCAAGAGAAAAATCTACCCTGACAAAAAACGCAGCAAAAACAGTAAAACCTGCTTTTTTTTAAGCAGCTTCTTTACTGCCAAGAGAGCAGGTTTTGCCTGCGGAAAAAAACACAGCAAAAATGCAATGTGTGAACATAGCCTTATACTATTCACTGATCTCTTTTGCGCCAGATTAGTCAGAATAACGAACGTGATTCATGAATTTTGTGCAAAATTTAAAAATAATCTTTTTTACTGTCCTTAATCATTTTTGTGACTCTTTAGCGCAAAGTCACATGTTTCATAAAATTTTGCAAACAGTTGTGGGTGAGGATTGAAGGAAAGGGGCTGGAGGGCTGTAAGTGTAAGGCCAAGCCTTCCGCACTTGTGGCCCATTTACATAAAAATTGGAAAAGATATTACTCGGGAATGGAGTAAAGTGTTGAAAAAAAAAAGCATTGGGCTACGTTCCCACGATGAGTTTTTGGAGAGTTTTTTTTACTGTGCATATTTTCGAAAAAATGCAAGTAACCTATTTTACTTAGTGGGTGCAGAAAATCTGCAGCATCAAAAACTCATCTTGGGAACGTAGCCTAATGCGGGTTTTTTTAAACGCTTTTCCCGAGCTTTGAATTCCCGAGTAATATCTTTTCCAATTTTTATTTAAATGAGCCACAAGTGAGGAGGGTTTGGCCTTGCACTTACAGCCCTCCAGATCCTTTCTTTCAATCCTCACCCACCACCGTTTGCAAAATTTTACGAAACTTGTGACTTTTTGCGCTAAAGAGTCACAGAAACGATTAAGGACAGTAAAAAAGATGATTTTTGATTTCGGGCAAAATTCATGATACCCGTTCGTTATTCTGATGAATTTAGCGCAAAAGACATCAGCGAATACCATGAGGCAAAAAAATAAAAGTGACAAAAAAAATAAAAATGGAAGTGATAAATCGAGCCCTATGTGTCCAGGTAGAGTCAAGGAAAAAGACTCACAGGACCCTGCTCCAGTGGCCACGTCGGTAGTCTGTGAATTTCCTCCTACCTGTCAGCGTCCAGGCGCTTCTTCTAATTATTAGGAAGAGCGTGCCGTACCTATTACATAGATTAGATGAGTTAGGGATGTATTAAAACCTGCCGCAGCGGAAACACATGAAAAACGCATTGTGGGCACACAGCCTAAGTCTTCACCTGTCACCTGCAGACGAGGGATATCAATATTTCAGTGTATTAAACTAGATGCAATTGTCGACATATGGCCTGATATCATGTGGACACAATAGGACCAATTATTTCATAAGCAGATCGGTTCCAATTTATTGCATTTTTTTTTGTCTAGTTTTTGGTGTTTCTCGCCTGCTTTTCATTTACGCTTTATTCTTCTTCTTTTTGCACCTTTTGTAAAGTCTATTTTATGTGTTTTCCTGTTTGTTTTTTCTTAAATGTTCACCATTGTGAGTAAAGTTTTTGTGTTTCCAAATGTTTTCAGCTGATTCATCAATTGCGACTTTTTAAAAGTCACAAACATACTCCCATCCCCCCGACATCCTCCTGGGATGATTTTATGCATGCTGTGATGTTGTTACTACATCTGTGCTTGGTTGGCTGTTATCCTTGTTTCAGTTTCTGCCTAGTAACGATGATGTAATGGGGAGGAGGGGACAAGGCAGGAGAAGGGAACGGAAGGAGGAGAATAAAAGTATGGCTGTTTAAACCTACCATCCAGCATCTCTGTGTGGCCTTCTGGAGTTCCTTTCGTCTGCATAACAACACCACACATGCCAGATACTTTTGGCGCAATTTTTGCATCACAAAACAGGTGAAAGTCTTTTTTTTTTTTTTTTTTTTTATCTATGTTCCCGATTCATCAAGTATGGCGTTGTTCTTAATTCATGCACATCGGAAAAGTGGCATGCAGACCGGTGCGCCTCGCCACAAGCGTCACTCCAGTTCATTATGAATTAGACTCTGTGCCATCACGCCACTGTCTCACCCCAGCTCCATCTATTTTGGCGTAGCTGGACGAAACTGGTGTGAAAATGGCAAAAGTTGCAAAATTTTTGCGCAATTCCACATTTTCCGATTTTTTTTTAATTTATTTTTTTCAAACTAATTGATGCTAAAATTCTGTCGTAACCCCTTTTACGAATCAGTGTCCATTTGTTACTTTGCGTAAATTTCATGAACCGCGTGTTCGGAGTCTGATCGGAGTGTGATTATTCTAATCGTGTGACCCCAGCCTTGTAGGCAGAGTGATTTGAGCAATAGATATATGGCTCACGCACACAACATATTATGGCTTTATAAAAGCTCAAAGTTACAGTAGTTGGGATCAATAAAGTTTTGTGTACATTTTGCATCCTAACAATTTTTTTTTTTTTACTTTTTTGTAGTAATGCTTAAAAAAAAACACAATTGCGGCTTGCTCCATCGGAAGCCTTGATTAAAGCACCACTTCGGTGTTTTTATTTCAGTGCTGGAGTGGTGTTGCTAATGTAAGTTTCCTGTCCATAGTAATATACAGTGCTGGCCAAAAGTATTGGCACCCCTGCAATTCTGTCAGATAATACTCAGTTTCTTCCTGAAAATGATTGCAATCACAAATTCTTTGGTATTATTCTCTTCATTTAATTTGCTTGCAAGGAAAAAACACAAAAGAGAATGAAGCAAAAATCAAATCATTGATCATTTCACACAAAACTCCAAAAAAGGGCCGGACAAAAGTATTGGCACCCTCAGCCTAATACTTGGTTGCACAACCTTTAGCCACAATAACTGCGAACAACCGCTTCCGGTAACCATCAATGAGTTTCTTACAATGCTCTGCTGGAATTGTAGACCATTCTTCTTTGGCAAACTGCTCCAGGTCCCTGATATTTGAAGGGTGCCTTCTCCAAACTGCCATTTTGAGATCTCTCCACAGGTGTTCTATGGGATTCAGGTCTGGACTCATTGCTGGCCACCTTAGAAGTCTCCAGTGCTTTCTCTAAAACCATTTTATAGTGCTTTTGGAAGTGTGTTTTGGGTCATTGTCCTGCTGGAATACCCATGACCTCTGAGGGAGACCCAGCTTTCTCACACTGGGCCCTACATTATGCTGCAAAATTTGTTGGTAGTCTTCAGACTTCATAATGCCATGCACACGGTCAAGCAGTCCAGTGCCAGAGGCAGCAAAGCAACCCCAAAACATCAGGGAACCTCCGCCATGTTTGACTGTAGGGACCGTGTTCTTTTCTTTGAATGCCTCTTTTTTTTCCTGTACACTCTATGTTGATGCTTTTTGCCAAAAAGTCTACTTTTGTCTCATCTGACCAGAGAACATTGTTCCAAAACGTTTTAGGCTTTCTCAGGTAAGTTTTGGCAAACTCCAGCCTGGTTTTTTTATGTCTCGGGGTAAGAAGTGGGGTCTTCCTGGGTATCCTACCATACAGTCCCTTTTCATTCAGACGCCGACTGATAGTACGGGTTGACACTGTTGCACCCTCGGACTGCAGGGCAGCTTGAACTTGTTTGGATGTTAGTCGAGGTTCTTTATCCACCATCCGCACAATCTTGCGCTGAAATCTCTCGTCAATTTTTCTTTTCCGTCCACATCTAGGGAGGTTAGCCACAGTGCCATGGGCTTTAAACTTCTTGATGACACTGCGCACGGAAGACACAGGAGCATTCAGGTCTTTGGAGATGGACTTGTAGCCTTGAGATTGCTCATGCTTCCTCACAATTTGGTTTCTCAAGTCCTCAGACAGTTCTTTGGTCTTCTTTCTTTTCTCCATGCTCAATGTGGTACACACAAGGACACAGGACAGAGGTTGAGTCAACTTTAATCCATGTTAACTGGCTGCAAGTGTGATTTATTTATTGCCAACACCTGTTAGGTGCCACAGGTAAGTTACAGGTGCTGTTAATTACACGAATTAGAGAAGCATCACATGATTATTCAAAGGGTGCCAATACTTTTGTCCACCCCCTTCTTTAGGTTTGGTGTGGAATTATATCCAATTTGGCTTTAGGACAATTCTTTTTGTGTTTTTTTCATTGAAGACAAATTAAATGAAGAGAATAATACCAAAGAATTTGTGATTGCAATCATTTTCAGGAAGAAACTGAGTATTATCTGACAGAATTGCAGGGGTGCCAATACTTTTGGCCAGCACTGTACTTACCGGCTGCCGTCTTCTGCTCTTCCCAGTTTCTCTCCAGTCGGTCTTTTGCAGGTTGTGACCTTCTGTCTTGCTCCAGTGTTTGCTGGGCAATTTGGAAGTCACAATTCAACCAAAACAAGGTCACAAAGTGTCGGAGCGAAACTGGAGCGATGCCCGGAAGAGCTGAAGAAATTGTCTGGTAAGTAAAATACTAGGGTCAGTAACACATATTAGTGATACCACTCCAGTGGTGAAATAAAAAAAAAAATACTGAGAGTGGGGCTTTAAAGGGTGTGTGATGCACTGTAGTACTGTATAACACCTGCTGCGTGTTGTGCCATGTGCCTGAGGGCAGATAATCCATCATCAAATATCTCAAAAGCTATCAGTTTGCATGTTACAATGCAAAGTGAAAAGTGATAGATGTGCATTCTATGGTTTAATTCTTAGATTTCTTTTGTTTCACATCTTTATATTCCCCTGAAAGATTTATATACATACAATTATCCAGCCACAAGCAAATCACTTCATTCTCTAAGATCACTGTTAATGTCGT
This sequence comes from Phyllobates terribilis, assembly GCF_046119375.1. NCBI lineage: Eukaryota > Metazoa > Chordata > Amphibia > Anura > Dendrobatidae > Phyllobates > Phyllobates terribilis. Next base: position 1,307,081 of record NW_027362991.1, read on the forward strand.
TCCTCCTTGACATTGCGTTAAAGGGAATCTGTCAGCAGGTTTTTTGCCTGTGCAATCCGAGAGCAGCATGATGTAGGGGCAGATATCCTGATTCGAGTGATGTGTCACTTACTGGGCTGCTTGCTGTTATTTTGATACAATCACAGTTTTCTCTGCTGCATATCTAGCAGTGTTTAGATGCTGAGCTCTGTATAATACAGCCCTCACCACTGATTGGCTGCTTTGTGTGTACACTGTATATTGACAGAAAGCTGCTGATCAGTGCTAGGGGTGGGGCTGGACCAGGAGGCACGAGCCACCTAGTCCTCTAGTGATAATTTCCTGCTGATAAAACACTGATTTTTATTGAAACAAGAAAACACAGCCCAGTAAGTGACATATTACTGGAATCAGGGCATCTGCCTCTACCTCATGTTGCTTTCAGATTACATAGCAACAACCTGCTGATAGATTCTCTTTATCGTGAATTAGAATTTTCCAGACCAGTAAAAAGCCAAAACTTCTTTTATAGAGGTGCAGACATTTTTTTTTATCTTTAGCTTGTGAATAGAAATATTATCAAAATTGAGTCCTTCTTCCGTCAGTCAAAAAAAGGTATCAACTACTGAGGACTTTCAATTTTAATTATTTTTATAGAGGTGGTCACACTTGATGATGAACAATTAATCAAGGGCACTTGATCAGCAGCACCAGGCTGCTACTTACCCTTTTAATTCCTATGGAAACAGGGTTTACTTAATTTTTCACACGCTGCTTCTACATTTAGGCCTAGTTTTTCTTAAATAATGACTCTGTGTAGTTTATCTGAGATTTTATTTACCTAAATTTCCTAATTTAAAGACCTTTTTTTAAGGACAATATGCTTTTTTTTTTCTTATGTCCTGGTACATAAAACCACAGAATTCAAAGAGGGTGCACTTAATTTTTCTCATGACAGTATATTGGAAAGTACTACAGGAGGTTCCACGCTCTATTTTTCATGTCTTCATCCAAGTGTTATAATTTTGGGTTCAATGACATAATTATAATTACACAATTAAAATATTAAAAATCAACAGTACTTGGGTACAAAGCTAAAAAAACAAACATGGACTTTAAAATGTTTCAGGTATTAAATAAAAGGATCAAGAAATAATTACTATAATTAAAGCCACAATAAACAAGTTCATTACAACATCAAGACCAAAGCAGGCGGTCGGCCACTTCTGAATACAGGATGAACCTTTTATATCAACACACTTGAAAACTTTATATTAAGATAAGACAGAAGTAAAGCCTTTATGTATAGCTGCTATTTCAGGTCACTGTTCAGAATTAACTGTCCTGGATGTGTAAAGTGGGGCAGAGCGATAGTCGTGACCGAACCGCTGTCCGCCTTCGCTCTGGCATTTTACAGACAAGGGGTGTCCCAGTCCCAGTGTGCTGTAAATTGTGGGGTGCAGGCTTCTGTTCTCAGGAGCTGCCATGCACAATTCATGGGACCCCAAGTTCTTTGTAACCGTCAAACTTTTACTAAACAGTCCAAGTTCATCGGGTGGTGACAGGTGGTATAGGCCACAGCAACTCACGTTTTCCTCCTTCTTAGCACAACTCCTCTTCAGTCCTGTCGCTAGCTCATCCTGGACTATCCCCAAGCCAACTGATTCTGTCATTCTCAGGGATTTCTTGTCCACCGCGGCAGTGAACCCAGGACCTGTCATTACCTTCCGTCTATGCGGGTCCCTGTCCATATTCCACTGAGCTTCTGAGGATACGATGTTTCCGGCAGCCCCTATGCCAGACCTTAGGCTCCGGACGTTGCAGGAATGACCGCTCGGGATCCCAGCAATACCTCCCAGTGCCTGGAACAAGCGACACATGCTGCCCCTAGCAGCCCACTGCGCCTGAACTTGGCCTTCACTAGGCACTTCACTAACTGACACTGAACGCTCTCTAACCAGTAAGTGCCCCTATTTTATCAGCACTAGTGCCCACCCCCTGGACTAGTTCTATCCTTGACTATTTCCTATCTTATACTCACATTATACATTAAGGCTATGTGCCCACGATGCAGAAATGAAGCGGAAAATTTCTGCATGTCCTTGGCCAGAAAAACACGTGCGGAATTTGACGCGCGTTTTTGAAGCGTTTTGCACATGCGGAATTGCCTTGCGTTTTTGTAATGCATTGAAGAAGGCAATTCCGCATGCGTAAAAGCACAAATAATGGACATGCTGCGGAATTTTCCGCACATCAAAAACGCTGCGGAAAATTCCGCAGCATGGGCATTGAAATTGCGGATTTACATTGGGGACCATGGGAGAAGGATTGCCAAGCGTATTACAAGCGTTTACGCTGCAAAATTTCTGCAGCAAAAACGCTTGAAAAACGCATCGTGGGCACGGACCCTAACACTTTACATATTGTACATCACCATAGTACATTTCTTTTACATATAAAACGGTACAACAGTATTCACATGGCGCGTCTGTTGTCTTCAGGGGTAGAAACAGGATAAGACAGTCCACATCCCTACAGGTGCACAAGAGAAATAGCACTATTTCTGGCCATTCCATGATTTGTATCCTGCATTTTTGACCAGTTTCCTCCTCTGCAGGCTGTATCTCTAATTTTTAGTTGTTTCTGAGCTAGTGGGTAAATTCCAGTTGCTATGATGTTTCCAATAGGTAGTATACACAGACTGAGGAATATCTACTCTTCTGTATCTATGTAGCACAAGCTCAGAAGCAGCATCCGCATAAAGACATTAACGTTGGTCTGCTATTGTTACCTGTGCATATTAAATATTACAATAAGACACATATACAGTATATACTTTCCCTCAATTACATCCTTGACCCCACAGTAATGAATCGTCTTTTCAGACTTTAACTTCCAAGAGTATCATTAAGTAGTTCTGTTCCATTTTTGCATCTTTGCTATCATCATTACATTAATAGTAATTACGTTTTATTTCCTCCTGTTCCATTTTAGTCTGATTGTCGTAATGAAGTGTGTGAGATAGAATTAAAAAAAAAAATGGATTTCTGTAGTGAGCAGCTACAATTACTAATAATGGATGTAAAAGATAAACGCATTGTATGGAACATTAGAAAAAACTTTAACACAAATTGGAAATGATACTTATATGAGTCCATCATATAAGAATGTTAAAAATCAGGCAATCAAAGTAATTGGTTAAGCAAAAAGATACACAGAATCCTGGTCCAGTAACTTTGTCAGTAGTCCATGGCTACCGGATTACAGCTCTGCGAACCTCCTGGCTCCGACATCCCCGGCTCCTCTTCTGATTAGTAGTTTTGGCGCCGCATTGCACTTTTTTTGCGGTAACCGAAAAAAAATTCGTAATTCTGATGCTCTGAGACTTTTTTTTTTGTCATTACACATTCACCAATTTGGTTATTTAATTTATATTTTGATATATCTGACCTTTTTATGGACACAGCAATTCCATATGTGTATTTTTTAATGAGGGTGGAAAAAATTGAATAAACCACTATATATTATATTATTATTATTTTTTTTTAATTTTAGTTCCCTTAGGGGACTTGAACCTGTATTGCAGTACATAGTGAAAATCATGCTCTCCTATGAATGCCAGCGACAGGCTGGTTTTCATAAGTGCACCCTCATGACAGGCATGGGGGTCTTCAGCAGACCGCCAGCTGCCCTTTGGCACCAGGCAGTTGTATTATGGAGGGCTGATGGGCATGTGGAACAGCATCCCCCCTCTCCTTCCCGATCCATAAGCTTTAAATGCTGCTGTCAAAGGTAAACAGTACAGGCAGGGCTTGGCTGTTAGAGGCAGATGTTGGCTGTGTAACACAGCCGGTATCTGCCAGCAGTGATGCAGGCTTTATTTCTGAGCTTGCATCAAAGACCGGGACCCCACATATTACGTAATACACCATGCGTTGAGAAGTAATTAAACAGTAATAAAAAACTAACTGTTTTGGATGATGCAGGGGTGGCTCCATGTGTAATCCTTTATTTTATTTTATCCACAGACCGATTGATTTGAGTGCATAAGTTAGATCCATGATTTGGATAAAAAAATGGGACATGCAAAAAAATCATGTAAATTGCAGACAATATAATACAGATTTCACACATGGTATCTGGTCTTGCTCTGCTTCTCAGAACTTCTGGATGGACACTATCAAATTGTGAAAAAGAAAAGTGGCAATTAACCATCCCGAGAAACACCTCGATGTTTGCTTTTTCATAGCCCTTCAGATAATGGCTACTTACCACAAGCCAACTCATTAAAATCAATTGTTCCCTCGAGGATGGAGGTTATTTTCCAAATTAAATATTTCATGCAACATGGATAGGATCGCAGTAAAGAAGGCTTGGAAACTGCAAGCCAAACAATATTTAAAAAAAAAAAATGGAGATTTTGTCTTTTCTTTGTGGATTCCTCAATGATGAGGAGATTAGTGTTATTATTTTCCTCTACTCCTTGGAATTTGAATGCAGATATTACAGACTTAGGCTTAATTAAACCAATTCCAGGAATATGAGACACCCCAACATAAGGCTGTTCTGTATCTGAGGCTCGTGAGTAGGGTATTGGAGAGGGCATAGTGTTACATACTTGTGATGAGCGAGCACTAAAATGCTCGGGTACTCGTTGCTCGGGTCAAGCACATTGGAATACTCGGATGCTTGGGCTCGTTGCTCGGGTCAATGTAAGTCTATGGGAAACTCAAGCATTTTTCAGGCGGCTCCCCCCCGGCGGTCTGCAGAGGGCATGAAAATTGCCCAAATCGATGGGAACAGTGCTGAAATGACATGGGAACAGCATGGGGAAGACCCCTGGAAGCATCTCTGACTCTCAGGTCACTACTGTGAACAACGTTGTCAGAGGAATTACGTCACTTTTACGGACTCACAATAAAACATACAAAAACTAAACCAAAATGGATTTTCGTGGGAAATATGTTAAGGAACATCCTTTCCACGGTAATGACTTGTATAGAAGGCAAAATAAATAACCAAAAACAAAAATACTCCTCCACAACTTGGACTTTGTTAACACGTAGCGTTTTTGCATTGCTTTTAACCAAGACAAATGCATTCACCAGGAAATGTCATTTTAACATTTTACAACCTTATCTGGCCATGTGGTGTGTGACACATAATCAGACACATGCAAATGTGGCACCCCAGAGGGTCTGGTTCCCACAGTGGTATTGCTTCCCTCAAAAGGGGTGATGCCATGTCTGGAGGCAAGCAGGGGCTTCCTGGTCAGGAACACAACACATGCAACACATCCTGGCTCCAGATCAGCAAGGGGAGGATCCTGCCCTTGACAACTGGATCTGGAGGCGGGGTTAGCTTAGTCTAGTGTGAGGAGTCGAGTTGAGGACATCAAGGAGTGGGGAGCTAGGGACTGGAGCTGGAGATAGCTCGTCCTAGCCAGAATACACAGAGAACCAGACACCGGAGTCCGAGGCTGTGGGGGATTCTAGACCCAGTAGCAGATACCGTAGGGCAGGAGATTGCAGGTCTCCTGGCCCCCATCAGACGCCCGGAGGCTCAGCAGCACCAAGGGACCAGTACCGCCAAGGAGGAGCGAGGCATCCACAAGGCCCGAGCTGCCAGCCATACGGGTGAGCACAGCACGTTACACTCAGGGACGTGGGCTACAACACAGCTACAAGCAGAATAGCCAAAGAGTACAGTAAGGACGGCAGGCCTACAACTCCACCTGTCCAGAAGGACTCTTTGCTTGCTCCCAGACTGACCGGGCTCTTATCACTAGCCAGTACTCCAGTCCAGGCCTGTTTAAAGTGTCATCAGTAAAGACCCTGGGACTGCACTGCACGGACTCTGTGGTTATTTCTGCACCGCGACACCCTGCACAACCACCATCATCCACACACACTGCCCTGAAGCTACACTCTTCCTGTGGGGAGTTATACCACCCTTGCTGCCAAACCACCAGCTTTGGAGGACTGTTCCGCAACGGCGACCTCATTAGCCGCACTCCACAGGTGGCGTAGTTGGACATTATATATAACCTACACACCTATACTACCCTTGGATTGACCGCCTGGGTCACGGACCGGGTCACCGCCACTGTGACTACTACCCCCAGCGTCTACCGGCCCGGCTCCGGGTACCCCACGGCCCAGAGGGCGCGTCAACTTTGGCATAGTCGGCAGGATTTCGTGCCCATTACCACCGGGTACTGTGCGCCTTCACGAACTGTGTCGCATACCGTGGTGAAGTTTTCCCGCCAATTGACGCTGTTTCCCGCCATTGTCCGCCATTTCCCGGTTGCCGCGCGGGAGGAAGAGGGGCGTGACCGCTGGAAGCGTGCGAAGCCCAAGCCCCGCCTCACGCACTGATCCCAGGGCCAGGTCCTGGAAGGAGCCCCAGTGAGCGCTTACGTCAGACGAGTGCGACGCCAGGTCCTGAAGGAGACCGTCACCTGCGGAACTGCAGCCTACCAGGAGCAAGGTGAAAGAAGGTAGGCCACAGTTCACTAGGGGGGAGGAAGACGCCCAACATGGAGGAAAGTTCAGGCGTGGCCGCTGCCGCGGTAGTGCCATTCTCCATGCCATATATACCGGGGGCGGCGTGGTTGCCCCAGTACTCAGGAGAGTCACACACCCTGAGTGACTTTAAAGAAAGATTGCACAGCTTGTTTAAAGTATACCCCCTCTCCGAGGAGCAGAAAGTGAGCATCCTCATAGGCCAGTTAATTGGTGCAGCCCAGAGAGAAGTGAAGTCCTAGTCAGCCAGAGACAAAGGGACTGTGAAAGAGATACTGGCCCGCCTAAAGGACACCTTTGACACCCGCACTACAGCTGAGATAAAAATGAAGTTTTACGGGTGCAAACAACTGGGCGCAGGACAGTGTACGGGACTGTGCTTTAAACCTGCAGGAGGCGCTGAGGGCCATCAAACAGGTAGACCCCGACAGTGTGCGAGATGAGAACAGACTGTTAACTGAGCAGTTTATTGAGGGGCTCCTGTCCAGCGCTCACCGGACTCGGCTGCGCATTATGGCTCTGCAAAACCCTGATCTGGACTTTGCACAATTTAAAGACAGAGCCATCCGGGTGCTGCGAGAACCAACACCAGGTGGCGCTACATCCCACCGGCGCCCAGCTATCACATACCACCATCCTTTTCCTAAGAACTTGTAGGGGCTGATACACAAACTCTAGACAATACCCCGTCTATAGACCTGCACCTTCAGGTCCAGGAGCTGACTAAAAGTGTAGCTGCACTAGCCAAAACGGTGCAGTCCATGCAAGAGTCCCCCAAGGAAAAGATCCAGCTGGCTTCCAGTCCGGAGGACGTCCCGTGGCGAGGACAGAAAAGGATTCCCCCAACCAGAGGGAGGAACAGTGACTGCTACGACCAGGACGGACAACCCATCTGCCGCCGCTGTCACAAGCCAGGACACTACGCAAGGTACTGTAATTTAAACGAGCAAAACCTGGGGCGGAGGGCCAACCCCCAGGCGTAAGACCACCAGGCCCACACAGCTGGCGAGACAAGTATGTGGGGGGACGGCCGGTCCTACCTGTCGTGCTTGATGGCATCCCAATGAGCGCGTTGCTGGACACTGGATCCCAGGTGACCACTATCCCCTACATTCTTTACAAACGATACTGGACTGATTCAGACATTAACCGCTGTCCAGATGAACATTTAAGCATTTATGCCAGCAATGGTCAGCCTGTACCTCAAGTGGGGTATAAAGAAGTGACCATAAAGGTTGGCAAAGTGGAATTGCTGGCGCAAGGAATGATAATTGTTGACATTGATAGCCGAGAAAGTCATCCCATGATAACCTTAGGCACTAATGTCATTGAAAATTGTCTTTCAGAAATTATTGTCTTGTTACAGCAGGTTGCGGAGACCGCCAGTTCCAGTCAGCAGCGGGTTCTGCAGAGAGAAATCAGAGCCCTGATGAGAAGACATCAGGTAGAACTGTCTGGTGGTGAAATTGGCAGTGTCAGGATGAGTGACCCGTTCCCCATTGCGATGCCCCCAAGAAGTGAAATGTTGATATGGTGCCGGGCAGCAATCGGTCTCAGGGGTAGAGATTACCAGACCCTGGTAGAGCCCGTATACTCGGACAGTAGGCCCACCATCTTGACAGCTAGGGGGGTGGTTGATGTCCGCCATGGGAGAGTGCCAGTCCGCATCCTAAATATTGGGGAGAAAGAAGTCCATTTGCCCCGGTATGCTACCCTTGCCAAATTATTCACCGTCAGCAACAATTCTAAATAAACAGTGGAACCCTTACCTCCATCCAAACCGACGGAGGATAATGGCTCCAAGGGACAGATGAAGGACTGGTGTCAGAAGCTACACGTGCCCACTGACTCCACCCCTCATCACCAAAAACATGGAGTATACCGGGTGGTCCAGGAGTATGAAAGGGTCTTCAGCAAACATCCACTCGACTTCGGGCAGGTGAAAGGGGTTCAACACCATATCCCCACAGGAGACCATCCACCCATTAAAGAAAGGTACCGGCCTGTACCACCGGCACACTACCAAAATGCCAAAGGGATGTTACGAGAGATGAAGGAGGCTGGGGTGATAAGAGATAGTTGTAGCCCCTGGGCAGCTCCATTAGTTCTCGTAAGGAAAAAAGATGGCACAATGAGAATGTGTGTAGACTACAAGCAAATTAACCGCATTACACATAAAGACGCATACCCATTACCCAGGATTGAGGAGTCACTAGCTGCATTAAGATCTGCTAATTATTTCTCTACTTTGGATCTCACTAGTGGGTATTGGCAGGTTCCTGTAGCAGAGGCGGATAAAGAAAAGACAGCATTCACAACGCTGATGGGCCTCAGCGAGTTTAACTGCATGCCATTCGGACTCTGCAACGCCACAGGAACCTTCCAGCGGTTGATGGAGTGCTGTCTGGGACATAAGAACTTTGAGACAGTCCTGCTGTACCTGGATGACGTCATAGTATACTCCAAGTCCTATGAAGATCACCTAAAGCACCTGGCGGAGGTGTTTGAAGCCCTATCTGGTTTTGGCCTGAAGGTGAAGCCATCAAAATGCCACCTGTTGAAGCCCAAGGTACAGTACCTAGGTCATGTGGTAAGCGCTGAAGGTGTAGCACCAGACCCTGACAAGGTCACAGTAATCAAGGACTGGCTAAGGCCCTCCACTATTAAGGAAGTGGGGCAGTTCCTCGGGTTGGTGGGCTACTACCGAAGATTTATCCTAGGCTTCACCAAGATGGCGGCACCCATGCAGGGCCTCCTAGTAGGCCAGTTCAGGAAGGCCAAAAACCCGAAGCCTCCATTCAAATGGGATAAGCCGGAAGAGGAATCCTTCAGTAGGCTGAAGATGGCTCTCACAGGAGATGAGATCCTGGCCTACCCTGACTATGGCCAGCCCTTCATACTCCATACAGACGCAAGCAACGTGGGGCTAGGAGCGATGCTGTCCCAGATACAGCAAGGCAGAGATAGAGTGATTGCCTATGCCAGCAGGAAGCTCCTGCCCACAGAAAGGAACCCCGAAAACTACAGTTCTTTCAAGTTAGCGTTCCTCGCCGTAGTCAGTGCTTGAAACGTTCTGTCACAGCCCAATCTCGCCTCCTCCAAGTTTACAGTCTTCACGGATAATAACCCGCTGACGCACCTGGACACTGTGAAACTTGGTGCCCTGGAACAAAGATGGATGGCCCGACTGTCTAACTATGAATTCACCATCAAGTACCGCGCTGGGCGCAAGAATGCAAACGCTGATGCGCTGTCCAGGATGCCTAACTTGCCAGATGAGGGAGAAGACCCGGAGGAACTGGAGGAGATAGAGATTCCCGCTTTCCACCGTCATGGGGTAACTCAGTGCTCCCATTGTGTGAAGAACAGGTGCTCTGCCAACAGAGAGGCCACATTCAATCCATTGCCCCACCATGGATGGGCAGAAACACAAGATAGTGACCCGGCTGTCTGCCTAGTCAAGGAGTTGCTGACACGAGCTGACTCGTACCCTGATCCAGATGCTCCACAGGAGACCAAACAGTTGTGGAAGGAGAAGGGCAAACTATTCATCTATGAAGGGAAGCTGTGTCGAAGAGCCATCAACTCCCGGACACATGAACTGGTCTGGCAGGTGGTAGTCCCGAGGCGGGATGCGTCGATGGTCTTGGAAGCGTACCACGATGGAGCAAGACACTTTGGCTGGAAGAAGTTGGAAGTCCTGCTACGTGAACGGTTCTACTGGGCTGGCATGAGGAAAGCAATCGAGAGGTGGTGTCGAGAATGTGGACCATGCAACCTGAGGCAAAAAGACCGTGACAGCCAGAGGGCTCCCCTGCAGCCCATCATCACCAAACAGCCACTTGAACTGGTAGCCCTGCACCACGTGAAGCTAGCCCCAAGCAGGTCAGGCTATGTCTACGCTCTCACCATCGTAGGCCACTACTCCCGGTTAATGGTAGTAGTGCCAGTAAAGGACCAGACGGCTCAGACAGCAGCCAAAGCCTTCCAGCAGCACTTCTGCCGCCCGCACGGTTACCCTGAATGCGTGCTTACTGACCAAGGTCCAGCCTTTGAGGCAGAGGTGTTCCAGGAGTTCTGCAACCTGTACGGCTGCAAGAAGATCAGGACAACGCCTTATCACCCCCAGACCAACGGGTTGTGTGAGAAGATGAACCAGGTGGTGATAGACCTGTTGAAGACGTTGCCCCTGGAAGAACGCAGTCTGTGGCAAGAAAAGTTGCCAGATCTGGTGGACCTCTATAACCATATCCCAGTGAATTCAACCAACTGCATGTAGCATCGGCATCTCTGCCCCCTGCCAGGCAGAGACGCTGTCCCACTCACCTCCTCGCTCCCCGCGCTCCCCGCTCTGCGTTCTCCAGTGCTCCTCTTCCTGCTGCCGGCGCGCGCAGCTCTCCGGGCACTGTGCTTAGGGCGCGCGCGCGCTCCCTCTTAAAGGGGCCACGCGCCGTCCTAAGGAGTCCCCGGCCAATAGCCGAGGGTCCTCCCATATATAAGGCACCTCCTCCAAAATGGAGGTGCCCGAGCAATAGTTGTTGCACAGTGTTACTTTCCTCTGCTTCAGCCCTCAGGTCCCGCTGCTAGCCTGACTACTAGTCCTGCCAGCCTGTTACCTGCCTGTTACCTGTCTATTACCTACCTGTTACCTGCCTGCTACCTGCCGTGCCTGCTAGCCCGTTTACCTGGAAGCACCTGCCTGTTACCTGCCTGTTACCTGCCCGTTTCCTGCCGTGCCTGCCAGCCCATTTACCTGGAAGCACCTGCCTGTTACCTGCCTGTTTCCTGCCGTGCCTGCCAGCCCGTTTACCTGGAAGCACCTGCCTGTTACCTGTCTGTTACCTGCCGTGCCTACCTGGAGGCTCCTGCCATCACTTGCCGTGACCACCTGCCTGCCTACCTGAGGGCTCCTGCCGTCACTTGCCGTGACCACCTGACAGCCTACCTAGAGGCTTCCGCCTGTTGCCTGCCGTGTCTGCCAGTTCATCCACCAGGACCACTCGTCAGCCTGCCTGCTGTGCCCATCCGCTATGCCGGTCAGTCCCAGCCATCTGACCCGTAGGAGTCACCTGCTCTCTTACAAGGTCGTCCCCAGAGTAGCACCTGGTCCCTCGGCTCGGTCCCTCCCAGGTCACGGAGTCGTTAGCCACCGTATGACCTGGGTCGGTCCGAGTTGATACTTAGTTACGCCCCTCTGGGTCCCTCCTTGCACTGCAGCGCAGATGTTCCACCTCCTGGATCCGTAACACTGCACACCTGCTTACCTGATGAGAGCAAGGCCTGGTAAGCTACCCATCGACCTGGACATGGGAGTCCTAATACCAGAGACCACCTCACCGGATGCAGATTGGGATACTGAGCGGCAACTACAATACCATAAAGTGCAAGAAAGTGTTGAAAGGAGTCTGTCCCAAGCAATACAAAGACAAGAGAAGACTTAAAATCAACACGCACCTGCTGTTCCCCGGTCACCTGGAGAGCAAGTCCTTAAGAGAAAGAGACGCCTCCACAAACTAGATGACCAGTGGGAGGAAGAGCCATACACCATCCTACCCTCGAGTCATGATAACACCAAGGTGTGCCTCATTAGTAAGGATGGAGGAGAAACATCAGCAACAGTTTCAAGAGACCACTTGAAGAAATGTCCCGAGCAACTGCAACACACTAAAGACCAGGATAGCCCTCAACCCACAGAGGAAGTGGAAGAAATGGTCAAAACAGTACTCGGAGAATTTCCCCGGTCATGGACACAAGTGAACAATGCAATTGTTGTGCCAGTCCTTACCTTTCTCCAACCAGCCCCTCAGGAAGCTGCAGAAGTCCCAGAAGAGTTGGAAGAACAGTTGGCCCCGGAGGCAGAAGTTTCCCCATCAGCAGACCAGGAGAATCTACCCTCTGCTAGTAGCGAACCTGTCGTACCCACGGTAAGCCAAAGAATCCGTAGGAAATTGCCCAACCTTACCAGTACTACCTCAGACTACCTGTAGTGCAGTTCACACTGAACCCACCACATCAGGGGTTGATACAAGGGACCAGGGTAGAGCAGTGACAGATAAGATAAGATAAGATAAGATATACTTTATTGATCCCGGAGGAAATTGCGGTATCACAGCAGCAGAACACAGATCTCGAACATGACACATATGATAACATAACATTTGGAATGCTTTAGACATTGCTTTTCAGACATTTGTTAAACACCCCCATAGCTGTTGGAACAAACGATCTCCTGTATTTTTCCTTTTTACACCTTAGTTGTATTAGGCGATTGCTGAATGTGCTCTTCTGTTTCGCAAACAGTTCATAAAGCGGGTGTGTGTTGTTGCCCATTATAGCTCTGCACTTCTTCTTAATCCTATCCTCTACCACCTCTTCAAAAGTCCCAAGCTGTAGGCCCACCGTCGCGCTAGCCTTCTTTATAAGTTTGTTGAGCTTGTTGGCGTCAGCAACACGCACACTGTTACCCCAGCAAATTATTGCCGCAAAGGTGGCACTAGCCACAATGGATTGGTAGAACACCTCAAGCATTTTGCCACACACATTAAAAGACCTTAACTTCCTTAGGAAGTACAATCTACTCATCCCCTTCTTGTAGACCTTCTCCATGTGGCACTTCCAGTCTAGCTTGCTATCCAGGTAAACCCCCAAATATTTGAAACTGTCCACCATCTCCACATCCTGACCGTCAATGGTAACAGGTAGGCATACCTTCTTGCACCTTCCATAGCTCATCACCAACTCCCTGGTTTTCTTAACATTTAGTTCTAGATGGTTAGCCTGGCACCATACTACAAAGTCCGCAACCACCCTTCTATATTCCTCTTCATCCTGGTCCTTCCCAATACCGCCAACTATCACAGAGTCATCCGAGTACTTCTGGAGGTGACAACGGTCTGATTTATACTGAAAGTCAGCTGTGTACAATGTAAAGAGGAATGGCGACAGCACTGTTCCCTGCGGGGCTCCGACACTGCTCAGTACACTATCTGATGTAGCCGTCCCCCACCTAACAAACTGTGGCCTATCCGACAGGTAGTCAATTATCCAATTCACAAGTCCCTCATCCACCGCCATTTTAATCAACTTTCCACGCAGTAAGAGTGGCTGTAATGTGTTGAACGCACTAGAGAAATCAAAGAACAAAGCACGCACTGTGGTTCCATCATTGTCCAAAAAGGAATGTACTGTTTGTAGCAGAGACGCTACAGCATCGTCCACCCCCAGTCCCTGCCGGTACGCAAACTGAAGAGCATCAGTATGCGCCATCACCCTCGGACACAAGTGAGCAAGTACTATTCTCTCCAAGGACTTCATCGCATGCGATGTTAAGGCCACCGGTCTATAGTCCCCAGGGGAAGCCGGGAAGGTAGTCTTGGGAACCGGCACCAGGCAGGAAGTCTTCCATAGCACTGGTACTCTCTTTGATTGTAAGCTCTGGTTAAAGAGATGCTGGAAGACAGTACACAACTCATTTGCACACACTCTGAGGACACGTGGACTGAGACCGTCAGGCCCTGCTGCTTTGCCAATGGCCAGCTTACTAAACTGGTCCCTCACGTCATTTTTGGAGACCGAGAAATGATCTATTTCACCCCCTGTTAATTTAGCTAGTTGTTCCCCGGCCTCCTCCCCCTTCCCTGCTGCTACCGCACCTTTATTGCTGAATCTATTGAAGAACTCATTCATTTCATTAGCCATTCTAAGTCCACCACCCCCCTGCTCCGACCTTGCCTTAAACCCAGTCACTAGCTTCATTCCAGCCCACACCTCTCTGGAGCTTTTTTGTATTACGTAGATCTACCAGAGCTACAAAAGGTCAGCCCCCTGCCCGTTGGAGGATCTAGAAATGCAGAAATTTAAAGTATAAACGTATTTAAATGGATACTGTATATAGTTACCTGTAAAGGTATACAAGAGATTTGAAAAGTTTGATATATGTGTGTTTTTCGAGTGACCCGAAAGGGATCCAAAGACTTTTAGGTTATGGACAGTGAATAACCAAGAACTTTCACTTGTAAATAGTTGCACTTGTAAAAGTGCCCCCTTTGTGGCAGACCACTGAACAAAAACTCGTGGAGGTGGCTGAAGATGTGGTCCAACATCCAGATCATCAATGCCCTGCAGCCACCCCAGAGCCTCCGTGAAGGGTTTTAGACGGGTCCATCAAATTTGCACCTTGTTTCAGTGGAATGGACACCTGGTTGCAGATCAGACTGTAACCTGTAAAAGACTATAATGCTTGTAAATATTCTAATGTACCTTGTTTTTGCTATTGTTATTTGTTACCTGTTATTTTGCAAAATATTCTCAGTCCCGGAGAATGAAGTTAACTAGGGGGGAATGTGGCACCCCAGAGGGTCTGGTTGCCACAGTGGTATTGCTTCCCTCAAAAGGGGTAATGCCATGTCTGGAGGCAAGCAGGGGTTTCTGTTAGAAAAAAACTAACAGGAGGGCTCTAATTTGTGGTCACGTGACCTGCTGCTTATTTATTCCAGCTCCGCCCTTCTGGCTTTGCTGGACTTCAGTGTTACTTTGACTCTTAATCTAGCCAGGTGCTTTGTACCTATCTCTATAGTTTGCTTGGTCCTTGGACCTCTAAGTATTTTTGTCTGTTTGTCTTTTTGCTCCGCTACAACTTCTGCTAGGAGGTGTCCAATTTTGTCCCAGTCCTTAGTACTTTTAGGGACCCCTCCCTTATATCTATAGGTCTGCGTTCAGACTAGCTGAGGACGAAGGATGGTCTGTTCACAAGGAACAGGTTGCCCGCTGCATCGTAGGGAATCAGCTTAGTCCTATAGTAGGAACAGTTTTCCTATCTTTCCTTAGTTCTTGTAGCCGATCATAACAGTAAGTCCAGCCCAAAATAAAAAAAAAAAAAAAATCCTAAGGAACGAGATCCGGAGATCAGCATGGTGTCTGTTCAGGAATTGGCTCAACACCTACAGGGATTGTCTCTTGAGGTGGCCGAGCTCCAGCAACACGTGAATAGCTGTCCTGGAGCGCATTTTGTTGAACCGAAGGTAGGACTGCCTGATTTTTTTCTTTTTATGGTAAGCAACAAGATTTTTTTTCCTTTAAAAATGCTTGTTTATTATATTTTCGTTTGAGACTCAGGCCCTCTGGGAATGAATCACAGCGCATTGGGTTTATCATGTCACTTTTGTGCAAGGAACCACAGGGATGGGCCTTTTCTCTCCAACCTAATGATCCATGTTTTAGGTCAGTGGAGGATTTTTTTTCTGCTATGGGGTTATTGTATGACGATCCTGATCGAGTCTCTTCTGCTGAGACACAACTGAGACGCTTAAAGCAGGGGTCAGGTGATGTTGAAAATTATTGTACACACTTCCGAAGGTCGTCTTCTGAAGTGAGATGGAATGATTCGGCGTTAAAATGTTTGTTTCTTGCTGGTCTAAGTGAAAGGGTTAAGGATCTGCTGATTGCTTTCCCTGCACCTGGAAACTTGCAAGAAGCCATGCAATTAGCTATACGGGTGGACAGGAGACTGCGTGCCAGGGTTAATGAGGAGAAAACTCCTGCTATGACAGCTCCTAGTCATCAGAGGGTCTGCTCGGACGACGGAGAACCGATGGAGATTGGGGCGATGTCACTCCGCTCTCAGGAAAAAGACCGCAGGTTTTCCAAGGGATTGTGTTTTTATTGTGGTAAATCTGACCATTTTGTTAAGAACTGTGAGCTTCTGTTAAACAAAGAAAAAAAAAAAAAAAAAGGTCAGTTACGCCCGTATTGCTTGTTTAAACTCTAAGGGAGTATTTCTTTCAGGGAGTACCTCATTGCAGGAGGAGTTGATTGAATTTCAGTTTTTTGTGGATTGTGGTTCTACACTGAATGTGATTGATAAGGGATTTTTGGAAAAACTTAAATTGGAACCTAAACCTTTGTCATCTCCTAGTTCTGTGGTTGCTGTTGATAACACTCCTTTGAAATGTATTACTCACAAGGTTGCTGAATTTCCCCTCACTATTAATGGTATTCACCAAGAGAATTTGGATTTAGTGGGATTAAATAATTTACCTTCTCCAATAGTGTTAGGTTTGCCTTGGTTAAAACTGCACAATCCTTTACTGGACTGTTCTACTAATGAGATTAAATCTTGGAGTCCTAAGTGTTATGATAAATGTTGTAACGGTCGCATTGCTGCTGTGGAAAGAGGGGAATTACCTGTACCTATTCAGGATTTTTGGAAGTTTTTTTCAGAGGAGGAGTCGCAAATTCTACCTCCTCATAGGGACTATGATTGCACCATTGAGTTTGTTCCTGGAGCTACTCTTCCCAAGAGTCGCTTATTTAATCTTACTATCCCTGAAAGAAAAGCCTTGGAGGAATACATACAGACAAGCTTGGCTGCTGGTCACATTAGACCTTCTAAGTCACCTGTGGCTGTTGGATTTTTTTTTTGTAAAAAAAACAAAAAACGGCAGTTTACATCCATGTCTGGACTTTCGCGAAATTAATAAAATTACCGTACGCAATTCCTACCCACTGCCGTTAATTCCAGACTTGTTTAACCAGTTAGGGGGGGCCAAGTGGTTCTCTAAAATTGATCTCCGGGGGGCATACAATTTGTTGCGAATGAAGGAAATCATTAAATGGGTGCGTCAATGTACGGTGTGTGCTAGATCAAAGGCTTCACATGCTCCTGCTGCGGGGTTGCTTTGCTCTCTGGAGGTTCCTAGTGCACCTTGGACGCATCTTGCGATGGATTTTATTACTGACCTTCCTGTGTCCGAGGGTTTCACTGTCACCTGGGTGGTCGTGGACCGTTTTAGCAAGATGTGTCACTTGGTTCCTTTCATTAAACTACCCTGCGCTAAGACACTCGCTAAGGCTTTTGTCAAGGAAATTGTCAGACTCCATGGCGTTCCCACCGACATTGTTTCTGATAGGGGACCTCAGTTTGTGGCTCGTTTTTGGCATGCCTTTTGTGACAGGTTGGGAGTCCATTTGTCATTTTCATCTGGGTATCATCCTGAGTCTAATGGACAGACAGAAAGCAAGAACCAGGATGTTGAGCAGTTTTTGCGTTGTTTTGTGGCAGACAATCAAGAGGGGTGGTCTGAGTTTCTGCCACTTGCTGAGTTTGCTCTTAACAACCATACATCCTCTTCAGCTGGGTGTTCTCCATTTTGCTTCAGAGGACTGTTCCGCAGCGGCGGCCTCATTAGCCGCACTCCACAGGTGGCGTAGTCGGACATTATATATAATCTACACACCTATACTACCCTTGGATTAACCGCCTGGGTCACGGACCGGGTCACCGCCACTGTGACTACTACCCCCAGCGTCTACCGGCCCGGCTCCGGGTACCCCACGGCCCAGGGGGCGCGTCACATAGAGTGCTGAAAAGACATGGGAACAGCATGGGGAAGACCTCTGGAAGCATCTCTGACTCCCAGGTCACTGCCTAAAAGTGTGTCCATCATAAGTGATCCTTGGCGCATGTGAAGATGCCTCCCGCCATGCACCTGTCGTTGCAGACTTGCAACAATCACCATCCACGTACTTGTCCCAGTGCAGCGTTCAGTTGTCCCTACCCCATTCCTTGGAATGCAAGTATGCAGGCAGCCACCCACCCACTCACAGGCTGCAATACTATACTGCAAAATTTTTGATAGCTGCTTGCACTTTTAGGCTCATGGAGGCGGAAGCTGTCCACAATCTTATGGCGGCGGCGACCAGGTATCCATACTCTGTCCCCAGCCGCCACTAATTTTCCCGGTATAGTCTCTGCCTTCCACAAGCACTGGTCCCACAACATTACCCATGCCCTCCCCAGTGAACTTACTGGGAAGGACAAACACTTGGTCAAGTCAATGTGGCCAGGGACGGTACGGAGCCAGTCCACAACTTTTTTTGCGGAGTTGTACTTAGCTCGGTGAAAGGACTGGCATAGAGGGAAACCGTATCTGCTCTGGGTGTCATTTCTCCCAAGAAGTCCTCTTATGCAGCTTGTTGCAGAAGCAATGGCAGCCCGTCCAACATCAACTCGCACTTGTCGGTGGTGCTTTGACACACAAACATCTTTATTTGCGCATTTAATTTCATGACTACAGAGTTAGGCAATGGCCTGATCTGCAATGCGGTTTGAGAAATAACATGCATAAGCACGTCCGATCCACATTAAAAAAGCAGCCGTAGAGTGTTCGGGAACCTTCCCCCACACTTTTCTTAGCCAGGACTGCTTCTCGGCAAGGATGGACGGACCCACCAGAGAATCCTCTAGTGTGCCTTGGCTTCTACCTCAGGAGAGTTCATGATAGCGCTAACTTTGCAGCTGCTATGGGGCTCTTGGGCGGGAGAGAAAGGTGAGCCCTCAGAATCAAATTCTCGGGTGGGCACAATGTTTTTCAATCTGAAACAGTTTCTCAGTGGGAATTGTATTTCACCACAGCCATATTCTTTAGCTTGGTGAAATGACTGGCATAGAGGGAAACCGTATCTACTCTGGCTGTCATTTCTCCGTCACCAGGTTCGGCCCATTGTCACACACGACCATGCATGGCTGTATGTTCAGCGGTGAGAGCTACAGATCAAGCTGCTGTGTTACAGCTTTCAACAACTCTGCAGCGCTGGGCGGGTTGTCACCTAAGCATTAAGCATGTTATCTTCAGCACAGCCTGTTGCTGCTTGGCCAAGGCAGTGCTGCAGTGCTTTCAGCTTGTGACTGATGTGGTCATTTCAGAGATGGAGGAGGAGGTGCAGGAGCTGAACAATGTGATTACATTGAGGTTAAATTGGTGATGCTGTTTTTTATACTAAAGAGAGATCCTATTTGTTTTGTTTTTTTTAAGTTATTATTTCAAGACCAATGCATTCACCGGGAAATGTCATTTTAATATTTTACAACATTATCTGGCAATGTGGTGTGTGACACATCATCAGACACCTCCTGTTTTATTTATGATGGAGGGACAATGAAAATCATAAAACCTATTTTCAGAGGGCCATCAGACTGCCCTTACTATTCTTAAAGGGCCAGCAGTTGGCCCTCGCTATTGTTAGAGAGCCATCAGCCGGCTATGCTTTGTTGTTCCCATTATTAACAAGGGGGTCTCCTATACTGTTACTGTGTATGCAGTGACTGCAAGGGCTGCCAAAAATTTGGACGCAACCCAATACCCCTTTGAAGAGATATAGAGGAGGGTCTCGGTAAAAAAAATGTTCCCATTATAAAGGAGCGGGTATCCTATAGTGGTAATGCCCATGCTGTGACTGCAAGGGCTGCCAAAATTTGGGAAAAACCCCACTAAGAATTTAAAGACACATAGAGCAAGGCCACAGTAATGACAAATTCCCATTAGAAAGGAGAGAATCTGCTATACAGTTACAGGGTATGCAGTGAGTCCAACGGCTGACCAAATTTAGGAAAAACCCCACTAAGAATTTAAAGACACATAGAGCAGGGCCACAGTAACGACAAATTCTCATTAGAAAGGAGAGGGTCTCCCATAGTGTTGGCCTATGCAGTGAATGCTAGGGCTGCCAAAAATTGGGAGGCACTCCAATGCCCCTTGGAAGAAACATGGAGGAGGGCCTTATATAAAAAAATAAATAAATAAATAAAAATAAAAATTTGTTCCAATTAGAAATGAGAAGGTCTCCTATACTTGTAATGCCCATGCACTAAGTGTATGGGCTGACACACTTTTACCCCTGGGGGGTATACATGAACATACTGTGTGTGTGTGTATATGTATGTGTGTATACAGTGCCTACAAGTGCTATTCAACCCCCTGCAGATTTAGCTGGTTTGATAAGATGCAAATAAGTTAGAGCCTTCAAACTGCAAACGAGAGTAGGTTTTATGAACAGAAACATAAATCTTACAAACCAAAAAGTTATGTTGCTCAGTTGAATTTTATTTAATTTTAAACATAAAAGTGTGGGTCAATTATTATACAACCTCTATGTTTAATATTTTGTGGAATAACCCTTGATTGCAATTACAGCTAATAATCGTCTTTTATAAGACCTGATCAGGCCGGCACAGGTCTGTGGAGTTATCTTGGCCCACTCCTCCATGCAGATCTTCTCCAAGTTATCTAGGTTTTTTGGGTGTCTCATGTGGACTTTATTCTTGGGCTCCTTCCACAAGTTTTCAATTGGGTTAAGATCAGGAGACTGACTAGGCCACTCCAACACCTTGACTTTTTCCCTCTTGAACCAGGCCTTGGTTTTCTTGGCTGTGTGCTTTGGGTCGTTGTCTTGTTGGAAGATGAAATTACGACCCATCTTAAGATCCTTGATGGAGGAGCGGAGGTTCTTGGCCAAAATCTCCAGGTAGGCCGTGCTATCCATCTTCCCATGGATGCGGACCAGATGGCCAGGCCCCTTGGCTGAGAAACAGCCCCACAGCATGATGCTGCCACCACCATGCTTGACTGTAGGGATGGTATTCTTGGGGTCGTATGCAGTGCCATCCAGTCTCCAAACGTCACGTGTGTGGTTGGCACCAAAGATCTCGATCTTGGTCTCATCAGACCATAGAACCTTGAACCAGTCTGTCTCAGAGTCCTCCAAGTGATCATGAGCAAACTGTAGACGAGCCTTGACATGACGCTTTGAAAGTAAAGGTACCTTACGGGCTCGTCTGGAACGGAGACCATTGCGGTGGAGTGCGTTACTTATGGTATTGACTGAAACCAATGTCCCCACTGCCATGAGATCTTCCCGGAGCTCCTTCCTTGTTGTCCTTGGGTTAGCCTTGACTCTTCGGACAAGCCTGGCCTCGGCACGGGAGGACACTTTCAAAGGCTGTCCAGGCCGTGGAAGGCTAACAGTAGTTCCATAAGCCTTCCACTTACGGATGATGCTCCCAACAGTGGAGACAGGTAGGCCCAACTCCTTGGAAAGGGTTTTGTACCCCTTGCCAGCCTTGTGACCCTCCACGATCTTGTCTCTGATGGCCTTGGAATGCTCCTTTGTCTTTCCCATGTTGACCATGTCTGAGTGCTGTTCACAAGTTTGGGGAGGGTCTTAAATAGTCAGAAAAGGCTGGCAAAAGAGATCTTTAATCCACACATGTGAAGCTCATTATTCTTGGTGCCTGAACTACTTCTTAATACTTTAGGGGGACCAAACAGAATTCTTGTGGTTTGAGGGGTTGAATAATAAATGACACTCTGAATTAACTTTTAACGTTTAAAAAAAAAAAAAAAATAAAATAAAAAATTTGCTGCAGTGCATTTCCCACTTCCAGGCTGATCTACAGTACAAATGTCACAATGCCAAGTTAATTCCGCATGTGTCAACCAGCTAAATCTGCAGGGGGTTGAATACTACTTGTAGGCACTGTATATATATACAGTTATATGAAAAAGTTTGGGCACCCCTATTAATCTTAAGCTTAATGTTTTATAAAAATTGGTGTTTTTGCAACAGCTATTTCAGTTTGATATATGTAATAACTGTTGGACACAGTAATGTTTCTGCCTTGAAATGAGGTTTATTGTACTAACAGAAAATGTGCAATCTGCATTCAAACAAAATTTGACAGGTGCATAAGTATGGGCACCTCACCAGAAAAGTGACATTAATATTTAGTAGATCCTCCTTTTGCAAAAATAACAGCCTCTAGTCGCTTCCTGTAGCTTTTAATGAGTTCCTGGATCCTGGATGAAGGTATTTTTGACCATTCCTCTTTACAAAACAATTCCAGTTCAGTTAAGTTTGATGGTCGCTGAGCATGGACAGCCCTCTTCAAATGATCCCACAGATGTTCAATGATATTCAGGTCTGGGGACAGGGATGGCCATTCCAGCACATTGTAATTGCTCCTCTGCATGAATGCCTGAGTAGATTTGGAGCGGTGTTTTGGATCATTGTCTTGCTGAAAGATCCATCCCCTGCGTAACTTCAACTTTATCACTGATTCTTGAACATTATTGTCAAGAATCTGCTGATACTGAGTGGAATCCATGCGTCCCTCAACTTTAACAAGATTCCCGGTGCCGGCATTGGCCACACAGCCCCAAAGCATGATGGAACCTCCACCAAATTTTACTATGGGTAGCAAGTGTTTTTCTTGGAATGCTGTGTTTTTTTGCCGCCATGCATAACGCCTTTTTGTATGACCAAACAACTCAATCTTGGTTTCATCAGTCCACAGGACCTTCTTCCAAAAAGAAATTGGCTTCTCCAAATGTGCTTTTGCATACCTCAGCCGACTCTGTTTGTGGCGTGCTTGCAGAAACGGCTTCTTTCGCATCACTCTCCCATACAGCTTCTCCTTGTGCAAAGTGCGTTGTATAGTTGACCGATGCACAGTGACACCATCTGCAGCAAGTTGATGCTGCAGCTCTCTGGAGGTGGTCTGAGGATTGTCCTTGACTGATCTCACCATTCTTCTCTGCCTTTCTGATGTTTTTCTTGGCCTACCACTTCTGGCCTTAACAAGAACTGCCCCTGTGTTCTTCCATTTCCTTACTATGTTCCTCACAGTGGAAACTGACAGGTTAAATCTCTGAGACAGCTTTTTTTATCCTTCCCCTGAACAACTATGTTGAATAATCTTTGTTTTCAGATCATTTGACAGTTGTTTTGAGAAGCCCATGATGCCACTCTTCAGAGGATATTCAAACAGGAGAACAACTTGCAAGTGGCCACTTGAAGTAGCTTTTCTCATGATTGCATACACCTGGCTATAAAGTTCAAAGCTCAATGAAGTTAGAAAACCAAAAAAAGTGCTTTAGTAAGTCAGTAAAAAGTAGGTCGGAGTATTTAAAACAAGAAAATGATAAGGGTGCCCATACTTATGCACCTGTCAAATTTTGTTTGAATGCAGATTGCACATTTTCTGTTAGTACAATAAACCTCATTTCAAGGCAGAAACATTACTGTGTCCAACAGTTATTACATATATCAAACTGAAATAGCTGTTGCAAAAACACCAATTTTTATAAAACATTAAGCTTAAGATTAATAGGGGTGCCCAAACTTTTTCATATAACTGTATATATATATGTATATGTATGTATAATTTTTTTTACGGGCATCATAAGCACCCTTTAAAAAAATTATGTGGGTGTTGCATCACGGACCACGGTCACCCTGGTGATACGGTGGTGGAGAAGGAGGAGGACAAGAGCAAATAGCCA
This sequence comes from Phyllobates terribilis, assembly GCF_046119375.1. Classification (NCBI taxonomy): domain Eukaryota; kingdom Metazoa; phylum Chordata; class Amphibia; order Anura; family Dendrobatidae; genus Phyllobates; species Phyllobates terribilis. Next base: position 1,330,701 of record NW_027362991.1, read on the forward strand.
AAATCAGGAAGCGTATACCCATGTGTGGGTGTGAAGAGGTGCATGGGAATACACCTCCCAAAAAAAGACACTGGATTTGAGTTTGTTACACTGCTATCATTTGGTGGTGTTGAGAAGTCTGGCCCAATCCAGCCATTGTTCATTTTTATAAGAGTCAGCGTGTCAGCGTTTTCAGTTGACAGGCGGATGCGCTTATCAGTTATAATTCCACCAGCGGCACTAAAAACCCGCTCTGATAAAATGCTAGCGGCAGGGCAGCCCAGAACCTCCAAGGCGTAGAGAGCCAGTTCATTCCACGTATCCAGCTTGGATACCCAATAATTATAAGGCAGAGAGGAATCACGGAGGACGTTGGCAAGGTACTCCCTCAGCATCTTCCCAAACTTTGCACTCCTTGTGAGAGTACCCCGTAATTCAGGGCCTGTGCGATGGGAGGGTCTGAGAAAACTGTCCCAGAACTTTGACAGTGTTCCCCTGCCTCTGCTACATTGCATTTGTGTCTCTCTCGCATGTACTCCTTGGTTGTCCAACAAAGTGTGCCCTCTGCCGCCAGCGTTTTCAGATGGGAATTTTTTTAATAGTTCCGCAACAAGGGCCTTCTGGTACAGCCCTATTTTTGTAGACCTGTCCGCCTCAGGAATAAGAGATATAAAGTTCTCCTTGTAGCGTGGGTTTAGAAGTGTCACCAACCAGTAATGACTGTCACCCAAAATTTTGAGAACGCTAGGGTAATGGGAAAGGCAGCGTAATATAAACTCAGCCATGCGTGCCAGACTACTAACAGCAAGACTTCCGTGTCCTCACCAAGAGGATGACTGACCATGCCCTCTCCCTCTCTTCTGCCGCCTGCAATTCATCCTCTTTGATTGTGAGCAGAGAGCATTTCAGAAGACAGAGAAGCGGGATGGTGACTCTAATTATGGCATCATCGCCGCTCACCATCTTGGTGGAGTCCTCAAAGTTTTGGAGGATAGTACATATGTCTGACATCCATGTCCACTCCTGATGTCTTATGTGTGGAGTCTGAACTGAATGCTGACGGCCTTGTTGATGCTGGTACTCAACAACTGCCCTCTTCTGCTCACAAATCCTTCCCAACATCTGCAATGTAGAGTTCCAACGCGTGGGGACATCACACACCAGTCTGCGAGCCGGAAGCTGCAAACACTGCTGAAACACGACAAGGGCGGCGGAAGCTTTAGGTGACTTTCTAAAATGGGCACACAGGCGGCGTACTTTAACAAGCAGATCCAGCAGCTCTGGGTAGGATTTGAGAAACCGCTGAACCACGAGGTTAAGCACATGGGCCAGGCATGGTACGTGTGTGAGCTCGCCTCGCCTCAGAGCCGCCCCAGGTTCCTGGTATTGTCACACACGACCATGCCCGGCTGTAGGTTCAGCGGTGTGAGCCACAGATCTTCCTGCTCTTTCAGAGCTGTCCACAACTCTTCAGCATTGTGGGGTTTGTCACCTAAGCATATTAGCTTCAGCACAGCCTGTTGCCGCTTGGCCGAGGCAGTGCTGCAGTGCTTCCAGCTTGTGACTGATGTGGTCATTTCAGAGATGGAGGCTGAGGAGGATGAGGTGCAGGAGCTGTAGACTGTGGGGGCAACCCTGATTGACCTAGGGCCTGCAATCCTTGGCGTCAGGAGGACGTGTTCCGTTCCACTATGTTAACCCAGTGTGCCATCAGCGAGATGTACCGTCCCTGCCCACAAGCACTTGTCCACGTGTCCGTGATTAGGTGGACTTTGCGTTGTTGAGGGCACGGCTAATGTTTTGGTACACGTGCTTGTGTAATGCGGCGACGGCACACCGGGAGAAATAGTGGCAGCTGGGGACCGAGTACCCAGGGACGGCCGCCGCCATCAGGTTGCGGAATGCTTCCATCTCCACGAGCCTAAAAGGCAACATTTCGAGTGCAAGCAGTCGTGAAATGTGGGAATTTAGTACTGTGGCCTGTGGGGCGTTGGCTGCGTATTTGCGCTTGAGTTCCAAGGACTGGGGTATGGACAACTGAACGCTGCACTGGGACAAGGACGTGGACGTGCTTCCTGATGCTGCTACTTGAGAGTATACAACGACAGGTGCAGGGCAGGAGGCATCTACGCATGCACCATGGACAGGGGATTGGCTTGCATGCACAACAGTGGGAAAAGCTGGCTGCAATGGTGCCACCCGCAGACACTGCTCCTGGACCCTGGGGTTCGGCCCACAAAGTCAGGTGCTTTCCTGCCATGTGCCTGATCATGCTGGTGGTGGTCAGGCTGGTCGTTTTGCCACCCCTGCTGATGCTGGCCTGGAAGGTGGTGCAAATGGCCTTTTTGGGGTTATCGGCAGAGTCTTTAAAAAACAACCAGACTTGGGAAGACCTAACAGTTGTACTGGCAACTTCCTTCGTGTTGGTGTTACGGAGAACGGTTGCCTGCGTTCTTTCTGTGGCCGCCACACTGCTTCCTCCTGCCTGTTGGGGTGCTCTGCCTCCCTCCCCCTGTGTGCTGCTGTCCTCGCTCTGCATGTCCTCCTGCCAGGTTGGGTCAGTTACTATATCGTCCACCACACCGTCTTCCACTTTCTCACTCTGGTCCTCCTCCTGACTTTCTGGCAATTGTGTCTCATCATCGTATACTTCTTGTGACACTTTCCCACCGTCGCCTTCGTGTGACCGTGGCTGCTCAAATATTTGGGCATCGCTACATGCGATCTCCTCGTGACCGGGCGAGAGGCCCGAATCTATAAATGGAAAAGTGAACAGCTCTTCAGAGTGTCCAAGTGTGGGATCAGTTGTCTCTGGGCACTCGGCATGGTGGGAGGAAGGAGGTTCAGGGTGAGGAATATGCTGTCCAGACTCACAGCTAGTAAGACTTGACTGTGTGGAAGACAAGTTGTGGTGGTGGTGGCTTAGTGGCTGGAAGCATTATCTGCTATACAACCAATAACCTTTTCACATTGCTCTGTGTTCAATAGTGGTGTTCTGTGGTCCCCTATTAATTGGGACAGGAAGGTTGAGCAACAAGATGTGGGTGTTTGTTGTGGCACAATTTCAGCTTGCCCACGGCCTCTGCCTCCGCATGCACCATCATCACCAACATGTGCCTTGCCCATTTTAAATGGAGGACAATATCTTCCCCGCTCACAACAAATGACTGAATTTGGAGTGAACCTACATGTGATCCGTGTGACGGACAAACCACAGTTTTAAATATCTGACCAGTAGGTAACTATTTTGAACAGCAAACTGGTGTCAATTGCTTCACTGAAACAAATTTTTTAATGGAGGCCAGAAATGGCAGTATTTTCTGAAAACGTATATGTGATCTGTGTGACGGAGAAAACACAGTTTTAAATAGATGGATTTTTAGCGCTGTAATATGGAAAGGACCTTACTGTATTCTGCAGTGCCAACAAGCAAATGGCGCAGAAAAACTGTGTTCTCTGGATTGCTTTTTAAGCAAATAATAAGGATTAAGAACCAAAAAAAATTATTCCTGGCCCCTGAGACCTGGGCCTATTTCTAGAAATATCTAACAGCAGCAGCAGACAGAACTGGAATAGAGCCTCTTGTGCTACCTCTTGTGCTATATGCACTGCAGTCTGCTATATACACTGCCTGCCTATATACACTGCCTGCCTGATATCTCTGCAGATGGATTAGTCCTCAGAAGGACTGTTGTTGAGATGGATATGTGTCTCTAATATAGTTTGGTACACCTACATTAACTAGAAACAAGCAAATCTCTCCCTAGCTAAGCAGCACCTCTCCCTACACGGTCTGATTCCGGGGTGACTGTGACGAGCATAGCGGCGCCGGGTCTGATATAGACCTGATGACGCTGTGCGGCTAGCCAATCACTGTAATGCCACAACCAACATGGCTACGGCATTATAGTGAGTGGCAGGCAATTTCTGCATGTTCATTGGCACTCTAAAGAGCGCCAAACATGCAGGGAGGAGACCCAAGCTCCCGCCGAGCAAGTCCGGAAATACTCCGCGAGCGCCGAGCATGTCGAGCAGTGGGATGCTCGGGCGAGCACCGAGCAGTAGCAAACATGCTCGCTCATCACTATTACATACCTGTCCCAGGTATCTCGAGCTCTGCTTCCTTTACCTTGGTCCGCTGCCCTCTGTTGTGCTCCACATCAGGTTTTGCAGGTTGCTCTGTGTGGCTCAGTGACTTCATCTCCAAATTCCTACTTTAAGGCCCATTAGGACACACACCTGTGTTTTAAGATTGACTCAAGACTTTTGTTTAGAGTACTCCACTTTATGTGCATACTGTGCTTTAACTTGCTTCAACCCCTGCTGGGTTCCACTTCATCCTTCCTGCTGCATCCAAGATTCCTGAATGTGGCACATCCTCACTTCCCACGTGCCTTCCTGCTTGCTGCACCAATGTGGCGCCCCTGCGGGTTCTGTCGCCACAGAGGTACTGCATCTCACCCAGAGGTGTGGTATCCCACTCTCAGGTAAGGATAGAGTGCTGGCCGGGACGCTAACACCTGCATCCAACACATCCACTTCAGTAGGGCAGGGCGAGATTGCTCCTAAGGGAGAGCACAGTCCCTGGTCCCTGGCTGGAGTGGAGGGGAACCTAGTGAGGGGGAACCATGTAGTGGGTGTGGGTGGAGGAATCAGATTAGGGGAGCATGAAAGGAAGCTGTATAAAAAGGGGAGCAATCTTGAGAGAGTGTGTTCTGTTGGAGGAGGAAAGTGAGGGGAGCAGAGGCTCTGCAGGAGCTCGGCTCCGGATGCGGGGTGCCTAGTGAGAGGCCGAGGAGAAGGAGAGAAGAGAGGAGAGGGAGCAGGAGAAAGGCTCCAGGAACAGAAGGGATCCCAGGGGTACGGGCAGTGCTGGAGGCCACCCGTACGCCCGAATCTACCTGGTGTGGAGGGATCAAGCCACAGAGGGGACCGGCCCCTAAACTAGTGGAGAACTACAAGGCTCAGCTAGGAACCGGAGGCTGCTGTGCTTGTAAGGTGCAGTGGCCATATCAGCAATTATATCGCTGAAAAGGCCACAGAGGGTCCAGGGGACTGCAGGTTGCCCGACAAGACCCGAGGCTACCGGATTGGGACACTGATTGCGAGGCGCAGGGCAGGAGGGCGAGAGCCAGCGCAGGAAGACGACTGAGGAAGGCACATAGAAAGGGGTCCTGTCAGGCACTCTTGAACTACCTGAGGGATTGCTGAACCCCTGCCTGGTGAACGCAGCACGACGTGGGAGGTTGTAGTCTGTAACCTGAGGAACTTAATAACTGTGAGTAAACTCGGAAGACTGCACCCCACTGCCTCTGTGATTATTATCTGCGCCATTACCCCTGCACTACAGTGCCCAGCATCACCTACAACATCTACACTGCCCTGGAGCTAAGGTCTACCTGTAGAGAGCCACACCAGCTTTTCTGCACTAACATCAGCTCCAGAGGACCTTCTCCGCAGCTGCAGCTCCACATAGCCGCATACCACAGGTGGCGTCACAAACATATATATATATATATATATATATATATATGTATGTATGTATGTATATATATATATATATATATATATATATATATACAGTACAGACCAAAAGTTTGGACACACCTTCTCATTTAAAGATTTTTCTGTATTTTCCTAACTTTGAAAATTGTACATTCACACTGAAGGCATCAAAACTATGACTTAACACATGTGGAATTATATACTTAACAAAAAAGTGTGAAACAACTGAAAATATGTCTTATATTCTAGGTTCTTCAAAGTTGCCACCTTTTGCTTTGATGACTGCTTTGCACACTCTTGGCATTCTCTTGATGAACTTCAAGAGGTAGTCACCGGAAATGGTTTTCACTTCACAGGTGTGCCCTGTCAGGTATAATAAGAGGGATATCTTACCTTATAAATGGGGTTGGGACCTTCAGTTGTGTTGTGCAGAAGTCTGGTGGATACACAGCTGATAGTCCTACTGAATAGACTGTTAGAATTTGTATTATGGCAAGAAAAAAGCAGCTAAGTAAAGAAAAACGAGTGGCCATCATTATTTTAAGAAATGAAGGTCAGTTAGTGTGAAAAATTGGGCAAACTTTGAAAGTGTCCCCAAGTGCAGTTGCAAAAACCATCAAGCGCTACAAAGAAACTGGCTCACATGAGGACCGCCCCAGGAAAGGAAGACCAAGAGTCACCTCTGCTTCTGAGGATAAGTTTATCCGAGTCACCAGCCTCAGAATTCGCAGGTTAACAGCAGCTCAGATTAGAGACCAGGTCAATGCCACACAGAGTTATAGCAGCAGACACATGTCTACCACAACTGTTAAGAGGAGACTTTGTGCAGCAGGCCTTCATGGTAAAATAGCTGCTAGGAAACCACTGCTAAGGACAGGCAACAAGCAGAAGTGACTTGATTGGGCTAAAGAACACAAGGAATGGACATTAGACCAGTGGAAATCTGTGCTTTGGTCTGATGAGTCCAAATTTGAGATCTTTGGTTCCAACCACCTTGTCTTTGTGTGACGCAGAAAAGGTGAACGGATGGACTCAACATGCCTGGTTCCCACCGTGAAGCATGGAGGAGGAGGTGTGATGGTGTGGGGGTGCTTTGCTGGTGACACTGTTGGGGATTTATTCAAAATTGAAGGCATACTGAACCAGCATGGCTACCACAGCATCTTGCAGCGGCATGCTATTCCATCCGGTTTGCGTTTAGTTGGACCATCATTTATTTTTCAACAGGACAATGACCCCAAACACACCTCCAGGCTGTGTAAAGGCTATTTGATCAAGAAGGAGAGTGATGGGGTGCTACCCCAGATGACCTGGCCTCCACAGTCACCAGACTTGAACCCAATAGAGATGGTTTGGGGTGAGCTGGACCTCAGAGTGAAGGCAAAAGGGCCAACAAGTGCTAAGCATGTCTGGCAACTCCTTCAAGATTGTTGGAAGACCATTTCTGGTGACTACCTTGAAGCTCATCAAGAGAATGCCAAGAGTGTGCAAAGCAGTCATCAAAGCAAAAGGTGGCTACATTGAAGAACCTAGAATATAAGACATATTTTCTGTTGTTTCACACTTTTTTTGTTAAGTATATAATTCCACATGTGTTAATTAATAGCTTTGATGCCTTCAGTGTGAATGCACAATTTTCAAAGTCATGAAAATACAGAAAAATCTTTAAATGAGAAGGTGTCCAAACTTTTGGTCTGTACTATATATATATAGATATATAGATATATAGATATATATATAGATATATAATATAAATCCCCTTTTTACTGACCGTCCTGGGTCACAGACCGGGTCACCGCCCGTGTGACATCTCCCCAAGCAACGACCGGCCCGGCACCGAGTACCCCACGGCCCAGGGGGCGCGTCACCAACACCCAGGGTCCTTGTGCTCACGCGGACCTGAGGCTTAGAGAATCGACCTCACCTGGTGATCGCAAACCCATTGGTCGTTTTGTTCCTGTTTTTTGCTTCTTTTCTTTTTTTATTTCTACAAATCTGTTGCACACACTTATGTTTGATATAAGGTAAACCCAAAGCACATTTTATTGAAGCTAAGAGTTTCATTGCCAGTGGGATAGAAAGCTTACAAGGACACCTGAACCTCTTCATTTTTCTATACGTCTTACTGAATTGGTCATATATGTCCTAAATCAATTTAATGCTAGACACTTTTTCCATCAAGTTAACAACCAATATCTAAAACAGCAATAACCCAAGCTCCTTAGACAAAAAGATACCAGCTAGGTAATAAAAATATAAATTTTATTAAATTCATATATAATATATTAAAAAAAAGAGAACAAATAAAGACAGGGGAGGAACATAAGCAATATCAAATTAATTGAAATACCAAGATTATAATCCCCAGTGAGCTATCCACAACATATAGATCCTAATATGGATGATCATGTCGAAAAAGCCATATAATATTCCAATGCAGGAGAGGGTATATACGTAAGCATATATTCTAACTATGTCACCAACAATGTAGTATGCAAAATGCAATGTTAATATTAAGTTGAAAAAATGCAAGAGTTTGTGACATGCAGAAGTAGTGCTGTTGCTTCCAAAGCATCCAGCAACTATTAGAAGTAACACAAGCACAGGGGACAGGAAGTGATGTGCTCTAAAAGCATCCAGCAACTACAGGGGTTAACACAGTCACAGGAGACAGGGAGTGTTTAAGCAGAGCCCCAGGGGGATTGTGGTGAAGTTGACATTGTAGTCTGGCTGAAGCCAAAGAGAAAGGTGGTGTGTAGTGATGAGCGAGTATGTTCTGTTAACCCTTTCGGCGAGTATGCTGGGGCCGAGCACCGAGTAGTTACCGCTGCTCGGTGTTATGTTTGAATCATTCCCGTGTGCATTATTTGCGACTGTTTGACAGCTTTAGTACATGTAAGGAATGTCTATTTCTTACACATTCCTCACATGTAGTAAAGCTGTCAAACAGTCGCAAATCATGCACACAGGAGTGATTTAAACATAACACCGAGCAGCTGTTAACAGAACATACTCGCTCATCACTAGTGGTGTGTTATCTGGATCTGACAGAAGGGAACTGAACAGGATTCAGACCAGGAGAGAAACTAAACACAGGTCAGTTAGACTCCCTGAACTAACAGTGCAGAGTATTATCGGGCAGAAAGATAAGGACTGGAAGGAATCGTGTCATAGGGATCTTCTCCCTCATCAAACCCCCCCCCCTCCATCTCCATGCAGGATAAAGAATGCTGTGTACTATTGTGTCCTTGTGAAGGAAAAACCTGTGGTTGTGTATGCATAGAAGTGTGCTGCTAAGAGATCTATTCTATGCTGAATTATGCTACTGAAGAGACAGACGAGACTGTACTGTAATGAAGATTGCTGCTGTAATATCCCTGAATTGCACTGATCGTGCTTCAGATTAAATTCCACTGTTAAACTGTTGAAAAAGACTTTTGACAGATGTGTCTTGTCAGCAATTGAATCTATCATGTGCCTGAGAGAAGCTGCAGCCTATAGTCACCCTAAGTAACGGTTCCCCCAGGATTCCAAAGAATTCATGAAACCCGTCTCGCCCTATCTGAACCTAGCAGCGTGTGTGTAACAAAATATATCGTGTTTGGAGGAGAGCCAAACCTTGTCTCCCGGACGGAATTGAGGTGGATCCAGACGTCTCTTGTCAGCATGTCTCTTCATCCACTCGGAGGACCGAAGAAGTGTGGACCTAGCACTCTCCCAAATGATGGAAAACTCGCTGACCAGAGACTCCGCAGCAGGCTTGTCCACAGAAGCGGAGACAGGAAACGGAATCCGGGGATGTTGACTATAGACTATAAAGAACGGAGACTTGGAAGATGATTCGCTCTCATGGTTATTGTAGGAGAACTCGGCCCATGGCAAGAGATCCACCCAATCAGTATGGTGAGCGTTAGCAAAGTGCCGGAGGTAGCTGGTAAGGATCTGGTTGATCCGCTCCACTTGACCGTTGGACTGTGGATGGTAAGTGGAGGAGAAATCCAGGGTGACATCCAGCAGCTTACACGTAGCGCTCCAGAAACGTGAGGTGAACTGAACCCCTCGATCTGACATGATGTGGAGGGGTACGCCATGGAGACGGAAGATGTGAAGAAAGAAGTCCTTAGCTAGCTCAGACGCAGACGGGAGACCAGGCAAAGGGATTAAGTGGGCCATTTTAGAAAAGCGGTCAGCGACCACCCAAATGACTGTACAACCGGCAGAGACAGGGAGATCTATAATAAAGTCCATAGCAATGTGTTGCCATGGGGCATCAGGTACGGGAAGAGGCAAGAGATGACCGGCAGGTAAATGTCTGGGAACTTTGTTGCGGGCACAGGATGAACAGGCTGAGACGAAGTCTACCACATCCTTGCGCAGGGTAGGCCACCAGTAATGCCGGGTGATAAGCAGGAAGGTCTCCCGAGCGGTCTTAGACACTGGAGTTTCCCGGCCTTTCCGGGCAGGAACAGATAAGGTGCTCCTTACTGCCACAATAGAAACAGCTCCCCTCAGCTCGGCGTAACTCTTGGCGAGATTTGACCATCTTGGTCTGGTCGAACTGCATAGGTTCGGGCGAGTGCGCCCGTGGAGTGACTGGTTGAGAGGCAGGTCTCTGGAAAGTGGGAGCAAGGCGGGGAAACTTTCTCGCCCGGGTGGTCTCTTTGGTGCGTTCTTGGAACCGGATGTCAATCCGGGTAGCTAGTGACACCATGTCATCCAGGGTAGTAGGAATGTCCCGACCGGCTAGCTCGTCCTTAATCCGACCGGAAAGGTCCTCCCAGAAGACGGACACCAGAGCCTCATTATCCCAGGCAAGCTCAGAAGCGAGGGTATGGAACTGTATGGCATACTGGCCCACGGTGAGATTCTCTTGGCGGAGACGTAGCAGAGAGGAGGCTGAAGAAGTTTTTCGTCCCGGTTCATCGAAGACTTTCCGGAAAGCAGCGAGGAAAGATGACAGGTCAGACACCAGGGGATCCCCTCTCTCCCACAGGGGATTTAGCCATGCCAGTGCCTCCCCAGTGAGATGGGACATGATGAATGCCACTTTGGCCCGGTCGGAGATGAACTGATGTGCCAAGAGTTCAAAGTGCAGGGTGCACTGGTTTATGAAACCTCGAACTAAGGCGGGGTTGCCACCAAAACGAGGAGGTGGAGAAAGCCGGGGACCGGGGCTGGATGCCATGGTATTGGTGGGCAGCGGCGCTGCCGGAGCGGGAGTCGTACGACTCGAGGTGGACGCAGGAGGAACAGGCAGTGTGTCCAGGCGGGAGTTGACACTCCGCAGGTAGTTCAGGATGGTTTCCTGTTGGGATCTCTGACGGGACACCTCCTGGTATAGGTCAGAGAGCGAGGGAGCTTGGGTGCCACCAGGTTCCATGGCCCGAGCAAACGGTTACGGATACGGGTGGTGGAACCTCTGTGCCGTGGTGCAAGGAGGGACCCAGAGGGGCTTAACTAAGTATCAACTCAGACCGACCCTGGTCGTACGGCGGCTAACGACTCCGTGACCAGGGAGGGACCGAGCAGAGGGACCAGGTGCTACTCTGGGGACGACCTTGGAAGAGAGCATGTGGCTCCCACGGGTCAGATGACTGGGACTGACCGGTATAGTGGATGGGCACAGCAAGCAGACAGAAGTCTCTGGGTTAGCTGACAGGTGGTCACGGCACGTGACGGCAGAGCAGGCTGCAGTCTCTAGGTTAGCAGACAGGTGGTCACGGCAAGTGACGGCAGGAGCCTCCAGGTAGGCTATCAGGTGGTCACGGCAAGTGACGGCAGGAGCCTCCAGGTAGGCTATCAGGTGGTCACGGCAAGTGACGGCCAAGCAGGCTGAAGTCTCTTGGTTAGCAGGCAGGTGGTCACGGCAAGTGACGGCAGAGCTTCCAGGTAGGTTAACAGGTAACAGGTAGGTAACAGGCGAGTGCTCCCAGGTGAGCCGGCTAGCAGGCACGGCAGGTAGCAGGCAGGTAACTGGCAGGTGCTTCCTGGTAAGCAGGCGGGCTTGCCCATAGACAGACTGGTGGGTTGAACGGAAGACAGACTGTCGGGCTGGGGAGTAGTCAGGCTGGCGGACTGGAACAGTAGTCAGGCTGGCAACTGGACCTGAGGGCTGAAGCAGAGGTAAGAATACTTGTGCAACAACTATTGCTCGGGCACCTCCATTTTGGAGGAGGTGCCTTATATATGGGAGGTCCTCCGGCTATTGGCCGGGGACTCCTTAGGACGGCGCGCGCGGCCCCTTTAAGAGAGAGGGAGCGCGCGCGCCCGTCCTAAGTACAGTGCCTGGGAAACTGCGCGCGCCGGCCGCAGCAGGAAGAGGAGCGCAGGAGGACGCCGCGCGGGGAGGTGAGAGGGACGGTGTCTCTGCCTGGCAAGGGGCAGAGACGCCGATGCTACACAAACATGCCAAAGTGACAAGTGCAATATAAGTTGTAAACATCAAGACATGCCAGTCCATGTGTACCTGATGTCTGGATAGCATTAAGTAGAAATCCTAGATTGTCAGTATTTACTATGATCAAATAATAAGGGTATATTAGCTGGTACACCAGGCACATAGGGAAAAGTAATGCTGTGTCCTTCCCACACCCGACACAGTTTCGCCTACGCTTCTTCCGGGGTCTTACTGAATTCACCTGAATCTAGTGTATATGTCCTATGTATTTGAGACAATGCTCAATCTTTGTATTGCTATATTCTTTTATTCTTTAAAAAAACAAAGAAGAAAGTTTAGAAAAAAAAAAAAAAAACAGACTTGTGAACCTCCCTATAATTGATACTATAATGTATGTGTTCTATCCGTGAAAAATAGATGCCGGAATAAGGCCTAATGATGAGGTATGAAACTCCTCCCCCCCACCAATAGTCTTCCAGGCTAATTTGCATTGATTGCCGTCATCATCATGAACATTGTAAAGTAGTGTCATAAAATCATGTTCTCTGTAAATGTTACCATCTCACGATGCTCTTTTATTACTTAACTAATGGGTCAAGTCTTGAAGTTTGGGTTTAATTGACCCCCTTCACATCTGCTTACTAATTAAAGGGAACTTGTCACCAGATTTTCCCTACATAAAGGACTACCACCACCATTAGGGCCTGTAGCATACTGGAATGCTGTTAAAAAAAAAAAGACCCCAATCCAGTCTTTAGATCCCAAAAAATAGCTTTTATTATAATTACAGACAGCCATAACATGAAGAAAGGAAGAGGAATTTTCAGGCACATCCAACCAAGAGAAATAAAATTTCTATTTATATTGGTAACTTTTAAAAACACATCTTTAAAATCGCTGAAACCTGAAGCGTTTCTGGTACATATCAGCACCTTTACTCATAGGATACTAAAGAAAAAAATTAAACTCATTGTATATATAGGAAAAGCTAAGCCAGATTTGCATATAAAGGGAGGACAGCTGCTAGCCCAGAGTGAATTGACAAAAAACGGGTTAACCCATGATGTACCATGCCCATAGGCTCATATTCACATGGACCCTCCCCATGATATTTGGCAATATAACACCATATCATTGTTCCGATATCATAGATGAACAAAATCAATTCAATCAACAATACATCTGCAATAAATGAACTGATTAATAAATATAAAAAAGGTAATTTCTCAATACGACACGACAGCATTGGAGGATCTTGTCCACGCCCTATCGGGGGACAGGAACACAGAGAGGTTACAAGCACCTCCCCACCATCAATCCCCAGTGTTTTCCTGTCCCCATTGGGGCATGGAGAGGTCCTGCAGTGCTGTCGGGCCAGCAGGCAGCATTGTATCAAAATGGTCGGTCGGAGCGCTCCCCCTCCCTCCATGCTGCTCCCATTGGGACCGTCCTGGCTTCCTGCACCCCATAGAGGGTAAAGCAAGCAGGGTGGTTTTCATGCCAGGGGCCTGTTTCAGCTCCCCGGCATCTCCTCCTTCCTCCGGCGTTCTGGGCGCTCGTGCACCGGAAGTGACGTCATCGCAGGTCCTGTCTCTTCCGGCCTGTGCGTTCCACGCTGGGACGCACAGTATGGGCGCTCCCAGAGCCAGCAGGCGCGGTCAAGGCACACGCGCGCACCAAGGTGACGTCACCGCAGGTCCTGCTTCCGGCCTGTGCGCTCCACGCTGGGACACTTATGTTGAGCGCGTCCCAGGGCCGGCAAGGCCCATATCGATCCAGATTGGCCCTCAAGTGACTGGAAGGGGGAGGGGACTGAGGTTCTTTGCTGGGAGGCACGTTTTTTTCTACAAAAACCCGCCTGAAGACGCCAAAGGTAAGGCTATCTCCACCATGGAGGGTGACAGATCCAGTATCCCTGCATCTGCAGAGCGCAGCACGCCCTCGGCTACAGTGAGTAGTACCTGGGTGGTCACTAAGGGGTTATCTTAGCCTCTGTTTTAGATGACACTAGATCTCCCCTCCTTCTAGTTACATGGGTCCCCTTCTCTTCCCCTTTCTTAGGAAGACAAGGCCCCTGCTTCTAAGAAGGATAAAGACTAACCCCATTGATGTGGCATCTGTGCTAAAAAATTGTCCTCATCCTATAAGAAGTTGTGCCGATCCTGTACAGATAAAATAATTAACAAAGAAAACCCCTCTCTAATTGAGGAGCTTAGATCTCTTCTTAAACAGGAGGACCAGGAGTTTAGACAGGAGGTCCAAGCTTCTTTTGCTGTGCTGCCTGTCTACTCCTCCAGGCCCTCTCCCACTAAGAGGAAGATCCAAGAGTTAGTGTAACATACCTGGTGGCGGGCTTGCATGGTGCACCATCTCTCACTATGCAGGATCGCAAACTTGACCTTCAGTCCAGTCTGCTAGCCTGGCTTCTGTTCATGCTGTCTGTTTGTCTCTGTTCTGACTGCTTAGGGCGGCGGCCCGGTTACTTCCTGTTTCTTGTAGCTGCTGTGGGCACACCCCTAATGCGTCCTCAGCCTATTGCTGTCTGTCACTGGATATTTAAAGCAGCTTCACCTGGAAGCTGGTGCCTGTACAACTTTAACATTCAGTGTGCTCCTTGTCTCTGAATGTGCCAGGTCCTGTTCTGTTTTTTTCCTTGCCTGTCCGCCTTCCTGGAGGCTGTATTTCCAGGCCTGTCTGAACACGCTCCTAGCCTGTTCGTTTCTGCTTCTGGGGGCCGTATACCCAGGCTTGTTCCTGTATTTCGCTGCAGTAACAGTTCCTGTCTGAACTGTCTCCTAACCTGTTACCTGTTTTGTCTCTATGTCCGTTTCCTCCCTTTTGCTGCATTGTCTGAACCAGCTCTTGGCTATACCTAGGCTCGTTCCTGTATTTCGTTGCAGTACAGTTCCTGTCTGAACTGTCTCCTAACCTGTTACCTGTTTTTGTCCCTATGTCCGTTTCCTCCCTTTTGCTGCAGTTTCTGAACCAGCACTTGGCTATACCTAGGCTCGTTCTTGTATTTCGTTGCAGTACAGTTCCTGTCTGAACTGTCTCCTAACCTGTTACCTGTTTTGTCTCTTTGTCGGTTTCCTCTCTTTTTCTGCAGAGTCTGAACCTGCACCTAACTCCTACTCGTTGTCGCTGTACTTCTGTTTGTGAGTTTGGAGTCCACTCGCTACTTCTTTGCAAGTACCTTGTGTCTATCTGGTTCTGCCTTTCCCTTCCAGTCGGTTCCGTGTGAACAGAGCTCTGTCCCCTCTGCTCTGTCTTTGCTCACCGCTTTGGCGGTTTATCTCTGCTCTGCCTTACTTACCGCTCTGGCGGTTTCTGCTCCCTCTGCTCTGCTTTGTTCACCGCACTTGCGGTTTTGCTCTGCTCAGCCTTGTCCACCGCACCTGCGGTTTTGCTCTGCTCAGCCTAGTCTACCGCATCTGCGGTTTCGCTCTGCTCAGCCTTGTCCACCGCATCTGCGGTTTCGCTCTGCTCAGCCTTGTCCACCACATCTGCGGTTTCGCTCTGCTCAGCCTTGTCCACCGCATCTGCGGTTTCGCTCTGCTCTGCTTTGTCCACCGCATCTGCGGTTTCGCTCTGCTTTGCCTTGTCCACCGCATCTGCGGTTTCGCTCTGCTCAGCCTTGTCCACTGCATCTGCGGTTTCGCTTTGCTCTGCCTTGTCCACCGCATCTGCGGTTTCGCTCTGCTCTGCCTTGTCCACCGCATCTGCGGTTTCGCTTTGCTCTGCCTTGTCCACCGCATCTGCGGTTTCGCTCTGCTCTGCCTTGTCCACCACATCTGCGGTTTCGCTCTGCTCAGCCTTGTCCACCGCATCTGCGGTTTCGCTCTGCTTAGCCCTGTCCACCGCACTTGCGGTTTTGCTCTGCTCAGCCCTGTCCACCGCACTTGCGGTTTATCTTTGCTCAGCCTTGTCCACCGCACCGGCGGTTTCGCTCTGCTTAGCCTTGTCCACCGCACCTGCGGTTTCGCTTTACTCTGCTTGATTACCGCATCTGCGGCTCTGAACCCGTCTCCTAGTCTGTACTGGACCCTACCCAGCCTGTGCTTTAACCTGCCTATTCCTGTGTGGGTCAACAGCCATGTCCGGGGTCTGACCTGGAGTCGCACCTGGTCCCTCTGCTCGGTTCCTCCCTGGTGCACAGGCATCGTATGCCGTCGTGCGACCTTGGTCGGATCGGGTAGATACTTAGTTACGCCCCTCCAGGCCCTCTCCGGTTCATGGTCCAGTGGGATCACTAAACACGCACACGCCAGTCAGTCCAGACGTGTGCATAACAGTTAGACTCAGATGTGATATCTATTGACGTTAGTAGCTCTGCCTCGGATGATTTGGATGAAATAGCATCCTTAGGGCCTGCCAAAAAAGTTGAAACCGGAAGATATTATTTTTCCTCTTACAACTTAGAAGAATTACTGGACGCAGTTAGAGCCACTATGGGGCTGGAGTAAGTCGAGGTCCCCTGTTCCGTTCAAGATGAAATGTTTAGGGGCCTTAGATCAAAAAAGCAGAATGGGTTTCCTGTTCATGAGGTCATTAGAGATCTCATCCGACAGGAATGGGGTTCCCCGGAAAACCGTCTTCCCACCCCTTCGGAATTAAAGCATAGATTTCCGTTGGAAGGTGAAGAATTTGATTGGGACATCCCTAAGGTGGACATCCAGGTGGCAAGGGTAGTGAGAAAAACCTCACTTCCCTTTGAGGATTCATCCCAATTGAAGGATCCATTAGACCGGAAAAATGGAAAGTGTCCTTAAAAAATCATGGGAAACCTCTTCTGCCTCTCTCAAAGTGAATATTTCATCGACTTGTGATGCCAGATTCCTCTTCAAGTGGCTGGCCCAACTAGAGGAACATCTGTCTCAGGGCACCTCCAGGGCAGACCTGCTAGACTCCATCCCTCTCCTTCAAAAGCCACGGGCTTCTTAGCGGACGCCTCAGCTGAGTCAGTGCAGATCGCGGCCAGAGCAGCTGTCCTATCCAATACTGCTCGCCGTGCACTATGGCTCAAAATATGGAGTGGGGATGTCGCCTCCAAGATTAAACTCTGTTCCATTCCATTTCAAGGGAAATATGTATTCGGGCCAGCACTGGATGATATCCTGGAGAAGGCCTCGGACAGGAAGAAAACCCTTCCTGAACAGAAACAAACTAAAAAACGTCCCTTTCGACCTTCCCAGAGTCACCCCTCACAATATAGGGGAAAGGGAAAGTCTGAGCGCTGGAGCTATCCTAAGGGTGGCAGGGGTCGTAACATCCTTGTTCCCCAGCAACAACACCAGCAGCAGTACAAGCAATGACTTGGGCCATGTGTGGGGGGTGTCTCTCGGATTTCTTTCCCCTGTGGCAGGCAATATTTTTCTGCCAGTGGATCCTCAATACCATCAAGGGGGGTCTTCTATTGGAATTCGAGAGTCGCCCCCTTGGGTCCTCAGGGTCACGTCCCTTCCCTCTCGGGGGGGCTTGGGAACTGCTATCAGTCGGTTTACAAAACTTGCTGAAGTCCGGAGTGGTGTCTCCGGTCCCCAATGGCCAGTAGGGAACGGGTCACTACTCTAAAATTTTCCTAATACGGAAACCGTGAGGGACCCCACGCATCATAATCAACCAGAAATCCCTAAACCATCACATCAAATACAGACGATTCAAGATGGAGTCCATAAGATCAACTATTCCCTTAATAGGGAAGGATTACGTCATGGCAACCATAGACCTAAAAGATGCATACTACCAAGTGCGAATTCATCCGACCCACAGGAAGTTCCTGCGCTTTGCGATTTTCCAGGGACAACATAACAGAATACTACCAGTACAACATACTGCCCTTCGGCATCTCTTCAGCACCTCGAGTGTTTACGAAGATTATGGCAGAAGTCATTGCACTCATCCAAAAACAAGGTGTCTGCATAATTCCATACCTGGATGACATGCTGATTGTCGCCCCTTCGGTTGGGATTCTCAATCTTTGTTTCTATAACCTTAAAAACTCTTCGCTCGTTAGGTTGGGTTCCGAACCTAAATAAGTCGGAACTCCTTCCTTTGTCGAGGAGGAAATTCCTTGGTGTCTTGCTGGACTCCAACAGACAAATGTCCTTTCTTCCATCGGAGCATCAAACAGCTCTCAGAACCAAGATCTCAATTTTTAGACACCAGAAGAATCCAACATTGAGAACGACAATGTCTGTATTGGGGTCGATGACGGCCTGTATCCAGTCAGTATCATGGGCTCAGGCCCACTCAAGGTTCCTCCAGGATCATATCCTAAAATAATGGGACAGACAAAGGGACTCACTAAACAAATGGACCAGGATCCCCGGTCGGGTAAAAGCTTCCCTTTCTTGGTGGCTAAGCACCCGAAATCTTCGGAGGAGGATTTCTTGGACCCAGGACCCTCTAATCACAGTGACTACTGACGCCAGTATATGAGGATGGGGAGCCATGGTGGCCCAGACTCCTTTTCAAGACAGATGGAGTCCCGAGATCAGTGCCAGATCCTCCAACTTCAGGGAGCTGAAGGCAGTAGAAAAAATGCTCAAGGCGGCAGTCAACCTAATCCAGGGTACTCACATCAAGATACTCTCGGACAATGTGACTACAGTCGCCTTCCTTCGTCATCAAGGAGGTACAACGGTAGACAGCCTGAAACAAATTGCAGGTCGAATATTTTCCTGGGCAGAACAACATCTCCAGTCAATTTCGGCAATTCACCTGAAAAGCTCAAACATTCAAGCAGACTTTCTAAGCAGGGAAGACATTCAGCCAGGAGAATGGAGCCTGAATCCTCAAATATTCCAGTCACTGGTAGCAAAATGGGGTCTCCCCGAAGTAGATCTTTGTCAGTCACCTAAACGCAAAACTTCCCCTCTTCTTTTCATTGGACAGTAGAGACAAAGCCATGAATTTCGATGCATTAGCCAATCCCTGGCATTTCAAACTGGTCTATGCGTTTCCTCCAATTCCACTGATGGCAAGAACTATCCAGAAAGTCAGGTTGGAGAGTGGCAACAATTCTAGTAGCCCCTCTGTGGCCCAAAAGGCCTTGGTTCGGCGCCATCACAGAACTTTGCCTGGATGGTCCTGTGATACTTCTGTGGCACCCCAGGGGTCTGGTTTCCACAGTAACAAGCAATGTTATGTCTGAGAGCAGGTGGGAGGTCTCTTGGTCAGGGATCCTATGCATGCCACACCTCCTGCCCAGTCCTGGGAGGGGAAGAACTTCCCCTATATAAACCTGGGGCTGAGGCAGGGTTGGAGAGTTCAGAGGGAGAGTGCAGCCAGGAGGGCTGACAGGGAGCTGTGGCTCCGGCTGGGCCCAGCTCCTGGGCCATGCCAGAAGTAGAGAAGAGAAGCAGCATGGGAAGAAACAACAGGAGCTCTGTGGGAGCAGTGTCACAAGGAGTCAGGGGCTGGCAGCTGCAGAGCTCGCCCTGACTGAGAAGATTTCTTACCGGACCCGGAGTCCGAGGCTGTGGAGACTAACTCCTACCCAGCAGCAGAATCCGTCAGGCAGGGGATTTCAGGTCCTCTGGCCAAGAAACCCGAAGGCATGGTCACACGCATGGGACCAGCACCGCCGTCGTGGAGCGGAAGCTACTAGAAGGCCCCGAGTCACCGGCCATACGGGTGAGCACCACACGGTACACTCAGGGACGTGGGCTACTTATACTCGCTTCTAGCAAGGTAGCCAGAAGAGTATCGTTAGTTTGGGAGGCCTACAACTCCGCCTGGCCAGGGGAGATCCCATCTGCTCAAGGACTGACCAGGCCCCAACCGCTAGCCAGTACTCCGGGAGGGTCTATCTTTGTCACCAGTAAAGACCCTGAACTACACCGCATCGTCTCTGAGTGGTTCCTGCTACCCCCATCATCCACGTCGGCTGCCCTGAGGCCATACCCCTCCCGTTGGGGGTTATACCATCCAGGCTGCACCATCCTTCCACCGGCCTCAGCGGTCTGCCCTGCAGCGGCAGCTCCATAGCTGCATTCAACAGGTGGCGTAGTCGTCCATCATCTACCGCTGATACAGCGCCGCTCAGTTTGACTCCCTGGGCACGGACCGGGTCACCGCCACGAGACTACAACCCTCAACAGATCCGGCTCCGGGTAAGCTCCCGCGTGCGCAACGCAGCGCGACACAGGCCCAGGGGCGCGTCAACTTTTGGCGTAGTCGGCAGGATCTCGTGCCCGCAACCACCGGGTACTGCGTGCCTGAAAGAGACTGTTCAAACTTACCTGTGGTGAAGATTCCCGCCATCCGGCGCCATCTTCAGCCTTCTTCCCGCCATCGGTGAAGATTCCCGCCATCCGGCGCCATTTTCAGCCTTCTTCCCGCCTTCCGTGGAGTTTTCCCGCCGTTGGACGTCATCTTGAAGACGCCGCGCGGGAAGAAGAGGGGCGTGGACTCCAAAAGCGCGCGAGAACTGAAGCCCCGCCTCACGTCCAGACGTCGCGTAAGGTCCTGGAAGGAGCCCAGCAGACGCCGACGTCACAGGAGCGCGACGGAAGGTCCTCAACCCTGACGATTCACTGCGGAGCCGCGGCCTACGGAAGAGGATCATCGCAAGGTAGGCCACGGTCCACTAGGGGGGAGAAGGATGCCGGATACGGAGGAGAGCTTCACCGCTTCAACCCCCGCCAGCGCCACCGCTGTTGCGGTCATGCCTTTCACCATGCCCTATATCCCGGGGGCAGCCTGGCTACCCCAGTACTCAGGGGAGTCACATACCCTGCATGACTTTAGAGAAAAGCTGGATAGCCTCTTCCAGGTGTACCCCCTCACAGAGGAGCAAAAAGTGAGCATCCTGGTGGCCCAATTAACCGGGGCAGCCCAAAGGGAGGTAAAGCCCTGGCCACCTGGGAGGAGGACTGTCGCAGAGATACTAACCCAGCTAACCGAGGAGGAGCTGCAGTACTACCAATACGAGGAAAGCCAAGAGGACCCGGACGGGTCTGAGGACTACCCTCAGGAGGGAGCACAAAGAGGACATAGCTACTGAAGGGAAGTAGCGTGAATAAAGAGCTGTACATAGTTACCCGTTAGGGTACAAGGACTGCTGCTAATTAAAATATGGTCCCCGTTGGGATTAGTGAATTGTTCCCCGTGTGTCCCTATCCCTTACCAGGCTGAGGACTGTGAGCAGCCATCCCCTATCCCTTACCAGGCTGAGGACTGTGAGCAGCCAATCCTTATCCCCACTGGCCGAGGACTGAGAGCGGCCATATCCTGTAAATAATTATGTGTTTCTAGTAATTTATAGGAGTCCTTGGTGGATTTACCGGGAATCCTTTGTACAGTTAGTGGAGCGTAACCCAGGATGGACTAAAAGACTGTTAAGGACTCGGGGCAGGACAGACCCCTACCTGGTTACGTCTCCCTGTTTTGGTGAAATGGACACCTTTGTTTCCTTCAAAGACTGCACCCGGTTGCGGACACGCCGTAACCATCTTTATGTGTTTTTCTTATTGTATTAT
Source organism: Phyllobates terribilis (assembly GCF_046119375.1). NCBI lineage: Eukaryota > Metazoa > Chordata > Amphibia > Anura > Dendrobatidae > Phyllobates > Phyllobates terribilis. The sequence goes on from NW_027362991.1 coordinate 1,352,064, forward strand.
TATTGTTTATACCTTGTTATGTTTTTCTAAAAATATGTTTAGTCCCGGAGTACTAAATTTCACTAGGGGGGAATGTGGCACCCCAGGGGTCTGGTTTCCACAGTAACAAGCAATGTTATGTCTGAGAGCAGGTGGGAGGTCTCTTGGTCAGGGATCCTATGCATGCTACACCTCCTGCCCAGTCCTGGGAGGGGAAGAACTTCCCCTATATAAACCTGGGGCTGAGGCAGGGTTGGAGAGTTCAGAGGGAGAGTGCAGCCAGGAGGGCTGACAGGGAGCTGTGGCTCCGGCTGGGCCCAGCTCCTGGGCCATGCCAGAAGTAGAGAAGAGAAGCAGCATAGGAAGAAACAACAGGAGCTCTGTGGGAGCAGTGTCACAAGGAGTCAGGGGCTGGCAGCTGCAGAGCTCGCCCTGACTGAGAAGATTTCTTACCGGACCCGGAGTCCGAGGCTGTGGAGACTAACTCCTAACCAGCAGCAGAATCCGTCAGGCAGGGGATTTCAGGTCCTCTGGCCAAGAAACCCGAAGGCACGGTCACACGCATGGAACCAGCACCGCCGTCGTGGAGCGGAAGCTACTAGAAGGCCCCGAGTCACCGGCCATACGGGTGAGCACCACACGGTACACTCAGGGACGTGGGCTACTTATACTCGCTTCTAGCAAGGTAGCCAGAAGAGTATCGTTAGTTTGGGAGGCCTACAACTCCGCCTGGCCAGGGGAGATCCCATCTGCTCAAGGACTGACCAGGCCCCAACCGCTAGCCAGTACTCCGGGAGGGTCTATCTTTGTCACCAGTAAAGACCCTGAACTACACCGCATCGTCTCTGAGTGGTTCCTGCTACCCCCATCATCCACGTCGGCTGCCCTGAGGCCATACCCCTCCCGTTGGGGGTTATACCATCCAGGCTGCACCATCCTTCCACCGGCCTCAGCGGTCTGCCCTGCAGCGGCAGCTCCATAGCTGCATTCAACGGGTGGCGTAGTCGTCCATCATCTACCGCTGATACAGCGCCGCTCAGTTTGACTCCCTGGGCACGGACCGGGTCACCGCCACGAGACTACAACCCTCAACAGATCCGGCTCCGGGTAAGCTCCCGCGTGCGCAACGCAGCGCGACACAGGCCCAGGGGCGCGTCACTTCCACCGGTCAACAACCTTCTCTCACAGGGTCCTCTATTTTACCCAAATCCTCAGTGGCTAAACCTTGCAACCTGGTTACTGAAGCCGAGATCTTAAAATCCAAAGGTCTCTCTGAAGAAGTTATAAGAACTCTTCAACAAAGTAGGAAACCAGTAATCAATGCTATATACGGCAAAATATGGAAAAAATTCCTATCATGGTATGCCCCAGATATTCCTAACACCTCATACCCCAACATTGCTCGGATCCTTGATTTTTTTTACAGAATGGAGTGGAGTTGGGTCTCAAACCTAGTACTCTCAAGGTGCAGATTTAAGCCCTAAGTTCCATATTCGACCAAGATTTGGCCTCTCACAGATGGATCAAAAGATTCATAATTTCGGCACTCAGACTTCACCCAAAAATTCAGTCTCATGTCCCATCCTGGGATCTTAACGTGGTGCTCCGGGGTCTAACCCTCTCTCCCTTCGAGCCTCTATCCTCCAGCACAATACAGACTCTCTCTCATAAGACTGCCTTTTTAGTAGCCATCACTTCAGCACGGAGAGTAGGAGAACTGCAGCCTCTCTCCATCAGAGAACCTTATAGGACTGTGACTGAAGAAAGAATTACACTTCGTTTGGACCCTTCCTTTCTTCCAAAGGTGGTTATGGATTTCCATCATTCCCAGGAAATCATCCTTCCCTCCTTCTGCCAGAAACCTTCTAATTCAAAGGAAGCAGAGTTCCATCTCTTAGATGTTGTTCTTTATTATCTTCAACAGACTGAGTCTTGGAGATTGGATGAAAATCTATTCATACAACACTCGGGGCATAACAGAGGAAGGAAGGCAGCTAAATCCACTATAGCAAACTGGATTAAAAAGGCAATCGAGGAAGCCTATATCAACCAACAGATGGAACCACCGATTGCCTTAAAAGCTCACTCTACCAGATCCACATCAACTTCTTGGGCCAAAAGCGCGGGCGCTTCTACGGAGCAGATTTGCAGGGCAGCTACATGGTCTTCCCTTCACACATTTTCCAAACATTATAGATTTGACTTACCATCCATTAGGGATTTAGCCTTTGGTAGGAAAGTCCTACAAGCTATTGTCCCTCCCTAATAAAATATCATTGGTATTCCTCCAATGCTGTCGTGGAAGGCGCATTGAGAAAATAGAATTAGTCCTCACCGGTAATTTGGTTTCTAGAAGCCTTCCACGACAGCACGAATTTCCCTCCCTATGGATTCCATATAACTGTCAGGTAACCATTTTTCCAGGTGATCTTGGTAAACACTGGGGATTGATGGTGGGGAGGGGCTTTTAACCTCTCTGTGTTCCTGTACCCCGATAGGGAGTGGACATCCTCCAATGCTGTCGTGGAAGGCTTCTAGAAACCAAATTACTGGTAAAGACTAATTCTATTTTCTAAAATTCATACCTCCCGGAAATTTTGTATTTTTAATTTTAGTGTCCAGTATGCTTCGCGGAGGGCCAACTGTTTGTGCCAGTTGCCACCCCGTACTGGACATTCAACCTTTTCAATTGAAAAAATTGACTGACATCACATTTGTGTAGGCTGCAAAAATGTTTCAATGAGTAACCCGCATTATTTTATCATATGTTGGAAATGTGATCACTAATTTTTTTTTTTTTTTTTTAACTTTCTAGTTGTATAACCAATGTAATATAGATTGCACATGGTGCACTGAATGCAATATGCTACATGGGTAGACTTAGTTTAATAAACTAATCTATATGACACTGGGTATTCTGTGATAAACCAAATGTGTGCTTTCTGTGTTGTGCATAGCAACACATACTGCTTTTGGAACATTTAAAAAATCGTGTAATGGAGAGCCATGAACCATGCACCCTTTCACTGGGTAGTAAGCTTGGTGATAACATATTGACGCGCCTAGGGGATGGGGACGACTCGGCGCCCGGGCCTTGTTGTTGCCTGACCTTGGGGGATGTCGCGGTGGTCGGCTCCTGGGCCCGTACCCTGGGGTCACTCTTAAAAAGGGGGAAAGGTTATTGGGATAGGGAAATGTTCGTGACGCCACCTGTGGTGTCTGATGAGGATCACCAGCGCTGCGACAGTCCTCTGAGGCCGGTGTTCAGGCAGCTTAGTTGGCGAGGCTCCCCACAGGTGGAGCGGGGCCTCAGGGCAGCGTAGGAAAAGGGATGCAGGACAGAGGGGACCCAGCCGGGTCAGAGGAAGGATAGAAGAATAGGCACGCACACCGGAGTTCACTTCAGTACCTTTACTGGTGGTGTTTTCAGGCATGATCCAGGGCACTGTAGGGTGAAGGGTGCATATCAGGACTCTCCCCAGTGAGCGGGTATGGGGCCTCCTGTTTCTTGCCTTTTCCTGATAGGCCTAGCTCCAGGCAGGTCAGAAACTTAGCTTGGTCTCTGTCTTGCACCTGCTGACCTGGTGATAGGGCCTTCTGTTGGAGTTCACACTCCCTGTTCTCTTGGGCCTCCGTGACTCCTGACCCTGGTAAAACAGTCAGCTTTTGGTGTTCCTGGGACATATAGTTCGCCAGGGGTTCCGGTTATTCCTGCTGGGGATATAGGCCCCTGTAGGCGCGGACCCGGCGTCCGGTAAATGGTTGTGGGGTGAGCTGGTTAAGCTCCTCTGCCCCCTATGTAGCTCGCTTACTCCACTCGCCTTCGGCCACGATCGGGGCCCTCACTAGGCTTCACACTGGCAGTAGGTCTCGCTACTCTTCACCGCTTTTATGGCGTCGGCACGCCTTAGGCTCACTAACCTGAGCTCCCTGAGTCTGGGCTGGACTGACTTTCTCACAGACTTCACTCTCTGTGGACTCCAGACTTAACAGACTGAACTGCCTAGCACCACCTTCCCTATTTATATCCCTAACGGGCTCCCTCTGGTGGTCTGAGGTGGAAGGTGGAGGTGTGTGAATGCTATGAGGGCCTCTTGTGGAGGAATCCGTCTATGCACCCCTCTGGGATCTGTGGCACCAATGCGCAGCAGGGCGCCACAATATCACCTAATGATCTACCTCTCCTTGCAACACACCTGCAACCATCTTTGATAATATCCCGGAGGGTGTGATCTTGATTAACAACTGGTAGGTATCGTAGCACAATATCTTTTATCATATTGAATTGCGGGCTATGAGGTGTTGAAAAAGTGACAGTGGGGGGCAATGATTTATCACCATTTTCTTTTTTAGATTTATATATCAAATTTTTTTGGGAGATTTTTTTTTTTTACCTATTGGTAAGATTTTAATGCAGCAGATTTATTATATCCCCTTTCCTCCAATCTTTTCATGATTATCAAACCTTCCTTTTGAAAACTCCTCATCAGTAGTGCAAATCCTCCTTGCCCTAATGAATGCCCTCTTAGGGATTGCTTTTATTGTGTGTTTGGAATGAGAGCTATTTGACAATAAGATGGTATTACCCGCAGTTTCTTTGCAGAAAAGCGATGTTTGAATGCGGTTAGTGTGTACATTAACAATCAAAAATACATCCAAAAAGGACACACTAGAGGAAAGACCACTACAGGTGAACCGTAGATTAGTCGTTAGAATTCAGGTACAATATGAAATCCGAATAGGTGGACAAGTCCCCCTGCCAAATCAGAAGTAGATCGTCCACAAACCTGCTATACCAGGCTATGAACGATCTGAAAGGATTATTATCTGAAAAAATCATAAATTCCTCCCACCATGCAACAAATAAAGTGTGGTCTGGTCTGATGGGCGTCTCTGGTCTTGATCTGGCGCCTCCTCTCTTCTTACGATCACCCTCCTCCTTCCCTGCTTCATGTAGTTGACATGTCTTTCGTCATCCACACAGTGTCCTCCATCTGCCGCGGACAGAGAAAAGTACTGTAGTGCGCATGCGTTTGCTTTACTTCTGGGTCATCGGGGTTCTTTGGTCCTTCATAGCACCTATGCATTACAGCACTTTGCTCTGCCCTGTGTAGGATAGAATGAACGCGCCTGTGCGGCAGCACAATGTAGGACATCTCACCCACATGATTTCCACAAAGAATGGAAAGAGACTGAGTTCGTAAGAAGAGAGGAGGCGTTGGATCAAGACCAGAGACACACATCAGACCAGACGACCCCCATCTGTAAGCTAATAAGTATTTTTTGGGATCTGCAGACTGGATTGTGCCCTACTGGTGGTGGTTGAACTTTATATAGGGAAAATCTGGTGACAGGTTCACTTTAAGGCCACGACCCCACTATCAGTATTCGGTCAGTATTTTTTCTCACAAGTGGGAGCCAAAACCAGGAGTGGGTGTAAATGCAGAATTGGTGCACTTGTTTCTATTATACCTTCTCTGATTGTTCCTCATCTGGTTTTGGCTCTCACTCCTCAGAAAAAATATTGACTGAATACTGATAGTGGGGCTGTGGCCTAAGATGGATTATCTTCAAGAAATATTGGGCTATCTTCTGACGTGTGAAAATGGCGCATTTCTTCTCCAGGTATCTGCACCATAATCTGCATCAGCAATCTATTATTGTGGGCGGTTGTTTTTTTTTCTTTAAGCCCTCCCTTCTGTCTTCGATTACCAGTTAGAAGTTCTTTCTTACCTGGTTCACACCCTTGTTCTCTTCTCCTGTTTTGATTTTTTTTTTTTGATTATTCCAGTTTCAGACCTGTGCTTGTTTTTTGACAATTCTCCTGCCTGATGATTTTGTCCCTTAACTTGACCTCCTGGTTCTGACCATGCTTTCTGACCATTCGTGCCAGCTTGCTGCACCAGCCAGCAGCTAACCCATATAAATTCTGCTTTACCTGGTTCACGACCCTGTTCTCTGTTACTCTTGTTCTGTTATTCCTGTTTCAGACCTCAACTTTTTTTTTTTTTATCTACTATTCTTCTGCCTGATGATTTTGTCCCTTAACTGTACCTCCTGATTCTAACCATTCCTGTGAATCTGCTCCACCGGCTATCAGATAACCCGTGGACTCCACGCAGGAGACTTGCGTAAATCCATATCCCTGTATCCCTGGGATGTGAATGCCAGGGTTTCCCTGGGACCTGATAGACAAATTAGCTAGCGCAAAGCCTGTCCATGAAAGCACTATTTGGAGCTGCCAGGTGAACATGAACAGAGCTACTTTAAACTTATATTTCAAGACTAGATGTTAGAGCATAGTGGATGGAATTTCAAGAAATCCAATGCCCACTATGTGTCTTCGTGCTCCTGCGGCTCACCTGTGGAGACGGACATGCGGCGCGTCTTTACAGACCGCAGCATGTCAATTTCTCTTGTGGAGACGCTAGTCTCCGCAAGAGAAATTATATCAGTGAAATTTATAGGATGCGGTGAATCCGCATGGTTCAATGAACACATGCGGATTCATCTGCGTGCAGCGCTTTGGATGCAGCATAAAGTACACTGCGTTCAAAGTGCTGCCAGAAAGGATCGTGTGCACATACCCTAAGTGTTTGAGGTAGCAGCAGGGAGTGGAGAAAGGTTAAGTTATCTAAAGGTTCAGGGAGAGCAGAGAGAATGCATTACCAATAAGGAGGAAATAAGCGCAGGATAGAAGCTGTGCTAATATGTGCGAGTGAAGACAGCCCTCGATACACACAGGCATCACATCCAGCCTATATTGCTAGGAGTGACATTTGCACAAGAGGAAAATCTGTAACTTGGATCAAACTGCAAACTGCATATTAGGGGTCTCCAAATGAATGATGGAATGAGGATTGCAGATTGAAAGATTGCGGGGTTTTTTACCTAAAGATAACTGCTAACTAGTGTTGAGCGAACATGCTCGACACTGCTCGGTACTCGCCCGAGCATCACGCTACTCGGAATGTTCGGCGAGCACCGAGCATTTCCGGGTTACTCGGGCGGGAGCTCGGGTCTCCGCCCTGCATGTTTGGCGCTCTTTACAGAGCCAATGAACATGCAGGGATTGCCAGCCAGTCACTGTAATGCCGCAGCCATGTTGGTTGTGGGCATTACAGTGATTGGCTGGCCGCACAGCGTCACCTCGAGCATTTAAAACCGGGCGCCGCCATCTTGGACACAGTCGCTCCGGATTAGACAGTGTAGGGACAGCGCTACTGATTTAGGGAGAGATATAAACTGCGAAATAGTTAGTGTAGGGTCTGTAAAGGCTGCCAGATCAAACAAACAGTCCTTTTCAGGACTAATATCCATCCCAGATACCAGGCAGGCAGGCTGTATAGGAGACACAGTGGTTATACTAGCAAACGCTGCATTACAGTCCTGTGTGCTGCTCCTGTTGCTGAAATTGCTGGACTTAGCTCCAGGTCTCAGGGGACAGGAAAAATCCTTTTTTTTTTCATCTAAATCCTCTTTTTTTTTCCTCCTTCACACTGTACAAATACCCGTCTTATTAACCTTTTTGTGTCCCCCACAAAAAAAAAAAGCGTGTCTCTGATTTTTCAGACACAAATATATCTGTTGAAAATAGTCAGGTGTAGGCTAGAGAAACAGAAGTGTTGTTTTGCACTTCCAGGGTTCAAACCTCTGTATTATCCACTTTTGGGCCATTTGTATCTAAAAAAAAAACAGTTTGAGTGTGTCGCTCACTGTTCAGCCGCAATTATATCTATTTAAAAAAGTCTGGTATACACCAGTAAACAATAACTGTGGTTTTGCCATCCCACGGTAAAAAATCTCTATTATTCAGGTTTTGGTATATTTTCCGTAAAGAAAAACAGTAGTGTCTCCTGACTGTTGTGACACAAAAATATATCTGTTGAAAATAGTCTGGTGTAGGCCCGACAAATCCCAGTGTGGTTTTGCAGTTCCACGGGTCAAATCTCTGTACTATCCAGTTTTGGGCCTTTGGTATCTAAAAAAACACAGTTTGAGTGTGTCACTCACTGTTCAGCCGCCATTATATCTATTTAAAAAAGTCTGGTATACCCCAGTAAACAATAACTGTGGTTTTGCCATCCCACGGTAAAAAAATCTCTATTATTCAGGCTTTGGTATTTTTTACGTAAAGAAAAACAGTAATAGTTTCTCCCTGATTGTTCGGATTGTTTAAAAGAGTCGGGTGTAGGCCAGAGAAATAGAACTGTGGTTTTCCTCTTTCACGGTTCTAATCTACTTTTTATTACCCTTTTTCCATTGATAGTGCAAGTGTAAGCTATTTTACTTCCTTTACAATGGGCAAGGCGCGTGGCAAGGGACGTGGAAGTGGACATTCTGGTGATGGTTCGTGCAGAGGACGGGGCCGTGGCCAAGGTGAAAATGTGCCACAACCAACAGCCACATCTTCTCGCTCCCACTTCTTGACCGAATTACTAGGGAAGCACAGAACAACACCAGTATTGAGAACTGATCGGTGTGAACAGGTTATTAATTGGATAGCAGATAATACTTCCAGTTACCTGGGCACCACCACCTCCGGTCTGTCTTCCACACGGTCAACTCTTAGTAGCCGTGAGTCTCAACCGCATACTCCTCCTCACCCTGATGCTCCTTCCTCCCACCATGCCGAGTGTCGTTAGACAGCAATTGATCCCACACTTGGACACTCTGAAGAGCTGTTCACTGGTCCATTTCCATATTTGTGCCCCTCGCCTGATACGCTTGAAGTGGTGGAAGAGGAGATCCCATGTAGCGATGCCCAAATATTTGAACAGCCACGGCCACAGGAAGTCGACGCTGGCAATTTGTCGCAAGAGGTGGACGATGACGAGACACAATTGCCAGGAAGTGAGGAGGAGCATCGTGGTGCGCAAGTGGAAGAGGAGGAGGTGGTGGATGATCTAGTAACTGACCCAACGTGGCAGGAGGACATGCAGAGTGAGGCCAGCAGCACACAGGGGGAGGGAGGCAGAGTACCCCAACAGGCAGGAAGAAGCAGTGTAGTGGCCGCAGACAGAAGGCGGGCAACCGTTCCCTGTAACACCAACACGAGGGACGTTGCCAGTACAAGCGGTAGGTCTTCCAGAGTCTGGAATTTTTTTAAAGACTCTGCTGATAACCCCAAAAAGGCCATATGTTCCACCTGCCATGCCAGCATCAGCAGGGGTGACAAAACTACCAGCCTGACCACCAACAGCATGATCAGGCACATGGCAGCAAAGCACCCGACTTTGTGGGGCGAAACCCAGGGTCCACGACCAATGTCATCGGGTGTCACCACTGCTTCTTCCACTGTTGTGCGTGCAATAGAACCCCCTGTTGTGTGTGCAAGGCAATCCCCTGTCCATACTGCATGTAAAGATGCCCCCTCCTCTCAGTCTTCACTTGTTATGTCAGTTTCTCAAGAAACAGCATCAACGTCCACGTCCACGACCCACCGCAGCGTTCAATTGTCCATATCCCAGACCTTTGAACGAAAGCGGAATTTCGCAGCTAACGCCCCACAGGCCACAGTCCTAAATTCGCACATTTCACGACTGCTTGTGTTGGAAATGCTGCCTTTTAGACTGGTGGAGACGGAATCCTTCCACAATCTTATGGCGGTGGCCGTCCCTCGGTACTCGGTCCCCAGCCGACACTATTTTGCCCGGTGTGCCATCCCCGCACTACACAAGCACGTGTCCCAAAGCATCTGCCGTGCCCTCAACAACGCAGTTACTGGGAGAGTCCACCTGACAACGGACACGTGGACAAGTGCTTGTGGCTAGGGATGGTACATCTCTCTGACGGCACACTGGGTAAACCTAGTGGAAGCCGGGACCCAGTCGGACCTTGGGACGGAACACGTCCTCCCCACACCGAGGATTGCGGGCCCTATGTCAGTCATAGTTGCCCCCACAGTGTATAGCTCCTGCGCATCATCCTCCTCCTCCTCCTCCTCATGTTCAGCCTCCATCTCAGATATCACCATATCAGTTACAAGCTGGAAGCACTGCAGTACTGCCACCGCAAAGCGGCAACAGGCTGTGCTGAAACTCATAAGCTTAGGTGATAAACCTCACACTGCTTGTGAGTTGTGGACAGCTGTGAAAGAGCAGGCAGATCTGTGGCTGAGACCGCTGAACCTACATCCCGACATGGTCGTGTGTGACAATGGCCATAACCTGGTGGCGGCCCTGAGGCGAGGTGAGATCACACACGTACCATGCTTGGCTCATGTGCTTAACCTCGTGGTTCAGCGGTTTCTTAAATCGTACCCCGAGTTGCCAGATCTGCTCTTCAAAGTACGCCGCCTGTCAGCTCATTTTCGCAAGTCGGCTACAGCTTCCGCCGCCCTTGCTGTGTTGCAGCAGCGTTTGCAGCTTCCAGCACACCGACTGGTGTGTGATGTCCCCACACGTTGGAACTCTACCCTCCACATGTTGCAAAGGATTTGTGAGCAGAAGAGAGCAGTTGTGGAGAACCAGATGAAACAAGGCCGTCGATATTCAGGTCAGACTCCACACATAAGACCTCAGGAGTGGACCTGGATGTTTGACATATGTACCATCCTGACAAACTTTGAGGAGGCCACCAAGATGGTGAGTGGCAATGACGCCATCATTAGTGTCAGCATCCCACTTGTCTGTCTTTTGCAACGCTCTCTGCAGAGAATTAAAGAGGAGACATTGCAGCCAGAGTATGACGAGATGGATCAAGAAGCCATAGTAGGCGATTACACACAGCCCAGCCTCATGTCCCCCAATGCACGTTGGGATGAGAATGAGGGAGAGGAGGAGGAGGAGGAGGAGGAAGAACAGGAGCTGCTATCATGCACTGTAGACGGTAGTACCTGTACAAGTGTCATACCATCGGTTCAGCGTGGGTGGCCTGAGGACAGGGGGGAGGAGGAGGAGGAGAGCATGGTCAGTCGTCATCTTGGTGAGGACACGGAAATCTTGCCCGTTACCAGTCTGGCACGCATGGCTGACTTTATGTTACGCTGCCTTAACCGTGACCCTCGCATTGTCAAAATGTTGGGTGACAGTCATTACTGGTTGGTGACACTTTTAGACCCCCGCTACAAGGAGAACTTTCACTCTCTTATTCCTGAGGTGGAGAGGTCTACAAAAATGGGGCAGTACCAGAAGGCCCTTGCTGCAGAACTCTTAAAAAAATTCCCATCTGAACACGCTAGCGGCAGAGGTCACAGTTCGTTGCCCAACCAAGGCGTACAGGCGAGAGAGATGCAACTCCAATCCAGCAGAAGCAGGGGAACACTGTCAACGTTCTGGGACAGATTTCTGACACCCGCCCAGCTTACAGGCCCTGAGGCGCGGGGTACTCTCACAAGGAGTGGAAAGTTTCAAAAGATGGTGAGGGAGTACCTTGCCGATCGTACCAGCGTCCTCCGTGATTCCTCTGTGCCTTTTAATTATTGGGTATCCAAGCTGGACACTTGGAATGAACTCGCTCTGTATGCCTTGGAGGTCCTGGCCTGCCCTGCCGCTAGCGTGTTATCGGAGCGTGTTTTTAGTGCCGCTGGGGGAATTATAACTGATAAGTGCACTCGCCTGTCAACTGACAATGCTGACAACCTGACCCTTATCAAAATGAACAAGGGCTGGATTGGGCCAGACTTCTCATCACCACCAAATGACAGCAGAGTAACATAAAGTCAAATCCACTGTGTTATTTCGGGAGGTGTATTCACATGCACCGCTTCACACACACACATGGGTATACGCTTCCTCATTTCGGCTGTTTTATGTTCTTCTCCTTATCCTCAGCCTCCACCACCACTATACCACCAGAGTGCCAGCATTCCAAGTTCCTCCGTCCTTATTTTTGTCAGCTTTTGCTTGGAAGGCATAAGCAAATCCTATGGGAGACCCACTCCCCAATAATGGGACTTATGTTTGTAATATGCTGTACTGCATGGTTCTTGTAAGGGGCATTGCAAGTTGCTAAGTCCTAATTTTTGGAAGCTTTTGCTTGGAAGGCATAAGCAAATCCTATGGGAGACCCACTCCCCAATAATGGGACTTATGTTTGTAATATGCTGTACTGGATGGCTCTTGTAAGGGGCATTGCAAGTTGCTCCGTCCTAATTTTTGGAAGCTTTTGCTTGGAAGGCATAAGCAAATCCTATGGGAGACCCACTCCCCAATAATGGGACTTATGTTTGTAATATGCTGTACTACATGGTTCTTGTAAGGGGCATTGCAAGTTGCTCCGTCCTAGTTTTTGGAAGCTTTTGCTTGGAAGGCATAAGCAAATACTATGGGAGACCCACTCCCCAATAATGGGACTTATGTTTGTAATATGCTGTACTGCATGGCTCTTGTAAGGGGCATTGCAAGTTGCTCCGTCCTAATTTTTGGAAGCTTTTGCTTGGAAGGCATAAGCAAATCCTATGGGAGACCCACTCCCCAATAATGGGACTTATGTTTGTAATATGCTGTACTACGTGGTTCTTGTAAGGGGCATTGCAAGTTGCTCCGTCCTAGTTTTTGGAAGCTTTTGCTTGGAAGGCATAAGCAAATACTATGGGAGACCCACTCCCCAATAATGGGACTTATGTTTGTAATATGCTGTACTGCATGGCTCTTGTAAGGGGCATTGCAAGTTGCTCCGTCCTTATTTTTGGAAGCTTTTGCTTGGAAGGCATAAGCAAATCCTATGGGAGACCCGCTCCCCAATAATGGGACTTATGTTTGTAATATGCTGTACTGCATGGCTCTTGAAAGGGGCATTGCAGTTCCTCATAATTTTTGGAAAGCCTTCCATTCACTGCTTAGGCCAACAGTGCACGGGAGACCCAGTTGCTATAAATTGAAAAAAAGGTTTAGTTAATGCCCTCTGACCTCCATGTCATTTCCAAGGGGCATTGGAGTGGCTCGAAATTTTTGGTAGGCATTGCACTCACTGTATGCCCTATAACTGTGTAGCCGAACCGCTCCTTTTGTTACAGAAACATATCCTACAAGACATATGTGGTTGACTGGCCTGATATTGATGTGAATGGTCCCTGTTCCTCCTGCTCTTTCTCCTTTGCCACTACCTCATCCATCATTTATCACCTGAAGCTTTGTTTTAACGGGAGTCATAGAACTTGGATAGTAGCAGGAAAACATCCAGCAATCCTCGGAGGAGGTAGGATATGCTCCAAAACGCTGACCACCTCAGGCCTAGCCGCTACTACATACATGCGCTTGCATTCCAACAAAACAAAGCAGATGCTAACTTCTATCATCCTCATCATGCTCCTCACCTTGGCACTCTCAACTCCCCTGATGGAGAAGCCAGGGCCCACTGGAGGAGTCTGGTTGTCTGGTGGGCTCGGCCAATGCTGCCCTAAAGCAGGCCAGGCTAAGAAAAGTGTGGGAAAGGTTACTGGGACAAATAGGGGTGGCTGGGGACCAAGTATGGACACCCGGCCGCCCCTTGGAGGCTGGGGAGCAAGCGGGGACATCCAGCCACCGGGCGGCTGGGGACTGAGTATGGATACCAGGCCGCCGACGCAGCCATGGCGTGGTGGCCAGATTCTGCCTCCACATGCCTAAAAGGCCCAATTTAAAGTGCAAGCAAGCAAGCAGCATGGTATTGCAGCCTGGGGGTGGGTGGGTGGCAGGCTGCATACTTGCGCTTGCATTGCAAGGAATGGGAGAGGTACAATTGAACACTGCCCTGGGACAAGGACTTGAACGGGGATAGTTGCAAGTCTGCAATGATAGGTGCAGGGTGGGAGGCATCTTCGCATGTACCATGAACAGGGGTTTGGCATGCACACACTACAGCGGAATAGGCTCTCCTTCCCACTAAATGCACTGGGGAGGGCACAGGTAATGTTTTGGTATACGCGTTTAATCTTATGTATAAGGCACACCAGGACAAATAGGGGCGGCTGGGGACTGAGTATGGATACCTCGCTGCCGAAGCAGCCATGAGGTAGTGGCCAGCTTCGGCCTCCTCCAAACTAAAAGGCCCCATTTCAAGTGCAAGCTAGCAGTATGGCATTGCAGTCTGGGGGTGGGCGGGTGGCAGGCTGCACACTTACACTTGCATTAAAAGAAAACAAAGCAGATGCTAACTTCTGTCATCATCATCATGCTCCTCACCTTGGCACTCTCAACTCCCCTGATGGAGAAGCCAGGGCCCACCGGAGGAGTCTGGTTCTCTGGTGGGCTCGTCCAATGCTGCCCTAAAGCAGGCCGGTCTAAGAAAAGTGTGTGGGGGGATGTTCCAAGGAGAAATAGGGGCGGCTGGGGACCGTTTATGGACACCCGGCTGCCCCCAGGCGGCTGGGAACCGTGTGTGGACACCCGGCCGCGGGCGGCTGGGGACCGAGCATGGACACCCAGCCGCCGGGCGTCTGGGCACTGAGTATGGGTTCCAGGCCGCCAACGCAGCCATGACGTGGTGGCCAGATTCCGCCTCCACATGCCTAAAAGGCCCAATTTCAAGTCAAGCAAGCAGTATAGTATTGCAGCCTAGGGGTGGGTGGGTGGCAGGCTGCATACTTGCGCTTGTATTGCAAGGAATGGGGGAGGTACAATTGAACACTGCCCTGGGACTAGAACTTGCACGGGGATAGTTGCAAGTCTGCATCTTCTGATGCGGCAAGGATCACTTATGATGGGCACACTTTTAGACAGTGACCTGGGTGTCAGAGATGCTTCCAGGGGTCTTCCCCATGCTGTTCCCATGTCTTTTCAGCACTTTATGCATGTGTCACACAGCACATGGCCAGATAAGGTTGTAAAATGTTAAAATGACCTTTCCCGGTGAATGCATTTGTCACAGTTGAAAGCAATACAAAAGTGCAAAAACGCATAAAAAATACTACTTGTGAACATAGCCCAAGATGTGGAGGAGTATTTTTGTTTTTGGTTATTTATTTTACCTTATACACAAGTCTTTACCCTGAAAAAGAAATTCCTTAACATATTTCACAGGAAAAAAGTTTCAGTTTCGTTTTTGAACGTTTTATTGTGAGCCCGTAAAAGTGGCTTAATACCTCTGACCACGTTGTTGACAGCAGTTACCTGGGGGTCAGAAATGCTTCCTGGGGCGATCCCCATGCTGTCCCCATGTCATTTGAGCACTGTCACTATCGTTTTGGGCACTTGTTAGGCTTTTAAAAGACTGCCGGGGGTGCCACCGCAAAAATGCTCGGGTCTCCCATAGACTAACATTGGGCTCGTTGCTCGGGTCGAGCACCCGAGTATCACGGCGAGCTCGGCCCGAGCTTCGAGCACCCGAGCATTTTAGTGCTTGATCAACACTACTGCTAACATGTAAAAAATAAATAATAAAATAAATAAAAAACAACAAATATTTTTCCAATGTCAACGGTATCTATGGCCTTGACAAAAATATTTATCCAAGCAAGTCAGCCATTAAGAAATGCAGGTTTTATTAGTAGAAGTCTTGCTTGTGAATATTTCACTTCGTAGGTATGTATGAAGATTCCAGACAGTGGTGTAGCTAG
This sequence comes from Phyllobates terribilis, assembly GCF_046119375.1. Classification (NCBI taxonomy): domain Eukaryota; kingdom Metazoa; phylum Chordata; class Amphibia; order Anura; family Dendrobatidae; genus Phyllobates; species Phyllobates terribilis. The sequence goes on from NW_027362991.1 coordinate 1,367,521, forward strand.
AGTCCGATGGGCCCCGGTGCAAAATTTGGACCTGGGCACCCGCCTGCATATCAGTCAGATGTATGCACCCTTGTAGCGTTCTAGATCCTATAAAGACGTGTGTTTTCCCCCATATGATGATGTCCCCCATCTTGGTGCCTTACTGTAATAATGTGCCTCATCCCAAGCCCTTTCTTGTGATAATGTCCCCCATCATGAGCCCCTTCTTGTAATAATGTCCCCCATCATCAACCCATTCATGGTAAGGCAATTCTTACCTTCCTCCGCTCCCATGACACGCGTCGTCCTCTTCTACAGCTGGCCCAGGAGCCTGCAACTGACTTCGTCTTTCCCGGCACGATGCATGACGTCACTTCCAGTGCCGCTTATAATGGTCATCATCAACTATCAGACATCAACTGCCTGAATCTGATTAACCGGCAGTGTGTATTGCAGTGCAGAGAGCCGGCGAGTCACTGCACTGCAATACATTTCAGCTGAGGATGTGTCCTTTGGACGCACATCCAGCTGGATTATCCAATTGTGTCTTCAGCCCCTCTTCTGCACAGGTTCTGTCGCGGTCTCGCCCTCTGATAGCTGGCAGTGTGTATTGCAGTGCAGAGAGCCGGCGAGTCACTGCACTGCAATACATTTAAGCTGAGGATGTGTCCTTTGGACGCACATCCAGCTGGATTATCCAATTGTCTTCAGCCCCTCTTCTGCACAGGTTCGGTCGTGGTCTCGCCCTCTGATTAGCTGGCAGTGTGTATTGCAGTGCAGAGAGCCGGCAAGTCTCTGCACTGCAATACATTTTAGCTGAAGGCGTGTCCTTGGACACACATCCAGCTGAATTGGGCGCTGGTGTCGGCGGGCCCCCTCCTGCACAGGTTCAGTCGCGGTCTCGACCTCTGATTCCAGATGCATATTTCTGATTAATGGACTTGATTGATGGTCTTTAATATTTTTTTTTTAATATTTAGGATTTGGATAACTGATTCTTTATAACTTTTCTCCAAAACACAGCTTGTAATTTCTAAATGGTTAAAACAATATATTCACAATAGAGGTGCTTGTTAGCTAGTACAGTCATGGCCAAAAGTATTGAGAATGAGACAAATAGTAATTTTTCCAAAGTGTACTGCTTCATTTTTTGTAATGGCAGTTTTCATATACTCCTGAATGTCAAAGAGTGATCAGCTTAACAGCAATTACTGTACTTGCAAAGTCAATATTTGCCCAGAAAATGAACTTTAACCCCCAAAACACATTTCAACATCATTGCAGTCCTGCCTTAAAAGGAGCAGCTAACATCGTTTTAGTGATTGATCCATTAACACAGGTGTGGGTGTTGATGAGGACAGGGCTGGCGATCAATCAGTCATGATTAAGTAAGAATGACATCACTGGACACTTTAAAAGGAGGCTGGTTCTTGGTATCATTGTTTCTCTTCAGTTAACCATGGTTATCTCTAAAGAAACACGTGCAGCCATCATTGCACTGCACAAAAATGGCCTAACAGGGAAGAGTATCGCAGCTACAAAGATTGCACCTCAGTCAACAATCTATCGCATCATCAAGAACTTCAAGGAGAGCGCTTCCATTGTTGTCAAAAAGGCTCCAGGGTGCCCAAGAAAGACCAGCAAGCTCCAGGACCGTATCTTAAAACTGTTTCAGCTGCGGGATCGGACTACCAGCAGTGCCGAGCTTGCTCAGGAATGGCAGCAGGCTGGTGTGAGTGCTTCTGCACGCACTGTGAGGCGGAGACTCTTTGAGCAAGGGCTGGTTTCAAGGAGGGCAGCAAAGAAGCCACTTCTCTCCAGAAAAAAACATCAGGGACCGACTGATATTCCGCAAAAGGTACAGGGAGTAGACTGCTGAGGACTGGGGCAAAGTCATTTTCTCTGATGAATCCCCTTTTCGATTGTTTGGGACATCTGGAAAACAGCTTATTTGGAGAAGAAGAGGTGAGCGCTACCACCAGTCTTGTCTCATGCCAACTGTAAAGCATCCTGAAACCATTCATGTGTGGGGTTGCTTCTCAGCCAAGGGAATCGGCTCACTCACAGTCTTGCCTAAAAACACAGCCATGAATAAAGAATGGTACCAGAATGCAACTTCTCCCAACCGTCCAAGAGCAGTTTGGCGCCCAACAATGCCTTTTCCAGCATGATGGAGCACCTTGCCATAAAGCAAAGGTGATAACTAAATGGCTCATGGAACAAAACATAGAGATTTTGGGTCCATGGCCTGGAAACTCCCCAGATCTTAATCCCATTGAGAACTTGTGGTCAATCATCAAGAGACGGGTGGACAAACAAAAACCAACAAATTCTGGCAAAATGCAAGCATTGATTATTCAAGAATGGACTGCTATCAGTCAGGATTTGGTACAAAAGTTGATTGAGAGCATGCCAGGGAGAATTACAGAGGTCTTGAAGAAGAAGGGGCAACACTGCAAATATTGACTTGCTGCATTAACTCATTCTAACTGTCAATATAACCTATTGGTACTCATAATATGATTGCAATTATATTTCTGTATGTGATATAGACATCAGACAAACACTAATAAAAACCAGAGGCCAGCAGATCATGTGAAAATATAATTTTGGTGTCATTCTCAAAACTTTTGGCCATGACTGTAAGTTCCCCCCGTGTAGAGTATTATGTGTGTGTGTTAGTTTGGCCATTTTGTGGATATAAAAGCATTTTAACTACATTTAGGTAAGTAAGATAATCAACATGAAGACGACCATTAGAAAAATAGGTCTGCTAATGGCAACATTTGTACAAGAGCACATAAAAGAACAGAATCATGGGGAATGTCATGCTTGTATTCTCCCGATGCATAACCTGGACCTTTTATAGACCTAGTTTAATTACTATTAACCATTACAAGCCTATGACCTGGTCATTGAGATGAAAGCGCTCGGTCTTTCTGTTGTTAAATCCATAAGGCAAATAAAAGTCTTTACAGGACAATAATCAACTCCAAAGAAAATTGAACAATTTTGTTATTCTTCACACCAGATACTATGCACAGAATTAAAGTAGAGAGAAATAATAGCGGACCGTGAAATGAAATCTTGTAACTGATCATACAAAACACATTAAAATCAGAAAAATTATAAAAAAAAAATCTAATGAAAAAATAAAAAGCAAAATAACATTGAAATTTTAAATAAATTTTTTGATGGCTGAAAAAATTATAGCAAGCAGGTACAATATAGATGGTAATTACTGTGCGATTTTTACTTTTCATATAAGACCTGCCTATTCTCGGGCACCTCTTATTTCGTAAGTAAAATCAGGCTGGTGGATGTACCCTCTATTAGGCTGTGATATAGTAAGGCATTGTGAAGAAGCAAAATGTAATAGTTGCTATTACTGAAGTTTTGTATCTGCAAAATAAGATCAATAAGGAATTTTCATCACGTTATGCTGCATTGCATATAGGGATGAGGCTACTGGATGACTTTTAGACATGCAATAGTTGCAGAAAAGTTTCAGGTTACCAAAAGAATGACCTGAGAAAGCAAAAATTGCGGTCATGGGATGGACAGATTTTACTACCAGCAAAAGTCACTGTAATGCCCTAGATTGGTAGTTCCTATAGCAAGTAGACACAAATTTACCCTGGGACCTTGATTTAACCCTCACTTAATTTCATGGTTTATGGCCTGTCACACTTAAAGGGAATCTGACAGCAGGTTTTTGCTATGTAATCTGACAGCAGCTTGATGTAGGGGCTGAGTCCCTGACTCCAGCGATGTATCACTTACTTTACTGGGTGAAGCAGCCAACACCACAGCTTTCTGTATAGATTGTATAGTGAGAGAGACGCTAATCAGTGCTGAGAGCATCGTTGTACAAGGATGCCCAAGGCATTGATAAACTCCTGCTGATGAAACACTGATTGTATTGGAATGGCAAAACATAGCCCAGTAAGTGACACATCGCTGTAATCCGGGTCTCTGTGCCACAATTACACCTATCGGTGTGTCTGGAAGCAGTGAGTGACAGTTCAGCTGTCCAATCTAGGACAGGGGTGTGCTGAGCTGTCAATATACTGATGGACAACTCAGCCATCCAATCGGAGGCTGGGGTGTGCTGAGCTGTCAGTTTGTTGTGACAGTTCAGCTGTCCTATCAGGGACGGGGGGCGTGCTTCAACTTCCTCCATGTGTCTTCTATTTGAATGATTACTTGGCTATTTAGCTGGCCTGGCTCTATGCCTCCAATTAGTGCCGGTTGTAGCTTAGTGCAAATGGTGTGCTCTTGCTCTGTTCTCTGTGTTCGTGTATTTGATCTTTTTGCTGCCCGACCTTGGACCTTGCTTTTGACCATCCGTTTGCCTTGTCCTTTTGTTTTGATCCCTTCTCCCTCTCACAAGCATAAGTTCATTACACAATGCAGATGCCGCTGCCGCTTTATAGAACACCACAACAGCTACAGCTCTCAATTCGGTCACCCCTCCCACACATATGTGGCACCCCAGGGATCTGGTTTCCACAGTAACAGCAATGTTATGTCTGAGAGCAGGTGGGAGGTCTCTTGGTCAGGAATCCTATGCATGCCACATGACGCGCCCCTGGGCCTGTGTCGCGCTGCGTTGCGCACGCGGGAGCTTACCCGGAGCCGGATCTCTTGAGGGTTGTAGTCTCGTGGCGGCGACCCGGTCCGCGCCCAGGGAGTCAAACTGAGCTGCGATGTACTAGCAGTAGATGGTTGGTGACTACGCCACCCGTTGAATGCAGCTATGGAGCTGCCGCTGCAGGGCAGACCGCTGAGGCCGGTGGAAGGATGGTGCAGCGTGGATGGTATAACCCCCAACGGGAGGGGTATGGCCTCAGGGCAGCCGACGTGGATGATGGGGGTAGCAGGAACCACTCAGAGACGGTGCGGTGTAGTTCAGGGTCTTTACTGGTGACAAAGATAGACCCTCCCGGAGTACTTGCTAGTGATAGGGGCCTGGTCAGTCCTTGAGCAGATGGGATCTCCCCTGGCCAGGCGGAGTTGTAGGCCTTCCCAACTAACTGTACTCTTCTGGCTACCTTGCTAGAGGCGGGAATAAGTAGCCCACGTCCCTGAGTGTACCGTGTGGTGCTCACCCGTATGGCCGGTGACTCGGGGCCTTCTAATGGCTTCCGCTCCACGATGGCGGTGCTGGTCCCACGCGTGTGACCGTGCCTTCGGGCTTCTGGGCCAGAGGACCTGAAATCCTCTGCCGGACGGTTTCTGCTGCTGGGTAGGAGTTAGTCCCCACAGCCTCGGACTCCGGGTCCGGTAATAAATCTTCTCAGTCAGGGCGAGCTCTGTAGCTGCCAGCCCCTGACTCGTTGTAACACTGCTCCCCACAGAGCTCCTGATGTTTCTTGCTATGCTGCTTCTCTTCTCTACTCTTGTTCTGTCTTCTTTCTCACTAACTCTGCCTCAGCCCCGGGTTTATATAGGGGAAGTCCTTCCCCTCCCAAGACTGGGCAGGAGGTGTGGCATGCACAGGATCCCTGACCAAAGGACCTCCCACCTGCTCTCAGACGTAACATTACATTACTGTGGAAACCAGACCCCTGGGGTTCCACATTCCCCCCTAGTGAAATTTAGTACTCCGGGACTAAACATACTTTTAGAAAAACATAACAAGGTATAAACAATAATAATACAATAAGAAAAACACATAAGATGGTTACGGCGTGTCCGCAACCGGGTGCAGTTTTGAAAAGCAAGGTGTCCATTTCACCAAAACAGGGAGACGTAACCAGGTAGGGGCCTGTCCTGCCCCGAGTCCTTAACAGTCTTTAGTCCATCCTGGGTTACGCTCCAACTATGTACAAGGATTCCCGGTAAATCCACCAAGGACTCCTAAAAAGAACTAGAAACACAAAATTATACACAAGCAACTATAAACAAGTAAACATTATAAGATAGCTTAAACATTTAGATCCTCCAACGTGCGGGTAGCTGGCCTCTAGTGGCCCTAGTGGACCTACGGAGCTGACTGTCTGGCCCTGAACTACAGGGTGTAGGAGCTGCCAAGGGTAAACTGGGCAGCTGTCCATGGGCCCTCTGGCTCACTAGGGGTATGGCATGCTCACTATAAGCAGAGGGTTGATTTTCCGGGTCTGCTTGTGTAGAGTCTTCTGCCTCCTGGACCGGCTGTTCTTCCAGCTCTACCGGTTGCTCCGTAGGTTCTTGGGATGATGGTTGGAGGAAGGTGAGTACGGGTACCACAACTGCACCATTGACTTGAGTCCAAGACCGAGGGAAGTCCCCGAGCACGGTACTAACCATATCTTCCCTTTCCTCTACGGGTCGATGGTCTTCTTGTTCCTCTTCAGGGTTCCTCAGTTGTTCGGGACACTTCTTCAGGTGGTCCCGGGATACAATGGCTGTGGTTTCCCCTCCGTCTTTACTGATGGTACAGACCTTCGGGTTTTCGTGGCTTGAGGGCAGTACGGTGTACGGGTCCTTCTCCCACTGGTCGTCCAACTTGTGGAGCCGTCTCTTCCTCTTCAAGACCTGCTCTCCGGGTACCAGGGGAACAGCGGGAGCATACTGGTTGTAAGTTTTCTCTTGTCTTTCCCTAGCCTGACAGAGACTTCGCTCCACGCTCTCCTGTACTCTCCGGTACTGCTGCTGCCTCTCTGTGTCCCAGTCTGTTTCTGGTGAAGTGTCCTCGGGTGTCAGGACTCCCATTTCCAGGTCAACAGGTAACTTACCAGGTCTTGCCCTCATTAGGTAAGCCGGGGTACAGTTGGTGGAACCTACCGGGATGTGGTTGTATAGGTCCACCAGATCGGGCAACTTTTCAGGCCACAGACTGCGTTCTTCCAGGGGCAATGTTTTTAGAAGATCCATTACCACCTGGTTCATTTTTTCACAAAGTCCATTAGTCTGCGGATGGTAGGGTGTCGTCCTTATCTTCCGGCAGCCATACAGATTGCAGAATTCCTGGAAGACCTCCGCTTCAAAGGCAGGTCCCTGGTCCGTCAGCACTTGGTCCGGGTACCCGTGTGGACGGCAAAAGTGCTGCTGGAAGGCTCTAGCTGCTGTTTGAGCCGTTAAGTCCTTGACGGGGACGACAACCAGAAACCGGGAGTAATGATCCACGATGGTTAACGCGTAGACGTAGCCACTTCTGCTTGGGGTCAGTTTTACATGATCCAAGGCTACCAGTTCCAACGGTTGCCGGGTGACGATGGACTGCAGGGGAGTCTTCTGGCTGGCGCGGTCCTTCCTTCTCAGGTTGCACGGGCCACAGTCTCTGCACCACTTCTCAATGGTTCCCCTCATGCCTACCCAGTGGAATCGCTCGCGCAGCAGGAACTCCAGCTTCTTCCACCCGAAGTGTCCAGCTCCGTCGTGGTATGCCTCCATCACCATGGCTGCGTCTCTTCGTGGCACCACTACTTGCCAGAGTAATTCATGCGTCCGGGAGTTAACCATTCTGCGGCACAACTTCCCTTTGTAAAGGAACAGTCGACTCTTCTCTGCCCATAGTTGTTTGGCTTCCTCCGGAGCGTCTGGTTCAAGGCGAGCCTCCGGCCGAGTCAGCATCTCCTTCACCAGTCGGATGGCAGGGTCGCTGTCTTGCGTTTCCGCCCAGTTGTAGTGAGGTAAGGGGTTCAACGTAGCAGCCTGCTTACTCCTTACCCGGTGGGAATACTGGATAGTCCCATGACGGTGGAACGCAGGGAGTTCAATTTCTTCCAGTCCCTCCGGATCTTCTCCTTCGTCCGGCAGGTTGGGCATCCTGGACAGGGCGTCCGCGTTAGTATTGGAGCGCCCTGCCCGGTATTTGATTATGAACTCGTAGTTGGACAGACGGGCCATCCACCTCTGCTCCAGGGCACCGAGTCTTGCCGTGTCCAGGTGTGTCAACGGGTTGTTATCCGTGTACACGGTGAACCGGGAAGAAGCAAGGTAATGCTTAAAGCGCTCAGTGACTGCCCATACCACGGCCAGGAACTCTAGCTTAAATGAGCTATAATTCTCGGGGTTCCTTTCGGTGGGTCGCAGTTTTCGGCTGGCGTAGGCGATTACTCGTTCTTTCCCCTGCTGGATCTGGGACAGTACGGCTCCTAGCCCGATGTTACTGGCGTCGGTGTAGAGGATGAAGGGCTGGCTATAATCCGGGTACGCCAAGATTTCATCCCCCGTGAGGGCCATCTTCAGCTGGCGGAAGGACTCTTCTTCTAGCTCTTCCCATTTGAAGGGCGGCTTCTGGTTCTTGGCCTTCCGGGACTGGCCTATCAGGAGGTCCTGTATAGGCGCTGCCTTTTTGGTGAAACCGGGAATAAACCTTCGGTAGTAGCCTACCAACCCGAGGAACTGCCGCACTTCTTTTACGCTGGAGGGGCTTGGCCATCCCTTAATTGCGGTGATCTTATCGGGGTCGGGAGCCACTCCGTCAGCGCTCACCACGTGTCCCAGGTACTGCACCTTTGGTTTCAGGAGGTGACACTTGGAGGGTTTCACCTTTAGGCCGTAACTCGCCAGAGCTTCGAACACCTCCGCCAGGTGTTTCAGGTGGTCCTCATAAGTTTTGGAGTATACGATGACATCGTCCAGGTACAACAGGACCGTCTCGAAGTTTCTGTGGCCCAGACAGCACTCCATTAATCGTTGGAAGGTTCCTGGGGCGTTGCAGAGTCCGAACGGCATGCAGGTGAACTCACTAAGTCCCATCGGGGTGGTGAATGCGGTCTTCTCCCGGTCCGCCTCTGCTACAGGAACCTGCCAGTACCCGCTAGTGAGATCCAAGGTAGAGAAGAAGTTAGCAGATCTTAAAGCAGCCAATGACTCCTCTATCCTTGGTAAGGGGTACGCATCCTTGTGTGTGATACGGTTGATTTTCCGGTAATCTACACACATCCTCATGGTGTTGTCTTTCTTTTTGACTAAAACTAGCGGGGCTGCCCAGGGGCTACAGCTATCCCGGATTACCCCAGCCTCCTTCATGTCTCTAAGCATCCCCTTGGCGTGTTGGTAATGTGCAGGGGGTACGGGTCGATACCTCTCTTTTATGGGAGGATGATCTCCCGTGGGGATGCGGTGTTCTACCCCCTTGACTCGCCCGAAGTCTAACGGGTGTTTACTAAACACTCTCTCATACTCTTGAACCACCCGGTAGACTCCCTGTTTCTGGTGGGAGGGAGTGGAGTCAGTTCCCAAGTGTAGTTGCTGACACCAATCCTCCATTACTTTCTTAGAGTCGTTACCTTCCTCCGGGTGAGATGGAGGCAAGGGTTCCACAGACTGTATAGAGTTTTGGTTGATGGTATATAATTTTGCTAGCGTGGCATACCGGGGCAGGTACACTTCCCTCTCCCCGATATTGATTATGCGAACGGGCACCCTCCCATGGCGTACATTGACCACCCCCCGTGCTGTCAAAATGGTGGGCCTACTGTCTGAGTAAACTGGTTCTACCATTGCCTGGTAATCTCTACCTCTCAGACCAATAGCTGCCCGGCACCAAATCATCATTTCGCTATTTGGGGGCATGGCAATAGGGAAAGGGTCACACATTCTTACGCTACCAATCTCACCGCCGGAGAGTTCCACCTGTTGCCGTCGCATCAGTGCCCGGATCTCTTTCTGGAGCACTCGCTGCTCGCCGGAGCTGGCGTTCTTGGCAACCTGCTGTAGAAGGAAAATCACCTCTGCAAGACAATTCTCAATTACATTAGTTCCTAGAGTTATTTTTGGGTGGCTCTCATGTTTGTCAATGTCTACAATGATCAGTCCCTGTGCTGCCAGTTCGACTCTACCGATTTTGATGGTCACCTCTTTAAATCCGATCTGTGGCACGGGCTGGCCATTGCTGGCGATGATACTCAAGTCGTCGTCAGGGTAGCGGGTAATATCCGAGTCATTCCAGTACTGCTTAAAGAGCACGTACGGGATAGTGGTGACCTGTGACCCGGTGTCCAGTAGGGCACTCATGGGAATGCCATCCAGTACCACAGGCAAGACTGGACGTCCTCCCACATATCTGTCGCGCCAGTTCGATGGGCCTGGTGATCTTTTTCCTGGGGGTTGGCCCTCTACCCCAGGTTGTGCCCGTTTAAAGAACAGTACCTTTCCATATGTCCGGGTTGATTGCAGCGGCGGCAGATGCGTCGTCCGTCCTCGCTGTATCGGTCACTGGGTCTTCCTCTGGCCGGTGGGGTCCTCCTTGGTCGACGCCACGGGATGTCCTCCGGTCCGGATGCCAGCTGGATCTTCCCTGGGGTGGAAACCTGTAAAGACTGCACAGTTCGGGTTAGCGCAGCAACGCTCTTAGCTAGCTCTTGGACCTGATGGCGTAGGTCTGGAGCCGGGTCATTGTCCAAAGCCTGCGCATCAGCTCCCACAGGCCCTGCCGACAAGGGCGCCGCCTCCTGGTGGTAAGTGATAGCTGGGCGCCTGTGGGTCACAACGCCACCCGGTGCCGGTTCTCGGAGCACCCGGATGGCTCTGTCCTTGAACTGTGCAAAGTCCAGATGGGGATCCTGTAAGGCCATTGCCCGCAACTGGGTTCGGTGGGCATTGCAATATAAACCCTCTATAAATTGTTCAGTCAACAGCCTGTCCTCGTTTCCCACCCCATCAGGGTCGGTCTGCTTTATGGCCCTCAGGGCCTCTTGTAGGTTTAGTGCATAGTCCCTTATACTCTCATGCGCTCGCTGCTTGCACCCGTAGAATCTAAGCTTAATCTCGGCTGAGGTGCGGGTATCAAAGGTGTCCTTCAGCCGGGTTAGTATCCCTGCGACAGTCTTCCTCCCAGGTGGCCAGGATTTTACTTCCCTTTTGGCTGCCCCGGTTAGTTGGGCCACCAGGATGCTCACTTTTTGCTCTTCTGTGAGGGGGTACACCTGGAAGAGGCTATCCAGCTTTTCTCTAAAGTCATGCAGGGTATGTGACTCCCCTGAGTACTGGGGTAGCCAAGCTGCTCCCGGGATATAGGGCATGGTGAAGGGCATAACTGCAGCAGCGGTGGCGCTGGCGGGGGTTGAGGCAGTGAAGCTCTCCTCCGTATCCGACATCTTCCTCCCCCCTAGTGGACCGTGGCCTACCTTGCGATGATCCTGTTCCGTAGGCCGCGGCTCCGCAGTGGATCGTCAGGGTTGAGGACCTTCCGTCGCGCTCCGGTGACGTCGGCGTCTGCTGGGCTCCTTCCAGGACCTTACGCAACGTCCGGACGTGAGGCGGGGCTTCAGTTCTCGCGCGCTTTCGGAGTCCACGCCCCTCTTCTTCCCGCGCGGCGTCCTCAAGATGGCGTCCAATGGCGGGAAAACTCCACGGATGGCGGGAAGAAGGTCGAAGATGGCGCCGGATGGCGGGAAAACTTTGCGGATGGCGGGAAGAAGGTAGAAGATGGCGCCGGATGGCGGGAAACCTCCACGGATAGCGGGAATCTTCACCACTGGTAAGTTTGAACAGTCTTTGCTTTTCAGGCACGCAGTACCCGGTGGTTGCGGGCACGAAATCCTGCCGACTACGCCAAAGTTGACGCGCCCCTGGGCCTGTGTCGCGCTGCGTTGCGCACGCGGGAGCTTACCCGGAGCCGGATCTCTTGAGGGTTGTAGTCTCGTGGCGGCGACCCGGTCCGCGCCCAGGGAGTCAAACTGAGCGGCGATGTACTAGCAGTAGATGGTTGGTGACTACGCCACCCGTTGAATGCAGCTATGGAGCTGCCGCTGCAGGGCAGACCGCTGAGGCCGGTGGAAGGATGGTGCAGCGTGGATGGTATAACCCCCAACGGGAGGGGTATGGCCTCAGGGCAGCCGACGTGGATGATGGGGGTAGCAGGAACCACTCAGAGACGGTGCGGTGTAGTTCAGGGTCTTTACTGGTGACAAAGATAGACCCTCCCGGAGTACTTGCTAGTGATAGGGGCCTGGTCAGTCCTTGAGCAGATGGGATCTCCCCTGGCCAGGCGGAGTTGTAGGCCTTCCCAACTAACTGTACTCTTCTGGCTACCTTGCTAGAGGCGGGAATAAGTAGCCCACGTCCCTGAGTGTACCGTGTGGTGCTCACCCGTATGGCCGGTGACTCGGGGCCTTCTAATGGCTTCCGCTCCACGATGGCGGTGCTGGTCCCACGCGTGTGACCGTGCCTTCGGGCTTCTGGGCCAGAGGACCTGAAATCCTCTGCCGGACGGTTTCTGCTGCTGGGTAGGAGTTAGTCCCCACAGCCTCGGACTCCGGGTCCGGTAATAAATCTTCTCAGTCAGGGCGAGCTCTGTAGCTGCCAGCCCCTGACTCGTTGTAACACTGCTCCCCACAGAGCTCCTGATGTTTCTTGCTATGCTGCTTCTCTTCTCTACTCTTGTTCTGTCTTCTTTCTCACTAACTCTGCCTCAGCCCCGGGTTTATATAGGGGAAGTCCTTCCCCTCCCAAGACTGGGCAGGAGGTGTGGCATGCACAGGATCCCTGACCAAAGGACCTCCCACCTGCTCTCAGACGTAACATTACATTACTGTGGAAACCAGACCCCTGGGGTTCCACACCACACCTCCTGCCCAGTCCTGGGAGGGGAAGAACTTCCCCTATATAAACCTAGGGCTGAGGCAGGGTTAGTGAGTAGAGAAGAAGTAGAGACAGAGAAAAGAAGCAAATATAGGAACAGAACATCAGGAGCTCTGTGGGAGCAGTGTTACAAGGAGTCAGGGGCTGGCAGCTGCAGAGCTCGCCCTGACTGAGAAGATTTCTTACCGGACCCGGAGTCCGAGGCTGTGGGGACTAACTCCTACCCAGCAGCAGAATCCGTCAGGCAGGGGATTCCAGGTCCTCTGGCCAAGAAACCCGAAGGCACGGTCACACGCATGGAACCAGCACCGCCGTCGTGGAGCGGAAGCTACTAGAAGGCCCCGAGTCACCGGCCATACGGGTGAGCACCACACGGTACACTCAGGGACGTGGGCTACTTATACCCGCCTCTAGCAAGGTAGCCAGAAGAGTACAGTTAGTTTGGGAGGCCTACAACTCCGCCTGGCCAGGGGAGATCCCATCTGCTCAAGGACTGACCAGGCCCCAATCGCTAGCCAGTACTCCGGGAGGGTCTATCTTTGTCACCAGTAAAGACCCTGAACTACACCGTACCGTCTCCGAGTGGTTCCTGCTACCCCCATCATCCACGTCGGCTGCCCTGAGGCCATACCCCTCCCGTTGGGGGTTATACTATCACGCTGCACAATCCTACCACCGGCCTCAGCGGTCTGCCCTGCAGCAGCAGCTCCTTAGCTGTACTCAACGGGTGGCGTAGTCGTCCAACATCTACCGCTGATACATCGCCGCTCAGTTTGACTCCCTGGGCACGGACCGGGTCACCGCCACGAGACTACAACCCTCAACAGATCCGGCTCCGGGTAAGCTCCCGCGTGCGCAACGCAGCGCGACACAGGCCCAGGGGCGCGTCACATACAACAGCACGCACACTAAACAGGCAACCCTGGCACACCAACTTGACTAAAAAACTGCGAAGGGCCTCCAGGGTTGCTGAGCGGAAATGGAAAATGTCCCACTCCAAGGAACACTTCATCTCATTCAAACAGTCCCTCACTTCTTTCAAGTCCACACTTAAAGCTGCAAAACAAATCTACTTCTCCTCTCTCATATCCTCCCTGTCTCACAACCCTAAACAGCTATTCAAAACTTTCAATTCTCTCCTTCATCCCCCAGCGCCTCCTCCCTCTCCTCTCATCTCAGCCGAATACTTTGAAGAATGAGGCAAGCAGAAGATTGACACCATCAGACAATGCTTTTGCCTAAAGTCCCCACAGGCCCTCCTAATATCTACTCAACCCTCCTCCTCCAAAACCAGCTTCTCCACCATTACGGAAGATCAACTTTCCTCTTTACTTTCCAAATCACACCTCACCACCTGTGAACTTGACCCAATCCCATCCCACCTCATCCCTAAACTTACCACAATCCTCATCCCAACCCTAACTCACCTTTTCAACCCGTTACTAAGAACTGGTGTCTTCCCTTCATGCTTCAAACATGCCTCGATCACACCCATCCTCAAAAAGCCATCCCTTGACCAATCCTCTCTATCTAGCTATCGCCCCATATCCCTTCTTTCCTACGCCTCAAAACTACTGGAACAACATGTCCATTCTGAACTGTCCTCCCACCTCTCCACCTGCTCTGTTTGACCGCTTACAATCTGTCTACCGACCTCATCACACCACTGAAACTGCCCCAACTAAAGTCACCAACAACCTACTTACTGCCAAATCCAAGTGACACTACTCTGTCCTACTCCTCCTAGACCTGTCATCTGCCTTTGACACAGTGGACCATTCTCTCTTACTACAGACTCTGCCATCTCTTGGCATCACACACCTAGCCCTATTTTGGATCTCCTCATACCTAACAGACCGTATATTCAACGTCTCCCACTCACACACCACCTCCTCATCTCGCCCTCTATCTGTCGGTGTCCCCCAAGGTTCAGTTCTTGGACCCCTGCTCTTCTCCATCTACACCTTTGGCCTGGGACAGCTCATAGAGTCTCACGGCTTTCAGTATCCTCTCTATGCTGATGACACACAGATCTACCTCCTTACTAACCAGAATCCCACAATGTCTGTCCGCTATTTCATCATTCTTCTCTGATAGATTTCTAAAACTTAACATGGATAAAACAGAATTCACCATCTATCCCCCATCTCACTCAACCCCCCCCCCCCCAACTGACCTATCTATCGTAGTCAATGGCTGCCCACTCTTCCCAGTCCCGCAAGCTCGCTGCCTCGGGGTAACCCTGGACTCTCATCTCTCCTTCAAACCACATATCCAAGCCCTTTCCCCTTGATGCCGACTCCAACTCAAAAACATCTCCCGGATCCGCACATTCCTCAACCACGAATCTGCAAAACATTTAGTGCACGCCCTCATCATCTCCCACCTCGACTACTGCAACCTCCTGCTCTGTGGCCTCCCTTCTAACACTCTTGCACTCCTCCAATCTATCCTAAACTCTGCTGCCAGGCTATTCCCCGGCATCTCCTCTCTGTCAATCCCTTCACTGGCTCTCAATTGCCCAGAGACTCCAGTTCAAAACCCTAACCATGGCACACAAAGCCATCCACAACGTGTCCCCTCCATACATCTGTGACCTAGTCTCCCGGAACTTACCTGCACGCAACCTCCGATCTTCACAAGATCTCCTTCTCTACTCCCCTCTTATCTCCTCTTCCCACAATCGCATACAATATTTTTCCAGTGCATCCCCCCTACTCTGGAACTCTCTAACCCAACACATCAGACTCTCTCCTACCGTGGAAACCTTCAAAAGGAACCTGAAGACCCACCTCTTCCGACAAGCGTACAATCTGCAGTAACCGTCGCTCCACCATACTTCTGCATGACCAGCTCTACCCTCACCTACTGTATCTTTACCCATCCCTTGTAGACTTTGAGCCCTCATAGGCAGGGTCCTCTCTCCTCCTGTACCAGTTGCTGACTTGTATTGTTCATGATTACTGTAATTGTTTTTGCTATGTATACCCCTTTCAAATGTAAAGCGCCATTGACGCGCCCCATGGGCCGTGGGGCACTCTGTGCCGGGCCGGTCATTGCTAGGGGAGATGTCACAGTGGCGGTGACCCGGTCCGTGACCCAGGGCGGTCATACAATAGGGGAATATTTACAGGGGATTTATGTACAAAGTTTGTGACGCCACCTGTGGTACGCGGCTATAGGAGCTGCTGCTGCTGTGCAGAACCTCTGGAGCTGGTATTAGTGCAGCAGGGTTGGTTCAGCTCTCCACAGGAAGAGCTTAGCTCTAGGGCAGAGTAGATGTTGTAGGTTGTGCTGGTCGTTGTAGTGCAGGGGTGATGGCGCAGACAATAATCACAGAGACAGTGGAGTGCAGTCCTCAGGGTCTTTACTCACGGTTATTGCAGTCCAAGTTACAGGTACCAATGTAACTTCCCTCGTCGTGCTGCGCTTACTCAGGGAGGGGTTCAGTCCACCCTCAGATATCTCCGGAGTACTTAACGGGACCCCCTTCTGTGTCCTCTCTGGCCGTCTCCCTGCACTTCATACCAAGTATCCCAATCCGGTACCTGCGGGCCTTGTCGGGCGACGTCTGTTCCGTCCCCTGGGTCCTCTATAGCTACCTTCTTGGTGAGACTGATATGGACTGTTGGCTGCAGGACTTGAAATACTGCAGCCTCCGGTTTCTAGTTGAGTCATAAAGTCCTCTGCTAGTTGAGGGACCAGTCCCCTTTGTGTGGCCTGACCCCTCCACCTCCTGGTAGATTCGGGCGTACGGGTGGCCTCCAGCACTGGCCGTACCCCTGGGGTCCCTTCTTCCGTTCCTGGAGCCCTTCCTGCTCCCTTTCCTCTTTCTTCAGTCCTGGGCCTCCCCTCAGGCCCTCTGCCTGAGCAGAGCTCCTGCAGAGCTCCTGCTCCCAACTCCTCTCACTGTAGACTGTTCATTCTCACTGCTCACTGTTCTGATCTGACTAAACAAGATGGCTTCTCTATTTATACCTTTCTTCTTTGTGCTCCCCTAAGCTACTTCCTCCACCCACACCCACTACATAGTCCCTCCCCACAGCTAGGGACCCGGGACTGTGCTCTCCCTTAGGAGCAATCTCGCCCTACCCCCACTGCAGGTATGTGTTGGATGCAGGTGTTAGGGTCCCGAGCTGTTCTCCTTCCTTACCTGAGAGGAGATACCACACCTCTGGGTGAGATGCAGTACCTCTGTGGCGACCGAACCCTCAGGGGCGCCACACCATGGAATAAATGGCGCTATAATAATAATAAATAATAATAATCGCTTCTTTACCGGAATTCTGACATTGTAGTGTGACCTGACTTCACCTTTGCCTTACCCCTTTGTTTATAACGAGACCTCTTGGTATCTGACCCCGGACCTATTGACTACCCAGCATCACTGCTTGTCGGTGAGTAGTGACTAGCGTCACACTCTGCCCCTAAATCATTGTGCTCTCAGATTACATAGCAAAATCCTGCTGACAGATTCCCTTTTAACTGTTTTCTGGTGAGTGGCCCCTTTTGGTGCTAGATTTTCAAGGGTTGTCTCCTAAAAATAACCTCTTTATGTAGATGAAGGGTCTACTCAGAAACCCCTCTATGAGCCACAGTGGACTGCTATATTATACGAAATGGACGCCCATTCATCAGCTGCTGCAGAGGAATGCCTAGCTGGCATTGGCAAAATCACCTGTTTTCTAGGGTTTGGGAATGGGATCAGCAAGTTGATTTTGACACAGCAGGTGAATTCTGAAAAGTTTTTTCTGTGGTGAGACAAACTCTTTAAAAGGCTTATTGGCAGCTTTGACAAGGAAAAATTTATTTTTACATATGTTCTTGGTTACCTTGAAGTCAAGAAGTTGAATTAAATTTCAGTCTGCAATCTTCATTCCTTCATTCATTTTGCACCAACTCCTATATTCAGTTTGCAACTTGCTCCTATTTTCAGACTTTTCTCATATGAACAAGTGAGATGTGTCCAGGCTGCTCATGCTGCTGCCTTCACTATCTCCAATGTACTTGTAGCACCCTGAGGATTCGGCTGCTACAGGGGTATTGCGCCTCAACCCAGAGGTGTGATATTCCACTCCCGGGTAAGGAAGGAGTGTGGAACTGAGCTCAGATAGACTGCATGCACTACATACATCCTATTCCAGAGGAGCAGGCCGACGGTACTCCCACTTAGAAATGTGCAGGTACAACCGAGCCTGTTCCTGGCTGGAGTGGGAGGGGGGTGGTACATCCCATGTAGTGTAGGGGCAGATAGGGGGAGCAGTCTGGGTAGTGATAGGAGCTCATTGGGTGCTGGTCACCTGAGCTCACACATAGAGGGATATATAAGGAGGGCACCAACTTAGATCAGGGTCAGACGCTGAGAACAAGTCAGTTGGAGAGGAGAGAGAAGGAAACAGCAGCCCTGGAGAGAGAGAGAGTGGAGCAGAGAAAGACCCAGAGGGGGAAGACTGAAGGGACCCAAGAACCCAAATTAGAGCACCGGGTGAGGAGTCAGCAAGAGGGTACCGGAACCCAAGCTGGTGGGGGCAAAGACATTCCCCATCCAGAGACCGGAGACCGTGGGCAGTGTCTGTCACGGTCACCCACCACATTCACCCCGAAGGCACACCACATGAAGGGTCAGGGAACCCAGGGCCAAGGGTGTCCCAAAAGAAGGCCCGAGGGAGCTGGACCTAGGTGAATCACTGGTGGGGACGGCTGAAGAAAGGACAGAGGGAGAGCTCAGGGCCACGCTCTGGACTTGTTTGGGGGTTGGCCGGATCCAGGACCTGGTGGACGCAGCACGGCTCGGGTGGTCACTAGCAGCTGGAGTGACCAGTACAACATCAGCAGTAAGTAAACACCCTTAACTGCACAACCCGAGTCTGTCTTCATTGCCGGCTGCATCGCACCACCACAACCCCCATCCTCTGCGCCTGTCCCCTCTGAGGCTATACCCCTCCCGTTGGGGGTTATCTCACCAAGCTGCGCACCCACCATCAGCCTCAGCGGACCCTGCAGCAGCGGCGGCCACAGTGACCGCATCACAACGGGTGGCGTAGTCGACACAAAAGAACTTTAGTAACATCTGTAAAGCTGCCACATAACACTTAGCTTGACGCCCTGGGCACGGGACCGGGTCACAGCCGCTCGGAGACTACAACCCCCCCCATCTGATCCGGTGCCGGGTATTCCCCTCAAAAAGGAATATGTCCCAGGGGGCGCGTCAACTTTGGCGTAGTCGGCAGGATTACGTGCCCGCAACACCCGGGTACTGCGTGCCTGAAGAAAAGTGCAAGTTTACCTCAGAAAGAAGACTCCTGCCGGTTCCGGAGGGTCCACGCCATCGGACTCCATCACCAGTCGTTTCCCGCCGATTGTCCGCCATTTCCAGCTTGTTCCCGCCATCTGCAGAGTTTCCCGCCACTGGGCGACGCTTCCCGCCAAAACCGCAGATTTCCCGCCTTGGAAGAGCAGCGGACGCCATTATGGGCGTGCCAAAGGAGGGCAGGAGGCCACCTCCCATCGTGGGCCAGGACAGAAAATGGCGCCAAAAGTGGAAACCGCCCCCACCAACAGAGACTGTGATGCTGGAGGTGTCTGTCAGCGTGAAAGAACTCCCCCTGGAGCTGACAGTCACCGAGTTGCCCCGGGACCGCCCTCGTGGTGGGAGGAGACGAAAGGGAAGAGAAAAGATGGGTGTCGCTTGGAGCAGTCTGGAGCGAGCGCACCCGGAGGCAAGAGGTCTAACAAGGAGTAGCGGAGGAGCTCACCCGGAGATGGAAAGAAAGCAGAACAGCACCGGCCCGCTGGCCAGGAGTCTGCTAGAGACCGAGGAAGGAGGGCAGAGCAGCACCGGCCCGCTGGCCAGGAGCCTGCCGGAAGCCGAGCAGAGCAGCACCGACCCGATGGTCAGGAGCCTGCTAGAGTCCACAACCCCGCTAGGTCTAGCGGAGATCCTAGCGCAGCTCCCCCGAGACCGGGAGTGTGCACAAACTGCCCTGGAGGGCCTCGCAAGGAGGATGGCCCGGGTACAGCGTGAGATACTGGCGGAGTGGAGCCGGGAGATGGCCCAGCAAGCAGAGACCAGTCAACGGAGCACGCTACCCTGAAAGAGGAAGCAGACCGCCTCTGAGGATGGCGCGGGAGGACCCAAGGCCGGAGACGGCGCCGAGGAGGGAGCCGAACGCATGGAGGCAGGTAAAGGGGACGCCTATACCCCAAGCCGTGACACCGCCCACCTGCCCCAGCTCCCCGTCGCAGAGCCCGAAAGTCCCCCTGCTGTGCCCGTAGCCGCCAGGTCACCGCCATGGACTAGGCCCCGACCGGAAGCCGCCGCAGCGACCCCTGTGACGTCACGCGCCTCGACCCGGAGCGTGACAAAGCAGGAATTACCACCAGCCTGGTCGCAAGGCCTAGTACCCCCGGGCGCCGCACCACCAACAGCGCCCCCTACCTCCGCGGAGCCTCCGGCCTGGCCGCAAGGCCAGGTAGCCCAGGGCGCCGCCGTCCTAACGGTGCCCTTCACCTTCCAGGTGCCCCAGGCCTGGCCGCAAGGCCTGGGCAAGCCGGGCGCCACCACCACCGCGCCCATAGCCAGAGGACCCGGACGGGTCTGAAGAAACATCATATCAAGAAAGAGCAGGAGGAAGACGCCGTTGAGTGCGGCAGAGCAGGAGCTGTAAATAGTTACCCAATCGGGGTATATAGAAACTGAAACTGTTGCTGCTAAAATAGTCCCCGTTGGGACCAGGGAACTGTTTACCCGTTAACCCCTTCATCCTACAGGCTGAGGACTGTGAGCAGCCATTCCCTACCCTCTACCTGGCCGAGGACTGAGAGCGGCCAACTTCCCCTGTATATAGTTGCGCGTCCTAAAGCGCCCCCTACCGGTTTTATAAGAAAACCAGATTTTTCTAAGAGACTGTCGCACTTTTCCCGGACACACGTTGCACAGTGTCCGGAGGAGGAACCAGAGACAAGAGAAGTCTACGAGAATGTTTATATAAAAAGTTTTATATATATATAATGTTTATATGTTTTATATGTTCATATAAAAATTTTGTATGTTTTGGTGTTTTATGTCTTACAGCCCGAGGACGTGCTGTGATTTACCAGGGGGGAATGTAGCACCCTGAGGATTCGGCTGCTACAGGGGTATTGCACCTCAACCCAGAGGTGTGATATTCCACTCCCGGGTAAGGAAGGAGTGTGGAACTGAGCTCAGATAGACTGCATGCACTACATACATCCCATTCCAGAGGAGCAGGCCGACGGTACTCCCACTTAGAAATGTGCAGGTACAACCGAGCCTGTTCCTGGCTGGAGTGGGAGGGGGGTGGTACATCCCATGTAGTGTAGGGGCAGATAGGGGGAGCAGTCTGGGTAGTGATAGGAGCTCATTGGGTGCTGGTCACCTGAGCTCACACATAGAGGGATATATAAGGAGGGCACCAACTTAGATCAGGGTCAGACGCTGAGAACAAGTCAGTTGGAGAGGAGAGAGAAGGAAACAGCAGCCCTGGAGAGAGAGAGAGTGGAGCAGAGAAAGACCCAGAGGGGGAAGACTGAAGGGACCCAAGAACCCAAATTAGAGCACCGGGTGAGGAGTCAGCAAGAGGGTACCGGAACCCAAGCTGGTGGGGGCAAAGACATTCCCCAGCCAGAGACCGGAGACCGTGGGCAGTGTCTGTCACGGTCACCCACCACATTCACCCCGAAGGCACACCACATGAAGGGTCAGGGAACCCAGGGCCAAGGGTGTCCCAAAAGAAGGCCCGAGGGAGCTGGACCTAGGTGAATCACTGGTGGGGACGGCTGAAGAAAGGACAGAGGGAGAGCTCAGGGCCACGCTCTGGACTTGTTTGGGGGTTGGCCGGATCCAGGACCTGGTGGACGCAGCACGGCTCGGGTGGTCACTAGCAGCTGGAGTGACCAGTACAACATCAGCAGTAAGTAAACACCCTTAACTGCACAACCCGAGTCTGTCTTCATTGCCGGCTGCATCGCACCACCACAACCCCCATCCTCTGCGCCTGTCCCCTCTGAGGCTATACCCCTCCCGTTGGGGGTTATCTCACCAAGCTGCGCACCCACCATCAGCCTCAGCGGACCCTGCAGCAGCGGCGGCCACAGTGACCGCATCACAACGGGTGGCGTAGTCGACACAAAAGAACTTTAGTAACATCTGTAAAGCTGCCACATAACACTTAGCTTGACGCCCTGGGCACGGGACCGGGTCACAGCCGCTCGGAGACTACAACCCCCCCCATCTGATCCGGTGCCGGGTATTCCCCTCAAAAAGGAATATGTCCCAGGGGGCGCGTCATACTAGCACAGCTTCATCCTTGTACTGATTTCTCCTCTTACATCCCATGAAAGATCTGTCTTCTACTCAGACACTGATACTGCGGAATATATTCTTTTCGCTACCCGATGAAATCTGCCATTGGTTCTCTTTCGTCTTTAAACCTATAAAAACATCCGATTTTATTTCTCCCTCCTTCCTTATGCAAACTACATTGTGTGTTATTTCCTCTCTTTCTACAGCCTGTGATATCTGCCCTCCCTGATAATTAGGATGCTTTTCTCCCTCTCTACAATCTGATCTGTTGTGCAAAGTTTCCTCGCCCTCTTATATTTTTTATGGAGAATTCGTCCTAAAAAACAAATCAACTTTTAATATTAAATATATATATATATATACTTATATATATAAGTTTGGACACACCTGCTCAATAGTGAAAACCATTTCCGTTGACTACCTCTTGTAGCTCATCAAGAGAATGCCAAGAGTGTGCAAAGCAGTCATCAAAGCAAAAGGTGGGTACTTTGAAGAACCTAGAATATAAGACATATTTTCAGCTGTTTCACACTTTTTTGTAAAGTATATAATTCCACATGTGTTAATTCATAGTTTTGATGCCTTCAGTGTGAATGTACAATTTTCATAGTCATGAAACTACAGAAAAATCTTTAAATGAGAAGGTGTGTCCAAACTTTTGGTCTGTACTGTGTATATATATATATATATATATATATATATATATATATAATATAATATAATATAATATAATATAATATAATATAATATAATATATGAAGCGCCCCCGGGGCCGTGGGGTACTCGACAGCCCGGCCTATGGATGCCGGTATGGGGGATATCACGGTGGCTGGCCCGGTCCGTGGCCCAGGGCGGTCAATAAAAAAGGGGGGATTATTTACAGGGGATTTGTAAAGTGTTCATGACGCCACCTGTGGAATGAGGCCAAAGGGAGCCGCCGCTGCGGAGCAGTCCTCTGGAGCTGATGTTACAGCAGCAGGGATGGTGTGGCTCTCCACAGGTAGAGCTAGCTCCAGGGCAGTGTAGGATGTGTAAGTTGCGCTGGGCGTTGTAGTGCCGGGAGGCAAGAGGGCGCAGATGAAACAATGGACGGAGGCAGTACGGTGCAGTCATCCGAGTTTTTACTCACAGTTCTTATGACAGTTCCACTTGTGCACTGTACGGGTGCCAGCCTCCCACGTCTCGCTGCGTTCACCAGGCAGGGGTTCAGATCTTCCTCAAGCAGATTAGGAGCACCTGACGGAACCCCACTTTCTTGTGTTCCTAGCTAGACCATCTTCACGATGGGTCTTCTCCCTCCTGCCCTGCGCTTCCCCACTCTCAATCCCGCTCGGGTGCTCTGAGGTCCCTCCTGTCTTACTGGAGTTCCCAGACCTGCTTGACCCTCACGGAGATTAGAATAAGGCTGTGGCAACTGGTCTATGAAAGCCAGAAGCCTCCGGTTTTTCCAGCCGAGACTTGGAGTTACACGACTGGTCCAGGGGCCGGTCCCCTTCTTGCGGCCTACGATCCCTCTGTCTTCTGACAGATTCGGGGCGTACGGGTGCCGTCCTGCACTCGCCGTTCCCCCTGGGATCCCTTCTTTAGATCGGAACCTACTCCTCTGCTCCCCTCCTGGGCCTCTAGGACTGGGCCCTACTTGTGGAGCAGAGCTCCTAAAGAGACTCTGCTCCCTGACTGACTTCTCCCACTTACTAAGCTGCCACCCTAAGATGGCTTCCCTATTTATATCTCACTCTATAGTGCTCCCCTAAACTGCTTCCTCCACCCACACCCACTACTGGTTCCCCCCACTCCAGCCAGGGTCAGGGCTCAGCAGCTAAACACATTGCATATTGCCCTTCCAGCCGGCCTGGAGCAGTGTAGTGTTGGATGCAGGTGTTGGGGTTCCGGGCAGCACTCCCTCCTTACCTGAGAGAAGGAGATACCACACCTCTGGGTGAGGTGCAGTACCTCTGTGGCGACTGAACCCTCAGGGGCGCCACACTCCCCCCTGGCAAAACACAGTGACGCGCCCAGGGGATGGGGACGACTCGGCGCCCGGGCCTTGTTGCTGGTTTTGGGGGATGCCGCGGTGGCCGGCTCCCGGGCCTGTACCCTGGGGTCACTCTTAAAAAGAAGGAGGAAAGTTCATTTGGGAAAGGGGAATGTTCGTGATGCCACCTGTAGATTCTGGTGAGGATCACCAGCACTGCAGAAGTCCTCTGAGGCCGGTGTTCTGGCAGCTAAGATGGTGTAGCTCCCCAC
The DNA here is from genome assembly GCF_046119375.1 of Phyllobates terribilis. Classification (NCBI taxonomy): domain Eukaryota; kingdom Metazoa; phylum Chordata; class Amphibia; order Anura; family Dendrobatidae; genus Phyllobates; species Phyllobates terribilis. The sequence continues at coordinate 1,391,588 of NW_027362991.1, forward strand.
AGGTGGAGCAGGGCCTCAGGGCAGCGTAGAAGAGGGGATGCAGGACAGAGGGGACCCAGCCGGGTCGGAGGAAGAATAGGCACACACACGATAGTTCACTTCAGTACCTTTACTGGTGGTGTTTCAGGCACGATCCAGGGCACTTTAGGGTGAAGGGTGCATTTCAGGACTCTCCCCAGTGAGCGGGTGTGGGGCCTCCTGTTCTTTGCCTTTCCTTAATAAGTTTCTGACTAGTGTTGAGCCACCCCCGTAGTGTTCGAGTTCGGTTCGGTTCGTCGAACACCCGTGTGTTCGCCGAACTGTTCGTCGAACACCTTCGAACACCGTTAAAACCAATGGCAGGCAAACAAAAACACATAGAAAACACCTTCAAAGGTGTCCAAAAGCTGACAAACTGCTCAGAAGACACAACTAACACATGGAAAAGTGACAAGTACATATAGTCATGCGAAAAGAAAAGAGGTGGAGGAGTAAAAGGAGGGGGAGACACAGATATAGGCATGTCATGCCCTTCTAAAATCCAAAAAGTGAGAAGCCGACACGTTCAGTCCGCTCCTGCCCGTGCCACCTCCGTGTCGCCGGGTTTGTGCCAGAGCCGCGGTGAACCCTGACGGCCAGCCCCCCTCTCCCAATACTGGTGCCTGTCCGCTGGTGGGTCGAGCGAGCCCCCCTGTGGTGGAGGCAGCTCTAAGCTTTTTAATTTAAATTGTCTCTCTAATTTGAATAAATACACTTTAAATCCATTTACAAGGATCTATTGGAGGGCAAGTCTCATGCCAGCAGCCGCGTAATTCCAGCTCCAGTAGCGTCCACTAAAGCTGCTGCAGTTAAAAAGCTTTTATAAGGATCGAGCTCGGCTGTCCACCGCAAGGCATCCTACTGCCAGTCCGAGCCCCTATGCCTTGGGGTGCCTCCTGATGCTCTTCACTGAGTATCCCGTGGTCCCGAAGCATTTCCTTTGAAAAAATGAAGTGTCCAAACTACAGGTGGTGTAGCTTGCTTAACAGCCGGGATAATCCGCTGACTAGCAGACCCTGCTACTAGGCACAAAGTATTTCCTGGGCTAGATGCAGTTAAAAATTTGTAATTAGATACTCTCGTTGGATGCTGAGAAAGCATTCCATAGAGTCTCCTGGCACGCCATATATGATTCTCTTAAAAAGATTGGGGTAGGGGTCTAGGGGACCCTTTTATAGCCAAAATCACGGCCCTGTATCGCAATACGTCACCTAGGCTGAAGATAAATGGAACTGTAGCACCCTGAGGGCTCGGTTGCTACAGAGGTATTGCACCTCACCCAGAGGTGTGATATCTCACTCTCAGGTAAGGATGTAGTGTGGATCAGGACCCGACACCTGCATGCATTACACCACATTGCCGTGGGGCAGGGCGACCAATATGCCCCTGAGATGGGCACGACAGTCCCTGTCCCTGGCTGGAGTGGGGGGAGGGAACACTGAGGAAGGGGAACCCTGTAGTGCAGGAGCAGGGAGGAAGCAGTTCCTGGGTGCATTGAGAAGGGAGTATAAAAGGTGGGCACCATCTTAGTTCAGTGCAGAGAAGTCTGAGCAGAAGTGGCAGGGAGCAGGGGCTCTGCATGAGCTCTGCTCCGGAGGCGGGCCTAGTAACAGAGGCCCAGGCCTGGAAGAGGGAGAAGGAAGGAAGAGGAGCGGAGAAGGCTCCAGGAACGAGGAACGAAGGGATCTCAGGGGTGCGGACGGGCGAGTCGCCACCGCACGCCCGAATCCACCTGCGTGGAGGGGTCAGGCCAAAGGGGGAGACCGGTCCCCGAAACTAGTGGAGGCAGGAAACGACCCTCAGCTAGAAACAGGAGGCTGTGACATTTTATGTGGCGCAGCCCCTCGCTACACCCGCTAGGAAGGCACCACATAGGGTCAGGGAAACTGGCGCCAAGTTTACCAAGAGGAGGCCCGAGGCAGCCGGACAGAAGGGTTGGTAAGAAAGGCCAGACAAAGGACACACAAAGGGGGTCCTGTGAAGCACTCCAAAGTTATCTGGGAGTTGTCTGAGCCCCTCACCTGGTGAGCACAGTACGACGTGGGCAGCCGTTACCTGCAGACGTGGTCTGGATAATAAGAACTGTGAGTAAAGGCCCTGGACTGCATCACTGACTCCGTGTCATTACTGCTGCTGCCCTGCACCATCACCCCCATCCTCCGCATACACTGCCCTGAGGCTATACTCCTCCCGTGGGGAGTTATGCTACGCTCTGCTGCACCCACAACACCAGCCTCAGCGGTCTGCCCTGGAGCGGCGGTTCACTCTGACCGCAATCCACGGGTGGCGTAGTCGGACATTTAAACATCAAAACCACATAAATAGTTCCGCCACTGGTTTGACCACCCTGAGCCACGGAACCGGGTCGCCGCCACGAAGACTACAACCACCAGCATCCACCAAAAAGGGTCCGGCTCCGGGTGTCCCAAGGCCCAGGGGGCGCGTCAGAACATTTTCATCACCTTTCATAATCACCAATGGGACAAGGCAGGGATGTTCTCTGTCCCCTCTCTTATACATCCTAGTGACGGAGCACCTGCTCTCATCAATTCGCCATAACCCCAATATTAGGTGGATTGAGGTGGGAGGCACCGAGTACAAGTGCTCTCTATTTGCTGATGATGTCCTAGTATATATCACTCAATCACATATATCCATCCATGCTGTTATGGCTGAAATAGATCACTTTGTTACATGGTCAAATTTTAAAATCAATGCAGCGAAGTCTGAGGCCCTCGATGTCTCCCTCCCCAAATCCATATAGGATTCCATCCAGTCCAACTTTCCCTTTGCCTGGCCCTCACAGGGTATCAAATACTTAGGAATTCCTATTCATAGAGACCTCTCCCATCTATGTTATCTTAATTTTGGGCCCTTTATTGAACAACTCCATACAGACCATGGTTGGCAAGTTAGAACTGTAAGATTCACTACGTGAACCACTGGTGTTTTGTGGAAAAGCACATGTACACTGTGTTCCAAATTATTATGCAAAAAGTGTTTAGGAGTGATAAGGGAAGAATTTGTTTGTTTGTCAGTTAAACTCATTGATGGTGATGTGTGTCAGGGCTCTTTATATCACTGTAAGCAATTGCAGACACCTGTGCTAATTAGTTTGGCAGGTGTGTCCAATGAAAGGCAAGACTACTTAAGAAGGCTGTCTCACATTATTAAGCAGCCTACATTTTCTGCCAAAATGGGAAAGAAAAAGGATGTGTCGGCTGCTGAGAAGCAACAAATTGTGGAGTGTTTAGGTCAAGGCATGACTACAATCAACACTGTGCGATGATCAGGATGAAGTGTCTTGGCAATCAAGAAGTATGTAGCTGATTCACAGTACACACGTGTGCGTGCTGATAAGGGCAAATTGAGGACTCTTTCCTACAGGCAATTACGTCAGGTTGAAAGAGCAGCGGCAAAAAAGCCTTGTCATAGCAGCAGACAAGTTTTTGAAGCTGCTTGTGCCTCCAACGTCCCCCGAACAACAAGATGCAGGGTCCTTCAGAGGTTTGCAGCTGTGCATACGCCATCCTGTCGACCTCCTCTATCCACTTCACACAAGCAGAAACGGCTCCAGTGGGCCAAACATTACATGAAGACTGATTTCAAAACTGTTTTGTTCACGGATGAGTGCCATGCAGCGCTCGATGGTCCAGATGGATGGAGTGGAGGATGGCTGGTTGATGGACACCCCACGCAAACACGGCTACAGCGCCAACAAGGAGGAGGTGGAGTAATGTTTTGGGCTGGAATCATGGGGAGAGAGATTGTCGGCCCCTTTAGGATCCCTGAAGGCGCTAAAGATGAACTCCATAATGTATGTGGATTTTCTCAAACAGCACTTCCTGCCATGGTTCAAGAAGAAGAACCGTGTATTTCACAGCAAGATCATTTTTCTGCATGATAATGCACCATCTCATGCTGCACATAAAACATCTGCATCTCTGGCTGATATGGGCATAAAAGGGGACAAACTTATGGTGTGACCCCCATGCTCCCCTGACCTCTACCCCATTCAGAACCTTTGGAGCATCATTAAAAGGAGTGTCTATGATGGCGGGAGGCAGTTCACATCTAAGCAACAGCTCTGGGAGGGTACTCTGTCCTCATGCAAAACAATTGAAGCAGAAACCATCCAAAACCTGACAAATTCAATGGACGAGAGAGTTCAGAAGCTCCTTTCGAACAAGGGGTCCTATGTGAAAATGTAACATCACCTAGAATAAAGTTTTGAGTTGAAAACTGTTTGATTTCAGTTTCTAACAACCTGCTAATGCTTATAATTTCAAAAATGACCATTTTTTTGGTCTTTATTAAAATGAAAAGGTTGATCGAAAAGTTTGGGGGATCTAAGAGTGTGGCAACCCAGTAGTCATGATTACTTCGAATTCTGACAATATGAGGGTCATGCTGCAGGTAGTGCAGCAAGAAGGCACTTATGTGTCTTGCGCATCTCGGAGCCCCAAAATTATTTTCCGGGCTAGATGCAGCTAAAAATTATTATTAATTTTAAATCTGGTGAAGCTTTAGTATAGATGGCCTAATAGGATCAGTGCTGCACACTGCTACAAAGCCCAAATTATTTTCCAGTCAAGATACAGATAAACATGATTAGTAATTTTAAATCTGGTGGAGCTTATTATAGATGGCCTAATAGAATCAGTGCTGCACACTGCTACAAAACCCAAATTATTTTCCAGCCAAGATACAGATAAACATGATTAGTAATTTGAAAGCTTAAAACGGTTGGTAGGGTGATTTTAACCAATCATCAAGCTTTTACTCTCCCCAGGATGACACAGGGGTAGAAAAGTCGTTTCGGATCCATGATTTGTTCATCTTTATGAACGTGAGTCTGTCTACATTATCAGTGGAGAGCCCCGTGCGCTTATCTGTCAGCACACCACCAGCAGCGCTGAACACACGTTTAGACAGAACGCTGGCTGCGGGGCATGACAAGATCTCCAAGGCGTAAGTGGCTAGCTCCGGCCATTTATCCAGATTGGAAGCCCAAAAAGAGCAAGGGTCCAGTGACACAGTCGTGGCTTCAATGTTTACTTGGAGATACTCCTGTACCATCGTCTCTAGGCGTTGACTATGTGTCAGACTTCTTGTCTCCTGTGGCCTTGCAAAGGATGGGCTAAAAAAGTGGTGAAATGATTCCGCAAAATTGATGTTACCAGCAGATACTGTGGTTCTGTTACGGTTTGAGTGCTGAACACTTGACGGTCCCACGGTTGGCAAGTTGGAACTGTGAGATTCACTACGTGCACCACTGGTATTTTGTGGAAAAGCACATGTAAGATTCTGCAACAGTCTCTGCTGATACTCCTGCATGCGTGCATCCCTTTCTATGGCAGGAATAATTTCTGCAAATTTACTTTTGTACCGGGGATCTAACAGTGTGGCAACCCAGTAGTCAGGATTATTTCTAATTCTCACAATTCGAGGGTCATGTTGCAGGTAGTGCAGCAAGAAGGCACTCATGTGTGTTGCGCATCCAGGAGCACCAAGTCCCTGTTGTGTTGGTGGCGAGGTAACAATCATGCTTCCTTCCTCTGTCCTCTCCCCCCAACCTCGCACAACAGAAATGTGATCAAGGTCTCCCTCATCTGATGAGTCTTCCATCAGTTCGTCCTCCACTTCTTCCTGGGCTCCTGCACCTTCCTCACTAGTTTGGCTGCTACCATGCGCCCTGGTAAAACCATCTCCCCCACCCTCACATGCCTGCCGCCTTGGTGCTGCCGACCGTCTGGACCTTGCAGATGTTAGCCCTTCCGCATACAACTCCTCCTCTTCTACTTCCTCCACCTCCTCTTGTGCCACCACCTGACTCCGAATTCTGTTTAACATGTGCTCCAGCATGTAAATCACCGGAATAGTCACGCTGATAATGGCATCGTCAGCACTAAACATCTTCGTCGCCATTTCAAAACTGTGCAGAAGGGTGCATAGGTCCCTGATCTGAGACCACTCCTCCAGCGTGATTTGCCCCACCTCTGGATCTCGTTGGCCCAGGCTATACGTCAGAACGTATTGCAGCAGGGCTTGTCGGTGCTGCCACAGTCGCTGCAACATGTGCAGAGTTGAATTCCACCGGGTAGGCACATCGCATTTTAGCCGGTGAAGTGGCAGGCCCAACGACTTCTGTAGAGATGTAAGTCGCTGAGCTGCGGGATGCGAACGGCGAAAGTGAGCACACAGCGACCGTGCCCTCTGCAGAAGGCCATCTAGTCTGGGATAGTGGGCTAAAAATTGCTGGACAACCAGGTTCAACACGTGAGCCATACAAGGCACGTGTGTGACATTGCCCCGGCGAAGGGCCGCACCCAGGTTTGCAGCATTGTCGCACACGGCCTTCCCTGGTTTCAGGTCCAGTGGAGACAACCATTCATGAAATTGGTTCTCCAGAGCTGACCACAACTCCTCAGCTGTGTGACTCACATTTCCCAGACATTTCAATGTAAAAACCGCCTGATGACGTTGAGCCCTACTGCCAGCATAGTAAGGAGGTGTGCAGGATCCCTTCTGCGCAGTTAGAAAGCTTGTGGCATGACCAGACAGGCTTTGGGTGCAGGTGGAAGACCGAGAGGAGGTTGAGGAGGCAGAAGCAGTGGAGGAACTTTGACATAAAGAGGATTGACGCACAACTCGTGGGGACGGCAAGACTTGGACAGCAGCCCCTTGTCCTGCTGTCACCATAGTTACCCAGTGCCCAGTCAGCGACATGTAACGCCCCTGTCCATGCCTACTCGTCCAAGTGTCTGTGGTGAAATGCACCCTGTCACACACAGAGTTTCTCAAAGAAGCGGTGATGTTGTGTGCGACATGCTGGTGGAGCGCAGGCACACCTTTCTTTGAGAAGTAGTGCCGACTGGGCATCTGGTACTGGGGCACTGCGACGGACATAAGGTCTCGAAAATCCTCTGTGTCCACCAGGCGGAAAGGCAGCATTTCTGTAGCCAAGAACTTGCAGATGGTGAAATTCAACCTCTTAGCTTTCTCATGGCTAGGAGGAAATGGTCTTTTACTTGTCCACATCTGAGGGACCGAGGGCTGGCTATTGTGCTTAGACGGGGTTGATAAGGGTGTCCCCGGCAAACTGCCGGTCTGTGAGGAAGATGCAGGCGGACATGTTAGGTTGCCTTGATCCAAAGGTGGTGCTATCTATGTCGGACAGCGCTCAACACCAGCTGGTGTTACCACCTCCAAAGAAAATGATGACCTGCCAATCACGCTGGCTGTTGCGGGTAAAGAGGTGGCAGGTCTGCGCCCCAAAACAGGTGTGACTGCTGTCCCCCCAGTCACAGAGAATGAAGAGGCCGCGGATGCACAAGATATGGCAGACGGTGGTTGGCCCGGCCGGCTAGGCCGCATTGTAGCACACTGAGCTTCCCACTGCAACTTATGCTTCATGTCCATGTGCCGGTTCATGCATGAAGTACTCAAACTATGTATTTTTTGGCCTCTACTTAGCTTTTGCTGACAAATGTTACAGATAACACGAGTTGGGTCATCTTTATCGATCTGAAAAAATGCCCAGGCTATGCAAGGCTTAGCACCCATGCGACCTGAAGAGCCACCACGACTTGTGGTGAGAGGCAGAGTTGTGTTTGAGGATGCAGTTGTTGACGTGCTTCCAGTACTATGTCTCTGTCCAGGAAGGCGCAACCTGACCTCGTCGTCACTAGCATCTTCCTCCACCTCCTCTGCTGACCTCATCTCTTGGCTGACTGTGGGTTGACAGTAAGTGGGATCTCCAACCTCATCATCATCACCCTGTGCGTTATCACACCCGTCGTCCTCAGAGCCAACCTGTTCCTGCCCTGACAAAAAACTAAAGTTGTCGCTCCAATCAGGTATTTGAGTCTTATCATCGTCTTCCTCATTGTCTCCACCAACAGGAGTTACAGTTTGGGAATGAGGGTCTACATTATGGTCAGAACCTTCTGCGTCTGGTCCTGGATCCGACTCATAAAGATTCTGGGCATCAGTGCAGATCATTTCCTCGTCTGGATTCACAGAAGCGCTGGAGTCGACCTCTGATTCCCAGGCTATAGTATGAGTAAACAGCTCTGCAGACTCAACCATCTGTTCTACCTCATACTCAGACGGGCAGCTGGAGATTTGGGAGCTGTGAAGAAGCAAGTGCGATTGGGGTGACACCTTTGAGGACTGGAGTATTTGTGATGTTGAAGTTGATGTGGAGGAGAGCCCACTTAAAGGAGCACTTGATATCCGTTGAAGCACCTGCTGTTTTTGTGCCTCATCTGGAATTTGTAGCGATTGGCGTGGCCGTAAGAAAGGGATCTTATCACATTGTCCGCTAAAAGAAGTAGACATTTTAGTTTGGCTGGAAGATGGTCTTTCTTCTGCAGATGTTACTGTTGCTTTAACACCTACCCCACGGACACAACCTTTTTTCCCCTTCCCAACACGCCTATTCCCCTTTCCACCAGCAGCAGGCCTTTTTCCACTCATTTTGGTGGTTAACTAATTAACAACTCTGGAGTTGTTTGCACAAAAAACAATGGATGGGAACCGAGCAGAGCTGAGTGGCCAAACTGTGGTATTAGGCCAAAACTATTGGCTGGGTTAGATGCAGAAAAAAATTATATTCAATTTGCAACCTGATGGAGGTCAGTATAGATGGACTAATAGAGAAAGTCCCACACACTGCTAGAAGGCCAAATATTTTTTCAGAGCTAGATGCAGATAAAAATTATTTTTAATTTGCAACCTGATGGAGGTCAGTATAGATGGACTAATAGAGAAAGTCCCACACACTGCTAGAAGGCCAAATATTTTTTCAGAGGTAGATGCAGAAAAAAATATATTCAGTTTGCAACCTGATGGAGGTCAGTATAGATGGACTAATACAACAAGTCCCACACACAGCTAGAAGCCCAATATTTTTTCAGAGGTAGATGCAGAAAAAAATATATTCAGTTTGCAACCTGATGGAGGTCTGTATAGATGGATTAATAGAACAAGTCCCACACACAGCTAGAAGCCCAATATTTTTTCAGAGGTAGATGCAGAAAAAAATATATTCAGTTTGCAACCTGATGGAGGTCAGTATAGATGGACTAATACAACAAGTCCCACACACAGCTAGAAGCCCAATATTTTTTCAGAGGTAGATGCAGAAAAAAATATATTCAGTTTGCAACCTGATGGAGGTCTGTATAGATGGACTAATACAACAAGTCCCACACACAGCTAGAAGCCCAATATTTTTTCAGAGGTAGATGCAGAAAAAATATATTCAGTTTGCAACCTGATGGAGGTCAGTATAGATGGACTAATACAACAAGTCCCACACACAGCTAGAAGCCCAATATTTTTTCAGAGGTAGATGCAGAAAAAAATATATTCAGTTTGCAACCTGATGGAGGTCTGTATAGATGGATTAATAGAACAAGTCCCACACACAGCTAGAAGGAAGCCCAATATTTTTTCAGAGGTAGATGAAGAAAAAAATATATGCAGTTTGCAACCTGATGGAGGTCAGTATAGATGGACTAATACAACAAGTCCCACACACAGCTAGAAGCCCAATATTTTTTCAGAGCTAGATGCAGAAAAAAATTATATTCAATTTGCAACCTGATGGAGGTCAGTATAGATGGACTAATAGAATGATGCTATGCCCAAAAGATTTTACTTCACTAGGTGCAGTAAAAAAATTGGTATTCTATACACAGGTGGTATATCTTGCAACACAGATAGGCTACTCCACTGACTAACACACTCTGCAATAGGCCAAAAAAGGATTAGCTTTGCTAGATTCAGCCAAATGCTGTGAAAAAAACTTGCACAGCACTGGCACAGACCTGCCTGGCAAAAACTGATAGGAACTGATGTAACCTAGTCCTGAAAAGGACTCCAATTACAATTAGTCTTTACTCCCACAATCTATCTATTTAAGAGCACAGACCTGCCTGATAAAAGTCGTAGGAAATGCTGTAACCTAGTCCTTAAAAGGACTGCAATCACAACTATTCCCTACTCCCAAGCTATCTGTATATTTGTGCGAAAATTGGCTTGAAATTAACAAGGTATAGCGCACACAGCAACAGCGGTGCCGTCTAACACGCAGCTGCAGCAGTGAGAAAATGGTGGCGACGGGGAAAATGGCTTGGTCTTATAGGGCAAGGACATGTGACATACACTGCCAATGACACATGCCCTTGCTTGTGTGAAAAAAAGCACTTCGCTCCGTGTGTGCGCTGCTGATAGGCTGACAGATTGCACCTCCCCACTGCAAATGCGGGAAAGAGAAAAAAAAATGGAGATCTTCATTGTTCCTGCAGAGATCCATCCCCTGCCCCTCCCCCCACCCCGCTGTACACTCAAACTGCGTATTAACATTAATTTTCATCATTACTGAGAAAAAATCCAGTTATGATTTTGGTGCACGAACAGTTATCGAACATAACCTCGAACAGCCGAATTTTTCTCAAATTGTTCGTGTTCGCCGAACGGCTCGAACACCGCCCAAAACTGCTCGAATTTGAGATTGGCGAACAGTTCGAGTAGAACAACGCTCATCTCTATTTCTGACCTGCCTGGAGCTAGGCCTAACTTTGTCTCTGTCTTGCATCTGCTGATCCCGGTGATAGGGCCTTCTGTTGGAGTTCACACTCCCTGGTTTCTGGGGTTTTGGTAACTCCTGACCCTGGTACGTTGTCAGCGTTTGGGTTAACCTGGGACATACAGTTCGTCAGGGGTTCCGGTGGTTTCTGCTGGTCCTAGAGATCCTTGCAGACACGGATCCGGTGTCCGGTATATGGTTATGGGGTGAGCTGGTTAAGCTCCTCTGCCCCTATGTAGCTCACTACTCCACTTGCCTTCAGCCACGCTCGGGCCCTCACTAGGCTACACACAGCAGTAGGCCTCGCTACTCTTCACCGCTCTTATGGCGTCGGCACACCTTGGGCTCACTAACCTGAGCTCCCTGAGTCTGGACTGTGCTCCACTGCAGGATGGCTTCTGCAGGAGCTGCTCTCAACAGGCTTCCTTCTACAGACTGGATTCTCGCAGACTGGAACTAGCTCTGTCCCCTGAGGAAACTGGACTTCAGACTTACTCCCGACTCCAGACCAGACTGAACTGCCTAGCTCCACCTTCCCTATTTATATCCCTAACGGGCTCCCTCTTGTGGTCTGAGGTGGAAGGTGGAGGTGTGTGAATGCTGTGAGGGCCTCTTGTGGAGGAATCCGTCCATGCACCCCTCTAGGATCTGTGGCACCAATGCGCAGCAGTGCGCCACAACAGCACGCCCGCGGGCTGGAACAGAGCAAAACAGGGATATTATTGACATGCAAATTTTTAGATGCATCACATATAAGATCATAAAACATAACATTTCTTCCCTTTATGGGAGGCACTTTTTCTTGAACGTTACAGGTTGTTACACTACAAAAACATTTTTAATAACATTCTGTAACATGATGTCCTTTTTACTTTTCAAACTGGTGCAAAGGTAGCAGCATGAGGGACCCATCCGCAAACCCTCAACGTAGGCCCTGGGCGTGGCTGCAGGACATAGGTGATCCTGGGGCTGGACCACGTCTTCCCCCACGACAAACGGGTTTTTCTTCTGAGGTCACTTGATTGCACTTATAAAACCAATAGGAAGCACTTTAAGAAGTGCAAAACTATTTACACAATAAGTTTTTGGCTGTTCACAGTCCCCAGCCTGGAGTCTGTATACCCTGACGGCTAATTATGCACATACTTTAAGAAAACATTATTCTAAACTTTCAACTAATGTACCCTTACGGGTGACTATGTACAGTTTTTAGTCCCACCTACTGGGCTAGTAGTGGGGTCCCCGCCTGGGGTACTGCTGGTTCTTACCATACCCAGCTGGGTCATAAGGTATGTCCTGCAGGGGTGTGTCCTCGATCACGCGGTACACTTGTAGGGCGTACCACCCCCGGTCACCGGGGTATAGATTCCGGTCGGGATGGCCCTGTTCCAGCTCGGGCTCAACATCCCGCCGGTTCACGAAAATGTCCCTCGCGAAGTCGGGATCTCGTATGAAGCCCCACCCAGCCTTCAGGTCAAACTTCACTACGAATCCTTCTTCACGGGGGCTGGGGTGGGCAGAGTCCGCCTGACGGGCTTGAGCCTTTTTGGCCTTGTTCCGGGCCTCCAGACGCTCGCAAAGTGCCCGCCGAGCGCGCCGCTCCTTCTCCAGCTGCTGGAACTCCCACCTGCAGAACTCCTTCCTCTGCAGGGCTTCGGCCTGGGTCTCCCGCGGGAACCCCATCAGGTCCCCCCCCGGTTGTCCCAGCTAAACTCTTCTCCGCTGGGGCAGGCAACCGGGGGCGCTGGTGTCGGGAGTAGCGGGCACGGCTGCTGGTCCTCAAACCGGGCGGACCAATCGAAGGCCAGCGCGCCGTACACCCACTCGGGTGCCAGAGGTGGAGGCTCCGGGAGGGCACCAAGTGGAAGGTCCTGCAGGTCAGTGCCCGGGGGTGGAGGTTCCGGGCTGAGCAGCTGCTCCAGAGAGGGCATGGCGGGGTACGGAGAGTGCTGATGTAGGAGACCCAGGAGCAGGTCGGAGCTTGCAGCACCCGGGACAGGGGATTTCTTCCTACGTGCTCCTGTGCTGCACACGGCCTCCTGGTATTCAGCGGGCTCCGCCGGGGCTAGGGTGCCACTGTTGGTATCCTGCGCTGCTCTCCGCCGGGTTGCCAATTTCTCTAACAGCTCGCTCCTCCACTTGGTGACCGCTGCCTGCTGGGCCCTTTCAACTTGTTGGCTCAGCTCCAGAATCTCACTCTGGAGGAATTCCACATCCTCCGGGGATAGTTTTCTGGCTTCTCCCTCCAGGGTGAGGGGGGTCGCTTGCCACTGCAGCAGGCCAGAGGCGGAGGCTTGATCCTGGCTTCCGTCCATGCTGGCTGCCGGGTGCAGTCTGTCTAGACTGGTTAAAACCACACCCTGTCTCCATTCTTTCTCTCCTCCTCTTTCGGGGGCGGTCCCATGGCAATCTGCTGTCGGTCACTCCTTGCGACGTCCTCCCTGCCTTGACAGACACATCTATGCGGACAGTCACTGCTGCAAGGGGCAGGGTGTGCTTTTGGCGCCATTCCGGGACACGGCCCACGATGGGAGTCTCTATATTGTTGTTTTTGATCACGCACATAATGGCGTCCGTTCTTCTGGGGCGGGCGCCACATTCAATGTAGAAAAACAGTCCTTAGGCACACAATACCCGCTGATAATGGGCTGGTCACGTATCCTGTTCGTGACGCCAAGTTTGACGTGCCCCCGGGGCCATGGGGTACTCGGCAGCCTGGCCTATGGATGCCGGTATGGGGGATATCACGGTGGCTGGCCCGGTTCGTGACTCAGGGCGGTCAATAAAAAAGGGGGGATTATTTACAGGGGATTTGTAAAGTGTTCGTGACGCCACCTGTGGAATGCGGCCAAAGTGAGCCGCCGCTGCGGAGCAGTCCTCTGGAGCTGATGTTACGGCAGCAGGGATGGTGTGGCTCTCCACAGGTAGAGCTAGCTCCAGGGCAGTGTAGGATGTGTAAGTTGCGCTGGGCGTTGTAGTGCCGGGAGGCAAGAGGGCGCAGATGAAAGAATGGACGGAGGCAGTACAGTGCAGTCATCCGAGTTTTTACTCACAGTTCTTATGACAGTTCCACTGGTGCACTGTACGGGTGCCAGCCTCCCACGTCGCGCTGCGTTCACCAGGCAGGGGTTCAGCTCTTCCTCAGGCAGATTAGGAGCACCTGAAGGAACCCCACTTTCTTGTGTTCCTAGCTAGACAGTCTTCACGCTGGGTCTTCTCCCTCCTGCCCTGCGCTTCCCCACTCTCAATCCCGCTCGGGTGCTCTGAGGTCCCTCCTGTCTTGCTGGAGTTCCCAGACCTGCTTGACCCTCACGGAGATTAGAATAAGGCTGTGGCAACTGGTCTATGAAAGCCAGAAGCCTTCGGTTTTTCCAGCCGAGACTTGGAGTTACACGACTGGTCCAGGGGCCGGTCCCCTTCTTGCGGCCTACGATCCCTCTGTCTTCTGACAGATTCGGGGCGTACGGGTGCCGTCCTGCACACGCCGTTCCCCCTGGGATCCCTTCAATGCAACGGACAGTGAAGAATTCCATCATCTGGGCAATACTAAGGAAATCCTGAAAACAGGATCTGTGGGTGGCTCTTGAGGACCAAAGTTGGGGAACACTGATATAGGGCAAGTGAGCCTGATTCCAGGGATTTGTCACTTACTAGGCTGTGTGCTGTAGTTTCAATACAATGAGTCAGGGATGGACTGGGACTAAAATTCAGCCCTGGCATTTGAAAACACATAGGCTCATGCTGGCTCCATCCCCTTCCCCAGATTGGGGACTATATTACTTTTGTGACATGCAGAAGTAGTGCTGTTGCTTTAAAAGCATCCAGCAATTAGAGGGGTTAACACAGTCACAGGAGAAGGGGAGTGTTTTAGCAGAGCCCCAGGGGGATTGTGAGGAAGATTTTTACCGTCTGGCTGGAGCCGAAGAGAAAGGTGGTGTGTTCTGTATCTCACAGAAGCGCCCCTGCAACGAAACGGATTCAAGTCAGGAGTGAAGCTAAGCACAGGTCAGGTAGAGTTCCTGAACTAGCAGTGCAGAGTATTGTCAGACAGAAAGATAAAGACTGGAAGAAATGGTGTCACAGGGATCATCTCCTTCAGCAAACCCTCCCCCCTCCCCTCTCACTGTGCTGTAAAGAATGCTGTGTTCATTAATGTGCCTTTGCATTAGAAATGTGCTGTCCTGTACTACTGGAAAGACTGTGAACTGCTGTGCTGCTAAGGAAACTGTACTGTTTGTCACTGGAGCCTGTTGCTCATAACACTTAACTTTCACTGGCTGTGTGGCTTCTCATTAAATGCTACTGTTCTACCGTTTGAGGACTCTTGTCAAGTGTGTCTGGTCAGCAAGTGAAACAACCTACGTGTCTGTGCCTGAGGGCCAATGCCCATGTGTGCCTGAGAGAAGCTGCGCACATGGTCTATGGTCTCCCTGAGTAACGGTTCCCCCTGGATTCCAAAGAATTCATGTGACCTGTCTCGCCCCTATCTGAACCTAGTGGTGTGCACGTAACACTTACTGTAAATTACCCTGCCTGCAGAAAATCAAGATTTACTGCAAGACCTATATTTCCAAAAATGCCACTGTATAAGATTTTAATAATACTGCAATAATGATATTGCAGTATAACAAATACCACCAGACCATAACCAAATATCACCTGCTTATAGAGTAGTGATCATTCCACCATACTGATTAACAACAACCCCTGTACTAGGACTCGTATCACCACCATACAGTGACCATATAATGAGAATATCAGTATTGGATCATTATTCTGCTGACCATATGTGTGTGTACTGTACAGGTTCTCACCAGTGATGTTCTCGATGATGGCAGTCATTAATTTTCCTTTTTCTTTTTATGCGGCCCAGACCGCCATGACCTCTTCTTCCATCCATAACTCCTCCCTGCAAAATGTAACACAGAGACATCCTTTGGTTACTGCTTTTCCAGGACCCTCTTCACATTCCCCCACCTCTACAGAAACCATATAGTGCTATAATCCGTGCCCTAGAGAGTAATAATGCCTCTTCTGTGTCCTAGATAGTATTAGTACCACCCCTGTGCTTTATAATAATAATAATAATAACACCTGTGCTTTCGCTATAAGGATGATTCTCCAGTGTGCCTCCTTATAATGGAGACCCCAGTGCATCTTTATTGTAATCATGCCCCCGAGGGAGGCTGAACATAGAAATCACGGCGCCCCATAGCAAAAATCCTGTCACTGCACACAGGTGCAGTCACAGAAGGACATGCCTCCCAATTTTTTTTAAGACCGGGAGAGGGATATGTATTGCTGAACTTAGTTATTTTGCCCTACTGAAGCCCCTTGGTGTATTCACCCACTATGATACCCCATCCATGGCCACTATAGAGTATGGTGACCAAAAAAATGCCCCCACAGCATGATGGCCCCACAAACTCCACACAGTATGATTCCCCCACACACACACACACACAGTATGATGGTCACTACTGATCCCCCACACAGTATGGTTGTCTCCACAGCACCCCACAAAGTATAATGGTTCTAGCATAGTTCCAGAGAAGGTATGATTGTCGTTGCCCCCCCCCCCCCCCACTGTATGATGGTCCTTCACAGGCCCAATACAGGATGATGGTCCCTCCATATATCCCCATAGAGCATGTTGTTCCCCCACAGCCCCCATATAGTATGATGTTCCCACACAACCCCAAACACAGTATGATGTTTCCCCACAGCCCCTATATAGTATGATGTCCGCCCCCGCCCCCACAGTCCCAATGCAGTATGACTCCCCCACAGACCACCATATTGCATGATGTTTCCTCACAGCCGAATAAATATATTTTATATAATCTACATTTTTAAGCCCTTCCTGACCCTTAGTAATCCAGCAAATTGGTGACCGGGCACTATTTTACAAGATTCACCCAAGGCAAATGGCAAAAAAATGTAGATTTGGGCTAATCTGTTTTATATATTTGAGATGAATTCGATTCGCCTGGAATTGTTTTCCTCATCTCGTCGTATGTCTTTGAAATATTTCAGTACACACGTACATACATAGGACTGTATTGTCTTGTAGCCTAAGCTCACGATCTGCACTATGTCTTCATTCCGTCTAATGAACCGGTTCACGTTGCCTTTCATTTGTGCTGAAATTGTTGATAATTGAGCTTAATAAAATGTCTTTGGCGTAGTTAGTTCTCCTCTTCTTCTTGAGTGCGCGCTGAAGACATAATTCTCCATCAGGAGCTTTCCTTCTTTTTCCGGCTCCTTTTTTATCATGGTGATATTTTATCATACAAATTACAGGCTCTCAGAGACAATACATTTTCATTAAGTAATTATGCAAAAAAAATGAAAAGGTTCAGTCCTAGGGCAAATATTCTATTTGTAGTCTATAACCCCGGTAATGCCTCTATATCCATCTTTATTCCTATTGTATTAATGCTGCGTTATTTTATTCTTATTTAATTCTAAATCATTTCTCATGAGGAAAATGTTAAGAGCTGCCAGCTTCGAGTAACATCTTGCCAATTTATAAACGTTTGGCTTCTTTTCATCTCTGCCTGTGAAAAGTTTCATTTGCACATTGGCCTCCAATTAAGTTTAACTGAAAAAAAATATTTTTAATTTTAAGGAGAATCAGTTATGAAAAAATGACATTGTTTTAACCCCTGACCAACACCAGATTCATCCATCTCGAGCAGAGCCCGTTCCATGCACATTGGGTGCTGCCTGTTGTGTACAGCTGACGCAGTCCTCTAAATGCTTCTGGGAGATTAGTAAAATTGCAATGAAGTGATCACATGTTCAAGTCCTTTAAAAAGAACGTTACAAAAGCACAAAAACATTTAAAATTAACCCACTTTTTCAAATTCAGATAATTGAAAAACTTTAACTGTGGTATATCCGTAATACTACTGATCCAAAGAACTATCTGCCTGTTGTGCCCTTCGGTGATCTCTGCCGGCACGGAGCAGTAACAGACCTCTCCTGCTGGCGATTCAGCGGCTTCTACAGACGTCACGTTGACAGAGTAGCGGCTTCTCTTCCGTTTTGCTCTGTTAACCGGGTGTGACTGCTGAAGTCATGTTGATTGCCCGCTGTCTCCCCGCTGCCTAACCGTGGGGAGCCAGCTGTCAGTCAGCATGACGTCGGCAGTCACAAAGCATCGACTGAGCAGCCTAGAAGAAGAGCTGCTCTGTTGACGTGGAGCAGCTGAATCGCCAGCAGAAGCGGTCGATGACCACTCTGAGCCGGCATCAGGTACAGCAGGCAGGTAGTTGCCTCTGTTAGGATCTACCTACCTGCTTGTTAGTTTTCAGGTCCATAGTTATAAAAAAGTTCTGGCAAACTCCTTTTTAAAACTATCTTGTCCTGTAAAAAAATCAAGCCCTCACATCTGTAAGTCAAAGCAAAAATAATAAGTTATAGCTCTTGGAAGTGAAATAAAAGCAAAAAATGCAAAAAGTCTGTGGTGGGAAATCGTTATTTATTTATTTTTTAAAATTTCCATGCAATAAAATTTAAAAAAATCCTGGAATATTGCCGTTTCCTAAATAGCCAATGATCCTTTCTTAAAAATATTTGACACATTATCACTTTTTTCAATGCATGAAAAAATGCTGCACAAACAACTTTTCTCTTGTCAATGCATGAAAAATGATTTGACACGCTGCTGATTTTAAAAATGCATTGATGGTTTAACTCGGTCGTGAAAAAAAAAAAAATAATAATAAGCATCATGTGCATGAGATTATTAGAAATCTTATTCTCTTTTCTGGTACTGTAAAGTAAAAAAAAAAAACGCTGCAAAAATGCATTGTCTGAACAGATATGCATCCTATGTATGAAACACGAATGTGAGACCTCTGGGACCTTATTGTCTACATTTAAAGAGTTTTCCTAATAAAGTAAAATTATGGCTCCTCTTCATTTACATGGGCAATAGTTCATTTTGGAGGTTAGAAAATAATTCTCTCCACCCCACATAATTGTCTATTACAGGTCACTGCTTGGAGCCAATGGCACCCTGCCGTACTTTCAGTGATTTCGGTATTGGCATGAAGCGTCCATTGTTTATACCCATGGGTTACCTTTCTAAATTTCTTATTCTGCGTTTCTATTTTTCCCATAAGAAAGATAATTTTTCTGAGTTTACTATTTTTACACCTCTGGCATGTGAATAATAAAACATCTTGGTAGAAATGACTAAGAGGAGGTTGTGTATAAAAATCATTAATTATCATAAATATTAAAAGTGTTTTCAAGCCTTTTTTTTTCATTTTCTGGATTAGTTTTCAGTTTAATGAAGACCACCATAAAAACAATTTTTTTTTAACAGATGGTGGTGGATTATTAGTTTCTTGGATCACAATATAATAATACACTGTAGAAAATAGAAGACAAAAACTTGCATATATTAGAATACATTACATATAATGATTAGTGATGAGCGAGTATGTTCTGTTAACCCTTTCGGCGAGCATCTTCAGTGTACTCGGGTGTTATGTTTCAGTCACTCCGTGCTCATGATTTGCAACTGTTTGACAACTTGAATACATGTGAGGAATGCCTAAAAAACAAGCATTCCTCACATGTATTAAAGCTGTCAAACAGTCGCAAATCCTGAGCACGGAGTGACTGAAACATAACACCCGAGCATGCTGAAGTTACTCGGAAAACACACTCGCAAATATCGAGTAATGAGCATGCTCGCTCATCACTAATAATGATTAACATTCAACCCTGACTGCAGGAGGAAAAAAAAATAAACACCCCAACAACGCAGGCATTTACATACATAAAGTTGCTAAATAAAGGTTAAAAACTTCAAAGACACAACCAGAAACTAGTTGTTCTGTTGACGAACACAGATTGTAAATCGAATCCATTTACCATAAATAAATATATGCAATATATTATAATATCATTGTTTGAGTCTTTTAAAAATATCCACATCTGATCCAAATAGTTGTCTGGCCTTATTCTTTGCATAGGAATAAAAGGCCAAGATGTTAATGGTGTCCTCCTGGTTTTATGGGTCATTTCAAACAATCGGATGCACCTTCTCCATTGTACAGATTTGAGAATAAGCTCCATGGTCAGTACAGAGGATGCATTTACAACATTTTCTCCTTGTGGAGAGTGCCAAGCCTGGCATGTTAGAGTGAGGAGACTTTATAAGCCATGCATGTGACACGCCCCCTGGGCCGTGGGGTACTCGGTGCCGGGCCGGTCATTGCTAGGGGAGATGTCACAGTGGCGGTGACTCGGTCCGTGACTCAGGGTGGTCAATCTAAAGGGGATATTTACAGGGGATTTATAGTTTTTATATACAGTTCATGACGCCACCTGTGGTATACGGCTAAAGGGAGCCGCCGCTGCGGAGCAGGTCCTCTGGAGCTGGTGTAAATGCAGCAGAGTTGGTTTAGCTCTCCTCAAGTAGAGCTTAGCTCCAGGGCTGTGCTGAGATGTTATGGATGTTGCGGTGTAGTGCAGGGGGTGATGGCGCAGCAGTAATTCACGGAGACAGTGGGGTGCAGTTGACGCGCCCAGGGGATGGGGAGGATGACTCGGCGCCCAGGCCTTGTTGTTGGCTTTGGGGATGTCGCGGTGGCCGGCTCCCGGGCCCATACCCTGGGGTCACTCTTAAAAAGGGGGGAAGGTTATTTGGGATAGGGGAATGTTCATGACGCCACCCGTGGTGTCTGGTGAGGATCACCAGCGCTGCTACAGTCCTCTGAGGCCGGTGTTCAGGCAGCTTAGTTGATGCTGCTCCCCACAGGTGGAGCGGGGCGTCAGGGCAGTGTAGAGAGGGATGCAGAGTAGAGCATTGGCGGGTGCAGAGCCGCGGAGGAGAGAACAGACAGAGGCAGTAATTGAAGTCATCCAAGTCTTTACTCACGGTAGTGTTTTCTCAGCTCAGAGCTTCTCTCTGCTGTCACACGGCGAGCTGCGGCCGCCAGGGTGGGGTTCAGCACACTCCAGGTAGTTCAGGAGCACTTGACAGGACTCCCGCTCTAGTATGTTCCTCTCTAGTCGAACTTCTCCCGCCTTGTGTCCCCCACTGAGTCCCGTACGGATACTGCGATGTCCCTTGTGGGTAACGTGTAGTTCCCGGACCGACTGGGTGCCCTTTTTGGTGACTTGTGGTGAGAATGTGGTGACTAGCCCCAGGGGATGGGGACGACTCGGTACCCGGGCTTTTGCCTGGCCTTGGGGATGTCGCGGTGGTCGGCTCCCGGGCCCGTACCCTGGGGTCAGCTTTTAAAAGGGTGGTTTGGTTTGCTAATTTTATGGAAGTTCGTGACGCCACCTGTGGTTTCTGGTGAGAATCACCAGCGCTGCGGCAGTCCGCTGAGGCCGGTGATAAGGCAGCTCGATGGTATAGCTCCCCACAGGTGGAGCTAGGACTCAGGGCAGTATATGAAGAGGGGAATGCAGGACAGGCGAGGCCCAGCCAGGTCAGAGCAAGAACAGGGACAGACATGACAGGCACTTCAGTACCTTTACTGGTGGTAATTCAGGCACATCCCGGAGCACTGTAGGGTGAAGGGTGCATATCAGGATCCTCCCCAATGAGCGGGTATAGGGCCTCGTGTTTCTTGCCTCTGTGTAGTAAGTTTCTGACCTGCCTGAAGCTAAGCCTAACTTTGTCTCAGTCCTGCACCGGCTGACGTTGTGGTAGGGCTTTATCTTGGAGTGCACGCTCCCAGCTTACGGGGCCTATGTGTCTCCTGGCACTGTTACGTACAAGCTCTCTGGTGATCCTGGGACCTGTAGTTCTCCAGGGATTCCGGTTATGCCTTACTGGGTCGTAGAGATCCTGGTAAGCTCGGACCCGGTGTCCGGTAAATGTTTCGGGGTGAGCTGGGTAAGCTCCTCTGCCCCCAATGTTACTTTCTTCCACTTGCCTTCGGCCCCGCTCGGGCCCTAACTAGGCTACACACACTGCAGCCAGGACGCTGCTCTTCTTCGTCGCTCTGAGTGTCGGCACACTCCTAGCTCCCTATCCTGAGCTCTGTGAGTTCTAGTCTGGATTCACTCTACAGACTGTACTGAACTCTTTCTGCAGGAACTGCTAGGCTCTGGCTCGACTGCACTGACTCCTTCTGTGTCTGAGCAGGAACTCCCCAGCTGCTCTGTACTCTAGAAGGCTAGTAACTGAACTGAAGGGGCATCTTCCTTGAACACCCGGTGCACCTCTAGGGTGTACCACTCACGTACTCCGTGGTGGCGGGTGTAGGAGACCAAGTCTCCCGGGTACAGATTGCGATCGGGATAGCCTTGCTCCAAGTGGGGCTCAACGTCCCGCCGATTCACAAAAACGTCATACTTGAACTGGGGGCTGCGGATAAAGCCCCACCCCACTTCCTGGTGGAACCGGACGATAAGTCCTTTCTCCCGGGGGCTAGGACGGGAGGCCTCCGCCTGTCTAGCTTGGGCCTTGGCGGCTTTCGACCGCACCTCCAGCCATTAACAGCGGACCCTCCGGGTACGACGTTCCCTCTCTAGCTGAAGGAGCTCGCGTTGACAATACTCCTCCCGCTGTCGAGCCTCAGCTTGGGTCTCCCGGGGAAACCCCATTAGATCTCCCCCCTGGTTGTCCCATCTAAACTCCTCCCCTCCTGGGCAAGCAAACGTGGGGTGCTGGCAACGGTGTTAATGGGGGCCGCTGTTGGTCCTCCACCTTTGCGGACCAGTCCGGGTTCGGGTGCATGTACACCCAGGTGAGGGCAGGTGCTGGCGGTTCCGGGAGCGTGAGGGGTAGCAGGCTTCCGGAGGCTGCGGCGGCTTGGGCCTCAGGATCTGGGGCTAGTAACTGCTCCCAAACGGCGGCACCCGGGGATGGAGGCGACGGTAGGAGGTCCAGGAGGAGGTCGGCACACTCGGCGCCCGGGGCAGGGGTTTCTTTCTTACCCGCTCCTGGGCTGCATGCGGCCTCCTGATCTTCCTCCTTCTCCACCTGGGCTGGGGCATCGCTGATGGGGCGCGAAGTGTCTTGGCGTCGGGCAGCAAGCTTCCCCAGCAGGTCCTCTCTCCACTCCGTGACCGCTCTCCGCTGGGCCTCCTTAACTCGCCGGGTCAGGTCCTGCGTCTCGCCGCGGAGGAGGCCTCCTCCGCTGTCAATTGAACACTGTATCCCTCCAGGGTAAGAGAGGTGGCTGCTGGTGGGCCAGCGACGGAGGGCATATCCTGCTCTTCTTCCATCGCGGCTGCCAGGTGTGTTCTGTCTGGACTTGCCCAGGCCACACCTTGTCTCCCTCTCTTTCTCCTCCTCTTTCGGGGGCGGTTCAGTGGCTGCTCGTAGATGGCCACTCCTTGGGACGTCCCATCCGTCTGGATGGACACAACTATGCGGACAGTCTCTGATGTAAGGGGCGGTCTGAGCTTTTGGCGCCATTGGGGAACCTGGCCCACGATGGGAGGGCTTAAGTTGTTGTTGTCTTCCCTGCACATAATGGCGCCCATTCTTCTTGGGTGGGCGCCACATGGAATGTGGAAATACAATCTTTAGGAAAGGCGCACAGTACCCGATGGCAATGGGTATAGACTTCTGCCTTTGCCACGGGCACGAAATCCTGTTCGTGACTCCAGGAAAAGATGACGCGCCCAGGGGATGAGGATGACGACTCGGCGCCCGGGTCTTGTTGTTGGTTTTGGGGATGTCGCGGTAGCCGGCTCCCGGGCCCGTACCCTGGGGTCACTCTTAAAAAGGGGGAGGGAAGGTTATTTGGGATAGGGGAATGTTCATGACGCCACCCGTGGTGTCTGGTGAGGATCACCAGCGCTGCTACAGTCCTCTGAGGCCGGTGTTCAGGCAGCTTAGTTGATGCTGCTCCCCACAGGTGAAGCGGGGCCTCAGGGCAGTGTAGAGAGGGATGCAGAGTAGAGCATTGGCGGGTGCAGAGCCGCGGAGGAAAGAACAGACAGAGGCAGTAATTGAAGTCATCCAAGTCTTTACTCACGGTAGTGTTTTCTCAGCTCAGCACACTCCAGGTAGTTCAGGAGCACTTGACAGGACCCCCGCTCTAGTGTGTTCCTCTCTAGTCGAACTTCTCCCGCCTTGTGTCCCCCACTGAGTCCCGTACAGATACTGCGATGTCCCTTGTGGGTAACGTGTAGTTCCCGGACCGACTGGGTGCCCTTTTTGGTGACTTGTGGTGAGAACGTAGCGTAAGGCTGGGTCCCTCTGGATAAGCTCAGATTAGGGTATACAGGTGGCGACTCCGCTCCGTCCGTATCCCCCTGGGATCCACATAAGCCTCCGGACTTTTCCGACAGAGACGTGAAGTGCAAAGTCAGATAATCGGGGACCGGTACCCCCTCTTGCGGCAGGGTCTCTCTGGCTGGGCCAGAATAAGGTATGCAGGTGGCGACTCCGCTCCGTCCACGCCCCGTGAGATCCTTTCGCCTGTGGAGCCTATCTCCTCTGCTCCCCTCCTGGGCCTTCTTGGTTGGACTCTGACGGGGCCAGAGCCGGTTATAACTCTGCCCCAATCCCCCGTCTCGAGGCCTGAGACCGGGAACCGTGGACCCCTCAGCCGGCTGCAGCTTTGTCCTGACTTGCCGTCCCAAAGACCCACGACCAAAAACCCGGTTCTTAAAATGGCCTCCAGTTATATATGATTCTATTAAGTGCTTAGGTAAAGTGCTTCCTCCACCCTCACTCACTATGTGGTTCCCCCTAACTTTGGTTCCCCCCAGCTCCTCCATTCCGGCCCGGGGCAGCACTATGGTGCTTAAGGCCCCCTTCAGAACTGGAGTGGTGTAGTGTTGAGTGTGTGGTTGGGGTCCTGTGTGGTACTCCATCCTTACCTAGGAGAGGAGATACCACACCTCGTTCTGAGGTGCAGTACCCCTGTGGCGACTGAACCCTCAGGGGCGCCACACAGTCTTCAGGGTTTACTCACAATTGTTGCAATCCAAGTTACAGGTACCGGTGTAACTTCCCACGTCGCGCTGCGTTCACCAGGCAGGGGTTCAGCAATCCCTCAGGTAATTCAAGAGCACTTAATGGAACCCCCTTCTGTGTGCCTCTCTGTCGTCTTCCTGCGCTGGCTCTCACCCTCCTGCCCTGCGCCT
Source organism: Phyllobates terribilis (assembly GCF_046119375.1). Lineage (NCBI taxonomy): Eukaryota > Metazoa > Chordata > Amphibia > Anura > Dendrobatidae > Phyllobates > Phyllobates terribilis. The sequence continues at coordinate 1,416,285 of NW_027362991.1, forward strand.
CACAATCAGTGTCCCAAGCCGGTAGCCTCGGGTCTTATCGGGCGACCTGCAGTCCCCTGGACCCTCTGTGACCACCTTTTCGGCGATGTAATTGTGGCTGTGGCAACTGCACCCTAAAAGTACAGAAGCCTCCGGTTTCTAGCTGAGCCTTGTAGTTCTCCACTAGTTTAGGGGCCTGTCCCCTCTCTGCGGCTTGATCCTTCCACGTCCTGGTAGATTCGGGCGTACGGGTGGCCTCCAGCACTGCCCGTACCGCTAGGATCCCCTCATTCCTCCTGGAGCCTTCTCTCCTGCTCCTCTCTCCTTCACAGCCTTGGGCCTCTCACTAGGCCCTCCTCCTGAGCAGAGCTCCTGCTGAGCTCCTGCTCCAAACACTTCTCTCAGACTGATCTGACTTCTCACTGACCTGTCCTTTCAAGATGGTTCCCTCTTTTATATCACTTCCTTTCCTGTGCTCCCCTGAACTACATCCTCCACCCACACCCACTACATAGTTCCACCCTTCAGCTAGGGACCAGGGACTGTGCTCTCCCTTAGGAGCAATCTCGCCCTGTCCCACTGAAGTGGAATGTTTTGGGATGCAGGTGTTAAGGTACCGGGCAGCACTCTATCCTTACCTGAGAGTGAGATACCACACCTCTGGGTGAGATGCAGTACCTCTGTGGCGACTGAACCCCCAGGGGCGCCACACACGCACGGCTTATAAGTCTCCTCACTCTGACATGCCAGGCTTGGCTTGTCTCTCTCCACAATGAGAAAAGTTACCCCTTAGACCTCAGTGCAGAGCCTCTCACCTAGCCAAATCAGATGTCATACTTTTGCACTGATGAGTGGCAACACCCCAAAACATTGTGTCTGCAAATTGAGATTCTGGTTTTGCTTTTATCCTAAGTCATATTACAAGGCTTGTTCGCTGCATCCAATTTGGGTCACTCAACTTAGGGCTCATTCAGATGTCTCTGATTTTCTTGTACTAGAAAATCGGTCCTAGTGTTAGGCCTCATTCAGACGTCCGATTTTCACATACAAGTGCTTTCTGTATTTTTCACGGATCGCAATCGTACCTGTGATATTCTAAGGGGCCCTTCATATGTCCGATTTTTTACTTTTCCTACGACCAAGTGTGGAAAATATCGGAAACATGTCCGATTTTGATCCGAGGGTCGGATCAAAATCAGTAATGTAAGTCAATGGGACCGTGAAAAAATCGTACCTGATTATACACACTGTCCGAAATGCAAAGGTGGAGAAAATTATTTTCTTAATTTCTCCACGTACAAGAAAATCGGATGACACTCGTAGCACATTCTGATCAAACTCTGATCTGAATGAGGCCTCATTAATGTTTTTTTTTATCAGAGTTTCATCAGAGTTTGGTCAGTGTAAATTTTTACGATCAGCATTTGGTCTGAATTTCATCATTTTTTTCTCAGATGAGAAACAAAACAAAGTTTCTATAACTTCTATCTAGCAGTCCATGAACAATGGACAGTACTCTCATGGCATCAGAGTGCTGTCTGATTTTTTTTTTTTTTTCATGGACCCGCTAGACTTGCATTGTCAATTTTGATTCGAGGACATGGACATGTCTCCGCAATAATACCATGAAAAATCATGGGCATGTGAACGGCCCCACGTTCGACAGGCACAAATGCTGTCCGTGAAAAACACAGATCGCTCGTACAATCAAAACTGACATATGAATCAAGACTAACACGAGGACCTCCGACACAAAGTGGGACACGTTTCTCCAGTCTAAAAGCATTAAAAATTGTTATGATGTGCTTTAGAAAAATGTGTTCCTTCTGAACAAACCTGCAACATGTATGACGAAGTGAAGAGCTAAAAGCATTTAGAAAGGTTGCACAAATGTAATAATATGGTCATGTAATTTTTTGTTTTTGCACTAAAGTCAATACAATATGAAATAACTGGTGGATAATAAGCCCAGGAATGGCAGATTTATGAAAAGTCGAGATCTTTCACACTAACACAGACACTAACGGCACTTGTGCGGGATCTTGGCGAGAGGTGGCACATGACAGGCTGACCTGCACTGTTAATTAAATGCAGGAACCTGGTGCCGGCAGAGAATTAGGATTGAGAACCATGTCCCAAAGCTTTTGCTGCTAAGTAACATGTAATTTCAAAGGTGGATTTCTTCTTCTTCCCCAGTTACAGAGGTAATCTCCTCTTTTTCGGTGAGAGATGTCACATTTCTGCTGGAGGAGCGCGGCTCTTATAAACTGCACCTAATTCATTAATTGGCGTACTCCTCTTAATTACTCCAGTGGCCTCGTTCATTAAAACTGGGGTGTACAATGACAGTGTTAATGAATTGGCCCCATATTCCTTGTTGAAAAATTTTGGCAAGTGGATTCCGGAGGTGCATTTGTGTCACCCTGGCCTGGATGCCACAAATGTATAATAAAGCTGTGTCTGAGAGCAAGGGGGAGGTTCTCTGGTCAAGGACCATTAGCATGCAGTACCTCCTGTCCCAGGCTAGTAGGGGGAGCAGGCTGCCCCTATAAAAGCTGGAACTGGGGGCAGGGTTAGAGAGAACTGGACAACCTGTCTCTGAAGAAAGAGGTGTCCCAGAGCAGGGACAGACAGTTGTGTTGCAGCCTAAGAGGCCGTGTGGCAGTAGGAAAGCCACGAGCCAGGGGCAAGAGGCGAAGCAAGCCTGTCCTGGCAGATAGAGAAACTAATCTACCAGACTTTGGTGTCTGAGGCTGTGAGGATTCCAAGTCCTACAGCAAATAACCAGTCCGCAGGGGATTGTATGTTCCTTGGCCTAAGAAGCCCGGAGGTTCCGCCACAGCAGAAGGGACCAGCAAAGCCGTACCAGGCCGGGAGTAGAAAGGGACCCAAGTTGCAAGCCATACGGGCGAGAAGACACGGCGAGCTCAGGAACGTGGGCTATTACACCACAAGGAGGGAAATAGCCAGAAAGAGTGCAGAGAGCACGGTAGGCCTACACCCTCACCCTGACCAGGGCCAGCTTCCCACTTGTTCTCAGACATCCAGGCCCCCTCCTAGTCGGGACTGTTTTTGGGTCGTCGGGCCTGTTCTAATAAAGACCCTGAACTGTTTAGAGGCCTCCGTTTCCTGGCTATTGCGGTCGGAATCATCCCCTCCATCATCCATCTATATACTGCCCTGGGGCCATACTCCTCCCGTGGGGAGTTGTACTATTCAGTGCTGCACATTTACATCTGTCCCAGCGGTCTGCACTGCAGCGGCGGTTAGCCCTGACCGCAATCCACGGGTGGCGTAGTCGGACATTGCAAAACATATAGAAGACTGCCTCTGGTCTGACCACCCTGAGCCACGGACCGGGTTGCCACTACTACCCCCATTATTGCCCTGTTGCTCGGATCTGAGTGCCCCACGGCCCAGGGGGCGAGTCACATTTGTACAATGCGCTCAAGAAAAGGGTTCTTTTGATGCATATTGGACAGTATATCCCGATTCAACGACACGGCCAGTTTTTCCTTTGGACAGTTACATTTTCATGAGAACCCATCGATCTGTACGTAAAACTACTGTACTTTTTTTTCCCAGCCTTTTGATTGCCAGGATAAAATAATAGATGGCAGGATCAGTTCCTCTAAACTCCAAATAGCCAATGCTCTTTGTCAGAATAGATTACAGTCTTCCAAGCATATCCCAGCATACCCTCATCTCGAATAGTTAAAGTAATGTTGTCCTCGGCACAGATTGCTCCTGCTAATAGGGGTAATTGCAAACAGCAAACATTCTGCCTGATTACTCACAAGCATATAATGCTATCACTAAAGAGCATAATTTTATACATTGTAAGCCTGTTCTAGATCATTTCTTTTGCTGTCAAAGTTGGTGTTCTTTACTGCAATGTAATGTTTTCCTAAATTGACTCTTACTGTAATGATATCATTTGAAGCGAGAGATGGCGACGTACATGAACATGTCTATTTCTGTGTTCTAGTCCATACTAAGAACTTGCTCTAACGTGACCTGATTTATATAACCAATAGCAACTGTGTGATTTATCCGCTGAAAGCTGCACAATATTAAATTGCAGAGTAGCACAAAAACAATAATTTTTTTTTTTATTTGAAATTTTCAGTTCTAAGACCATTTTTAATATTTTTTTTCAAATCACACATCCAAGCACTTTCCACCGCCTGCCGCTTCTACTTTGTAAAAAAAATATTGAATCCACCCTGAGTGAAGCAAAATGTGTGTACATCCTATACTACTAAAACTACTGCAACTTCCTCCGGTGTGTTCCCCTTTCAATCCTCACCTTCACCACCCAGGTAATCCACCTTCTCTTGTTCCTCTAACACCTTTCATTTTTGCCATTCCCTTCTGTGAGAGAACAGAATCCATTGTGTGTCTGTGGTCTCCATTTTGTCTTATAACTCCTGTGTCATGGTGATCGAATAATACTGATGGGCGGGGAAGTTTCACATTTCTATTCACGCCCGTAAAGTTTATATTGGCTCATATTTCGGAGGAAGCTTTTCCTTTGTCTGTGACACTTTTTAATCTTGAGCTCTATATTAGTAAACCAGAAATCCTGAGTACACCATACAAGACTGTGCTGTATTTATTTCCCAAGCTTTCATAAAACAAATCTTATTAATTTGGAGTTCAAAAGGCACAGCAGAGAGTGTATTTCACTCACACTTCCTTGGCTAACCATTAGCGAGGAATATATTAAAAATGCTGACCATGACATACAAGGCACATGTAACACGAGTCAACTGGTAAGGATCATCTTAATCAGCCACATGTTGTCCGCAGCCACAATTTGCCTAGGTCAGCTTCAATGTATATACTGTAAATGAGCAAAACGAAATTAATCGTATATAACAGGAATAATCTCCTTTTTCATGATTGCCATAGGCTGCCATTTTTCTCACACCTTCCCACCAATTGTGGGTCATCTTTTCTGTATTCTTACAGGATTTTCTCTTTTACATTTAGACCTCGGTCCCGGAGGCTTTAAGTCTCCCTCCGACACTCTCCCTGTGAGTCCAGGGTTTCAGACCACTTCAATTTACACTCTCTCCGAGAGCTAGTCAGCCGTTATCCAGGCACGTTCTATTTAAGGGCTATAACAAGGCCATCTTTCCCAGTGTCTACACTGCAAAGCTCAATTACTCCAGAACTATGCTTTCAAACCACTTTTAAGACCTACAAAGTAATCAGAACTTCGGGACAGTCCCAAAGGAATTTTCTGTACTTTCTACTAAACCCAGCTTCAGCTTCCCCTAGATTTATGAATAGAACTACGCTTGCCCACATTGATTTTCTACTGAGCTAATCCTTCTCGCATCCTCAGCTGACTCGCAGGCAAATGCTGGCTGTGTAATATAGCCAGCATCTGCTATTTCAGGCTCAGCTCTTGTGCCCGCATTATACATGGGCACCTTGTGATGTGTTGCTAAGTCATGGTGCTTAGAGGGGTTAAAGTTGGAGAAATATTTCATTTACACAGGATGAGCTTTATTGGTAGATTGAAAATCATCAGAACCAGATGTAAGATGTTGACTAGCACTCTGTTCTTGTGAAATGGCAATTCTCAAATAATAAAAGCAAGTATTTTACAGGTACGATTTAGCTGTAAAAAAAAAAAAAAGCAGGTCACATTCAAATCACAAGATGCACACGACTTACGTTAAGCTTTGGCGGCAGTTACTTTTACACCCAGGGTAACAGTGAATCAATTTATTTAGTTATTTTGAAGTTGTGTTTCCTATCTGTGTCTCATATCACATTTTATAAAGATAACCATTTAATGGGAAAAATATACAATAATGGTGAGCCTTACATTGCTCTTATGGAGCTCTCTACTATCCATGAAATAACACTTTTAAGGGCAAGCAGCCCAAAAAAAAGATGAATGATGACAGTTGGATTGGCGTCATGGTGCACCTTATGAGAAGAGTTCTAGCAACATTTGATTTTGGAACCGCACATAATGCCTCTGTTCTATTGCTTCTATGTTCTTGCAGTGGAGAGTCTCTTCATCTTTTCCTTTTGAGATTAAAAATGTTAGGAAATTTTAATTGGCTGTAATTCGATAAAACCTCTGCACAATGATGTCCTTTTTAAAAGACTTGTAACTCTTCATATTTTGCCCAGAATTACTTTAAAGCATACCTGCACTTTCAGGTAATCTTTCAGAATAAATTGTTGTATGTGCACATGAGGAATAAGATGATTTATGACAATTTTATGTCTTGAATTCTGCATTTTTCACAAACTTTCCTCTCTGCAGGCTCTCCCTAATATTCAGTTGTCTTTGAGCTAGTGGGTGGAGATTAGCTGCAATAATGTCTGCTATACACAAAACACAGATTGGATTTATACTCTTCTTTGCCTATGTAGCACAGGGGCTGAAGCAGCAGCAGGATGGAAGACAGTATATACCAGCAAAGATATCATTATACAGCAGTATTGAGCTGTGTGACTGTGAATCCAGCACTGGGTGACAGATAAAACTGTAGCACCCTGAGGGCTCGGCTGCTACAGGGGTATTGCACCTCAAACCAGAGGTGTGGTATTCCACTCCCGGGTAAGGATGGAGTGTGGACCAGGACTCAGTAGCTGCATGCACCACACACACCCCATTTCCGAGGGACAGCTCAACGGTGCTCCCACAAGATAGAAGTGCAGGCACGACAGCATCTGTCCCTGGCTGGAGTGGGGAGGGGAAAGTACACCCAGTGGTGTAGGAGCAGATAGGGGTGGGTCTCTGGGCATAGGTAGGAGCCCATTGGTTGCTAGTCACCTGGGCTCGGGTGTCAGAAGGAGGTATATAAGGTGGGCACCATCTTAGAACAGTGTTCAGTTCAGAGAGGAGGAGAAGAAGACAGGAGCTCAGCCAGAGAGGGCTGACAGGGAGCTGTGGCTCAGTCTGGGCCCAGCTCCAGAGGCAGGCCTAGAGTGGAGGCTAGAAACAGCAGAAAGAGAGAGGAGAAGGAACGGAAAGGAAAGTAAGAAAGGAACTGGAACAGAGGAGGAAGGAAGCAAGGAACACAGAGAAAGGCCCAGAGACACGAGGACAGAAGGAACCCCATATGCCCAGGAGATACAGGGTGAAGGGTTGGCAGAACAGGGTACCGGAACCCAAATTGGTGGAGGCAACAGATTCCTCAGCCAAAGACCGGAGGTTGTTACCACATCTTGGTGCGACCCCTCACTACATCCACCAGGAAGGCATACCATATAGGGTCAGGGACGCAGAGATCAGCATGCCCAGAGAAGGCCCGAGGGAGCTGAACAAAGGTGGGTCACTGGTGGGGACAGCCAGAGAAAGGAAAGGAAGGGAGCCCTGTGCCACGCTCTGGAATTGCCTGGGAGTTGGTCGAGTCCCTTGCCTGGTGAACGCAGCACGGCTCAGGCGGTCCCTCATGTGCACAAGTGACCAGAATAACAACCGTGAGTAAAGCTTTGGGAAACTGCAATTACAAGTCTCTGTGTTTCATCGCCGCACCAGCACCATTAGTACCGGGACACTCACACCATCACTCCCATCATTCACATTAGCTGCCCTGAGGCAATACTTCTCCCGTGGGGAGTTATCCCATACTCGGCTGCGCAAACATCAGCCTCAGCGGTCGGGCAGCGCAGCGGCGGTCCCCACTGACCGCAATCCACGGGTGGCGTAGTCGGATAATTACAATACCAATAGACTGCCACTGGTTTGACCGCCCTGGGCACGGACCGGGTCACCGCCACGGAGGACTAAAACCCCCAGCGATCCGGCTCCAGGTATCCCCCTGCACAGCACAGGCCCAGGGGGCGCGTCAACTTTTGGCGTAGTCGGCAGGATTTCGTGCCCGCAACCACCGGGTACTGCGTGCCTGAAAAAGACTTTTGTACATGTACCTTGAAAAGGAGTCTCCCGCCATTTCCAGAAGTTTCCTGCTGTCCGGAGTCGTTTCCCGCCATCCGGAGCCAATTCCCGCCGTCGGACGCCATCTTGGACCGTTTCCTGCCGTCTTCATCAGTTTTTCCCGCCCTGGCAGAGCGGACGCCATTATGTGCGCACCAAAGGACAGCAGGAGGCCACCTCCCATCGTGGGCCAGGTCCCAGAGTGGCGCCAAAGAAGGAGCCCGCCCCCACCAGCCATGAATGCAGCAGTGGAGATGTCCATCAGCGTGGGGGGGCTGCCCCTGAAGGTGATTGTCAGCAGATGCCCCCAAGACCAACCCCCATGGGGGCGGATAGGAAAGAAAACTGAGGAGCTGGGTGCGGTCTGGATCAGTCTGGACAGACCGCACCCGGAAATGGAGGAAGCGTCCAGCAGTGCCAACACCTTGGCCCGGAGCCTGCTGCAGGCCGCACCGCCATACGGCCTGGTGGAGATCCTGGCGCAGCTCCCCAGAGACCCGGAGCGTGCACAGGCTGCGCTGGAGGACTTGGACCAGAGGATGGTCCGGGCGCAGCAGAATGCGCTGGCCGAGTGGAGAAGAGAGATGGCCCGGCAGGCTGGAACCTTCCAGCAGGAGGCGCCACCCGCAACCTGGAGCACGCCTGCCTCTGAGGATGGTGCAGGAGGGACGAAGGCCGGAGACGACGCCGCGGAGGAGGCCACGGAGACCGAGGCAGGTAATGGGGACGCCACCACCCCAAGCCCTGGGAACACCAGCCTGCCTTCACCCTCCGTTGCGGGACCCGAAGCCCAGGGGACCGTACCTGACACCACGCCTCCACCGCCGCCAGCTAGGCCTCAGGCAGCAAGAACCGTCATCACGCCCCGCGCTGTGCCCTCTGAACCCGGGCGCCGTAAAGCAGGAGACGTCACAGGCCAGGACGCAAGGCCCAGCACGCCCGGGCGCCGCTGCCCCTCCAGCGCCCTCTTCCTCAACAGTGCCACCCCCAGGCCCAACCGGAAATTCCCCGGCCTGGTCGCAAGTAGAGATGAGCGTTGTTCTACTCGAACTGTTCGCCAATCTCAAATTCGAGCTGTTTTGGGCGGTGTTCGAGCCGTTCGGCGAACACGAACAATTTGAGAAAAATTCGGCTGTTCGAGGTTATGTTCGATAACTGTTCGTGCACCAAAATCATAACTGGATTTTTTCTCAGTAATGATGAAAATTAATGTTAATACGCAGTTTGAGTGTACAGCGGGGTGGGGGGAGGGGCAGGGGATGGATCTCTGCAGGAACAATGAAGATCTCCATTTTTTTTTCTCTTTCCCGCATTTGCAGTGGGGAGGTGCAATCTGTCAGCCTATCAGCAGCGCACACACGGAGCGAAGTGCTTTTTTTCACACAAGCAAGGGCATGTGTCATTGGCAGTGTATGTCACATGTCCTTGCCCTATAAGACCAAGCCATTTTCCCCGTCGCCACCATTTTCTCACTGCTGCAGCTGCGTGTTAGACGGCACCGCTGTTGCTGTGTGCGCTATACCTTGTTAATTTCAAGCCAATTTTCGCACAAATATACAGATAGCTTGGGAGTAGGGAATAGTTGTGATTGCAGTCCTTTTAAGGACTAGGATACAGCATTTCCTACGACTTTTATCAGGGAGGTCTGTGCTCTTAAATAGATAGGTTGTGGGAGTAAAGACTAATTGTAATTGGAGTCCTTTTCAGGACTAGGTTACATGAGTTCCTATCAGTTTTTGCCAGGCAGGTCTGTGCCAGTGCTGTGCAAGTTTTTTTCACAGCATTTGGCTGAATCTAGCAAAGCTAATCCTTTTTGGCCTATTGCAGAGTGTGTTAGTCAGTGGAGTAGCCTATCTGTGTTGCAAGATATAACACCTGTGTATAGAATACCAATTTTTTTACTGCACCTAGTGAAGTAAAATCTTTTGGGCATAGCATCATTCTATTAGTCCATCTATACTGACCTCCATCAGGTTGCAAACTGAATATAATTTTTTTCTGCATCTAGCTCTGAAAAAATATTTGGGCTTCTAGCAGTGTGTGGGACTTGGTCTATTAGTCCATCTATACTGACCTCCATCAGGTTGCAAATTAAAAATAATTTTTTTCTTCATTTAGCTCTGAAAAAATATTTGGGCTTCTAGCAGTGTGTGGGACTTGTTCTATTAGTCCTTCTATACTGACCTCCAGCAGGTTGCAAATTGAATATAATTTTTTTCTGCATCTAGCTCTGAAAAAATAGTTGGGCTTCTAGCGGTGTGTGGGACTTGGTCTATTAGTCCATCTATACTGACCTCCATCAGGTTGCAAATTAAAAATAATTTTTTTTCTGCATCTAGCTCTGAAAAAATATTTGGGCTTCTAGCAGTGTGTGGGACTTGGTCTATTAGTCCATCTATACTGACCTCCATCAGGTTGCAAATTAAAAATAATTTTTTTCTGCATCTAGCTCTGAAAAAATATTTGGGCTTCTAGCAGTGTGTGGGACTTGGTCTATTAGTCCATCTATACTGACCTCCATCAGGTTGCAAATTAAAAATAATTTTTTTCTTCATTTAGCTCTGAAAAAATATTTGGGCTTCTAGCAGTGTGTGGGACTTGTTCTATTAGTCCTTCTATACTGACCTCCAGCAGGTTGCAAATTGAATATAATTTTTTTCTGCATCTAGCTCTGAAAAAATAGTTGGGCTTCTAGCGGTGTGTGGGACTTGGTCTATTAGTCCATCTATACTGACCTCCATCAGGTTGCAAATTAAAAATAATTTTTTTCTGCATCTAGCTCTGAAAAAATATTTGGGCTTCTAGCAGTGTGTGGGACTTGGTCTATTAGTCCATCTATACTGACCTCCATCAGGTTGCAAATTAAAAATAATTTTTTTCTGCATCTAGCTCTGAAAAAATATTTTGGCTTCTAGCGGTGTGTGGGACTTGGTCTATTAGTCCATCTATACTGACCTCCATCAGGTTGCAAATTAAAAATAATTTTTTTCTGCATCTAGCTCTGAAAAAATATTTGGGCTTCTAGCAGTGTGTGGGACTTGGTCTATTAGTCCATCTATACTGACCTCCATCAGGTTGCAAATTAAAAATAATTTTTTTCTGCATCTAGCTCTGAAAAAATATTTGGGCATCTAGCGGTGTGTGGGACTTGGTCTATTAGTCCATCTATACTGACCTCCATCAGGTTGCAAATTAAAAATAATTTTTTTCTGCATCTAGCTCTGAAAAAATATTTGGGCTTCTAGCAGTGTGTGGGACTTGGTCTATTAGTCCATCTATACTGACCTCCATCAGGTTGCAAATTAAAAATAATTTTTTTCTTCATTTAGCTCTGAAAAAATATTTGGGCTTCTAGCTGTGTGTGGGACTATTTGTATTAGTCCATCTATACTGACCTCCATCAGGTTGCAAACTGAATATATTTTTTTATGCATCTACCTCTGAAAAAATATTTGGCCTTCTAGTAGTGTGTCGGACTTTCTCTATTAGTCCATCTATACTGACCTCCATCAGGTTGCAAATTAAAACTAATTTTTATCTGCATCTACAGTACCTCTGAAAAAATATTTGGGCTTCTAGCTGTGTGTGGGACTATTTGTATTAGTCCATCTATACTGACCTCCATCAGGTTGCAAATTCAAAATAATTTTTTTCTGCATCTAACCCAGCCAATAGTTTTGGCCTAATACCACAGTTTGGCCACTCAGCTCTGCTCGGTTACCATCCATTGTTTTTTTGTGCAAACAACTCCAGAGTTGTGAATTAGTTAACCACCAAAATGAGTGGAAAAAGGCCTGCTGCTGGTGGAAAGGGGAATAGGCGTGTTGGGAAGGGGAAAAAAGGTTGTGTCCGTGGGGTAGGTGTTAAAGCAACAGTAACATCTGCAGAAGAAAGACCATCTTCCAGCCAAACTAAAATGTCTACTTCTTTTAGCGGACAATGTGATAAGATCCCTTTCTTACGGCCACGCCAATCGCTACAAATTCCAGATCAGGCACAAAAACAGCAGGTGCTTCAACGGATATCAAGTGCTCCTTTAAGTGGGCTCTCCTCCACATCAACTTCAACATCACAAATACTCCAGTCCTCAAAGGTGTCACCCAAATCGCACTTGCTTCCTCACAGCTCCCAAATCTCCAGCTGCCCGTCTGAGTATGAGGTAGAACAGATGGTTGAGTCTGCAGAGCTGTTTACTCATACTATAGCCTGGGAATCAGAGGTCGACTCCAGCGCTTCTGTGAATCCAGACGAGGAAATGATCTGCACTGATGCCCAGAATCTTTATGAGTCGGATCCAGGACCAGACGCAGAAGGTTCTGACCATAATGTAGACCCTCATTCCCAAACTGTAACTCCTGTTGGTGGAGACAATGAGGAAGACGATGATAAGACTCAAATACCTGATTGGAGCGACAACTTTAGTTTTTTGTCAGGGCAGGAACAGGTTGGCTCTGAGGACGACGGGTGTGATAACGCACAGGGTGATGATGATGAGGTCGGAGATCCCACTTACTGTCAACCCACAGTCAGCCAAGAGATGAGGTCAGCAGAGGAGGTGGAGGAAGATGCTAGTGACGACGAGGTCAGGTTGCGCCTTCCTGGACAGAGACGTAGTACTGGAAGCACGTCAACAACTGCATCCTCAAACACAACTCTGCCTCTCTCCACAAGTCGTGGTGGCTCTTCAGGTCGCATGGGTGCTAAGCCTTGCATAGCCTGGGCATTTTTTCAGATCGATAAAGATGACCCAACTCGTGTTATCTGTAACATTTGTCAGCAAAAGCTAAGTAGAGGCCAAAAAATACATAGTTTGATTGTGCATGAACCGGCACATGGACATGAAGCATAAGTTGCAGTGGGAAGCTCAGTGTGCTACAATGCGGCCTAGCCGGCCGGGCCAATCACCGTCTGCCATATCTTGTGCATCCGCGGCCTCTTCATCCTCTGTGACTGGGGGAACAGCAGTCACACCTGTTTTGGGGCGCAGACCTGCCACCTCTTTACCCGCAACAGCCAGCGTGATTGGCAGGTCATCATTTTCTTTGGAGGTGGTAACACCAGCTGGTGTTGAGCGCTGTCCGACATCGATAGCACCACCTTTGGATCAAGGCAACCTAACATGTCCGCCTGCATCTTCCTCACAGACCGGCAGTTTGCCGGGGACACCCTTATCAACCCCGTCTAAGCACAATAGCCAGCCCTCGGTCCCTCAGATGTGGACAAGTAAAAGACCATTTCCTCCTAGCCATGAGAAAGCTAAGAGGTTGAATTTCACCATCTGCAAGCTCTTGGCTACAGAAATGCTGCCTTTCCGCCTGGTGGACACAGAGGATTTTCGAGACCTTATGTCCGTCGCAGTGCCCCAGTACCAGATGCCCAGTCGGCACTACTTCTCAAAGAAAGGTGTGCCTGCGCTCCACCAGCATGTCGCACACAACATCACCGCTTCTTTGAGAAACTCTGTGTGTGACAGGGTGCATTTCACCACAGACACTTGGACGAGTAGGCATGGACAGGGGCGTTACATGTCGCTGACTGGGCACTGGGTAACTATGGTGACAGCAGGACAAGGGGCTGCTGTCCAAGTCTTGCCGTCCCCACGAGTTGTGCGTCAATCCTCTTTATGTCAAAGTTCCTCCACTGCTTCTGCCTCCTCAACCTCCTCTCGGTCTTCCACCTGCACCCAAAGCCTGTCTGGTCATGCCACAAGCTTTCTAACTGCGCAGAAGGGATCCTGCACACCTCCTTACTATGCTGGCAGTAGGGCTCAACGTCATCAGGCGGTTTTTACATTGAAATGTCTGGGAAATGTGAGTCACACAGCTGAGGAGTTGTGGTCAGCTCTGGAGAACCAATTTCATGAATGGTTGTCTCCACTGGACCTGAAACCAGGGAAGGCCGTGTGCGACAATGCTGCAAACCTGGGTGCGGCCCTTCGCCGGGGCAATGTCACACACGTGCCTTGTATGGCTCACGTGTTGAACCTGGTTGTCCAGCAATTTTTAGCCCACTATCCCAGACTAGATGGCCTTCTGCAGAGGGCACGGTCGCTGTGTGCTCACTTCCGCCGTTCGCATCCCGCAGCTCAGCGACTTACATCTCTACAGAAGTCGTTGGGCCTGCCACTTCACCGGCTAAAATGCGATGTGCCTACCCGGTGGAATTCAACTCTGCACATGTTGCAGCGACTGTGGCAGCACCGACAAGCCCTGGTGCAATACGTTCTGACGTATAGCCTGGGCCAACGAGATTCAGAGGTGGGGCAAATCACGCTGGAGGAGTGGTCTCAGATCAGGGACCTATGCACCCTTCTGCACAGTTTTGAAATGGCGACGAAGATGTTTAGTGCTGACGATGCCATTATCAGCATGACTATTCCGGTGATTTACATGCTGGAGCACATGTTAAACAGAATTCGGAGTCAGGTGGTGGCACAAGAGGAGGTGGAGGAAGTAGAGGAGGAGGAGTTGTATGCGGAAGGGCTAACATCTGCAAGGTCCAGACGGTCGGCAGCACCAAGGCGGCAGGCATGTGAGGGTGGGGGAGATGGTTTTACCAGGGAGCATGGTAGCAGCCAAACTAGTGAGGAAGGTGCAGGAGCCCAGGAAGAAGTGGAGGACGAACTGATGGAAGACTCATCAGATGAGGGAGACCTTGATCACATTTCTGTTGTGCGAGGTTGGGGGGAGAGGACAGAGGAAGGAAGCATGATTGTTACCTCGCCACCAACACAACAGGGACTTGGTGCTCCTGGATGCGCAACACACATGAGTGCCTTCTTGCTGCACTACCTGCAACATGACCCTCGAATTGTGAGAATTAGAAATAATCCTGACTACTGGGTTGCCACACTGTTAGATCCCCGGTACAAAAGTAAATTTGCAGAAATTATTCCTGCCATAGAAAGGGATGCACGCATGCAGGAGTATCAGCAGAGACTGTTGCAGAATCTTACATGTGCTTTTCCACAAAATACCAGTGGTGCACGTAGTGAATCTCACAGTTCCAACTTGCCAACCGTGGGACCGTCAAGTGTTCAGCACTCAAACCGTAACAGAACCACAGTATCTGCTGGTAACATCAATTTTGCGGAATCATTTCACCACTTTTTTAGCCCATCCTTTGCAAGGCCACAGGAGACAAGAAGTCTGACACATAGTCAACGCCTAGAGACGATGGTACAGGAGTATCTCCAAGTAAACATTGAAGCCACGACTGTGTCACTGGACCCTTGCTCTTTTTGGGCTTCCAATCTGGATAAATGGCCGGAGCTAGTCACTTACGCCTTGGAGATCTTGTCATGCCCCGCAGCCAGCGTTCTGTCTGAACGTGTGTTCAGCGCTGCTGGTGGTGTGCTGACAGATAAGCGCACGCGGCTCTCCACTGATAATGTAGACAGACTCACGTTCATAAAGATGAACAAATCATGGATCCGAAACGGCTTTTCTACCCCTGTGTCATCCTGGGGAGAGTAAAAGCTTGATGATTGGTTAAAATCACCCTACCAACCGTTTTAAGCTTTCAAATTACTAATCATGTTTATCTGTATCTTGACTGGAAAATAATTTGGGCTTTGTAGCAGTGTGCAGCACTGATCCTATTAGGCCATCTATACTAAAGCTTCACCAGATTTAAAATTAAAAATAATTTTTAGCTACATCTAGCCCGGAAAATAATTTTGGGGCTCCGAGATGCGCAAGGCACATAAGTGCCTTCTTGCTGCACTACCTGCAGCATGACCCTCATATTGTCAGAATTCGAAGTAATCATGACTACTGGGTTGCCACACTCTTAGATCACCCAAACTTTTCGATCAACCT
The DNA here is from genome assembly GCF_046119375.1 of Phyllobates terribilis. Taxonomy (NCBI): domain Eukaryota; kingdom Metazoa; phylum Chordata; class Amphibia; order Anura; family Dendrobatidae; genus Phyllobates; species Phyllobates terribilis. The sequence continues at coordinate 1,431,996 of NW_027362991.1, forward strand.
TTTCATTTTAATAAAGACCAAAAAAATGGTCATTTTTGAAATTATAAGCATTAGCAGGTTGTTAGAAACTGAAATCAAACAGTTTTCAACTCAAAACTTTATTCTAGGTGATGTTACATTTTCACATAGGACCCCTTGTTCGAAAGGAGCTTCTGAACTCTCTCGTCCATTGAATTTGTCAGGTTTTGGATGGTTTCTGCTTCAATTGTTTTGCATGAGGACAGAATACCCTCCCAGAGCTGTTGCTTAGATGTGAACTGCCTCCCGCCATCATAGACACTCCTTTTAATGATGCTCCAAAGGTTCTGAATGGGGTAGAGGTCAGGGGAGCATGGGGGTCACACCATAAGTTTGTCCCCTTTTATGCCCATATCAGCCAGAGATGCAGATGTTTTATGTGCAGCATGAGATGGTGCATTATCATGCAGAAAAATGATCTTGCTGTGAAATACACGGTTCTTCTTCTTGAACCATGGCAGGAAGTGCTGTTTGAGAAAATCCACATACATTATGGAGTTCATCTTTAGCGCCTTCAGGGATCCTAAAGGGGCCGACAATCTCTCTCCCCATGATTCCAGCCCAAAACATTACTCCACCTCCTCCTTGTTGGCGCTGTAGCCGTGTTTGCGTGGGGTGTCCATCAACCAGCCATCCTCCACTCCATCCATCTGGACCATCGAGCGCTGCACGACACTCATCCGTGAACAAAACAGTTTTGAAATCAGTCTTCATGTAATGTTTGGCCCACTGGAGCCGTTTCTGCTTGTGTGAAGTGGATAGAGGAGGTCGACAGGATGGCGCATGCACAGCTGCAAACCTCTGAAGGACCCTGCATCTTGTTGTTCGGGGGACGTTGGAGGCACAAGCAGCTTCAAAAACTTGTCTGCTGCTATGACAAGGCTTTTTTGCCGCTGCTCTTTCAACCTGACGTAATTGCCTGTAGGAAAGAGTCCTCAATTTGCCCTTATCAGCACGCACACGTGTGTACTGTGAATCAGCTACATACTTCTTGATTGCCAAGACACTTCATCCTGATCATCGCACAATGTTGATTGTAGTCATGCCTTGACCTAAACACTCCACAATTTGTTGCTTCTCAGCAGCCGACACATCCTTTTTCTTTCCCATTTTGGCAGAAAATGTAGGCTGCTTAATAATGTGAGAGAGCCTTCTTAAGTAGTCTTGCCTTTCATTGGACACACCTGCCAAACTAATTAGCACAGGTGTCTGCAATTGCTTACAGTGATATAAAGAGCCCTGACACACATCACCATCAATGAGTTTAACTGACAAACAAACAAATTCTTCCCTTATCACTCCTAAACACTTTTTGTATAATAATTTGGAACGCAGTGTACATGTGCTTTTCCACAAAACACCAGTGGTTCACGTAGTGAATCTTACAGTTCTAACTTGCCAACCGTGGTCTGTATGGAGTTGTTCAATAAAGGGCCCAAAATTAAGATAACATAGATGGGAGAGGTCTCTATGAATAGGAATTCCTAAGTATTTGATACCCTGTGAGGGCCAGGCAAAGGGAAAGTTGGACTGGATGGAATCCTATATGGATTTGGGGAGGGAGACATCGAGGGCCTCAGACTTCGCTGCATTGATTTTAAAATTTTACCATGTAACAAAGTGATCTATTTCAGCCATAACAGCATGGATGGATATATGTGATTGAGTGATATATACTAGGACATCATCAGCAAATAGAGAGCACTTGTACTCGGTGCCTCCCACCTCAATCCACCTAATATTGGGGTTATGGCGAATTGATGAGAGCAGGTGCTCCGTCACTAGGATGTATAAGAGAGGGGACAGAGGACATCACTGCCTTGTCCCATTGGTGATTGTGAAAGGTGATGAAAATGTTCTGACGCACCCCCTGGGCCTTGGGACACCCGGAGCCGGACCCTTTTTGGTGGATGCTGGTGGTTGTAGTCTTCGTGGCGGCGGCCCGGTTCCGTGGCTCAGGGCGGTCAAACCAGTGGCGGAACTATTTATGTGGTTTTCATGTTTAAATGTCCGACTACGCCACCCGTGGATTGCGGTCAGAGTGAACCGCCGCTACAGGGCAGACCACTGAGGCTGGTGTTGTGGGTGCAGCAGAGCGTAGCATAACTCCCCACGGGAGGAGTGTAGCCTCAGGGCAGTGTATGCGGAGGATGGGGGTGATGGTGCAGGGCAGCAGCAGTAACGACACGGAGTCAGTGATGCAGTTCAGGGCCTTTACTCACAGTTCTTATTATCCAGACCACGTCTGCAGGTAACGGCTGCCCACGTCGTACTGTGCTCACCAGGTGAGGGGCTCAGACAACTCCCAGATAACTTTGGAGCACTTCACAGGACCCCCTTTGTGTGTCCTTTGTCTGGCCTTTCTTACCAACACTTCTGTCCGGCTGCCTCGGGCCTCCTCTTGGTAAACTTGGCGCCAGTTTCCCTGACCCTATGTGGTGCCTTCCTAGCGGGTGTAGCGAGGGGCTGCGCCACATAAAATGTCAGAGCCTCCGGTTTCTAGCTGAGGGTCGTTTCCTGCCTCCACTAGTTCGGGGACCGGTCTCCCCCTTTGGCCTGACCCCTCCACGCAGGTGGATTCGGGCGTGCGGTGGCGACTCGCCCGTCCGCACCCCTGGGATCCCTTCATTCCTCGTTCCTGGAGCCTTCTCCGCTCCTCTTCCTTCCTTCTCCCTCTTCCAGGCCTGGGCCTCTGTTACTAGGCCCGCCTCCGGAGCAGAGCTCATGCAGAGCCCCTGCTCCCTGCCACTTCTGCTCAGACTTCTCTGCACTGAACTAAGATGGTGCCCACCTTTTATACTCCCTTCTCAATGCACCCAGGAACTGCTTCCTCCCTGCTCCTGCACTACAGGGTTCCCCTTCCTCAGTGTTCCCTCCCCCCACTCCAGCCAGGGACAGGGACTGTCGTGCCCATCTCAGGGGCATATTGGTCGCCCTGCCCCACGGCAATGTGGTGTAATGCATGCAGGTGTCGGGTCCTGATCCACACTCCATCCTTACCTGAGAGTGAGATATCACACCTCTGGGTGAGGTGCAATACGTCTGTAGCAACCGAGCCCTCAGGGTGCTACAGTTCCATTTATCTTCAGCCTAGGTGACGTATTGCGATACAGGGCCGTGATTTTGGCTATAAAAGGGTCCCCTAGACCCCTACCCCAAGCTTTTTAAGAGAATCATATATGGCGTGCCAGGAGACTCTATGGAATGCTTTCTCAGCATCCAACGAGAGTATCTAATTACAAATTTTTAACTGCATCTAGCCCAGGAAATACTTTGTGCCTAGTAGCAGTGTCTGCTAGTGAGCGGATTATCCCGGCTGTTAAGCAAGCTGCACCACCTGTAGTTTAGACACTTAATTTTTTCAAAGGAAATGCTTCGGGACCATGGGATACTTAGTGAAGAGCATCAGGAGGCACCCCAAGGCATAGGGGCTCGGACTGGCAGTAGGATGCCTTGCGGTGGACAGCCGAGCTCGATCCTTATAAAAGCTTTTTAACTGCAGCAGCTTTAGTGGACGCTACTGGAGCTGGAATTACCGCGGCTGCTGGCATGAGACTTGCCCTCCAATAGATCCTTGTAAATGGATTTAAAGTGTATTCATTCAAATTAGAGAGACAATTTAAATTAAAAAGCTTAGAGCTGCCTCCACCACAGGGGGGCTCGCTCGACCCACCAGCGGACAGGCACCAGTATTGGGAGAGGGGGGCTGGCCGTCAGGGTTCACCGCGGCTCTGGCACAAACCCGGCGACACGGAGGTGGCACGGGCAGGAGCGGACTGGCCGTGTCGGCTTCTCACTTTTTGGATTTTAGAAGGGCATGACATGCCTATATCTGTGTCTCCCCCTCCTTTTACTCCTCCACCTCTTTTATTTTCGCATGACTATATGTACTTGTCACTTTTCCATGTGTTAGTTATGTCTTCTGAGCAGTTTGTCAGCTTTTGGACACCTTTGAAGGTGTTTTCTATGTGTTTCTATGTGTTTTTGTTTGCCTGCCATTGGTTTTAACGGTGTTCGAAGGTGTTCGACGAACAGTTCGACGAACAGTTCGGCGAACACACGGGTGTTCGACGAACCGAACCGAACTCGAACACTACGGGGGTGGCTCAACACTAGTCGCAAGGCCGAGTGCCAAGAGGGCCCGGACGGGTCTGAAGACTATGAGGAAGGAGCATCAGGAGGACACCGTTACCAGTGAACGGTAAAGTGGAACTGTATATAGTTACCCGTAAGGGTATGAGAACTTGCTGAAACTGTTAAATGATTGAAGTGTGGTCCCCGTTGGGACTAGTGTGGAGTTATTAAAGGGACTGTTACCTGTGTGCCCCTAATCCCTAACCAGGCTGAGGACTGTGAGCAGCCACTCCCTTATCCCCACTGGCCGAGGACTGAGAGCGGCCATCCTGTAAATAGTTGCGCTTCCTAAAGCGCCCCCTACTGGTTTTATACAAGAACCGCAACGTCTACCTCAAGGCGGATTAAATGGACTGTTGCACCTTTTCCTGGTCGCAAGTTGCACAGCAGCCAGAGTTCAAGAATCTGCTTGAAAATGTTTTACTTGAAAATGTTTTTGTTTAAGAATGTCTTATGCTGAAAAAGTTTCATATGCTGCTAAAGGAGTTTATAGTATTCTATATGTGTGTGAAGAAAGTCTTATAATGTTTTACGATGTTTATACCAGTAACGTTTAAAGGGAAAAGAGTACCTCCCATAAAGGGATGGGTTAATTGTTGAATGTCTTATATGCGAATGCATTCTAAAAATTTTGTATGTTGAAAATTGTTTTATTCTTTTCCAGCCCGAGGACGTGCTGTGATTTACCAGGGGGGAATGTAGCACCCCGAGGGCTCGGCTGCTACAGGGGTATTGCACCTCAAACCAGAGGTGTGGTATTCCACTCCCGGGTAAGGATGGAGTGTGGACCAGGACTCAGTAGCTGCATGCACCACACACACCCCATTTCCGAGGGACAGCTCAACGGTGCTCCCACAAGATAGAAGTGCAGGCACGACAGCATCTGTCCCTGACTGGAGTGGGGAGGGGAAAGTACACCCAGTGGTGTAGGAGCAGATAGGGGTGGGTCTCTGGGCATAGGTAGGAGCCCATTGGTTGCTAGTCACCTGGGCTCGGGTGTCAGAAGGAGGTATATAAGGTGGGCACCATCTTAGAACAGTGTTCAGTTCAGAGAGGAGGAGAAGAAGACAGGAGCTCAGCCAGAGAGGGCTGACAGGGAGCTGTGGCTCAGTCTGGGCCCAGCTCCAGAGGCAGGCCTGGAGTGAGGCTAGAAACAGCAGAAAGAGAGAGGAGAAGGAACGGAAAGGAAAGTAAGAAAGGAACTGGAACAGAGGAGGAAGGAAGCAAGGAACACAGAGAAAGGCCCAGAGACACGAGGACAGAAGGAACCCCATATGCCCAGGAGATACAGGGTGAAGGGTTGGCAGAACAGGGTACCGGAACCCAAATTGGTGGAGGCAACAGATTCCTCAGCCAAAGACCGGAGGTTGTTACCACATCTTGGTGCAACCCCTCACTACATCCACCAGGAAGGCATACCATATAGGGTCAGGGACGCAGAGATCAGCGTGCCCAGAGAAGGCCCGAGGGAGCTGGACAAAGGTGGGTCACTGGTGGGGACAGCCAGAGAAAGGAAAGGAAGGGAGCCCTGTGCCACGCTCTGGAATTGCCTGGGAGTTGGTCGAGTCCCTTGCCTGGTGAACGCAGCACGGCTCAGGCGGTCCCTCATGTGCACAAGTGACCAGAATAACAACCGTGAGTAAAGCTTTGGGAAACTGCAATTACAAGTCTCTGTGTTTCATCGCCGCACCAGCACCATCAGTACCGGGACACTCACACCATCACTCCCATCATTCACATTAGCTGCCCTGAGGCAATACTTCTCCCGTGGGGAGTTATCCCATACTCGGCTGCGCAAACATCAGCCTCAGCGGTCGGCAGCGCAGCGGCGGTCCCCACTGACCGCAATCCACGGGTGGCGTAGTCGGACAATTACAATACCAATAGACTGCCACTGGTTTGACCGCCCTGGGCACGGACCGGGTCACCGCCACGGAGGACTAAAACCCCCAGCGATCCGGCTCCGGGTATCCCCCTGCACAGCACAGGCCCAGGGGGCGCGTCAAAACAATTATTACAAAGCACTCTTGCCTTCTCCTCCACCCTGTCATGTTTTGAGGCAGATTAATTTTAGCTGATTTACACAGTCAATGAAGAATTCAAGGGGCAGAGTAGAGGGTGGGGGGGGGGGTGGCTAATAAGTGGAGATATATTTTTCTTATCTAAGAAACTTTTGTCATATATTTTATTTTCTTGTACTCTTGATTTATGTGAAGTTTGTTGAAAGGACTGTGACTATAGAAGGGTAACCTCAGCAAATTAACACCTTGCGTATAAAAAAGAAGTATAAAGTAATAGACTGTTTAATTTGTATGAATTAATTTGTTTTAAGCAATTAATGTCACTGTTACATACTCCTCATTGCCCCGATGCCATCCTCTTTGATCTGCTAGCTGGTGCAGACTGTGGTAGCAATGCCATCGGTCAGGCATCTAATTGCTGTGCAGGGCTGTGGAGTCAGGAGTTATGAAGGTGTAATGGTTTTGGATAGAGTCAAACTTCAAAACAAAAATATTAAATACTATGCATTTGTATTATCATATGATTTAATTTTTGGCTACCTTAAATTTGTTGCAATAATTATGTATGATCTGTGAAGGAGACAAAGTAGTAGCTGGAGTTGTAAAAGGTTATTCTGTTATTAAATTGGTATAGTTAAACAGCATGAAAACAAGCAAGTTTGCAACTTACTTCTTTTTTTTCTATTTGCTTTCATTCTTCTGCTGTGGGAGCTTTTGTCTTACATTGTTTAAAGCTTTAGACACATCAACCAATGAATAATAGATGATTAAATTTTATTAAAGAGTTGAATTAAAAATCCCAATGACAGAACGGGAAAGGGAATAAAATAAGATCCGAAAGAGACATACGCAAGGGGAAAATAATGACTGACTCCATCCATATGGATTATAATAACATAGAAAGGATGGCAGTGGATATAGATGACAAATGTAGGTGGGATGAAATCTATATAAATAAATAAATAAGTAAAGTGCACAATACAAATATACTGATAATATATATGACCATAAATTATTAATGATATGAATAAATGAATATACAAAATATATTTCAATATAATAAATACAAAACAATAAATGGTATAATATATTAAATAAGTGAAGTATACAAAAAGTTATATAAAGTGCATACTAGTATATTAATCCATTCAAAGAATAGCCAACTACATATGAATACCACTAGTAATCACTCAGTGGGTGAAAAACAGTCAAGAGGGTGCATATGAAATCATGTAAGCACATGTACTAACCCGAGCTATGTCTCACATCCGACGCGCGTTTCGCTGTTGCTTTCTCAAGGATATAATGAGACTGAATGAATCAGGACATATATATAAATGTAGAGCAAGTAGCTCATTATTATGGACCGGTGGTACATGAGGAGGAGCTGTGCAGATCATGCATGATCGTGTCGGCGCGGCCTCCCCCCAGAGAGACGCGTCTCCATAGAGCGCGGCTGTCCAGGATGAGGCGGCGCCGGCGTGCGTGTCAGCTTGGAGCGCAAGAGAAAAGAAACCGGAAATGACGTTGAACAAGGTAACGCTATGATAGGACGAAGCAGCGCCAACGTGCGTGTCGGCTTGGAGCGCAAAAGAGGAGGAACCGGAAGTGACATTAGTGTAACGCTATGAATGAGAGGAATCCCAATCGTATTACTAGGAGGAAAACAGTGAAGAAATAATAAGTGTGGGCAAATGTGAAAAGTGAAGAGAGTGAAGCAAAGGTACAAATAAATCAGTCCATAAGTACATAAATACATAAGCATGAAGCTAAAAGATATATATATATATATATATATATATAGATAAATATGGAAATATATGTAAAAATATGTAAAAACATATATATAATGTACATATAAAACAATATGGTGATAAATTCACCAAAATCCCTATCCACATTTGACATCTCCAAGAAGGCTATTACTGCCCTGATCCCATCATCATGGCGAATAGACGTGTAGAGGGATTCGACGTCACATGTAACTAAAACAACACTCCCATCCACCTGAATTCCATCAATTTTCTTCAGAAAGTCTGAAGTATCTTTTAGATATGACGGTAGGGTTTCCACAATGGGACGTAAGGTATAATCAATTAGTTTACAAACGGATTCACAATAGTTGTCGACACCAGATACGATGGGCCTACCTGGAGGATTAATGAGGTCCTTATGGGTCTTAGGGAGGATGTAAAATGTTGAAATCAATGGATCTTTTGGTCTTAATGAGTCTTATAATTTTGCTCCTTTTCTTTGATCAACTTGTGTGCGCTTCATTTATTGGTTCTTATATACATTTATTTATGTTTTATTTGTTCTTAATGCCCCCCTTTTTGTATATTTTTTTTCTAGTTTCCTTGTTCTATCCGAAGGTTTTTCTTGGTGGTTCGTGATCATTGTGTGATTTTTAGTGAAAACACCGGACCAACGCTCTCTAAGCTTCTGTGATGATGGAACCGCTTTCTACACATACTCTTTACATTTTACACTTATGTATTACTTCAGTCATATGACTTATTATATGTTCACTACATGTTTTATATGTACATTATATATATTTTTACATATTTTTACATATATTTCCATATTTATCTATATATATATATATATATCTTTTAGCTTCATGCTTATGTATTTATGTACTTATGGACTGATTTATTTGTACCTTTGCTTCACTCTCTTCACTTTTCACATTTGCCCACACTTATTATTTCTTCACTGTTTTCCTCCTAGTAATACGATTGGGATTCCTCTCATTCATAGCGTTACACTGTCTAATGTCACTTCCGGTTCCTCCTCTTTTGCGTTCCAAGCCGACACGCACGTTGGCGCTGCTTCGTCCTATCATAGCGTTACCTTGTTCAACGTCATTTCCGGTTCCTTTTCTCTTGCGCTCCAAGCTGACACGCACGCCGGCGCCGCCTCATCCTGGACAGCCGCGCTCTATGGAGACGCGTCTCTCTGGGGGGAGGCCGCGCCGACACGATCATGCATGATCTGCACAGCTCCTCCTCATGTACCACCGGTCCATAATAATGAGCTACTTGCTCTACATATATATATATGTCCTGATTCATTCAGTCTCATTATATCCTTGAGAAAGCAACAGCGAAACGCGCGTCGGATGTGAGACATAGCTCGGGTTAGTACATGTGCTTACATGATTTCATATGCACCCTCTTGACTGTTTTTCACCCACTGAGTGATTACTAGTGGTATTCATATGTAGTTGGCTATTCTTTGAATGGATTAATATACTAGTATGCACTTTATATAACTTTTTGTATACTTCACTTATTTAATATATTATACCATTTATTGTTTTGTATTTATTATATTGAAATATATTTTGTATATTCATTTATTCATATCATTAATAATTTATGGTCATATATATTATCAGTATATTTGTATTGTGCACTTTACTTATTTATTTATTTATATAGATTTCATCCCACCTACATTTGTCATCTATATCCACTACCATCCTTTCTATGTTATTATAATCCATATGGATGGAGTCAGTCATTATTTTCCCCTTGCGTATGTCTCTTTCGGATCTTATTTTATTCCCTTTCCCGTTCTGTCATTGGGATTTTTAATTCAACTCTTTAATAAAATTTAATCATCTATTATTCATTGGTTGATGTGTCTATTTTTAGGTTTAGATTTGTAATTGACACATAAACATTTAATATATTTTTGCTTTATTAAGCTAATTTTTTTGTGATTGTTTAAAGCTTGTTGCCAAGGGGACTAACCACCATAGGATGGCTAAACATGTGTAATAGTTAGATTCATCGCTGGGGTCTGATTTCTAAGATCCCAGTCATGCCTCTTCAGCTCAAGGGAGCACCTAATTTGCATATTTGAAAAAGGAGGATTTCAGGTCAAACAGAGCAATGGATGCTAATGACGCGCCCCCCTGGGCCTGTGCTGCTGCTGCTGTGCAGGGGGAATACCCGGAGCCGGATCGCTGGGGGTTGTAGTTCTCCGTGGCGGTGACCCGGTCCGTGCCCAGGGCGGTCAAACCAGTGGCAGTCTATTTGTATTGTAATAAGTGTCCGACTACGCCACCCGTGGATTGCGGTCAGTGGGGACCGCCGCTGCGCTGCCGACCGCTGAGGCTGATGTTGGTTGCGCAGCCGAGTATGGGATAACTCCCCACGGGAGGAGTATTGCCTCAGGGCAGCTAATGTGAGAAGATGATGGGAGTGATGGTGTGAGGGTCCCAGTGCTAATGGTGCAGGAGCGGCAAGGAATCACAGAGACGTGAGGTGCAGTTCAGGGTCTTTACTGATGGTACAAGGCAGACCCTCCCGGGAGTACTGGCTAGTATAAGGGGCCTGGTCAGTCTGCGAGCAAGCAGGAGTTCCCCTGGCCAGGTGGAGTTGTAGGCCTCCCCGTTTATCTGCACTCTTCCTGGCTACCTTGCTGTCAGCGGTTACAAGTAGCCCACGTCCCTGAGTATACCGTGTGGTGCTCACCCGTATGGCTGGTGACTTGGGGCCTTCTGTTAGCCTCCGCTCCTGGATGGCGGCGCTGGTCCCTTCTCTGTGACTGAGCCTCCGGGCTTCTATGGCCAGAGGACCTGGAATCCCCTGCCGGCTGGTTTCTGCTGCTGGGTGTATATCAGTCCCCACAGCCTCGGACTCCTGTGTCCGGTTTTAGTGTCTTCGTCCAGGGCGAACTCTGCTCAGCTCCAGCCCCTGGACTTCTGCTACTGCTCCTACAGAGCTCCTGTTCTCACTTTCCCTCTCCAGGCTCTGACTGCTCTAATCCCGCCCCAGACCCAGTTTATAAGGGCAGATTCCTCCCCTCCCAGGTCTGGGTGGGCCGTGTTGCATGTTTAGGGCTCCTGACCAGAGAAACCTCCCACTTGCTCTCAGACATAATATCTCTATTACTGTGGCAACCAGACCCCTGGGGTGTCACATTCCCCCCTAGTAAATTTTAGTACTCCGGGACTAAACACATTTTTTAAAGAAACATAAATACAAGGTATAACAATAATACAATAACATATTCACAAGAAACTTTAGTCTGTAGAGGTCACGGCGTTTCCGTGACCGGGTGTCCATATCACCCAAGGTGAAGTTTATGAAACAAAGGGGGTGTCCATGTCACCCAACAAGGCGAAGTCTTGGCACAGAATAGGGGACCTGTCCAAAGCAAACCCCTTGCGTTGTCCTTGGGCGTGGCTGCAAGGGTAGACTAACTACTTTGGGCCGCAAGGAGGCCACGCCAGACAGGTTTTCTCTTCCGCGGCCGTCTTCACAAGAGGCACCAAGGTGCAACTATCTACAAAACTGTTCCGGTTATCCAGTGTCCATAACCTGTTAGTCCAAATAAATCTGCAGGGTAACTGAGAAACATAATTAGTAACAGGCAACAAACATAAACCATAAACATTTTTCAATAAACAGTCAACTTTACAGTGCACTGGTTTAGATTCTCCAGCGAGCGGGCATCTGACCTCTAGTGACCCTTGTGGACCTACGGAGCTCACTAACTGGTCCTGCACTACAGGGTGTAGGAGGTGTTATGGGTAAGCTGGGCAGCTGTCTGCGCACTCTTTGGCTCACTAGGGGCATGGCAGGCTCACTACTAGCAGAGGGTTGATCCTCCTGTACTGCTGGTGTGGACTCTTCTGCCTCTTGGGCCGGCTGCTCTTCCAGCTCTACCGGTTCCTCTGTAGGCACTTGCGGGGCTGGCTGGAGAAAGGTGAGGACGGTTACTACGACAGCGCCGTTTACTTGTGTCCAAGACCGGGGGAAGTCTCCGAGTACGGTACTGATCATTTCTTCCCTTTCCTCTGCGAGTTGAGGGTTTTCTTGATCTTCTTCAGGGCTTTGCAGCTGCTCGGGACACTTCTTCAGGTGGTCTCTGGAGACAATGGCTGTGGTTTCTCCTCCATCCTTACTGATTACGCAGATTTTTGGGTTCTCATGGCTTGATGGCAGTACGGTGTACGGGTCCTTCTCCCACTGGTCGTCCAACTTGTGGAGCCGCCTCTTCCTCTTCAAGACCTGCTCTCCAGGTACCAGGGGAACGGCAGGAGCAAACTGGTTATAAGCCTTCTCTTGCCTTTCTCTAGCTTGAGACAGACTTCGCTCGACGCTCTCCTGCACTTTCCGATACTGCTGCTGCCGTTCTGTATCCCAGTCTGCCTCTGGCGAGGTGTCCTCAGGTGTCAGGACTCCCATATCCAGGTCAATAGGCAGCTTACCAGGTCTTGCTCTCATTAGGTAAGCCGGGGTACAGTTGGTGGAACCTACAGGGATGTGGTTGTACAGGTCCACCAGATCGGGCAGTTTCTCAGGCCACAGACTGCGTTCTTCCAGGGGCAATGTTTTTAGCAGATCTATCACCACCTGGTTCATCTTCTCGCAGAGTCCATTGGTTTGAGGGTGATAGGGCGTTGTTCTTATCTTCTTGCAGTCATACAGGTTGCAGAACTCCTGGAAGACCTCCGCTTCAAAGACTGGTCCTTGGTCTGTCAGCACTTGGTCCGGGTACCCGTGTGGACGGCAGAAGTGCTGCTGGAAGGCTCTAGCTGCTGTTTGAGCCGTTAAGTCCTTGACCGGGACCACCACCAGGAACCGGGAGTAATGATCTACGATTGTGAGGGCGCAGACATACCCAGATCTGCTTGGAGCCAGTTTCACATGGTCCAGGGCTACCAGTTCCAGTGGCTGTCTGGTGATGATGGGCTGCAGGGGAGTCTTCTGGCTGGCTCGGTCTTTTCTTCTCAGGTGGCACGGGCCACAGTCTCTGCACCACCTCTCGATGGCTCCTCTCATGCCTACCCAGTAGAACCGTTCATGCAACAAGAACTCCAGCTTCTTCCATCCGAAATGCCCTGCTCCGTTGTGGTATGCCTCCAGAACCATAGCCGCGTCTCGTCTTGGGACCACTACCTGCCATGTCAACTCATGTGTTCGAGAGTTAACCATTCTCCGGCACAGCTTCTCCCTGTAGAGGAACAGCTTACTTTCCTCCTTCCACAGTTGCTTGGTCTCCTCCGGAGCGTCTGGGTCAAGACTGGCATCGGCTTGGGTCAGCATTTCCTTCACCAAATGGACTGCGGGATCACTGTCTTGCGTCTCCGCCCAGTTGTAGTGGGGCAAGGGATTGAACGTCACGGAGCCCCTGTCCTTCACACGGTGGGAATACAGGGTAATCCCATGACGGTGGAACGCAGGGAGCTCAACTTCTTCCAGATCTTCTGGATCTTCCCCTATGTCCGGTAAGTTCGGCATTCTAGACAGGGCATCTGCGTTGGCATTTGAGCGTCCTGCCCGGTATTTGATGGTGAATTCAAAATTGGACAGGCGGGCCATCCATCTCTGTTCCAGGGCACCGAGCCTTGCAGTGTCCAGGTGTGTCAACGGGTTGTTATCCGTGTACACGGTGAATTTGGAGGAGGCAAGGTAATGCTTGAAACATTCGGTCACTGCCCACACTACTGCCAGGAACTCCAGCTTGAATGAGCTATAATTCTCAGGGTTCCTCTCCGTGGGCCGTAGCTTTCGGCTGGCGTAAGCGATTACCCGTTCTTTCCCTTGCTGGATCTGGGACAGTACGGCTCCTAGCCCGATGTTGCTTGCGTCCGTGTGGAGGATAAAGGGCTGGCTGTAGTCTGGATATGCCAGGATTTCATCCCCCGTGAGGGCCATCTTCAGCTGGCAGAAGGACTCCTCTTCCAGCTTTTCCCACCTGAAGGGCGGCTTCTGGTTTTTGGCTTTCCGAGATTGACCTATCAGGAGGTCCTGCATAGGGGCTGCCATTTTGGTGAAACCGGGAATGAATCTTCGGTAGTAGCCTACCAACCCGAGGAACTGCCGCACTTCCTTTATGCTGGAGGGTCTTGGCCAGTCCTTAATCACGGTGATCTTATCAGGGTCGGGAGCCACTCCGTCAGCACTCACCACGTGTCCCAGGTACTGCACCTTTGGTTTCAGGAGGTGACACTTGGAGGGTTTCACCTTTAGGCCGTAGTTTGCCAGAGCTTCAAACACTTCTGCCAGGTGTTTCAGGTGGTCCTCGTAGGTCTTGGAATAGACGATGACATCGTCCAGGTATAACAGGACCGTCTCGAAGTTCCGGTGTCCCAGACAGCATTCCATCAACCGTTGGAAGGTTCCTGGTGCGTTGCAGAGCCCGAACGGCATGCAGTTAAATTCACTGAGACCCATCGGGATGGTGAATGCGGTCTTCTCCCGGTCCGCCTCTGCTACAGGAACCTGCCAGTACCCGCTAGTGAGATCCAAAGTAGAGAAGAAGTTAGCAGATTTTAATGCAGCTAAGGACTCTTCTATCCTTGGTAACGGGTACGCATCTTTGTGTGTGATACGGTTGACCTTCCTGTAGTCTACACACATTCTCATGGTGTTGTCTTTCTTTTTCACTAAGACTAGTGGAGCTGCCCAGGGGCTACAGCTGTCCCTGATTACCCCAGCCTTCTTCATGTCTCTAAGCATCCCCTTGGCATGTTGGTAGTGTGCCGGGGGTACGGGTCGGTAGCTCTCCTTTATGGGAGGATGGTCTCCCGTGGGGATGTGATGTTCTACCCCCTTTACTCGCCCGAAGTCTAGCGGGTGTTTACTAAACACTCTCTCGTACTCTCGAACCACCCGATAGACTCCCTGTTTCTGGTGTGAGGGAGTGGAGTCAGTACCCAAATGCAGTTGCTGACACCAGTCCTCCATTGGTTTCTTAGAGCCGTTACCTTCCTCTGGTTGAGATGGAGACAAGGGTTCCACGGCCTGTACAGAATTCTGGTTTATGGTGAACAATTTGGCTAGCGTGGCATACCGGGGCAGGTGTACTTCTCTCTCCCCGATATTTATGATGCGAACGGGCACCCTCCCATGGCGTACATCGACCACCCCACGTGCTGTCAAAATGGTGGGCCTACTGTCTGAGTAGACGGGTTCTACCATTGCTTGGTAGTCTCTACCTCTTAGACCAATAGCTGCCCGGCACCAAATCATCATCTCACTTTTTGGGGGCATGGCAATAGGGAACGGGTCACACATTCTCACGCTACCTATCTCACCACCAGATAGTTCCAACTGTTGCCGCTTCATCAGTGCCCGGATCTCTTTTTGGAGCACACGCTGCTGGCCGGAACTGGCGTTCTTGGCAACCTGCTGTAAAATGAGAATCACCTCTGCAAGACAATTTTCAATCACATTAGTTCCCAAGGTTATTCTAGGGTGACTCTCATGACGGTCTATGTCCACTATTATCAGTCCTTGTGCCGCCAGTTCGACTTTACCGATCTTAATGGTCACCTCTTTGAATCCCACCTGCGGCACGGGCTGACCATTGCTGGCGATGATACTCAGGTCGTCATCTGGGTAGCGGGTTATGTCCGAGTCATTCCAGTACTGCTTGAAGAGCACGTACGGGATGGTGGTGACCTGTGACCCGGTGTCTAGTAGGGCACTCATAGGAATGCCATCCAGTACCACAGGCAAGATTGGACGTCCCCCTACGTATTTATCACGCCAGTTTGATGGGCCTGATGATCTTATGCCTGGGGGTTGGCCCTCTACCCCAGGTTGTGCCCGTTTAAATGACAGTACCTTGCCACATGTCCGGGTTGATTGCAGCGGCGGCAGATGGGTCGTCCGTCCTCATTGTATCTGTCGCTGGGTCTTCCTCTGGCCGGTGGGGTCCTCCTCAGTCGGCGCCACGGGACGTCCTCCGGTCCGGATGCCAGCTGGATCTTTCCTGGAGAAGAGACCTGTAAAGTCTGCACAGTTCTGGTTAGCGCGGCAACGCTCTTAGTCAGCTCTTGGACCTGATGGTGCAGGTCTGTAGCCGGGTCACTGTTTAAAGCCTGCGCATCAGCTCCCACAGGCCCTGCAGACAAGGGCGCCGTCTCCTGGTGGTAAGTGATAGCAGGGCGCCTGTGGGTCACAGCACCACCTGGTGCCGGTTCTCGGAGCACCCGGATGGCTCTGTCCTTGAACTGTGCAAAGTCCAGGTCAGGGTCCTGTAAGGCCATTGCCCGCAACTGGGTTCGGTGGGCATTGCACAGTAGACCCTCAATAAATTGTTCAGTCAACAGCTTATCTTCATTTCCCACGCTGTCAGGGTCTGCCTGCTTAATGGCCCTCAGGGCCTCTTGTAGGTTTAGAGCATAGTCTCTTATACTTTCGTGTGCCCGCTGTTTACACCCGTAAAATCGGAGCTTTATTTCGGCTGAGGTGCGGGTGTCAAATGTGTCTTTCAGCCGGGCTAGTATCTCTCTGACAGTCCTCTTCCTCCCAGGTGGCCAGGACTTTACATCCCTTTGGGCTGCCCCGATTAATTGGGCCACCAGGATGCTCACTTTTTGCTCTTCTGTGAGGGGGTACACCTGGAAGAGGCTATTCAGTCTTTCTCTAAAGTCATTTAGGGTATGTGACTCCCCTGAGTACTGGGGTAGCCAGGTTGCCCCCGGGATATAGGGCATGGTGAATGGCATGACTGCTGCAGCGGTTGCGCTGGCGGTGGCTGTGGCAGTGGAGCTCCCCTCGGTATCCGGCATCCTCCTCCCCCCTAGTGGACCGTGGCCTACCTTGCGATGCTCTTCTTCCGTAGGCCGTGGCTCCGCAGTCGATCGTCGGGGTTGAGGACCTGGCGTCGCGCTCCGATGACGTCAGCGTCGCTCTTCCTCCCTTCCAGGACCTTGCGCAGCGTCACTGTGTGGGGCGGAGCTTCGGATCCCGCGCGCTTTCGGCGTCCACGCCCCTCTTCTTCCTGCTCGGCGTCCCGAAGATGGCGTCCGATGGCGGGAAGCAGCTGCGGATGGCGGGAAGAAGGCAGAAGACGATGGGAAACGGTCCAAGATGGCGTCTGATGGCGGGAATCGGCTCCGGATGGCGGGAAACGACTCCGGACGGCGGGAAACTTCACCACAGGTAAGTATAAAAGTCTCTTTTTCAGGCACGCAGTACCCGGTGGTTGCGGGCACGAAATCCTGCCGACTACGCCAAAGTTGACGCGCCCCCCTGGGCCTGTGCTGCTGCTGCTGTGCAGGGGGAATACCCGGAGCCGGATCGCTGGGGGTTGTAGTTCTCCATGGCGGTGACCCGGTCCGTGCCCAGGGCGGTCAAACCAGTGGCAGTCTATTTGTATTGTAATAAGTGTCCGACTACGCCACCCGTGGATTGCGGTCAGTGGGGACCGCCGCTGCGCTGCCGACCGCTGAGGCTGATGTTAGTTGCGCAGCCGAGTATGGGATAACTCCCCACGGGAGGAGTATTGCCTCAGGGCAGCTAATGTGAGAAGATGATGGGAGTGATGGTGTGAGGGTCCCAGTGCTAATGGTGCAGGAGCGGCAAGGAATCACAGAGACGTGAGGTGCAGTTCAGGGTCTTTACTGATGGTACAAGGCAGACCCTCCCGGGAGTACTGGCTAGTATAAGGGGCCTGGTCAGTCTGCGAGCAAGCAGGAGTTCCCCTGGCCAGGTGGAGTTGTAGGCCTCCCCGTTTATCTGCACTCTTCCTGGCTACCTTGCTGTCAGCGGTTACAAGTAGCCCACGTCCCTGAGTATACCGTGTGGTGCTCACCCGTATGGCTGGTGACTTGGGGCCTTCTGTTAGCCTCCGCTCCTGGATGGCGGCGCTGGTCCCTTCTCTGTGACTGAGCCTCCGGGCTTCTATGGCCAGAGGACCTGGAATCCCCTGCCGGCTGGTTTCTGCTGCTGGGTGTATATCAGTCCCCACAGCCTCGGACTCCTGTGTCCGGTTTTAGTGTCTTCGTCCAGGGCGAACTCTGCTCAGCTCCAGCCCCTGGACTTCTGCTACTGCTCCTACAGAGCTCCTGTTCTCACTTTCCCTCTCCAGGCTCTGACTGCTCTAATCCCGCCCCAGACCCAGTTTATAAGGGCAGATTCCTCCCCTCCCAGGTCTGGGTGGGCCGTGTTGCATGTTTAGGGCTCCTGACCAGAGAAACCTCCCACTTGCTCTCAGACATAATATCTCTATTACTGTGGCAACCAGACCCCTGGGGTGTCACACTAAACACATAACATTTATTAGGACTATGTTATGTACAATGTACTCTGGTTCATTTGGCCATTCTTTGTGCTGACAGAGTCCCTTTTAAAAAGAACATGTCATCAAAAATTAACTTACTATTTTTAAATCAGGTTTTTATGTTAAATGTATTTTTTTCATATTATGATCTGTGTTTTAAAAAAAATCTAAAGAAAAATCTTTGAATTTTCACATTAGCCACTAGGGCTATTTCATATTCATACTTTTTGTTCTTCCAGGAAATCAACATGTATATTAGCAGCACTGATTAGACTCTGACCCTATCTTTTTGTTTTGAAGCATCTAATGAGCATGTGCAAAAGGACTTTGTGAGGAGAGGGAGAAATCTGACATCATGTAAGTGTAGCGTCCCGAGGGTTCGGCCGCTACAGGGGTATTGCACCTCTGCCAGAGGTGTGATATTTCACTCCCGGGTAAGGATGGAGTATGGACCAGGGCTCAGTTAGCTGCATGCATCACACACACCCCATTTCCGGGGGACAGCTCAACGGGGCTCCCATTTATACAGTAATGCAGGCACGACAGACCATGTCCCTGGCTGGAGTGGGGAGAGGGGAAGAAAACCCAGTGATGTAGGAGCAGAAGGTGACGGTTTCTCAGCATAGGTAGGAGCTCATTGGGTGCTGGTCACCTGAGCTCACTCTCAGAGGGGAGGTATAAAAGGTGGGCACCATCTTAGGACAGGAGTGAAGTCAGTTCAAAGTGAGAGGAGAAGACAGGGAGCGGAGGCTCTGTAGGAGCTCCGCTCAAAGGCAGGCCTAGGGTGAAGGCCGGAGCCTGGGAGGAGAAGGAGAAGTAGGCCTGGAGAAGAGGCCGAGGGAAGGAGGAGAAGAAGGAACAGGAAAGGAGAAGGAGTGACAGAGAAACAGAAGGGCTCAGAAACAAGAAGGCAGAGGGGACCCTAAGGACCAACGTGAAATCGGGTGACGGGTCAGACAAGAAAAGGGTACCGGATCCCAAATTGGTGGAGGTAAATTATCCCTCAGCCGAGGTCGTGATCATCACTTGGTGCGACCCCCTGCTAAACCTTGCTAGGAAGGCACCATATAGGATAGCGGGAAACGGGGCCCACGTTTACCCGCATAGATCCGCGGCAGCTGGACAAAAGCTTGGTCACTGGTGGGGCACGAGCCAGAGGAAGGATAGAAGGGAGTCCTGTGCCATACTCCTAAATTGCCTGGGGGTTGACCGAGCCCCTCACCTGGTGGACGCAGCACGGCTTGGGCAGTCACTACCTGTACAGAAGTGGCTTGGAGTATACGAACTGTGAGTAAAAGACCCTGGACTGCAACACGTTGTCTTTGTGCTTCTTACTTCGCCAGCACTAACGGTACTGGGACTCCCTGCACCATCACCCCCACCATCTACACCTCGCTGCCCTGAGGCTACACTCCTCCCGTGGGGAGTCGTACTATTCCCTGCTGCACCCACAACACCAGCCTCAGCGGTCTGCACTGCAGCGGCGGTTAGCCCTGACCGCAATCCACGGGTGGCGTAGTCGGACATTGCAAAGCACATAGTAGACTACCACTGGTCTGACCACCCTGAGCCACGGGACCGGGCCGCCACTACTACTCCCAGCATTGCCCTGAAGTCCGGTCCTGAGTGCCCCAAGGCCCAGGGGGCGAGTCATAAGGACAAAAAGGAACATTTTTCCATCCCACCTTCCAAGAATTAAACATCCAAAATAGTTCATGCCATATGATATTCTGGTAGTCTGTACACAACAATGGATCCCAGACTGCTAATGGATGCCAGAACATAGTTTATAGGGTTAGGAGAAAAGGAAACTCCAGTACTTGTCTTCAAAGATTAAAAAAAAAAAAAAAAAAAACTAAATCCTGAGCCTTGAAGAAGAGTGCTGGAACTTCCTTTTCCCCTAACCACATATTTATATTGGAGCTGTGACATCACCTAATGTGAATGTTGGATCATTTGTTTCCGGCTGTGTGTAGAGGTGCTTTCTGTAATTGTAATCCTTCCTCTGATGATAATGAGACTTCTGAAAAGTCTTTGTAAAGAACAGGAAATGTGAGCGTGAAATATCACCATTGGTGTTAAAATTACCATGTGTTTGTGTGTGTGTGTATATATAGATAGATTTATTTATTTTACTCACTTATATAGCACCATTCATTCCACAGCGCTGTACAGACATTGTGGGAACTGTCCCCATTGGGGCTCACAATCTAAGTTCCCTATCAGTATATCTTTGGAATGTGGGAGAAAACCGGAGAACCCAGAGGAAACCCACGCAAACACGGGGAGATCATACACTTCACCTGTGAGAGACAGAATCTAAAAATAAAAAACAAAAAAAACGCATTGTATGATTTTTAAATAATTAAATTGCATTTTATTTCATGAAATAAGGATTTGATCACCTACCAACCAGCAAGAATTCTGGCTCTCACACACCTGTTAGTTCTTTTTTTTTTAAGAAGCCCTCCTACTCTGCACTCATTACCTGGATTAATTACACCTGTTTGAACTCGTTACCTTCATAAAAGACACCTGTCCAAACACTCAATCAATCACACTCCAAACTCTCCACCATGGCCAAAACCAAAGAGCGGTCTAAGAACACCAGGGACAAAACTGGCGACCTGCACAAAGCTGGGATGAGCTACAGGACAATAGGCAAGCAGCTTTGTGAGAAATCAATAACTGTTGGCACAATTATTTAGAAAATGGAAGAAACACAAGATGACTGTCGATCTTCTTCGGTCTAGGGCTCCATGCAAGGTCTCGCATCATGGGGTAAGAATGATTTTGAGAAAAGTCAGGAATCAGCCCAGAACTACACGGGAGGACCTGGTCAAAGACCTGAAGAAAGCTGGGACCACAGTCTCAAACATTGCCGTTAGTAACAAACTACGCTGTCATGGATTAAAATCCTGCAGGGCACTCAAGGTCCCCCTGCTCACGCCAGCACATGTCTAGGCCCATTTGAAGTTCACCAATGACCATCTGGATGATCCAGAGGAGGCATGGGAGAAGATCATGTGGTCAGATGAGACAATGAACATGGAAGAGCGCAGCATGAAAAGCACCTAGTGGTTTAGTGAGGATATATTCCAATAAAGGTGGGGGGATTAGCCTCTCACCTCAAGGATTGTGCACCCTTGCACAGCCTCGGTAAGGGGCGTCTTCATGCACTCCTGCTGTGTTGCTCCAGTACCTCTCCTGCACTGTGCTTCCTGGTCTGGTCACATGGGCCCAAGATCCGGTCACGTGATACCACCTCACAGAATGTGACGTCACTTCAGGTCCTGATGCCTGGAGATGCTCTCTGGAGCCGCAAGCTGCTCCAGCCACAATCCCTCAAGGGGAATATCAATATTTTTTGGAAAAATATTTGTGGTCAATTAAAGGAGCACTGTGGCTAGAGAGCACACTGTGATAGATTGGTGGTGAACAAACCTTTTATTAAACCACTACGCGTTTCGGCAGCGGCCTCCATTGTTTGTAAATCCATCTGAGGAAGGTAGCGGTCCGCTGCCGAAATGCGTAGTGGTTTAATAAAAGGTTTGTTCACCACCAATCTATCACATTGTGCTCTCTAGCTATAGCGCTCCTTTAATTGACCACAAATATTTTTCCCAAAAAAATGTGGTCAGATGAGGCCAAAATAGAACTTTTTGGTATCAACTCTACTTGCCGTGTTTGGAGGAAGAAGGATGAGTGTAACCCCAAGAACACCATCCCAACCGTGAAGCATGGTGGGGGAAGCATCATACTTTGGGGGTGCTTTTCTGCAAAAGGGGACAAGACTACAGCACCTTTATTGAAGAGAGGATGGATGGGGTCATGTATTGTGAGATTTTGGACAACAACCTCCTTCCCTCAGTGAGAGTATTGAAGATGGGTCGTGGCTGGGTCTTCCAGCATCACAATGACCCGAAACAAACAGCCAGGGCAACTAAGGAGTGGCTCCGTAACAATCACAGTAAGGTCATCGAGTGGCCTAGCCAGTCTCCAGACCTAAACCCAATAGAAAATCTTTGGAGAGAGTTGAAACTCCATGTTCCCCAGCTACAGCCCCGAACCTGAAAGATCTGGAGAAGATCTATATGGAGGAGTGGGCCAAAATCCCAGCTACAGTGTGTGCAAACTTGGTGAAGAACTACAGGAAATGTCTGACTTCTGTAATTGCAAACAAAGGTTTCTGTACTAAATATTAAGTTCTGTTTTTCTATTGTATCAAATACTTATTTCATGCAATAAAATGCAAATGAATATGTAAAAATCATACAATGTGATTTTCTGTTTTTTTATTTTTAGTATCTGTCTCTCACAGGTGAAGTGTACCTACGATAAAAATTACAGACCTCTCCATTCTTTGTAGGTGGGAAAACTTTCAAAATTGGCAGTGTATCAAATACTTATTTTCCCCATTGTATATGTTCAATACAAAATGTTTAAACATTGGAAAATCTTTTATTCTATTTACTCCTTGAGGACTTTTAAGAGTGAAGCACAGAAGAGTCCTTTGGACTTTGCACCTCCATCTAGTATTTTGCATTAGTGTTTGAAAGCAAAAACCATGAATTTTTGTTTAGGACTCGAGGGTACTCTACATAGAACATTACCCTATAATTTTGGCTACAGAGGCTCAGCAGATAACTCTGTATGTGCGAGGCATAAATGGTTTTCATATCATTCAAGTATGGTGTTCAATTGGTTTTCGCTCTCTCAAAAGTCTAAAGGTTTGAGTCTGTAGACCTCAGCATTTATCTATAAGATTAGGTTACCCTCTGTGACTGATTCTCAGTAAAGTTAGTACTCCATAACATCTTATCTTTTCTATTCATATTCATTTTGGGCCCCACTAGAAATTTGACTGACCTTTTTTTCATTCCCAAAAAGAATCAATACTTTAGACACCCGAAAATCCTTCCAGCCCTGACATATTTCTTAATCAAAATGATTGCAGCAATCTTTTTCCAGTATAATGAAACCACCAATCTCCTGCATTGAAATGATTGAATTAGATGCACTACTGTCCTTGCTATGATTGTATGTAATGATAGGGACAGATTGACACTATAACTACATTTTGTCTCTTTTGAAGACAAATAGTCGAAAGAAGCATTTTTTTTTAGACCTATTTAACCATCTTGGGGGAAAAAGAAAACTCCTCAGTAACGCATGAAATGATCAGTCCAACATGTTATATGTCTTATTGAATTATGCAACTTGAGATTGTTAACTACATCCTGAGATAATAAAGATAAATTGGTTCCTGATTTTCTTAATGACAATATATATGTATTTAATTTGAATTAAAGGTCACATCAACCGGGGTTCAATAGGATGCCCCATAACGTATCACATGACAAATTTCAGACCATAGCAGATATGCAAAAAAGGAGAAATGAAGAATCCTGTTAATTGTAAATGAGAGTGAAGGAAGATAGATCCCTGAGCCATAAGAGACAAAATATATATAATATATTAAAAATCAGAATAAAAGAATAAACCTCTCCCGGTTTAGGTCAATTAGGATTACCATAATTTTTAATGAGAGAGACACACAGAGAGAGAGAGAGACACACAGAGAGAGAGAGACACAGAGAGGGAGAGAGACACAGAGAGGGAGAGAGACACAGAGAGGGAGAGAGACACAGAGAGAGACACACAGAGAGAGAGACACACAGAGGGAGAGACACAGAGAGGGAGAGGGACACAGAGAGGGAGACAGACAGAGCGAGAGACAGATAGAGAGAGACAGAGAGAGAGAGAGACAGAGAGAGAGGGAGAGAGACTCAGAGAGACAGAGAGAGCGACAGACAGAGAGAGACAGAGAGAGACACAGAGAGAGACACAGAGAGACACACACAGAGAGACACACACAGAGAGAGAGACACACAGAGACAGAGAGAGAGACACAGAGAGAGAGGGAGACAGAGAGAGGGAGACAGAGAGAGGGAAACACAGAGAGAGAGACACAGAGAGAGAGAGAGACAGAGACACAGAGACAGGGAGAGAGAGAGAGGGAGAGAGACACGGAGAGAGACACAGAGAGAGGGAGAGAGAGAGGGAGAGAGACAGAGGGAGAAAGAGACACAGAGAGGGAGAGAGAGAGACAGAGGGAGAGAGAGAGACAGAGGGAGGGAGAGAGAGACAGAGAGAGACAGAGAGGGGGAGAGAGAGACAGAGAGGGAGAGAGAGAGACACAGAGAGGGAGAGAGAGAGACACAGAGAGGGAGAGAGAGAGAGCAACTGCTTCTTTGTGTAGCATCATCGGAAAGTCTAAAGAAAAAATACAAGATATCAGGAAGAGAATTGTGGACTTGCACAAGTCTCGCTCATCCTTGGGTATAATTTCAAGATACCTGAAGGTGTCTCGTTCATCTGTGCAAACAATTATACAACAGTACAAACAAGATGGGAATGTCCAGCCATCATACCGCTCAGGAAGGAGACTGGTTTTGTGTCCCAGAGATGAATGTGCTTTGGTCCGACATGTGCATATCAACCCAAGGACAAAAGCAAAAGACCTTGTGAAGATGATGGCGGAAGCTGGTAAGATTGTGTCAATATCCACAGTGAATCTAGTACTGTATCAACATGGGCTGAAAGGCCACTCTGCCAGGAAGAAGCCATTACTCCAAAAGAAACATAAAAAAGCCAGATTAATGTTTGCAAATGCACATAGGAACAAAGACCTTAATGTTTGGAGACGTCCTGTGGTCTGATGAAACTAAAATTAAACTTTTTGGGCATAATGACCATAGTTACGTTTGGAGGAAAAAGGGAGAAGTTTAGAAGCATAAGAACACCATCCCAATTGTGAAACACGGGGGTGGCTGCTTCATGTTGTGGGGTTGTTTTGCTGCAGGAGGGTCTGGTGCACTTCACAAAATAGATGGCATCATGAGAAAAGAAGATTATGTGGCAATACTGAAGCAACATCCCAAGACATCAGCCAGGAAGTTAAAGTTTGGGCAGAAATGGTTCTTCCAAACGGACAATGACCCGAAGCATACTGCCAAAATGGTAACAAAGTGGCTTAAGGATAACAAAGTCAATGTTTTGGAGTGGCCATCACAAAGCCCTGATCTCTATGCTATTGAAAAGGCAGATGCGAGCAAGGCGACCTACAAGCCTGGATCAGTTCCACCAGTTTTGTCAGGAGGAATGGGCCCAAATTCCGACCAACTATTGTGAGAAGTTTTTGGAAGGATATCCCAAATGTTTAACCCAAGTCATTCAGTTTAAAGGCAATGGTACCAAATACTAATGAAATGTATGTAAACTTTTAACTGTACAGTAAGTAATAAAAATGCCTTAAAACATTCTCTCTCTCTCTCTCTCTCTCTCTCTCTCTCTCTATTATTCTGGCATGTGGCAAATATTAAAAATTATGGTAATCCTAATTGACCTAAAACGGGAAAGGTTTATTCTGATTTCATGTCATATATTGAGAAAAACATGTAGATGTGTCTTTTTATATAGTGTATGGAAACTTCTGGTTTCAACTGAATATATACACATATCAATATGTATTATTTATTATAATACTGCACAAAAGTTTTAGGCAGGTGTGGAAATAATGCTGCAAAGTAAGAAAGCTTTCAAAAATACAAGTGTTTAAAGAAAACCTGAAAGCTGATGGGCAGCATGTATCAATCGTCAGGTTCCCTTTAATCATTCTATTTGTATGAATTAATTAGATGAAAAGTGCATGAACAAAATGAGATATCTAATGCCCATCAATATTTGGTGACCACTCTTTGCCTTTATCAATTCTTCTAGGTACTTGTGCACAATTTTTGAAGGAACTCAGCTGGGTGGTTGTTCCAAACATCTTGGAGAACTAACCACAGATCTTTTGTGTATAAGGCTTGTGCAAATCCTTCTGTCTCTTCATGCGATCCCAGACAGACTGGATGTTGAGAGATCAGGGCTCTGTGGGGACCAGATCATCACTTCCAGGACTCCTTGTTCTTCTTTACTCTGAAGATTATTCTTAATAAGATTATCTGTATGTTTGGGGCCATTGTTCTGCTACAGAATAAATTTGGAGCTAATCGGATGCCTCCTTGATGGTATTGCATGATGGATCTGCCTGTATTTCTCAGCATTGAGGAGACCATTAATCCTAACCAAAGACTAAACTTGCTAAAGAATCTCCACCATGCTTCACTGTTGCTTGTAAACACTCATTATTGTGTGGTATCCTGGTACCCGTTCTACTGCTGCTAATTGAGACAGTTGTAGTGTGATACCAGATTTGTTCTATTTTGTGCACTGAATTAGGGGATATAATACATTGCATTGTAAATTGTACTTTCCTGCCATCTATTGGCCAATGCGTGTATATGAAGGAATGATTTATTCTCCTCACCACAATTGGCCATAGCAATGGCTGGGAGGAGTCTCCCAGCTCAGGGCTCTCACTCTGACTGAACGCTGGTAAAAAAAACAGTTGTGGGTGGTTCCTGCTGCCTGAGGAAGATTGAGGAGAGACATTATTCTCTCAGAGAAGTGTTTTCAATGCCAGTCTACGCTGAGGGGACATTTTTCCTCACATAATCTCCTTCACAAAAAGAGTGAAGTGTCTTCTAGTCAGGAGAGAGAAGCTTTACATGGATTCTCCTGCTCTCTGGTTATCCTGATCGCTTCTAGCCAGGACCAGATTCACGTGGCTGCCACACCACCGACTTTTCTTAAACCTACCCCCTGCAAGAGGGAACGGTGGGCTAAAACTGTGAGTACATCCACACTTTGGCTCTCTGTGGAAACACTAATCTGTGAAGGTATCTGCATCAGTTTAATATTTCATGGACTGTGCATAGCATTTCCTCTACTAGCAAGTGAAGAGAACTCTGCTTCAGCCGCCCTGGACAATAACAATGCTTGTATTATGAGGAGAAAACCATAACTTCCGTATGCACAATATACTGTGAACTTTGCCTGCAAGAGAGACTGTACCCTGCTACCTCCTCCAGTAAAATTGTTATGTTTATAAGTTCACCTGCGTGTCTGGCTGCTTGAGATTGCACAGACATCACGGGCACCCCAAAATCTGCACCCAGACACCACCGCTACAGGAATGCCCCCAGGGGGTCCTATACCATCCACAAGTGCCACCTCCCGCTTTTTAAATTGTTGTGTACACGAAGGAGGCGTTGAGGGGTCCAACGACCCACTTCAGCTACCGTGACATCATTATCTGCTGCCAGTGAGGCTACACGACCCAGCTGGCCATTCTGCAACATGTGGTGCCTCCCCAGTGGCCCACCACAATTGTGCCATTCTCCAGCCCTTTTGACCTGGCTCAGATCTTTGGTTAACCATTTGTCTGTTATAAGCATTACAAACTTTTGTGCTATTGATACTTCAACATTGCTGCCAGAGTATGTAATCTTTAATTGAAATAAGTATTTAGTTTGCCTGTTCATGATGTGTGTGTCATCATCATGACACGTAGCGGCACCTGGGCAAAAGCGGTACAGTTCGTGCTGATCCCAGGCATCGGCTGCTGAAGGCAGCTCTCATCATTGTTGGCTGTTCACGCTGAGATCAGCGTGAGCAGGAGACAATGATGGGAGATGTATTCAGCACCCGCTGAGTACATGCTGTGTAAAATGAAGAATTAAATAAAGTAAATGCTGTGGGCTCCCGCTGAGTATTCGTAACCAGCAGAGGGAAAGCCGCCCACTGGGGGCTGATATTACTAGCCAGGGAAAGTGGCCATTAGCCAAAAATGTTCCCTACCTATTAATAACAGCTCACAGCTATCCCTCACCTGTCCGAAGTGGAAAGAATCCATACTGTCCCAAACCGTAATCCATCTGTGTGACGTGCTCTTCAGCAATATCGGGGGCATGATGAACCGTTCATGCTGAAAAGCAGGTGAGGGATATGGTTTTGTTTTTTGTTTTTTTTTTCACAGGGGACAATGGCTTCATTGGATTAGGTATTAAGGTGAGCATAAATTTGCTTTTTTATTTTAGCTTTTTTTACAGGTGACAATGGCGTTAAGGTGAGTGAGTAGAACTGTTTTATTTTTTAATGTGTAAAACAGGGTGTTGACTTTTATTTCAAGTAAAGGATTGTATTCAGGCTGTGTGTTTATTTACAAACTTACTATGGGGTTAGTAATAGAGCGTGTTATAGACGCCCTCCATTACTAACCCCTGGGCTTCGGGTTAGCTGCCAATACAAGGCTGACATGAACCCCAACCTTATTACTCCAATTGCCATCACACTAGGTCAAGTGGAAAGAGCCGAGGCTAAGCGCCAGATTTGGAGCATCTTATTGATGAGAAAATTCTGGGACTGCTGAGGGCTGATGTTATTAGCATTGGAGGGGGCCAGTATTCATGGCCCCTTCCCTGGCTATTGATATCAGCCCACAGCTGTCTGTTTAGCCTTTGCTGATTAGAATTTATAGGGGGACCCTACAACAATTTTATTCTGGGGTCCCCCTGTAATCTAGCTGGTAAACGCTAATCAAATAGCTGTGAGTTGTTACTAATAGCCAGGGAACATTTTTGGCTAATGGCCCCTTTCCCTGGCTAGTAATATCAGCCCCCAAAGGACGCCTTACCTCTGCTGGTAATGAATAATTGGCGGAAGCCAATTGGCGCCATTTTATTTAATTCTTAAGAGTACACAGCGTGTGCTGAAGAAAACTCCTATCATTGTCACCTGTTCACATTGATCTCAGCACGAGCAGGAGACAATGATGACAGCTGCCTTCAGCAGCCGGCACCTGGGATCAGTGCAAACTGTATTACTTTTCCCAGTAGCCGGTACGTGGCACACTGATGTCTCACACGGATATCACACGGTTGTCATATACATGTGATGCGCCCCCTGGGCCTGTGTTGTGCAGGGAATACCCGGAGCCGGATCGCTGGGGGTTGTAGTCTCCGTGGCGCTGACCCGGTCCGTGCCCAGGGTGGTCAATTCAGTGGCAGTCTTATTAGTGAGATAATAGTCCGACTATGCCACCCGTGGATTGCGGTCAGTGGGGACCGCCGCTGCAAGGCAGACCGCTGAGGCCGGTGTTGTGTGTGCAGCTAAGAATGGGATGACTCCCCATGGGAGGAGTATAGCCTCAGGGCAGTTAGTGTGGATGATGGGAGTGATGGTGCACGAGCGCAGCAGGAATAACTCAGAGTCCGTGCAGTGCAGTTCAGGGTCTTTACTGATGTTATAAAGCAGACCCTCCTGGGAGTAATTGCTAGCAGTAGAGGCCCGGTCAGTCTGAGAGCTAGCAGGATCTCCCCTGGCCAGGTGGAGTTGTAGGCCTCCCCGTCTATCTGTACTCTTTCCTGGCTACCTTGCTGTGTGCGGTTAGAAGTAGCCCACGTCCCTGAGTATATCGTGTGGTGCTCACCCGTACGGCCGGTGACTTGGGGCCTTCTGTTAGCCTCCGCATCACGATGGCGGTGCTGGTCCCTTGCTTGTGACCATGCCTCCGGGCTTCTCTGGCCAGAGGACATGGAATCCCCTGCCGGTTGGATTCTGCTGCTGGACCTGGATGTCCCCACAGCCTCGGACTCAGTGTTCGGTCTTAATGTCTTCTGCCAGGGCGAGCTATCTAGCTTCCAGCCCCTGGCACTCGCTCCTGCTCCTACAGAGCTCCTTGCTGACACTTTCCCTGTGTCTGGAACTGTCTCCAGGCTCTGACTCACTTAATCCCGCCCCAGACCCAGTTTATAAGGCCAGATTCCTCCCCTCCCAGGTCTGGGCGGACGGTGTTGCATGCTTAGGACTCCTGACCAGAGAAACCTCCCACTTGCTCGCAGACATAATATTTCTATTACTATGGTAACCAGACCCCTGGGGCGCCACGCATGCATACAGACACAGATCGCGGATCTCACCAGTAGGTTTTTTTCCTGTACAGGAATCACCAGGACGTGTGAAGGAGACCTAAAGGTCATCACTAATGCACCACTGCTAACTTTTGTGGCATATCCACCTTTGGAATCTGCACTTTTGAGAATAGGTTCCACCCCTGGGACGTGCACCTTGCTCTATTTTCTGGTGTTTCCACAGAATTAAAAGGAGGGAGTGCACCAGAGATGGGACCTGCATCTATGAGACCTGTATGGTATATGCCATAAATGTCTGAGATGGGATTTCCCTAAAAGATGCAATGAGCTCAATGGCGGCTCCGCTGTTTGTTGTTTTCAACTCGACAAAGAGGTGGTTGGCTTTGAACTTCAACGATTCCTTTTGTGTGTGACATGTTTTTCATCTGTTCTGACCCTTTAATGAAAAGTTGAGGATAAAACAGAAAGGAAGAACCTGACCTGAGCACATCATCTTCACATCTCTGGCCCTTTAATTCTCTCAATATGAGGTTTAGGTATAATTGGTGAGATTCCTTATGGTATAGATGCCATGTTTTCACTTTACAGTATCGTCTCAGCTAGAGAATTTCTTTTCTGTTGGCATTGGCATACAAGAATCAATTTCAGCCCTAATATTTAATTTCTTTATTTTGTTTCTACGGCTTTGAAAGATCTCAAAGCCCATTTGGCTCTTAATTTGTCAGCTAGCTTGATGGCTCATGCATATTAAGAGCACATCATTTGCCTTGGCAGCCAAATCCTAGTAGAGAGAGCAAATATAACTAGTTTCCTACCCTACAAAATTTTCTTACCTTGGGTCATATATAGTGTTGAGCGAGCATGCTCGACACTGCTCGGTACTCGCCCGAGCATCACGCTACTCGGGATGTTCGGCGAGCACCGAGCATTTCCGGGTTACTCGGGTGGGAGCTCGGGTCTCCGCCCTGCATGTTTGCCGCTCTTTACAGAGCCAATGAACATGCAGGGATTGCCAGCCAGTCACTGTAATGCCGCAGCCATGTTGTTTGTGGGCATTACAGTGATTGGCTGGCCGCACAGCGTCACCTCGAGTATTTAAAACTGGGCGCCGCCATCTTGGACACAGTCGCTCCGGATCAGACAGTGTAGGGACAGCGCTGCTGATTTAGGGAGAGATATATCCTGCAAAATAGTTAGTGTAGGGTCTGTAAAGGCTGCCAGATCAAACAAATAGTCCTTCTCAGGACTAATATCCATCCCAGATATCAGGCAGGCAGGCTGTATAGGAGACGCAGTGGTTATACCAGCAAACGCTGCACTACAGTCCTGTATGCTCCTGTTGCTGAAATTGCTGGACTTAGCTCCAGGTCTCGGGGGCCAGGAAAAATCCTTTTTTTTTCATCTAAATCCTCTTTTTTTTTTTTCCTCCTTCACACTGTACAAATACCCGTCTTATTAACCTTTTGGTGTCCCCCCCACCCCCCCTCAAAAAAAAATTTGTCTCTGATTTTTCAGACACAAATATATCTGTTGAAAATAGTCTGGTGTAGGCTAGAGAAATAGAAGTGTTGTTTTGCTGTTCCACGGTAAAAAATCTCTATTATCCTGTTTTTCGCATCTTTTGCCTTAAAAAAAAACAGTAGTGTCTCCTGACTGTTCAGACACAAAAATATATCTGTTGAAAATAGTCTGTTGTAGGCCCGACAAATCCAAGTGTGGTTTTGCAGTTCCACGGTTCAAACCTCTGTATTATACAGTTTTGGGCCATTTGTATCTAAAAAAAACAGTTTGAGTGTGTCGCTCACTGTTCAGCCGCAAATATATATATTTTAAAAAGTCTGGTATACACCAGTAAATTATAACTGTGGTTTTGCTGTTCCACGGTAAAAAATCTCTATTATCCTGCTTTTGGCATTTTTTGCCGTAAAAAAAACAACTAATAGTGTCTCCCTGATTTTTCAGACACAAATATATCTGTTGAAAATAGTCTGGTGTAGGCCCGAGAAATACAAGTGTGGTTTTGCAGTTCCACGGGTCAAATCTCTGTATTATCCACTTTTGGGCCATTTTTACCTAAAAAAAAACAGTTTGAGTGTGTCGCTCACTGTTCAGCCGCAAATATATCTGACGTGCCCCCTGGGCCGTGTGTGGGGGAATACCCGGAGCCGGGTCTCTGTGTAATGTCAGGGGTTGTAGTCTCCGTGGCGGCGACTCGGTCCCGTGGCTCAGGGTGGTCAAACCAGTGGCGGATCTGTTTATTTGGTTTTTAATGTTGAAATGTCCGACTACGCCACCCGTGGATTGCGGTCACTGAGAACCGCCGCTGCGAGGCAGACCGCTGAGGCTGATGTTGTGTGCGCAGCAGAGGGTAGTATAACTCCCCACGGGAGGGGTATAGCCTCAGGGCAGTGAGTGCAGATGGTGGGGGTGATGGTGCGCGGGAGCAACAGTAATGACTAAGTCCAGTGATGCAGTCCAGGGTCTTTACTCACAGTTTTACACTCCAAGCCACTTCTGCAGGTAATGGCTGCCCACGTCGTACTGTGCTCACCAGGTGAGGGGCTCAGCCAACTCCCAGGTACCTTTGAAATGCTTTTCAGGACCCCCTTCGTGTGTCCTTTCTCTGGCCCGTCGTACCCCACAATTGACCACGTTTCTGTCCAGCTGCCTCGGGCCTTGGCGGGCAAACGTATGTTCCATTTCCCTGAGTCCTATATGGTGCCTTCCTAACGGGTGTAGTGAGGGGCCGTAACGCGTGCAATGCCACGGCCTCCGGTTACTAGCTGAAGGTAGTTGCTCTCCTCCACTAGATGAGGGATCCGGTTCCTTTTCTTGGCCTGACCCCCCTACTCTCTTAGTGGCGGGCGTACGGTGGTGACTGGCCGGTCCGCACCCCTGGGATCCCTTCACTCCACTCCTGGAGCCTCCTCCGTTCCTCTCCTCTCCTTTTCTTCTCCTCCTGGCCCAGGCCTTGTGACTTGGCCTGTCCGCGGAGCAGAGCTCGTACAAAGCCCCTGCTCCCAGTCTCCTTCTCTCTCTGCTCTCTCACCTATCCCTTTGACTCCAAGATGGTGCCCACCTTATATACTCCTCTTTCCAGTGCACCCTGGATCTACTCTCCCCACCCACACACTACCGGGTTCCCCCTTTCTAGGTGTTCCCTCCCCCCCACTCCAGCCAGGGACAGGGGCAGTTGTGCTCACTCTTGGGAGCATTGTCGTCCTGCCCCCCGGAAATGTGGTGTAGTGCATGTGGGTGTTAGGGTCCTGAGCCACACTCCATCCTTACCTGGAAGTGAGATATCACACCTCTGGGTGAGATGCAATACCTGTGTAGCGACCGAACCCTCGGGGCGCTACATATCTATTTAAAATTTTCTGGTATACCCCAGTAAACAATAACTGTGGTTTTGCCATTCCACTGTAAAAAATCTCTATTATTCAGCTTTTGGTATTTTTTCCGTAAAGAAAAACAGTAATAGTTTCTTCCTGATTGTTCAGATTGTTTAAAAGAGTCGGGTGTAGGCCAGAGAAATAGAACTGTGGTTTTCCTCTTCCACGGTTCTAATCTACTTTTTATTACCCTTTTTCCATTGATAGTGCGAGTGTAAGCTATTTTACTTCCTTTACAATGGGCAAGGCGCGTGGCAAGGGACGGGGAACTGGACCTTCTGGTGATGGTGCGTGCAGAGGACGGGGCCGTGGCCAAGGTGAAAATGTGCCACAACCAACAGCCACATCTTCTCGCTCCCACTTCTTCACCGAATTACTAGGGAAGCACAGAACAACACCAGTATTGCAAACTGATTAGTGTGAACAGGTTATTAATTGGATAGCAGATAATACTTCCAGTTACCTGGACACCACCACCTCCGGTCTGTCTTCCACATGGTCAACTCTTAGTAGCCGTGAGTCTCGACCGCATACTCCTCCTCACCCTGATGCTCCTTTCTCCCACCTCCCACCATGCCGAGTGTCGTCAGACAGCAACTGATCCCACACTTGGACACTCTGAAGAGCTGTCCACTGGTCCATTTCAAGATTTGTGCCCCTCGCCTGCTCCGCTTGAAGTGGTGGAAGAGGAGATCCCATGTAGCAATGCCCAAATATTTGAACAGCCACGGCCACAGGAAGTCGACGCTGGCAATTTGTCACAAGAGGTGGACGATGACGAGACAAAATTGCCAGGAAGAGACGAGGAGGATCGTAGTGCGCAAGTGGAAGAGGAGGAGGTGGTGGATGATCTAGTAACTGACCCAACGTGGCAGTAGGACATGCAGAGCGAGGCCAGCAGCACACAGAGTGAGAGAGTACCCCAACAGGCAGGAAGAAGCAGTGTGGTGGCCGCACACAGAAGGCGGGCAACAGTTCCCCGTAACACCAACACGAGGGACGTTGCCAGTACAACCTGTAGGTCTTCCAGAGTCTGGAATTTTTTTAAAGACTCTGCTGATAACCCCAAAAAAGCAATTTGTACCACCTGCCATGCCAGCATCAGCAGGGGTGACAAAGCTACCAGCCTGAACACCACCAGCATGATCAGGCACATGGCAGCAAAGCACCCGACTTTGTGGGGCGAACCCCAGGGTCCACGACCAGTGTCAGCAGGTGTCACCACTGCTTCTTCCGCTGTTGTGCGTGCAATAGAACCCCCTGTTGTGTGTGCAAGGCAATCCCCTGTCCATATTGTATGCAAAGATGCCCCTTCCTCTCAGTCTTCACTTGTTATGGCAGTTTCTCAAGAAACAGCATCAACGTCCACGTCCCACCGCAGCGTTCAATTGTCCATATCCCAGACCTTTGAGCGAAAGCGGAAATTCGCAGCTAACGCCCAACAGGCCACAGTCCTAAATTCGCACATTTCACGACTGCTTGCGTTGGAAATGCTGCCTTTTAGGCTGGTGGAGACGGAATCCTTCCGCAACCTTATGGCAGTGGCCGTCCCTCGGTACTCGGTCCCCAGCCGACACTATTTTGCCCGGTGTGCCATCCTCGCACTACACAAGCACGTGTCCCAAAGCATCTGCCGTGCCCTCAACAACGCAGTTACTGGGAGAGTCCACCTGACAACGGACACGTGGACAAGTGCTTGTGGCCAGGGACGGTACATCTCCCTGACGGCACACTGGGTAAACATAGTGGAAGCCGGGACCCAGTCGGACCTTGGGACGGAACACATCCTCCCCACACCGAGGATTGCGGGCCCTATGTCAGTCAGAGTTGCCCCCACAGTGTACAGCTCCTGCGCATCATCATCCTCCTCCTCCTCATGTTCAGCCTCGATCTCAGATATCACCACATCAGTTACAAGCTGGAAGCACTGCAGTACTGCCACCGCCAAGCGGCAATAGGCTGTGCTGAAACTCATAAGCTTAGGTGAGAAACCTCACACTGCTTGTGAGTTGTGGACAGCTGTGAAAGAGCAGTCAGATCTGTGGCTGAGACCGCTGAACCTACATCCAGGCATGGTCGTATGTGACAATGGCCGTAACCTGTTGGCGGCTCTGAGGCGAGGCGAGATCACACACGTACCATGCCTGGCTCATGTGCTGAACCTCGTGGTTCAGCGGTTTCTTAAATCGTACCCCGAGTTGCCAGATCTGCTCTTCAAAGTACGCCGCCTGTCAGCTCATTTTCGCAAGTCGGCTACAGCTTCCGCGGCCCTTGCTGTGTTGCAGCAGCGTTTGCAGCTTCTGGCACACCGACTGGTGTGTGATGTCCCCACACGTTGGAACTCTACTCTCCACATGTTGCAAAGGATTTGTGAGCAGAAGAGAGCAGTTGTGGAGTACCGGCTGCAACAAGGCTGTCGATATTCAGGTCAGACTCCACACATAAGATCTCAGGAGTGGAACCGGATGTCTGACGTATGTACCATCTTGACAAACTTTGAGGAGTCCACCAAGATGGTGAGTGGCGATGACGCCATCATTAGCGTCAGCATTCCACTTGTCTGTCTTTTGCAACGCTCTCTGAAGAGAATTATAGAGGAGGCATTGCAGCCAGAGTATGATGAGATGGATCAAGAAGCCGTAGCAGTCGATTACACACAGCCCAGCGTCATCTCATCCCAACGGGCATTGGGGGACAATGAGGGAGAGGAGGAGGAGGAGAAAGAACAGGAGCTTGTATCATGCGCTGTAGACAGTAGCACCTGTACAACTGTCATACCGTCGGTTCAGCGTGGGTGGCCTGAGGACAGGGGGCAGGAGGAGGAGGAGGAGAGCATGGTCAGTTGTCATCTTGGTGAGGACTCGGAAGTCTTGCCCGTTACCAGTCTCGCACGCATGGCTGACTTTATGTTGCGCTGCCTTAACTGTGACCCTCGCGTTGTCAAAATGTTGGGTGACAGTCATTACTGGTTGGTGACACTTTTAGACCCCCGCTACAAGGAGAACGTTCACTCTCTTATTCCTGAGGTGGAGAGGTCTACAAAAATGGGGCAGTACCAGAAGGCCCTTGCTGCAGAACTGTTAAAAAAAAATTCCCATCTGAACACGCTAGCGGCAGAGGTCACAGTTCGTTGACCAACCAAGGCGTACAAGCGAGAAAGAGGCAACTCCAATCCAGCAGAGGCAGGGGAACACTGTCAACGTTCTGGGACAGTTTTCTGAGACCCGCCCAGCTTACAGGCCCTGAGGCGCGGGGTACTCTCACAAAGAGTGGAAAGTTTCAAAAGATGGTGAGGGAGTACCTTGCCAACCGTACCAGCGTCCTCCGCGATTCCTCTGTGCCTTTTAATTATTGGGTATCCAAGCTGGACACTTGGAATGAACTCGCTCTGTATGCCTTGGAGGTCCTGGCCTGCCCTGCCGCTAGCGTGTTATCGGAGCGTGTTTTTAGTGCCGCTGGGGGAATTATAACTGATAAGCGCACTCGCCTGTCAACTGACAATGCTGACAAGCTGACCCTTATCAAAATGAACAAGGGCTGGATTGGGCCAGACTTCTCATCACCACCAAATGACAGCAGAGTAACATAAAGTCAAATCCACTGTGTTATTTCGGGAGGTGCATTCACATGCACCGCTTCACACCCACACATGGGTATACGCTTCCTCATTTCGGCTGTTTTATGTTCTTCTCCTTATCCTCAGCCTCCACCACCACTATACCACCAGGGTGACTGTGGTCCGTGTTGCCATTATTGAAAGTTCCTCCGTCCTTATTTTTGTCAGCTTTTGCTTGGAAGGCATAAGCAAAGACTGTGGGAGACCCACTTCCCAATAATGGGAATAATATTTTTAAGATGCTGTACAGTATGGCTCTTGTAAGGGGCATTAAAAGTGTCTTGTTAAGCTACTGCGACCTCCACCACTTTTCCGAGGGGCATTAAAAACGTCTTGTTAAGCTACTGGGACCTCCACCACTTTTCCGAGGAGCATTAAAACCATCTTGTTAAGCTACTGGGACCTCCACGTCTCTTCCAAGGGGCATTCAAACCGTCTTGTTAAGCTACTGGGACCTCCACGTCTCTTCTGAGGGGCATTAAAAGTGTCTTGTTAAGCTACTGTGACCTCCACCACTTTTCCGAGGGGCATTAAAACCGTCTTGTTAAGCTACTGGGACCTCCACGTCTCTTCCAAGTGGCATTCAATCCATCTTGGTAAGCTACTGGGACCTCCACGTCTCTTCCAAGGGGCATTCAAACCGTCTTGTTAAGCTACTGGGTCCTCCACCACTTTTCCGAGGGGCATTAAAACCGTCTTGTTAAGCTACTGGGACCTCCACATCTCTTCCAAGGGGCATTCAAACCGTCTTGTTAAGCTACTGCGACCTCCACCACTTTTCCAAGGGGCATTAAAACCATCTTGTTAAGCTACTGGGACCTCCACGTCTCTACTGAGGGGCATTAAAAGTCTCTTGTTAAGCTACTGTGACCTCCACCACTTTTCTGAGGGGCATTAAAACCGTCTTGTTAAGCTACTGAGACCTCCACGTCTCTTCCAAGGGGCATTAAAACCGTCTTGTTAAGCTACTGGGACCTCCACCACTTTTCCAAGGGGCATTAAAACCGTCTTGTTAAGCTACTGGGACCTCCACGTCTCTTCTGAGGGGCATTAAAAGCGTCTTGTTAAACCACTCTGAACTCCACAGCTCTTCCAAGGGGCATTGAAATGTTGTTTTTAATTAACTCTAACCTCCACAACTCTTCGAACGGGCATTGCATTTCCTCCTAATTTTTGGCAGCTTTTGCTTGGAAGGCATAAGCAAATACTATGGGAGACCCAGTCCCCAATAATGGGAATAATGTTTGCAGGGGCGTACATAGAAATCATGGGGCCCCATAGCAAAAGTCCAAATTGGGCACCCCCCCCCATAAAAAATAATAATAAATTCTGCAGTGTAAGTAGAATCGCAGTATATAGGCGCTTTCACAAAGGGCATAGCTCAACTTTTGAAGACAGGGAAATGAACATGTCTTGTGGCATGTACATAGTGAATGTGCCCATACTGAAATCCTTTAGTGTTCTCATCCCTTTTTATCGCCCTATTGATTTAAATACAACAAAACATGCATCCAACACACAGTATTATACCCCCCTACAGTAAATTCCCCTACTGTAACACCCACACACACAGTATGATGACTCCATAGTCCCCCCAGTAAGGTATGATGCCCTCACAAACACCCACACAGCATGATGGCCCACCATATACCCACACTGTATGATGGCTCCCTAGCCACCCCCCTCCCTCACACAGTATTATGGTTCCCAAGAAGTATGATGATCCCCACAGACCCACATTGTATGATGGCCCTCACAGCTGCCCACACAGTATAATGGCCCACAGGTCCTCCACTGTATCATGGTCTCCACGGGACCTCCATACAATATGATGAAAGTACCCACAGTATAATGGCCTGCACAGGTACCCCACACACAGTAATGTTGGCCCCCACAGTAGTCCTCACCACAATATGATGGTCACCACAAGCCCTCCACACCGTATGATGACCCCACAGTAGGCGCCTCCACAGTATAAGGCTCCACAACCCCCTACAAGTCCTGACTGATAAAAAAATATATAAAAATTAATCACCTACCCCTGTTTCCCCAATGAGCTGCTCTATGCACCGTGTGAACGGAGGCGATGCACAGCAGACGTGATATAGTGACATCATGCTTGGTGCGCTGAGACACAGACTCATGGCTGAATGGTACAGCAGGGAGCATTTAAGCATCTGGTCTCCTAAAGAGCTCAAAAGTGGCCATATGATCTGCCGCTATTAGTGGTATGCCACTGGTACTATAGTAAGAGCTATTTTACACAGTGACATTCTTATGTACATACAGTACAGACCAAAAGTTTGGACACACCTTATCATTTAAAGATTTTTCTGTATTTTCATGACTTTGAAAATTGTACATTCACACTGAAGGCATCAAAACTATGAAGTAACACATGTGGAATTATATACTTAACAAAAAAGTGTGAAACAACTGAAAATATGTCTTATATTCTAGGTTCTTCAAAGTAGCCACCTTTTGCTTTGATGACTGCTTTGCACACTCTTGGCATTCTCTTGATGAGCTTCAAGAGGTAGTCACTGGAAATGGTCTTCCAACAATCTTGAAGGAGTTCCCAGAGATGCTTAGCACTTGTTGGCCCTTTTGCCTTCACTCTGCGGTCCAGCTCACCCCAAACCATCTCGATTGGGTTCAGGTCTGGTGACTGGGGAGGCTAGGTCATCTGGCGTAGCACCCCATCACTCTCCTTCTTGGTCAAATAGCCTTTACACAGCCTGGAGGTGTGTTTGGGGTCATTGTCCTGTTGAAAAATAAATGATGGCCCAACTAAACGCAAACCGGATGGAATAGCATGCCGCTGCAAGATGCTGTGGTAGCCATGCTTGTTCAGTATGCCTTCAATTTTGAATAAATCTCCAACAGTGTCACCAGCAAAGCACCCCCACACCATCACACCTCCTCCTCCATGCACCAGGCATGTAGAGTCCATCCGTTCACCTTTTCTGCGTCGCACAAAGACACGGTGGTTGGAACCAAAGATTTCAAATTTGGACTCATCAGACCAAAGCACAGATTTCCACTGGTCTAATGGCCATTCCTTGTGTTCTTTAGCCCAAACAAGTCTCTTCTGCTCGTTGCCTGTCTTTAGCAGTGGTTTCCTAGCAGCTATTTTACCATGAAGGCCTGCTGCACAAAGTCTCCTCTTAACAGTTGTTGTAGAGATGTGTCTGCTGCTAGAACTCTGTGTGGCATTGACCTGGTCTCTAATCTGAGCTGCTGTTAACCTGCGATTTCTGAGGCTGGTGACTCGGATAAACTTATCCTCAGAAGCAGAGGTGACTCATGGTCTTCCTTTCCTGGGGCGGTCCTCATGTGAGCCAGTTTCTTTGTAGCGCTTGATGGTTTTTGCAACTGCACTTGGGGACACTTTCAAAGTTTTCCCAATTTTTTGGGCTGACTGACTTTCATTTCTTTAAGGAATGATGGCAACTCGTTATTCTTTACTTAGCTGCTTTTTTCTTGCCATAATACAAATTCTAACAGTCTATTCAGTAGGACTCTCAGCTGTGTATCCACCAGACTTCTGCAAAACACAACTGATGGTCCCAACCCCATTTATAAGACAAGAAATCCCACTTATTAAACCTGACAGGGCACACCTGTGAAGTGAAAACCATTTCTGGTGACTACCTCTTGAAGCTCATCAAGAGAATGCCAAGAGTGTGCAAAGCAATCATCAAAGCAAAAGGTGGCTACTTTGAAGAAACTA
Organism: Phyllobates terribilis; assembly: GCF_046119375.1. Taxonomy (NCBI): domain Eukaryota; kingdom Metazoa; phylum Chordata; class Amphibia; order Anura; family Dendrobatidae; genus Phyllobates; species Phyllobates terribilis. The sequence continues at coordinate 1,472,765 of NW_027362991.1, forward strand.
GAATATAAGACATATTTTCAGTTGTTTCACACTTTTTTGTTAAGTATATAATTCCACATGTGTTAATTCATAGTTTTGATGCCTTCAACGTGAATGTACAATTTTCATAGTCGTGAAAATACAGAAAAATCTTTAAATGAGAAGGTGTGTCCAAACTTTTGGTCTCTACTGTACATATATAGTGAAGTCCATATTACGTATAGAGCTTCACTTATAAAGACAACCTTTGTCCATTTGCCGAAATATCAACATCGTGGATGAAATCCCCTGATCAGAAACTGGGCTAACTTTAGGCTATGTTCACACGTTGCGTTTTTGCAGCGTTTTTTATGATAATTTTCTGCTGCGTTTTACAGTACCAGCAAAGTCTGAGATTTCAGAAATCTCATGCACACACTTTGTTTTTTTTTTCCTGACTGTTTTGTCAAAGAGCTGCGTATTTGCAAACAGCAGCATGTCACTTCTTTCAGCGTTTTTCACCCATAGAAAGCAACGGGTAGTGCAAAATTGCAGCAAAAACGCAGGTATCAAGTTTTGCTGTGTTTTTGGTGCAAAAACCTGAGGAAGTTGAATCGTGTTTCTTTTTATGCACTAAACTTTATCAGCATGCACAAGAAACAAATGTACCCTGACAAAAACGCAGAAAAAAACTCAGCAAAACTTGCTTTTTTGATACTGCTACTCTACTGCCAAGAGAGCAGGTTTTGCCTGCGGAAAAAAAATTAGCAAAAACACAATGTGTGAATATAGCCTTACGGGATTGTAACCTGTGAAGATTGTGCAAAGCGCATCTCTCTACACTCCACTGTGTTAGCACTCAGAACGTCAGTTGGCTGTGAAGAACAGACTGACCTGCCGAGAATCTGATCAAAAATATGGATGTGTGAATGAGGTCTTAGGCTGATGGGAGGGGATGAGTCAGATATGGAGACAGTCACCACCTCCAATAGTATATGATCTCCCATCAGCCTAAGGCCTCAATCACACGTGCATACGAGTGCTATCCATCGTCTTCAAGGATAGCACTCGTACCTGTGATAGTGACTCGCCCCTGGGCCGTGGGGTACTCAGGGCCGGGCCTCTGGATGCGGATGGGGAGTAGTAGTGGCGACCCGGTCCCGTGCTCAGGGTGTCAGGCTTAAAGGGGAACCGTCTTTTGATATATGTATGGGAAGTTCCAACTACGCCACCCGTGGATTGCGGTCAGGGATAACCGCCGCTGCAGTGCAGACCGCTGGGGCAGATGTAAGTGTGCAGCACTGAGTAGTATAACTCCCCACGGGAGGAGTGTAGCCCCAGGGCAGTGTAGGTGGATGATGGAGGGGATGATTCCCACCGCAATAGCCAGGAAACGGAGGCCTCTTAAATAGTTCAGGGTCTTTATTTGAACAGGTGAAATGACCCAAAAACAGTCCCGGCTAGGAGGGGGCCTGGATGTCTGAGAACAAGTGGGAAGCCCTTCTGGGCAGGGTGAGGGTGTAGGCCTACCGTGCTCTCTGCGCTCTTCCTGGCTATTTCCCTCCTCGTGGTGTAATAGCCCACGTTCCTGAGCTTGCCGTGTCTTCTCGCCCGTATGGCTTGCAACTTGGGTCCCTTTCTACTCTTGGCCTGGTGCAGCTCTGCTGGTCCCTTCTGCTGAGGCGGAACCTCCGGGCTTCTTAGGCCAAGGGACATACAATCCTCTGCGGTCTGGTTATTTGCTGTAGGACTTGGAATCCTAACAGCCTCGGACACCAAAGTCCGGTAGTTCTGTTTCTCTCTCAGCCAGGACAGGCTCACCTCGCCTTCCGTCCCTGGCTCGTGGCTCCTCTACTGCCACATGACCTCCTCAGCTACAGCTGAACTGACTCTCCCTTCTCTGGGACACCTCTCACTTCAGAGACAGGTCGTCCAGCTCTCCCTAACCCTGCCCCCAGATCCAGCTTTTATAGGGGCAGCCTGGTCCCCCTACTGGCCTGGGACAGGAGGTGCTGCATGCTAATGGTCCCTAACCAGGGAACCTCCCCCTTGCTCTCAGACACAGCTTTATTATACATTTGTGGCATCCAGGCCAGGGTGACACATTCCCCCCTAGTAAAACTTAGTACTCCGGGACTAAGCTTAAAACAAGAGTAATATGCATGACCATTAAAACATTATAAGGCAAGTAAAAGCAAACAACGCACAGGTTGAGTTCTTAAGGTCACAGTGTGGTCTGTGACCGGGTGTCCATTTCACCAACAACAACGGGGAGCTTTAACCAGGTGGGGGGTCTGCCGTAGCCCCAAGTCCTTGACAGTCCTTGTTCATTCCGTTGGTTAAGCTCACAATATATTTACAGGAAAGTCTCGGTTACTCACAGTCCATAACCTGTTAGTCCATGTATTAACTGAAATAAACTGAGAAAACGCGTAGTTACTGGTCATGCAATTACATTTTAAACAATTCAACATTTTGCAGGCTATTTACATTTGCAATCACACCCTACACTCTCCAGCGAGCTGGTATTTGCCCCTTAGTGCTCCGGGTTGACCTATGTAACTCACTGTCTAGTGGTGGTCTAACCTGGCTTTTCTCACTAGCGCTCGGGGTGCAGTCACTGGCTAGACTTACAGGCAGGGCAGGCAGCTGTCTGCGGGTCCTTTAGCTTACCGCAGGCATGGCAGGCTCACTGTCAGCAGAGGGTTGACTCTCCTGGGCTGCTGGTACAGGCTCTTCTGCCTCTGGGGCTGCTTGTTCTTCTTCTCCTTCCTGCTCTAGTGTAGGTTGTTGCTGAATTGGTTGCAGGAAATGCAGGACGGATACCACTATGGCATTGTTTATTCGAGTCCAGGACTGAGGGAACTCCCCAAGAACTGTGCTGATCATCTCTTCCTTGTCCTCTGCGGGTTCAAGGTCACTTTGATCCTCTTCTGCACTCTGTAGTTGCTCGGGGCACCTTTTTAGGTTGTCTCTGGAGATGGTACAAGTGGTTTCTCCTCCATCCTTGGTGATCACGCACACCTTCGGGTTGTCGTGATCAGACTGCAGTACTGTGTAGGATTCCCTTTCCCACTGGTCGTCCAGCTTGTGTAGCCTTCTCTTTCGCTTCAGGACCTACTCACCAGGTTCTAGGGGACCAGCAGGGGCGTCTTGGTTGAAGAGTCTCTCTTACCTTTCTCTCACCTGGGCCTGGCTCTTCTCCACACTCTCCTGTACCTTCTTGTACTGCAGTCGCCTTTCCGTATCCCAGTCCGCATCTGGGGAGGTGTCCTCGGGTGTTAGGACTCCCATCTCCAGGTCTATGGGCAGCTTACCTGGTCTGGCTCGCATCAGGTAAGCCGGGGTACAGTTGGTAGCATTCACCGGGATATGGTTGTATAAGTCTATCAGGTCTGGCAGTTTTTCTGGCCACAGGCTGCGTTCCTCCAGGGGCAACGTCTTCAGGAGATCAATGACTATATTGTTCATTTTTTCACACATCCCGTTGGTTTGTGGGTCGTAAGGCGTTGTCCGAATCTTCTTACAGCCATAGAGGTTGCAGAACTCTTGGAAGATTTCAGCCTCGAACGCTGGACCCTGGTCTGTCAGGACCTGTTCCGGATACCCGTGTGGGCGGCAGAAGTATTGCTGGAAGGCTCTGGCTGCCGTTTGAGCTGTCAAGTCTTTTATAGGGACCACCACTAGAAATCGGGAATAGTGGTCTACGATTGTCAGGGCATGAACGTATCCTGAACGGCTTGGAGCCAATTTGACGTGGTCCAGAGCTACCAGCTCAAGAGGCTGCTTGGTGACGATGGGCCTCAAGGGTGTCTTCTGGCTGGTGCGGTCCTTCCTCCTTAGATTACAAGGGCCACAGTCTCTGCACCACTTCTCTACAGCCCCTCTCATGCCGATCCAGAAGAACCGTCCTCTTAGCAGGAACTCCAGTTTCTTCCAGCCGAAGTGCCCCGCTCTGTCATGGTAAGCCTCCAGGACCATAGCTGCATCTCGCCTTGGGACCACGACTTGCCAGGTCAGCTCGTGCGTCCGGTGGTTGACGAGTCTTCTGCACAGCTTACCTTCATAGAGGAACAGCCTGCTCTTCTCTTTCCATAGCTGCTTGGCTTCCTCTGGAGCATCCGGATCTAGACGGGCGTCTTCCCGGATCAGCAGGTCTTTCACCATGCGGATTGCAGGGTCACTATCTTGGGTCTCGGCCCAACTGTAGTGAGGTAGGGGATTGATCATGATGGTTGTTAAGTCTTCCTCCTTCACGTGGTGGGAGTATTGAGTGGCTCCATACCGGTGAAACGCAGGGAGTTCTACCTCCTCCAGCTCTTCTGGGTCTTCGCCTCCATCAGATAAGTGAGGCATTCTTGATAGGGCGTCAGCGTTGGCATTGGTTCTGCCTGCCCGGTACTTGATCGTGAAGTCATAATTCGAGAGCCGCGCCATCCACCGCTGCTCTAGGGCACCTAGTCTTGCATTGTCCAGGTGTGTCAACGGGTTGTTGTCCGCGTACACGGTGAACTTTGCCGGAGGCCAGGTAATGCTTAAACCGTTCTGTGACGGCCCACACCACTGCCAAGAATTCTAGCTTGAAGGAGCTGTAATTCTCCGGGTTTCTTTCAGTGGGCCTCAGCTTCCGGCTGGCATACGCGATCACCCTTTCTCTGCCATGTTGGTTTTCTGACAGTACGGCTCCCAGCCCCACATTACTGGAGTCTGTGTGGAGGATAAAAGGCTGGCCATAATCGCGGTAGGCCAGGATCTCATCCCCCATGAGGGCCATCTTCAACTGGCAGAAGGACTCCTCTTCCGGCTTGTCCCACTTGAAGGGTGGATTTTGACTTCTGGATTTGGATTGACCTATCAGGAGGTCCTGCACTCGAGCTGCCATCTTAGTGAACCCTGGGATGAACCTTCGGTAGTAGCCTATCAACCCGAGGAACTGCCTCACTTCTTTGATGTTTGAGGGGCTTGGCCAGCTCTTGATTACTGTGACCTTGTCAGGGTCGGGGGCTACTCCTTCTGCACTCACCACGTGCCCTAGGTACTGGACCTTCGGTTTCAACAGGTGACACTTTGATGGTTTCACCTTCAGGCCATAGTCTGCCAGGGCTTCGAACACCTCTGCCAGGTGTTTTAGGTGGTCCTCGTAGGTCTTCGAATAGACGATCACGTCGTCCAGGTAAAGTAGGACCGTCTCGAAGTTTCGGTGCCCTAGACAGCATTCCATCAGCCTCTGGAAGGTCCCTGGTGCGTTGCAGAGCCCGAAGGGCATACAGTTGAATTCGCTCAATCCCATCGGGGTGGTGAAGGTGGTCTTCTCCTTGTCAGCCTCTGCCACAGGAACCTGCCAGTACCGGCTAGTAAGGTCCAAAGTAGAGAAGAAGTTAGCTGATTTTAGGGCTGCCAAAGACTCCTCTATCCTAGGTAACGGATACACGTCTTTATGGGTGATACGGTTGATTTGTCTATAGTCCACGCACATTCTCATGGTATCGTCTTTCTTTTTTACCAGAACGAAGGGGACTGCCCAGGGGCTACAGCTATCTCTAATGACCCCAGCTTCTTTCATTTCTCTCAGCATGCCCTTTGCGTTCTGATAATGTGCAGGGGGTACAGGTCTGTGCCTCTCTTTTATTGGTGGGTGGCTCCCCGTGGGGATGTGGTGTTCCACTCCCTTTACTCTGCCGAAGTCTAGCGGGTGCTTACTAAAGATTCTCTCGCACTCCTGTACCACCCGGTAGACTCCTTGTTTTTGGTGCAGGGGAGTGGAGTCAGCACCCACATGGAGTTTCTGGCACCAATCCTCCTTTTGTTTCTGGGAGCCATTACCCTCCGCCTGAGGAGATGGAGGCAAAGGCTCCACGGCCCTGATAGCTTTGTGTTTGACAGCAAACAGTTTGGCAAGTGTAGCGTACCTGGGTAAGTGTACCTCCCTCTCCCCAATGTTGAGAATGCGAACGGGCACCCTCCCATGACGGACATCAACCACCCCCCGGGCTGTCAAAATGGTGGGCCTGCTGTTTGAGTACACGGGTTCTACCATGGCTTGGTAGTCTCTGCCTCTCAACCCGACTGCAGTCCGACACCAGATCATCATTTCACTTTTGGGAGGCATGGAAATGGGGAATGGGTCACTCATTCTTACGCTACCGATCTTACGCTACCGATCTTACGCTACCGATCTCACCACCAGACAGTTCTACCTGCTGCCGTCTCATCAGAGCCTTTATCTCTTTGTTGAGGACTCTCTGTTGGCTGGAACTAGCATTCACCGCCACCTGCTGTAAAATTACAATTATCTCTGAAAGACAATTTTCAATCACGTTAGTACTCACAGTTATTTTAGGGTGACTTTCACGACGGTCAATGTCCACAACAATCAGCCCCTGTGCCGACAGTTCAACTTTACCAATCTTAATGGTCATCTCTTTGAACCCCATCTGCGGCACGGGCAAGCCATTACTGGCGATGATGCTCAAGTCATTGTCTGGATACCGTGTTATATCAGCATCAGTCCAATGCTGCTTAAAAAGTACATAAGGGATAGCAGTTACTTGCGACCCGGTATCCAGCAAGGCACTCATGGGAATACCATCCAGCACCACGGGTAAAACCGGGTGCCCCCCGACGTACTTATTACGCCAATTGTAAGGGCCTGGTGATCTTATGCCTGGGGGTTGGCCTTCTGCCCCAGGTTTGACCCGTTTGAATTACAGTACCTGGAAATGTGTCCAGGCTGGCTGCATCGACGGCAAATGGGTTGTCCATCCTCTGCGTAGCGGTCTGTGGGCCTCCCTCGGAACGACGGGGTCCTCCTCTGTCGACGCCACGGGACATCCCCCGGACTTGAAGCCAACTCGATGGGTCTTGACGGGTCCACTTGTAACGCCTGGACGGTCCTGGTCAACGCCGCGACGCTCCTGGTCAGCTCCTGGACTTGGTGGTGCACATCTTTCGACGGGGCTTGGTTCAGGGCGTGTGCATCGGCCCCCACAGAGTCCATAGAAGAGGGCTCCGCCTCCTGGTGGTAGGTGAGAGCAGGGCGCCGGGGGTTTATAGCGCCACTTGGTGCAGGTTCACGGAGCACCCTTATGGCCCTGTCCTTGAATTGGGCAAAGGTTTGACCAGGGTTTTGAAAGAACATGAGGCGCAGCTGGGTTCTGTGGGCACTAGACAGCAGACCTTCTATGAATTGTTCTGTTAGTAGCTTATCCGTATCCTGCACGCTGCCAGGGTCAGCTTGTTTGATGGCTCTCAAGGCTTCCTGCAAATTTAGGGCATAGTCTCTGATGCTGTGCTGTGCCCGCTGTTTACAGCCATAGAACCGCTGTAGCGTCGGCGTCCCTGCCTCCTGCTAGGCAGGGACGCTGTTTCCCTCACCTCTCCGCTCCGAGCCCGGCGTCTTCCTCCCGCTCTGCTGGCAGCTCGCGCTCCTTCCCGGCCACGGTGCTTAGGGCGCGCGCGCTCCCCCCCTCTTAAAGGGGCCGCGCGCGCCATCCTAAGGAGTCCCCGGCCAATGGCCGGAGGACTTCACCATATATAAGGCACCTCCTCCAAAATGGAGGTGCCCGAGCAATGTTGTTGCACTGTTCACTACTCTGCTTCAGCCCTCAGGTCCCGTTTCCAGTTACCTGCCAGTTACCTGCCAGTTTCCTGCCAGTTTGCTGTCTGATTCCTGCCTGTTATCCGCTTACCTGCTTGCTAGCCTGAGGTCCGATGGTCTGCCTTCCGACATCTGTCAGTCTGTCTATGGACCAGCTTGCCCGCTCACCTGGGAGCGCTCACCTGCTACCTGTCTGCTAGCCTACCTGGAGGCTCCTCCATCACGTGCTGTGACCACCTGCCAGTCCAGAGACTCTTGCCCGCTCACCTGGGAGCGCTCATCTGCTACCTGCCTGTTAGCCTACCTGGAGGCTCCGCCGTCACGTGCTGTGACCACCTGCCAGTCCAGAGACTCTTGCCCGCTCACCTGGGAGCGCTCAACTGCTACCTGCCTGTTAGCCTACCTGGAGGCTCCGCCGTCACGTGCTGTGACCACCTGCCAGTCCAGAGACTCTTGCCCGCTCACCTGGGAGCGCTCATCTGCTACCTGCCTGTTAGCCTACCTGGAGGCTCCGCCGTCACATGCTGTGACCACCTGCTTATCCAGAGACTCTCGCCTGCTCACCTGGGAGCACACATCTGCCATCTGCCTGCTAGCCTACCTGGAGGCTCAGCCGTCACAGGTCGTACCTACCCTTTACCCAGAGACTGTCCCGGTCACTTGCCGTGACCTCCTGCCCGTTTACCCAGAGACTGTCCCGGTCACTTGCCGTGACCTCCTGCCCGTTCACCCAGAGACTGCCCCGGTCACTTGCTGTGACCTCCTGCCCATTTACCCAGAGACTGTCCCGGTCACTTGCCCGTTTACCCAGAGACTGTCCCGGTCACCTGCTGTGACTACCTGCCTGTCTTTCCCGCTTCCTTACAAGGACCGCCCCCTTGTATAAGTTGCTCAGAGGTTCCGCCTCCCAGACCCGTTACAACCGCATTTTGATCTCTGCTGAGGTACGGGTGTCAAAGGTAATCCGCAGCCGGGTCAGAATGTCCCTTACAGTCCTTTTCTCCTCATCTGACCATGATTTCACTTCCCGCTGGGCTGCGCCGGTTAACTGCCCCGTCAGAATGCTCACCTTCTGTTCTTCTGTCAGGGGATAAACTTTAAATAGACTGTGTAGTCTTTCTTTAAAGTCAGTTAAGGTATGGGATTCCCCTGAGTATTGGGGCAGCCAGGCTGCTCCGGGGATGTAGGGCATGGAGAACGGCATCACCGCTGCTGCAGCCACGCTGGTGGTAGAAGGTCCCTCCGCGTCCGTCATCTTCCTCCCCCCCTAGTTAAGCGTGGCCTACCTTCCGTTGATCCTCTTCCGTAGGCCGCGGCTCCGCTGGTGCTGCTCCGGGCGAGGACCTTGCGTCGCATCCTGGTGATGTCAGCGTCGCTCTCTCTCCTTCCAGGACCTTGCGCAGCGTCGGTGCGTAGTGCGGGGCTTCGGGTCTCGCGCAGTTTGGACGTCCACGCCCCTCTTCTTCCCGCGCGGCGTCCTGAAGATGGCGTCCGATGGCGGGAACACGGCTGAAGATGGCGGGAAACGGCTCCGGATGGCGGGAAACCTCACTCAGGTAAGTACAAAGTCTTTTTCAGGCGCGCAATACCCGTTTGTGGCGGGTTGGTCACAATCCTGCCGACTACGCCAGAAAGCTGACTCGCCCCCTGGGCCGTGGGGTACTCAGGGCCGGGCCTCTGGATGCGGATGGGGAGTAGTAGTGGCGACCCGGTCCCGTGCTCAGGGTGTCAGGCTTAAAGGGGAACCGTCTTTTGATATATGTATGGGAAGTTCCGACTACGCCACCCGTGGATTGCGGTCAGGGATAACCGCCGCTGCAGTGCAGACCGCTGGGGCAGATGTAAGTGTGCAGCACTGAGTAGTATAACTCCCCACGGGAGGAGGGTAGCCCCAGGGCAGTGTAGGTGGATGATGGAGGGGATGATTCCCACCGCAATAGCCAGGAAACGGAGGCCTCTTAAACAGTTCAGGGTCTTTATTTGAACAGGTGAAATGACACAAAAACAGTCCCGGCTAGGAGGGGGCCTGGATGTCTGAGAACAAGTGGGAAGCCCTTCTGGGCAGGGTGAGGGTGTAGGCCTACCGTGCTCTCTGCGCTCTTCCTGGCTGTTTCCCTCCTCGTGGTGTAATAGCCCACGTTCCTGAGCTTGCCGTGTCTTCTCGCCCGTATGGCTTGCAACTTGGGTCCCTTTCTACTCTTGGCCTGGTGCAGCTCTGCTGGTCCCTTCTGCTGTGGCGGAACCTCTGGGCTTCTTAGGCCAAGGGACATACAATCCCCTGCGGTCTGGTTATTTGCTGTAGGACTTGGAATCCTAACAGCCTCGGACACCAAAGTCCGGTAGTTCTGTTTCTCTCTCAGCCAGGACAGGCTCACCTCGCCTTCCGTCCCTGGCTCGTGGCTCCTCTACTGCCACACGACCTCCTCAGCTACAGCTGAACTAACTCTCCCTTCTCTGGGACACCTCTCACTTCAGAGACAGGTCGTCCAGCTCTCCCTAACCCTGCCCCCAGTTCCAGCTTTTATAGGGGCAGCCTGCTCCCCCTACTGGCCTGGGACAGGAGGTGCTGCATGCTAATGGTCCCTAACCAGGGAACCTCCCCCTTGCTCTCAGACACAGCTTTATTAAACATTTGTGATATCCAGGCCAGGGTGACACAATAGTCTATGGGGCCATTCACATGTCCGTGATTTTAGAGACATGCCCGATTTTGATCCAAGGGTCAGATTACACTTGGCCATGCAAGGTCAATGGGTTTGTGAAAAAAAAAAAACGGACTGCACTCTGATGACATCTCAGTGCAGTCGATTTTCATGGTCTGTAAGAATGAAGAAGGTGGAGAATTGTTTTATTTTTTTATTTCTCCGGGTACGAGAACAACGGATGACACTCAGGTCACACTCTGATTAAAGTCTGATCAGAATAATCGGTCCATTTTTCTTGTATGTGGAAAAATCAGAAGTGTGAATGAGTCCCAAGGTTGTTTTTAAGTAGTAGTGGATCCTACCTGCCCTTTAAATTTGGTTAGTCCTATGAAAGAATGGTACGTCTTGTCGTTCTTGATGGGCTCCCATGAATTGGCCAATTTAAGCACCAAGTACCTTCATTTTCCATATCTCTACGCTTACAGAGGCGACTGTATTCTTTATTATGCAGTGATAGCAGCAGCGCCTGTTCACACTTATTTTATTCTGTCTGGAGGCGATATACTTACATAAACACAGAGGGGTTGTCCAAGTTTGGGATGAAAGTCTACAATCGCTCTATATGACTACGGTCATCTGAATCCTCACATCATACGCTGTCAAGATTCTTCGATGACAGTGGCAAGAACAGCCGGTCACGTCCAAGTATGTGTTTTGCATGTCTGTGGTCACGTGTCGATTAAACGTGCTCGGCCGCATTCAGTTCCCTTGTATTGATCGAGGACGAAGACGTCTAGTCAGAATGTGACTGGAAGAATGCAAATTGTTACAACCCTCTGTTTTTTTTTCCTTCCTGTGTTTTGCGGTCATGTGACAATTTGCCTTTATATTCCAGCTCCGCCCTTCTGGCTGTGCTGGACTTCAGTTTTTGACTGCTTCTCTAGCCAGGTGCTTCTGTGCCTATCTGGCAGCTCGCTTGGTCCTTCTGGGACCTTTAGTACCTTTTTGTCAGTTTGTATTTTTGTGTTCTGCAACTACTTCTCTGTTTAGGAGGTGTCCCATTTTTGTCCCAGTCCTTAGTACTTTTAGGGACTCCTCCCCTTATGCTATAGGTCTCCGTTCAGACTAGCTGAAGACTAAGGCGGGTCTGTTCGCTAGGAACAGGCAGCCCGCTACATCGTAGGGATTCAGCTTAGTCTTATTGTAGGGACAGCTTTCCCCTATCTTTCCTTAGTTCATGTTGCAGATCATAACACAAATCACATACTTGTGGTTGCATGACCGCCTGCACGCGATGTGTGTGTGACGCGCCCCCTGGGCCGTGGGGCACCCAGAGCCGGGCCTGTAGATGCTGGGGGTTGTAGTCACCGTGGCGGTAACCCGGTCCGTGACCCAGGGCGGTCAAACCAGGGTAGTCTATGTGTATCTGTTATATATAGTCCGACTACGCCACCTATGGAATGTGGTTATTGAGAACCCGCCGCTGCGGAGCAGTCCGCTGAAGCTGGTGGTATGTGCAGCAAGGTGATGTAACTCCCAACAGGAAGAGTGGAGCTTCAGGGCAGCGTGTATGGATGATGGTGGTGGTAGTGCAAGGTATCAGTAATGACAATACTGAGTCTTTGCAGTGCAGTCCCAGGGTCTTTACTGTTGGCAATTATATGGGCCCCAACGGGAGTACCGGCTAGTGATGAGTGCCTGATCAGTCTGGGAACAATCCTAGAGTCCTCCTGGCCAGGTGAAGTTGTAGGCCTGCCGTTCTGACTATACTCTTTGGCTATCCCGCTTATAGTCGTGTTGTAGCCCACGTCCCTGAGTGTAACGTGCTGCGCTCACCCATATGGCTGGCGACTCCTACCTTGTGTATTCCTCGCTCCTCTGTGGTGGTACGGGTCCTTTCGTGTGGCTGAGCCTCCGGGCTTCTGTTGGGCCAGGAGACCTGCAATCTCCTGCCCTGCGGTATCTGCTGCTGGGTATGTAATCCCCACAGCCTCGGACTCCGGCGTCCGGTCCTCTGTGGATACTATCCAGGACGAACTAACTCCAGCTCCAGTCCCAGGCTTTTTACTCCTTCGTGTTCTACTTGACTCCATACACTGAGCTCTAGACTCCGACTCAGACTGACTAACCGCGCCTCCAGATCCAGTTATATAGGGCAGGATCCTCCCCTTTCTGGTCTGGAGCAGGAGGTGTTGAATGTAATGTGTTCCTGACCAGGAAACTCCTGTTTTGCTCCCAGACACGGTATTACTACCACTGTGGCAACCAGACCCTCTGGGGTGCCACATGTGCTGTGAGGATTCAGAAGTCTGCAGTCATAGAGTGATTGCAGACTTTCATCTCAAGCCTGGACAACCCTTTAAAAGGGTTGTCCACTACTTTGACATTGATGCCCTGTCCTTAGGATAGGGCATCAATGTATGATCGGCCGGGGTCCCACACGTGGCATCCCTGCCGGTCAGCTGTTATCGTGCCGGTGGCCACCGGCCAGAAGTCCTTGCCTGTGGTGCCTGGCCGTCAAGTTGTAGTGGCGGCCGCTTGTAACTGTATATCCGCCTCCTATTCAATTGAATGGGAGGCGGATGTGCAGTTACGAGCGGCGGCCACTACAGATGGATGGCCAAGCACCGCAGATAAGGACTTGTGGTCGCTGCCCCCGGCACAATAACAGCTGATCGATGGGGGTAGGGTGTCCGGGACCCCGGCCGATCATACATTGATGCCCTATCCTATGGATAGGGCATCAATGTCAAAGTAGTGGATAACTTCTTTAAGAGTACATTCCCACTTTCAGGATTTGTTGCGATTTTCACGCTGCAGAATTTTTGTACACATGCGGATCTTCCTCATCTAAGCAAGTCTATGAAGAAAGTCTACATGCGGACCCACAAGAGAAATCGACATGCTGGGGGTCTGAAGGACACGCCGCATCTCAGTTTCCGCTGGTGATCCGCAGGTGCACAGAGATGCATAGTGGACATGGGATTTCTAGAAAGAACATCCACTATGCTGTAACATCTGGCTGTTGCGGGTTTGACACTGCATAAATATGCAGCGTCAAAACCGCAGCAAATATTGAACGTGGGAACTTACCCTTAGGCTATGTGCCCACGATCCGGAGCCGCTGCGGGTTTAACGCTGCGTGTTTTTGAAGCGTCAAAGGAAAGTCTGCAAGTGAAAAAAAAATTGAGCCGCTCATTTGCAAATTGATAGCCGGCAGCTATTCCGCAGCATTGGGGGCGCAGGCTGGTACGCATTGTGCGCACATACAGGGTGGCTAGCTGCAGCAATACTAGTGATTAGTGATGGTCTGGGGTCAGATGTACTCACTCTGACAGCCATGTCCTTTGCTCTGCTGTGCACTCTGCAGCCTGTCCATTCCTCCTTCAGTTAATCCTTCACTAGGAGTGCATGATCTGCAGTGCAGATAAATGTGTGTAAAGAAGTAATTTAAACAATTTATTAATAGGCTTCCATTGTCACAGATGTCCTAATGTTTAGCTCAACCCTCTGGTCCCAGGTTCAGGATCTCTGTGGTGACTGACAGACACAAGACAGTGGCTTGGTGTGAGGGGCTTCCTGACTTTTTATATGTTTGCAGCCCTCCTCCCCAGTTACCCTAGATAGTTGGCAGAATTCCAAACACGACCCCTCCCCCCCTGCCTTAACACCCGCACATCCAAAACAGGACACAAGGTAAAAGAAACTCGTTTACATTTCACACTTACAGTACAGAGTGCTGCAGTGAGCCAGTCAGAGACTTACCCTGCAGCCAGGCCGGCTCCCTCTTCCTCCACTAGGCAGCTCTAATGATGATCGCTCATGCTGCTCAGCCTCAGCTCCTCTCTGCTGTGCACGCAGCGTAGCGATCTAGAGGGGCGTGTCTATGGACAGGACATCCGACACCGGGCCCCCTGAACACTCGGGCCCCATAGCAGTCGCGTGGTCTGCCTCTATGGACGGTACGCCACTGAATGTTTGTAATATGCTGTACTGCATGGCTCTTGTAAGGGGCATTGCAAGTTCCTCCGTCCTAATTTTTGGCAGCTTTTGCTTAGAAGGCATAAGCAAAGACTATGGGAGACACACTCCCCAATAATGGGAATAATGTTTTTAATATGCTGTACTGTATGGCTCTTGGAAGGGGCATTAAAAGCGTCTTGTTAAGCTACTGCGACCTCCACCACTTTTCCGAGGGGCATTAAAACCGTCTTGTTAAGCTACTGTGACCTCCACGTCTCTTCCAAGGGCATTGCATTTCCTCCTAATTTTAGTCAGCTTTTGCTTTTCAATGCAAAGGCGAAAACTAAGCGAGAACCACTCCCCAATAATGGGTAGAAGGTTTTTAGTACGCTGTAATCCACGTCTGTTTCAAGGGGCATTGCAGTTCCTCATAATTTTTGGAAAGCCTTCCATTCACTGCTTAGGCCAACAGTGTACAAGAGATCCAGTTGCTATAAATGGAAAAAACGGTTTAGTTAAGGCCCTCTGAACTCCATGTCATTTCCAAGGGGCATTGGAGTGCCTCAAAATTTTTGGTAGGCATTGCAATCACTGTATACCCTACAACTGTGTAGCCGAACCGCTCCTTTTGTTACAGAAACATATCCTACAAGACATATGTGGTTGACTGGCCTGATATTGATGTGAATTGTCCCTGTTCCTCCTGCTCTTTCTCCTTTGCCACCACCTCATCCATCACTCATCACCTGAAGCTTTGTTTTAACGGGAGTCATAGAACTGGGATAGTAGCAGGAAAACATCCAGCAATCCTCGGAGGAGGTAGGATATGCGCCAAAACGCTGACCACCTCAGGCCTAGCCGCTGCTACATACATGCGCTTGCATTCCAAGAAAACAAAGCAGATGCTAACTTGTATCATCATCATCATGGTCCTCACCTTGGCACTCTCAACTCCCCTGATGGAGAAGCCAGGGCCCACCGCAGGAGTCTGGTTCTCTGGTGGGCTCGTCCAATGCTGCCCTAAAGCAGGCCGGGCTAAGAAAAGTGTGTGGGGGGATGTTCCAAGGAGAAATAGGGGCGGCTGGGGACCGTTTATGGACACCCGGCCGCCGGGCGGCTGGGGACTGAGTATGGATTCCAGGCCGCCAACGCAGCCATGACGTGGTGGCCAGATTTCGCCTCCACATGCATAAAAGGCCCAATTTCAAGTGCAAGCAAGCAGTATGGTATTGCAGCCTGGGGGTGGGTGGGTGGTTGGCTGCATATTTGCGCTTGCATTGCAAGGAATGGGGGAGGTACAATTGAACACTGCCCTGGGACAAGAACTTGCACGGGGATAGTTGCAAGTCTGCATCTTCTGATGCGGCAAGGATGACTTCTGATGGGCACACTTATAGGCAGTGACCTGGGTGTCAGAGATGCTTCCAGGGGTCTTCCCCATGCTGTTCCCATGTCTTTTTAGCACTGTATGCATGTGTCACACAGCACATGGCCAGATAAGGTTGTAAAATGTTAGAATGACATTTCCCGGTGAATGCATTTGTCACGGTTGAAAGCAATACAAAAGTGCAAAAACGCATAAAAAATGCTACTTGTGAACATAGCCCAAGGTGTGGAGGAGTATTTTTTTTTTTGGTATTTATTTTACCTTATACACAAGTCTTTACCCTGGAAAGGAACTTCCTTAACATATTTCACAGGAAAGCAGTTTCAGTTTAGTTTTTGAACGTTTTATTGTGAGCCCTTAAAAGTGGCTTAATACCTCTGACCACGTTGTTGACAGCAGTGACCTGGGGGTCAGAAATGCTTCCTGGGGCGATCCCCATACTGTCCCCATGTCATTTGAGCACTGGCACTATCGTTTTGGGCACTTGTTAGGCTTTTAAAAGACTGCCTTAAAAATGCTTGGGTCTCCCATAGACTAACATTGGGCTCGTTGCTCGGGTCGAGCACCCGAGTATCACGGCGAGCTCGGCCCGAGCTTCGAGCACCCGAGCATTTTAGTGCTCGCTCAACACTAGTCATATAATGTCTATATATAAACTGTATGTGTATATACAGTGGGTGAAATAAGTATTGAACATGTCACCAATTTTCTAAGTAAATATATTTCTAAAGGTGCTATTGACATGGAATTCTCACCAGATGTCAGTAACAACCCATCCAATCCACACAGACAAAGAAATCAAACCATAGATGTCCATAAATTAAGTTATGTGTAATAATGAGAAATGACCTAGAGAAAAAGTATTAAACACGCATACTGAAATGTATTGATTACTTTATACAAAAGCCTTTATTGGTGATGAGACTCCTCCTGTATGGAGAAACTAGTCGCATGCATTGCTCAGGTGTGATTTTTATCCCATTCTTCCACTT
This sequence comes from Phyllobates terribilis, assembly GCF_046119375.1. NCBI lineage: Eukaryota > Metazoa > Chordata > Amphibia > Anura > Dendrobatidae > Phyllobates > Phyllobates terribilis. The sequence continues at coordinate 1,489,307 of NW_027362991.1, forward strand.
AAACGCTCTTCAAATTTTGAAGGTCCTGTGGGCTCCTTCTATGAACTCTGAGCTTTATTCCTTCCATACATTTTCTATTGGATTCAGGTCCAGTGATTGGCTCGGCCATTCTAGCAGCTTTATTTTCTTTCTCTGACACCAGTTGAGAGTTTCCTTGACTGTATGTTTGGGATCATTGTCTTGCTGAAATATTCACCCACATGCCATCTTCATCATCCTGGTGGATGACAGCAGATTTTTCTCAGTACATTTGTCCATTCATCCTTCCTTCAAATATAGAAGATTTGCCAATTCCATATGCTGAAAAACAGCCCCACACCATGATGTTCCCACCTCCAAACTTCACTGTTGGTATAGTGTTTTTGGGCTGATAGGCAGTGCCTTTAGACCTCCATTATGGCAACAAGAGTGTTCAATTTTGGTCTCATCTGACCAGACTATATTCTCCCAGTATTTCACAGGCTTGTCTAAATGTTGTTGAGCAAACTTTAAGCACGCTTCACTATACTTTTTGTTCAGCAATCGAGTCTTGCGTGGTAAGCATGCACACAGGCCATGGAGGCTGAATACATCACTTTGTTTTCATTGAAACAATGGTACCTGCTGATTACAGTTATTTCTGTAGCTCTCCACAGGTGGTCCTTGGTTCTTGGACAATTCTTCTGATAATTTTTTTCACTCCTCTGTCTGAAATCTGGAACATTCAGTAGTTTAGAAATTCTTCTGTATCCAATGCCATCAGTATGTTTTACAACAATAAGGTTGTGAAAGTCTTGAGATGGCTCACTAGATTTACACATCATGAGATGTTTCTTGTGTGGCACCTTTGTAATAAGGCTATGTTCACACATTGCATTTTTTCAGCGTTTTTTTCTGCAGCAAAACCTGATCTCTTGGCACAAGGTTTGTTCAGGATTTTTCTTGCTTTTTTGCTTGTTTTTTGGTGCGTTTTTTTCACTGTCCTTTTTGTCTCAATATGTATGTACATAAAGTTCAGTGATACTTTAAATCTCATTCTGGTTTTGGCACAAAAACCACTGAAAAACCTGACGCCTGCGTTTTTGGTGCGTTCTCTCAGCATTTTTTTTCACTACCCATTACTTCCAATGGGTGAAAAATTGCTGAAAGAAGTGACATGCTCTATTCCACAAAAAAAAACATGCAAAGCACAAAATACTGATCAAATAAAAACCAATCTGTTTGCATGAGATTTCTGGAATCTCATAGACTTTGTTGGCACTGTAAAATGCAGCTGAAAATTTGCATAAAAAACGCTGAAAAACGCAATGTGTGAACATAGCCTTAGAACCCTTTTTATAGGCCATCAGTTGAACTTGCTGATTATTATTTTTCACTAAGTATCAGGATTGCTTTCCAATTATTGATAGATTTCAACTGGTGTCATGACTTTCCATGGCTTTTTGCACCACTCTTTTTTTCCTGTGTTAAATACTTTTTCCCTGTGTCAGTTCCCATTATTACACATAACTTAATTTAATTTATGGTCATCTATAGTGTGATTTATTTGCCTTTGTGTATTGGATGGGCTGTTACCGACATCTGGTGAGAATTTCATGTCAATAGCACCTATAGAAATAAATTTACTTCAAAGATTGGTGAACTGTTCAATACTTATTTAACCCACTGTATATGTCTGTGTTTGTGTGTGTGTGTGTGTATATAATATATGTATGTATGTGTATCATAATCTGTGTGTAGATAGGTATGTATGTGTATCTGTGTCCATGTGGCCCCTACAAGTGTTTCCACTGATTCCTTACTGTGTGTTAGGTCTTTTCTTTGCTGATTTTTATAATCTTTATTACCTAATTTGTGCAATTTGCCTTTTTCTCCCTGTTTTTTGTGTTTTTTCCAATACGCACAAAGGAAATACACATGTTTTTTTTATACATATGCTTAATTGCAATAATTTTCTGGGAGAAATACTTCATTTTCTGGAACAATTTCAAGGGTGCCAACACTTTCGGCCATGACTGTATATATACATACAGTATGTATGTATTTAAAAAAAAAAAAATTGCCTATAGCCACAAACCATATCTTATCAGCCTATAAATAACATTTATTTAAGCACGAACAATCCACAGGAAAGCTGAGCAAAGACAAATATTAAATCAATCACTTTATTAGGTCATAAGGATTATAAACTCAGCAAAGTGTCATTTTTGGGCATAAAAGTAGTTGCATCAAAATCAGCAAAGAAAAGACGTATCACACAGTAAGGAATCAGTGGACACACCTGGACACAGTATGTGAAAATACCCTGCATAATTACAGCATTCCTGGAAGAACTGTTGTGTGCTCAGCATAAGGCCTCATTCACACAGCAGTTTTTCACAGCTATAATGGGGCCATTCACATGTATGCAAAATAGCGGCGACTTGTCTGATATCCATATGTATCAAAATCAGCAATGTAAGTCTATGGGTCTGTGAAAATATTGGACAGCACTAGAATGCCATCTGAGTGCTGTCCATTTTTCAAGGACTGATAAACATAAACTATTTTTTTTTATCTTTTTTTTTATGTTTATTTCTGAACCGAGAAAAACTGTTGAAACTTTGACCAAACTCTGAAGGTAAAAACTGACACTGACCAAACTCGGGTGACTCTGATTAAAAACATTGATGAAACTGGGACCCATTTTCTCGTACAAGAAAAATCACTGACGTGTGAATGAGGACGAAGTTAATTCGATAGGTACATAGAAGTAAATACATCCAAAAGAAAGATATCAAAGAGAATAAATGGAAGGATTGTGGTAGTGATGATAAAGTGGAAAGTTTGGCGTGGAGTGGAAGCCCTTACCTCTTGTGCCCCTGTATGGCTGCACCAATGATCTTTCCGCCCCTGGTCTGCAGATATTCATGAATACGATTCTAGCTCCTCTCCCATAAATACCTTTGATAAATAAGGCCAGGTTCCAAATTCTGTTTGCACAAACAAAATTCTTGTGCAAAATGTATCTGTTTCATTACTGATGTGAATAGGAGCAGAGGGGCCCCGCGGATTTATATGGGGTCTGTCTGGGTTCCGTTTTGTGTCAGCTTTTAGAACAGAAGAAAAAGCGCAGTGTGCAGAAGTTTTTTTTATTTTTTTTATTCGATTTTAAAAAATTGACCCCCGGCGGAAGTCAGACGGACCCCATAATAATACATGGGACCCCTCTGCATTAGTTATCGCTATGGATCCAAAAAGATTGGGCTACTGGATTTTGACATGTCTAATCCTCTTGTTCTCGTTGGAGATAAGTCACAATTGAGGTGTCTGTCTGTCCTTCTCCCTTTATACCCAGGAATGGACTGGGTCTGAAATTTAGTCCTGGCATTTGCAAGCACACAGGCTCATGCAGTCCCCGTCCCCAAGCACCAGATGGGGATATATTACTAATATTACCCTGCCTGGAAGAAATCCAGATGGTCCACCCAACAGCCCCTTATATACGATGATGGTCCAACCCACTGTACCCTATATAGTATGATGGTCCCCATCTTGAGGATGCCGATACTGTTAACAGCGAAGCAGACAAGGCAGCCCATGATGGACAGGCCCTTCTGACATTTGTCAGAATTGCCAGATGACCAGTCCGGCCCTGCTTATACTTACTGATTTTTATGGGCGACTGCTATCTAGGTAATGTTTTCTAACCAAGCTTTGCAGAATTCTTTAGGTGCAGTGAGCCCCGATCAGTGGTTCCTCAGAACACCACAAGAATAAAACCTGTTATTGCAATTGGGAAGCAAGATCAATTTGATCCTGCTGAAAGATGCTTTGTAAAGAGCTAAAGAAATGTTAGCCAAATTGGAGCCCCAACAGAATTCTTAACCTGACCCATTTTGCAGGGTTGCCTCAATGTAGTTATTGTGGCTTACAGGTATCCTCTAGCCTCCATACCATTAGTAGGTTTGGTTGATGGCCATATCTTCTGACTCATCCATGCACAAGAAGACCTGGCTCCTAGGTTTTCCAAGAGAGGCTTATTTCCCTGGAGAAAAAATAATTGACGCCAAAATACTGATCCTCCTGACATCAGACATCATCTGTAGGGAGGCCCCATACGGACTAAGCAGTCTGCCGATCTTACTGATATTAATGCGTTTAGCCGACTTTAGTCTTATGTGTACAGCAGTGTTCCCCAACACTGGTACTCAAGAGCCACTAACAGGTCGTTTTCAGGATTTCCTTAGTATTGCCCAGGTGATGGAATTCTTCCCTGTCCAGGTGATGGAATTATCACCTGGGAATACTAAGGAAATCGTGAAAACATGACCTGTTGGTGGCTGTTCAGGACTGGAGTTGGGGAACCCTGTTGTACACAGACCTTCTAGAAAGTAAGACTTCTTCTTTTCTGTCTAGACTCTATAGTCCAATATTCAAAGGATTTTGGTGAAGCCCTCTTTGCCCTAATCTTGTAGGGACAGATTCACTAACCTAAACCTTCCTGACACAGGCTGTCACCTGAAATTTAGGTCCAAATGCAGGCGAACAATCCGTTTTCCTGAGGACTTAAAAATTGGATAAAAAAATATATCCTTTTTTAATGTTATTTATGGTGAATTGTTTTCTAGTGGATTTCAAGTATCTATTCCCGGTGGATTAAAATTTGTGTTCTTAGGGTATGTGCACACGATGCAGAAATGAAGCAGAAAATTTCTGCATCATTTCTGCATCTCCCTGGCAGAAAAAACCCATGCAGATTGTGCATGTGTTTTTCCTGCGGAATACATGCGGATTCACATGCGTTTCCACATGCGTTTCCGCATGTGGATTGACAAGCGCTTTCCAGGCGATAGCATCACTTGGAAAGTGCTTGACAAAATATAGTGTGACCCGAGAGAGTGGTAAAAATAAAAAATAAATGTATACTTACCCTCCGATTGCCCGCACTGTCCAGCTCAATCCGTTCTCCCTCGCCGGCAACTTTGAATTGAAAGACCTGCCGACGTCAGCGTCACGTGACCCGTCACATGACTCTGACGTCAGCGCAGGTCCTTCACTGCAAAGTGCCGGGAACCAAGCATGAGAGCTGCGCGGGCCGACAGAAGGTAAATATACATTTATTTTTTATTTTATTCTTGTTTTACAGCTTTTTTAATGGTACCTGGGTGTGAATGAGACTCTCCTCTCATCCAGACCCGGGTACCATCCGCACATTAGAACGCGCCAATAACGCAAGTACAAATGCAGTCTTGCAGAATTGGCGCGTTCTAATGCAAATCAATGGCGGCGAAAACGCCGCGTTTACGCAAAATTAATTGACATGCTGCGGATTTTTGAGCGCAGCGTTTATGCTGCGGAAAACTCCGCATCATGGGCACAGCACATGCGGATTTCAATTGGGGAACATTGCTGCCCTTCTACCATGCGTTTTTAATGCGTTTCCGCGGCGTTTACGCAACTGCAAAAACGCCACGGAAACGCATTAAAAACGCATCGTGTGTACTCAGCCTTAGCGTTTTACAAGACTTTTTTGTTGTTGTTGTTTACTTAGTTGTCTAAAACTTTTTTTTGGGGGGGTGTCTTTTGTATTTGGGGGATTATGAGGACTCTATATTTCTTTTTATAATTATTTTATAACTTGCTACACATTGTATATATATTCACACTTTGTATGGTTACTACACCTACATGACATTAGGGGCTCCCGGAGAGTGGAAACATTTTTCCTATTTGTGACTCCTGCACACGGTAGGTAGTTTTCTTTTCTTTTCCTCTTTTTAAGGCTCGGCCTTTTTAGAATGGCAATATGCAGAATGACCACAATGTGTCACTATTTCTTCGTCGCTTGGCTTATGGATTGTATTCGTGCAGATATCTGCTTGTTTTGTCTCTGTTGAATATTGCTCTGCTCATGTGTACGGCCAGCTTTTACTCTTCAACTTGACCATAAAGTATATGATCCAATAATCGAGCAAAGAAATCCCATCTGCTGCCGTCCAATCAGCAGACGCAAGTTATGGCAGCTTCTGTCTGCATGGCTGTAGGCAGAATAAAGGTTGATGACAGTGATGCAACAATAAAAATGTGACTGCTGCATAAGTCGACTATGCTTTATGCATTGGTTTTCAACAGGAGACACTAATAGCATCTCGCTAGGACAATATCATTTTGGGATCCAAAGGACCCATACCGCGTAAGGGTACAGTCATGGCCAAAAGTGTTGGCACCCTTGAAATTATTCTAGAAAATGAAGTATTTCTCCCAGAAAATAATTGCAATTACACATGTTTTGTTACACACAAAGGAAATAAACATTTGTATATTGGAACAACACAAAAAACACAGAGCAAAAAAGGCAAGTTGGAGATATTTGCACACACAACCGTAAAAATGGGCCGGACAAAATTGTTGGCACCTTTCCAAAATTGTGGGTAAACAACTTTGTTTCAAGCATGTGATGCTCATTGAAACTTACCTGTGGCAAGTAACAGGTGTGGGCAATATGAAAATCACACCTGAAACCAGATAAAAAGGGGAGAAGTTGACTCAATCTTTGCATTGTGTGTCTGTATGTGCCACACTAAGTAAGGAGAACAAAAAGAGAAAGAAAACTGTCTGAGGACTTGAGAACCAAAATTGTTGAACAATATTAACAATCTCAAGGTTACAAGTCTACAGTTGTGCTCAAAAGTTTACATTCCCCGGCAGAATTTTTCCTTTCTTGGCCTTGTTTCAGAGAATATGAATGATAACAAAAAAACTTCTTCTCCACTCATGGTTATTGGTTGGGTGAAGCCATTTATTGTCAAACTACTGTGTTTTCTCTTTTTAAATCTTAATGACAACCAAAAACATCCAAATGACCCTGATCAAAAATTCACATACCCCATTTCTTAATACCGTGTATTGCCCCCTTTAACATCAATGACAGCTTGAAGTCTTTTGTGGTAGTTGTGGATGAGGCTCTTTATTTTGTCAGATGGTAAAGCTGCCCATTCTTCTTGGCAAAAAGCCTCCAGTTCCTGTAATTTCCTGGGCTGTCTAGCATGAACTGCGCACTTGAGATCTCCCCAGAGTGGCTCAATGATATTGAGGTTAGGAGACTGAGATGGCCACTCCAGAACCTTCACTTTGTTCTGCTGTAGCCAATGACAGGTCGACTTGGCCTTGTGTTTTGCATCATTGTCATGTTGGAACGTCTAATTATGTCCCATGCACAGCTTCCGGGCTCGAGTGCAAATTTGCCTCCAGTATTTGCTGATAACGTGCTGCATTCATCTTTCGTTCAACTTTTTTACCAAGTTTCCTGTGCCTTTGTAGCTCATATATCCCCGATCCACCGCTGTGCTTTACTGTAGGAATGGTGTTCCTTTCATCATAGGCCTTGTTGACCTCTCTCCAAATGTAACGTTTATGGCTTGGCAAAAAAATTTAATTTTGGGGTCATCACTCCAAATTACCTTGTTCCAGTAGTTTTGAGGCTTGTCTCTGTGCTGTTTGGCGTATTGTAGGCGAGATACTTTGTGACATTTGCGCAGTAATGGCTTTCTTCTGGCGACTCGACCATGCAGCCCATTTTTATTCAAGTGCCTCCTTATTGTGCATCTTGAAACAGTCCTGAATTTCAGCTGATGTTATTTGTGGGTTTTTCTTTGCATCCCAAACAATTTTCCTGGCAGTTGTGGCCGAAATTTTTGTTGGTCTACCTGACCGTGGTTTGGTTTTTACAGAGCCGCTGATTTTCCATTTGTTAATGCCAGTCAGCAGCGTTCAAACTGTGATTATCAATTCCTTGGATATCTTTTTGTATTCTTTTCCTATGTTATACAGTTCTGCAAAATTGTGTGTTTTTCACAAAAACACAACACAAAATTGTCTGGGTGACCCCAAACTTCTGAACGGTAGTGTATATATGTATACATGTGTATGCGTGTGTGTGTGTGTGTATATATTTATATAATATAATATATTTAAACCAAAACCCTCAAAAGAAACGAACAAATAAGCACAAAATGGGTCAGAGTAAGGAGATATTTTGTGTGGGGTTTTTTTGGGGGGTGGGGGGGGCGCTTTATCTTTTTTCCTTTTTTTTTTTTTTCCCCAGTTTTGGTGGTTTTGAGCCCGTGTGCTTCTTCAAAGTGCAACTACCTTTTCCCATAGATCCATTGACAATTCTTTTGCTTTCCCCATGACTCACAATCCAGAAACATCAGTGGTTGAATGAAAGAAGCAAGAGTCTGTCTGGATCCCAGAAACTCACTCAGCTTTTATGCACACACACTGATTACAAGCAAACAGGTCACAGGTGAGGATGTTACATTTAGTAGCCATTCAAACCCGTTTGTGTCAAATTCTGTGCATGTTATCAGGCCAAAATCACCAGGGTATGTGAACTCACAGTTGGGTGTTTTTGGTTGTCATTAAGATTTAAAAAGAGAAAACACAGTAGTTTGACAATAAATGGCTTCGCCTAACCCATAACCATGAGTGGAAAAAAAGTTTTTTTTGTTATCATTCATATTCTCTGAAACAAGGTCAAAAAAAGGAAAAATTTTGCCAGGGTATGTAAACTTTTGAGCACAACTGTATCTCCAGAGATCTTGATGCTCCTTTGACCATGGTGTGCAACATACTCAAGAAGTTTATAACCCATGGCACTGTAGCTAATTTCCCTGGAAGTGGATGGCAGAGACAAATTGATGAAAGGTTGCAACGCAGGATAGTCCGGATGGTGGATAAGTAGCCTCAATCAAGCTCCAAAGAAATTCAAGCTGTCCTGCAGGCTCAGGGTGCATCAGTGTCAGCATGAACTATTCAACATTTGAATGAAATGAAACATTATGGCACGAGGCCTAGGAGGACCACACTACTGGCATATAGACATGATATAGCTAGACTGCAGTTTGCCAAAATGTACGTGAGTAAGCCAAAATTATTCTATTCTGGGAAAGTGTCCTGTGGACAGATGAGACCAAGATAGAGCTTTTTGGTATAGCACATCATTCTGCTGTTTACCGAAAACAGAATGAGGCCTACAAAGAAAAGAACACCGTACCTACAGTCAAATATGGTGGAGGTTCAAAGATGTTTTGGGCTTGTTTTGCTGCCTCTGGCACTGGGTGCCTGGACTGTGTACAAGGCATCATGAAATCTGAAGATTACTAAAGGATTAAAGGATTTTGGATTGTAATGTAGTGTCCAGTGTCAGAAAGCTGGGTGTGCGTCCTAGGTCATGGGCCTTCCAGCAGGACAATGACCCCAAACATACTTCAAGAAGCTCCCAGAAATGGATGCAAACAAAGCTCTGGAGAGTTCTGAAGTGACAGCAATGAGTCCGGATCTAAATCCCATTGAACACCTGTGAAGACGCCTTCAAGTATGACAGACCTGGAGCAGTTTGCAAAAATAGAGTTGTTAAAAATTCAATTTGAGAGGTCTAAGAAGCTTGTTGATAGTTATAGGAGGAGATTGATTTAGTTATTTATTCCACAAGTGTGCAACCAAATATTAAGTTGAGGGTGCCAACAATTTTGTCCGGCCCATTTTTTGGGTTTAGTGTGAAATTATGTCCAATTTGTCGTTTTTGTTTTTTTGTGTTGTTCAAATACACACAAAGGAAATAAACATGTAACTGCAATAATTTTCTGGGAGAAATACTTCATTTTCTGGAACAATTTCAAAGGTGCCAAGACTTAAGGCCCCGTCACACATAACGAGATCGCTAGCGAGATCGCTGATGAGTCACGTTTTGGTGACGCAATAGCGATCTCGCTAGCGATCTCGTTATGTCTGACAGGTAGCAACGATCAGGCCCCTGCTGTGAGATCGCTGATCGTTACAAAGCTTCCTGGACCATTCCTGGGTCGTTGCGCTCCCGCTGGGCAGTGTGCATCGCTGTATTTGACACCTTGTCAACGACCTCGCTAGCGATTCAGAACTGAGACACGTAGAGGTGCATAAATTGGACTTTTCTGCGTTCATCGTCCCCGATTGGTGGTCGCTACTGCGTCCTTGTTTTTTCAGATCCCACCAGCGTTCTCCGGCTGTGACTCCACTTTGAACAAATCAGACATCTTTAGCGAAGTAGGTATTGTTTGGGGTCTCAAATGAGTTTCCATTTTTAATTCATTTATAGGACATCTACCAATTATCTGCTATCATTGCTCTTCAGGGAGTGAGGGCTTGGCTTCAATAGCGATCTCGTTAGCGATCTCGTTATGTGTGACGGGGCACCAGGACCGTTAAAATACTGGCAGCAGTTGTCGCAGCAGGTCTTCGCATCATGGGTGTTTCTGCCATGTCCCACTGGTTGAAGGCCTGCAATTACAGGATCGTTTGCACGCTATTCACCGAGCTCCACTTCCCCATTGGCTCGGTCCACAGAGTCCACAAAGCCAGGCGGACAGTACGTAATTGCATCACGTCGACGAAGAAAGTTCTGAAGCGTGCAACAGGCCAAAAGAACAGAGTCTATTGATTTAAGCTTCATGTTAATTGGCGTATGAAAAACTCTGAAGCGGTTGGCCACGACAGCGTGTCAGAAAACATGCTGTGTGGGTGTGTGTGCACGAGACCCCTAAAATATCTGCCCATGCAAAAGCATATATATACAGATAGAAGCCAAGCCCTCCCTCCCTGAAGAGCAATGATAGCAGATAATTGGTAGATGTCCTATAAATGAATTAAAAATGGAAACTCATTGAAGACCCCAAACAATACCTACTTCGCTAAAGATGTCTAATTTGTTCAAAGTGGAGACACAGCCGGAGAACGCTGGTGGGATCTGAAAAAACAAGGACGCAGTAGCGACCACCAATCGGGGACGATGAACGCAGAAAAGTCCAATTTATGCACCTCTACGGGTCTCAGTTCTGAATCGCTAGCGAGGTCGTTGACAAGGTGTCAAATACAGCGATGCACACTGCCCAGCGGGAGCGCAACGACCCAGGAATGGTCCAGGAAGCTTTGTAACGATCAGCGATCTCACAGCAGGGGCCTGATCGTTGCTACCTGTCAGACATAACGAGATCGCTAGCGAGATCGCTATTGCGTCACCAAAACGTGACTCATCAGCGATCTCGCTAGCGATCTCGTTATGTGTGACGGGGCCTTTAGATCTGGGAAAGTTATGCAATCTAAGTTTTGCATTACTCTTAAATCTGAAGTTAAGATTGTTATTTTGAGAAAAGAGGACTTGGTGAACTACAGCTTGTCGGGCTTGTTCACAACTTGTGTTTTTGCCATGGAAAACGTGCAGCGTTTTACAGTACCAACAAACTGAATGAGATTTCTGAAATCCCATGCACATGCCGCTTATTTTTTCCTTGCGCATCAAAAATGCATGCACAAAACACGGCAAAAACATGCACATTTTTACAGAGCATTTTTCCTGCCAAGAGAGACATTTTTGGTGCAGAAATTTCAGCTGCAAATAGTCATGGCCGAATATGAGTAAGGCAAGAAAGTGAAAGAATTGGGAGTGCAGGTGGTCTTCTCATCCATCCTCCCAGTGGATGGCCATGGAACAATGAGGTGGAATAAGATTCTACAGGTGAACAACTGGCTACGTCGATGGTGCCGTCAACAAGGATTTGGATTTCTGGATCACAGAATGAATTACCTATATGATGGACTACTTGCTAGAGATGGGGTGCACCTTACGAATACTGGAAAACATGTATTTGGAAGTCGCCTTGCTACACTCATCAGGAGAGCTTTAAACTAGAACAATGTGGGAAGGGAAGCAAAAGGCCAGAAAAAGCCATACAGCTGACAAATACTATTGAGATCTCTGCTACTGGAAGTGGAAAGGAAGAACAAAGACAAAAAAATCTAAATAATACAAATATGGGAGGAAGAGAAACCAATCACAAACTAAAATGTTTTTATACAAATGCACAAAGCATGGGCAACAAACAAGGAGAATTGGAACTACTAATGCAGGAAAAGAAATATGATGTCATTGGAATCACTGAAACCTGGTGGGACGATACACATGATTGGAATACAAGGCTAAAAGGATACAACTTATTTGCAAGAAACAAACTTGATAAAGGAGGAGGTGTCGCATTGTATGTTAGAAAAGCCAATATCTGCACAGAGATTGAAGCAGAGACTGGGAGTTCTGTGGAAACTGTTTGGGTAAGAATACAAGGAGAGAACAATGGAAAAGACACCATTGTAGGCATTTACTACAGGCCACCTGGGCAAGCTGAAGATATGGATGAACTCTTTATGTATCAAATGATCAAGTTCTCCAAAAAATATGACATAGTGGTCAGGGGTGGATTAAGAGTAGCAAGGGCCCCGGGCAGTTTAGAAGGAGCGGGCCCCCCCACACACACACCTGATTTATCACGTGACATGTCACATGATCCCCTGTGATAGATCATGTGATAGTTCACGTGAAATTAATTTGGCACAATATTAATTATAATATTTTTTTTTAGGCTGTGTGCCCACTATGCGTTTTTTAATCGTTTCCGCAGCGGCAATTCCGCTGCAGAAACGCTTAAAAAAACGCTTGGTAGAAGGTCTGCCATGTTCCCCAATGATAATCCGTATGTGCTGTGTACATGCTGCGGAAATTTCCGCTACGGAAAATCTGCATTACCAATTATTTTGCGGAAGCGCGGCGTTTTCGCCGCCATTGACTTGCATTAGAACGCATGGAATCCGCATCTCTGCATTTGTACATGCAGAATCCATGCGTTTCAATGTGCGGATGGTACCCGGGTGTGGAGGACAGCAGACTCTCCTCCGGACCAGGGTACCATAGAACCTGTAAAAAAAGAATAAAATAAAAAATAAATATTATACTTACCTTCTGATGGCCCCCGGTGTCTTTATCCGATGCGTCCTGGCTTGCCGGCAGCTCGCGATGGCCTGAAAAGGACCTGCCGTGACGTCATTTAGTCATGTGACGGGTCACGCGACCGCTGACGTCGGCAGGCCATCAGAAGGTAAGTATATATTTTTTATTTTTTACCATTCTTTTACGGTCACACTATATAAATCCATGCTGGTTGCATGGATTTATATAGTGTGACCAAGTTGTCAAGCACTTTCCAAGTGATGCTAAAATCACAACCCGCATGCGGAAATGCAAGTGAAGAACGCTTCACATCCGCATGTCCCTGGCAGGAAAACGCATGTAAAAATCCGCATGTACAATCCGCATGTAAAATCCGCATGCGTTTTTTCTGTCAGGGAGATGCAGAAACGCTCCAAAAAAAATCCGGAACATTTCTGTATCGTGGGCACATAGCCTTACATTAATTGTATGACTCAATTAATTGTATTGTATTAATTGTATGACTCAATATTGAGCACACGTAGCCATCTATACACAACGGGAGGCCGCACGTAGCCATCTATACACAGCGGGAGGCCGCACGTAGCCATCTATACACAGCGGGAGGCCGCACGTAGCCATCTATACACAGCGGGAGGCCGCACGTAGCCATCTATGCACAGCGGGAGGCCGCACGTAGCCATCTGTACACAGTGGGAGGCCGCACGTAGCCATCTATACACAGTGGGAGGCTGCACGGCGCCCCCCCCTGAGACAGCAGGATGCCGCACGGCGCCATCTATACACAGCAGGAGGCCGCACGGCGCCATCTATGCACAGCAGGAGGCCTCACGGCGCCATCTATGCACAGCAGGAGGCCGCACGGCGCCATCTATGCACAGCGGGCGGGCGCACGGCGCCATCTATACATAGTGGGAGGACGCACGGCGCCATCTATACATAGTGGGAGGCTGCACGGCGCCCCCTCCGGAGACAGCAGGAGGCCGCACGGCGCCAACTATACTCAGCAGGAGGCCGCACGCAGTCACGCACATACACAAACATATACATACACGCATAAACACATTTGAAACACAAAAATACATATAAACAGACATCACACAATGATATCTCTCACACACACACACACATACATACACACACATACATACACACATACATACACACATACATATGTACACACACACATACATACACACACACATACATATATACACACACACATACATACATACACACACACATACATATATACACACACACATACATACACACATAAATACACACACACATACATACATACACACACACATACATATATACACATACACACACACATACATATATGCACATACACACACACATACACACACACACACACACACACACGCAGACTCACCATCCCCCGGCTCCATTCTTCCTGCCTGCTCTGACTTCTTCGTTGCAGCAGTGCAGGCCGGGCGCGTGACGTCACAGCTAGGAGACACGGCTGCGCACAGGGCCGTGTCTCCTAGCAATGACGCGGCCGGGCCAGCACAGGGAAGTTAACTGCTGCAGTGCTGGCCCCGCCGATAAAGAAGTAGCAGCGGCCGCTGCTGGGAGAGCGGTCCGGGCCCCCCCCCCTGCCACTGCTACCGATATGTGCCGCGGTGGCCCGCACATATAATGAGGGCAATCCAGCATTAGACACCCCGCCCGGAGCCGCGGGCCCCCTGCAGGCTCGGGGCCCCGGGCGGTCGCCCGGATTGCCCTCTTTATAATCCGCCTATGGTAGTGGTCATGGGAGATTTCAACTATCCAGGCATTTGTTGGGAATCTCTCTCAAGTAAAACTAACAGGTCAAGCAAATTCTTATCCTCTCTTGCTGACAACTTTATCTTCCAAAAGGTAGGGGAGAAAACAAGGGGATCTGCTACTTTGGATCTAATCCTTATAAACAGGGATGAAATGGTTGAGGAGGTAAAAGTGGCTGGGACCCTAGGAGGCAGCGGTCATGCTATTATAGAATTTTGGATAACTAGAGGAGGAAGACATGTGAAGACTCAAACTTCAAGGTTAGATTTCAGAAAGGCTGATTTTAAGCGACTCAGAAAGAGAATAGGAGGGATCCAATGGCTGGATGTCCTTAACCCCTTTAAAGCCCATGATGTACTAATACGCGTCTGTGCCCTGGGCTTTAAGAGACTGACCCGTATTAGTACGTCATGGCGATTGCGCGCGCACACAGGCTGTGCGGGCGCGATCGCCGCCGGGTGTCAGCTGATTGTCACAGCTGACACCCGATACTATGTGCAGGGAGCGGTCCTGCATCGCTCCCAGCACATTAACCCCCGCGATGCTGCGATCAAAGTCGATCGCAGCATTGCGGAGGCAAGGGGAGGTGATCGCCGATACTCACCTCCTCTTCCGGCTTCCAGTGCTGTCTGCCGCGGCTTCCCGGGTGTTGCCATGACGACCCGATGTCGTCATGACAACATCCGGGTCACCAGACAGCAGGAAGATTGTTTGGACATGCGCAGTGCATCTCCAAACAATCTTCTCCCTGTCCAGCGCTGACAGCCTGCATGGCACAGGGATGGTGCTGCATTCCTGTGCCATGCAGGCGATCAGAATAAAAAAAGTGAAAGTCCCATAGTGGGACAAAGTAAAAAAGTAAAAAAAACTGTCTGAAAGTGAAAAAAAAATTAAAAAAAAAATTGTAAAAATATATAAAAAAAATAATCCCTAAAAATAAAAATATAATGTACCCATCAATAAATATTATTCTGAAAAAAAAACAAAGAAACAATAAAAGTACACATATTTGGTATCACCGCGTCCGTAACAACCTGACCTATAAAACTGTCCCACTACTTAACCCCTTCAGTGAACACGGTAAAAAAAAAATTAAAAAAAACAAAGCAAAAAGCAATGCTTTATCATCATACCGCCAAACTAAAAATGGAATAACACGCGATCAAAAAGACGAATGTAAATAAAAATGGTACCGCTGAAAACGTCATCTCATCCCGCAAAAAACAAGCCACCATACAGCTCCATCATCCGAAAAATCAAAAAGTTAGAGCTCTCAGAATAAAGCGATGCAAAAAAATAATTTTTTTCTATAAAATAGCTTTTACTGTGTAAAAGCCCCAAAACATAGAAAAACTATATAAATGTGGTACTGCTGTAAACGTACTGACCTGAAAAATAAAGCTACCTTATCAATTTTACCACACCCGGAGCAGAATAAAAAAATGTAAAAAAACACAATTCCTGAATTGTTGGTTTTTGTTTATTCTGCCTCCCAAAAATAGGAATAGAAAGCTATCAAAAAATGTCACGTGCCTGAAAATGGCACCAATAAAAACGTCAACTCATCCCGCAAAAAACAAGCCGCCACATGACTCTGTCTGCCAAAATATGGCGATGCAAAAACTAGATTTTACAAAATATGTGTATTTTAGTGTGTGACAGCTGTCAATCATAAAAACCCGATATGATTCTGGTATCGCTGTAATCGCACCGACCCGAAGAATAAAGTAATCTCATCACTTATACCGCATGAGGAACGGCGTAAAAAATAAATGCTAGGGCTTGGGTTGGGGTTGTGCTAATGTTAGGGTTCGGGTTGTTTTTTTTTTTTCAATGGAAAAAAAAAAAAAGATGACGATATGGCGACTAGTGTTGAGCGCAAGTGCTCGCTACTTGAGTTTGCATCGGGTGCTCGGGTATGCACTGAGTATCGCGGGTGCTGGAGTCTCCGCCCCATATGCTTCGCGGCCAAAAAAACCTCGCTGGGATTGCCTGCCATGCACGAGCGATCCCCGCATGTTTTTTGGGGGGTGTCTAATAACCGTGAAACATGCGGGCGGGGACTCGAGCATTTCACTTGAGCACCCGTGATACATGATGCATACCTGAGTACCCGATGCAAACTCAAGTAGCGAGCACTTGCGCTCAAGAGTAATGACAACTTATTCAATATGATGACCTAATGTTATCAAATTCTGTGTCGTACCTCTGGGTTCAAAATGTTCGCTATACCCCTTAATAAAATCCTTGAGGGGTATAGTTTCCAAAATGGGGTCACTTGTGGGGGAGCTCCACTGTTTAGGCACATCAGGGGCTCTCCAAACGCGACATGGTGTCTGCTAACAAATTGAATGGAAAATCGGCTCAAATTGTTAGCGGACACCATGTTGCGTTTGGAGAGCCCCTGATGTGCCTAAACAGTGGAGCTCTCCCACAAGTGACCCCATTTTGGGAACTAGACCCCCCAAGGCACCTATCTAGATGCATAGTGAGAACTTGGAACCCCTAGGTGCTTCACAAATTGATTCGTAAAAATGAAAAAGTTTTTTTTTTTCCACTTTTTCATTTTTACGAATCAATTTGTGAAGCACATGAGGGTTCCAAGTGCTCACTATGCATCTAGATAGGTGCCTTGGGGGGTCTAGTTTCCAAAATGGGGTCACTTGTGGGGGAGCTCCACTGTTTAGGCACATCAGGGGCTCTCCATACGCAACATGGTGTCCGCTAACAATTTGAGCCGATTTTCCATTCAATTTGTTAGCGGACACCATGTTGCGTTTGGAGAGCCCCTGATGTGCCTAAACAGTGGAGCTCCCCCACAAGTGACCCCATTTTGGAAACTAGACCCCCCCAAGGCACCTATCTAGATGCATAGTGAGCACTTGGAACCCTCATGTGCTTCACAAATTGATTCGGAAAAATGAAAAATTGGAAAAAAAATACTCTTTCATTTTTACGAATCAATTTGTGAAGCACCTAGGGGTTCCAAGTTCTCACTATGCATCTAGATAGGTGCCTTGGGGGGGGTCTAGTTTCCAAAATGGGGTCACTTGTGGGGAGTTTCCACTGTTTAGGCACATCAGGGGCTCTCCAAACGCAACATGGGGTCCGCTAATTATTCAAGCAAATTTTACAATCAAAAAGTCAAATGGCGCTCCTTCCCTTCCGAGCCCTGCCGTGCGCCCAAACAGTGGTTTTTCCCCACATATGGGGTATCTGCGTGCCCAGGGGAAATTGCACAACAAATTTTGGGGTCTATTTTTTCCTGTTACCCCTGCAAAAATAAAAAATATTGGGTCTAAATTAACATTTTTGTGAAAAAAGTTAAATGTTCATTTTTTTCTTCCACATTCCAAAAATTCCTGTGAAGCACCTGAAGGGTTAATAAAGTTCTTGAATGTAGTTTTGAGCACCTTGAGGGGTGCAGTTTTTAGAATGGTGTCACTTTTGGGTATTTTCTGTCATAAAGACCTCTCAAAGTGACTTCAAATGTGATGTGGTCCCTAAAAAAATGGTTTTGTAAATTTTGTTGGAAAAATGAGAAATCGCTGGTCAACTTTTAACCCTTATAGCTCCCTAACAAAAAAAAATTTTGGTTCCAAAATTGTGCTGATGTAAAGTAGACATGTGGGAAATGTTATTTATTAACTCTTTTGTGTGACATATCTCTCTGATTTAAGGGCATAAAAATTCCAATTTTGAAAATTGCAAAATTTTAAAAATTTTCGACAATTTTCCGTTTTTTTCACAAATAAACGCAAGTGATATCGAAGAAATTTTACCACAATCATGAAGTACAATATGTTACGAAAAAACATTCTCAGAATCAGGGGGATCCGTTGAAGCGTTCCAGAGTAATTACCTCATAAAGTGACAGTGGTCAGAATTGTAAAAATTGGCCTGGTCATTAACGTGCAAACCACCTTGGGTTGTAAAGGGGTTAAGGACAAAAATGGCCAGGAAGGATGGGAAATTTTTAAAAATGAGATTCTCAAAGCGCAATCGTTAACAATCCCGAAAAGTAGGAAGAGTGGGAAGCATTTAAGGAAACCAGGATGGATGAACACAGAACTTAAACACATGCTAAAAAGAAAGAAAGAAATGTTTATCAAATGGAAAGAGGGAGGCATATCTAAAGAAAATTATAATGCAGTCTGCAGATCCTGCAGGGCACGTATCAGGTTAGCTAAAGCTGACAATGAATTAAGGCTTGCAAGAGATGTCAAAAGCAATAAAAAAGGATTTTGGGGGTATGTCAAAAGTAAAAGAAAAGTCAAAGATGCTATAGGATTTTTACAGGATGAAAATGGTGAAATGGCAAGAAAGGATGTTGAGAAGGCCGAACTTTTTAATTCTTATTTTGCATCTGTTTTCTCTCAGAAAGATAATGTAACATCAACTGATCTTCACTGTCCTATTAAAGGAATAGAAGAATCCAAGTTATCTGTAAACAGAGAGATTGTGAGGGAATATTTAGCTAACATAAATGAGTTCAAGTCTCCAGGTCCAGATGAATTACACCCCAGAGTACTGAAGGAGATCGTAGAAGAAATTTTAGAACCACTCTCCATAATCTTTGAAAATTCTTGGAGAACAGGAAAAGTACCAGAAGACTGGAGAAGAGAACATGTTGTTCCTATCTTCAAAAAGGGGAAGAAGGTGGATACAGGGAACTATAGGCCGGTGAGTCTGACTTCTATACCAGGAAAGATCTTTGAACAAATTATTAAACAACATGTATGTAAGTACCTGGGTAAGAATGAAGTGATTAACCAGAGTCAGCATGGGTTTGTAACTAACAAATCATGTCAGACTAACTTAATTTCCTTCTATGACAGAATCACTGACTGGGTGGATCAGGGAAATGCTGTAGATATAGTATATCTTGACTTTAGCAAAGCATTTGACAAAATATCTCACACCATCCTTATTGAAAAAATGACCAAGTATGGAATGGAATGGACAAGGCAACTGTTAGGTGGATTAATAACTGGCTTAGTGATCGGACTCAAAGAGTGGTCGTAAATGGCTTCACATCCAGTCGGATGAATGTCTCAAGTGGGGTACCACAGGGCTCTGTCCTGGGACCTGTATTGTTCAACATCTTTATCAAATGATTTAGATGAAGGAATTGAGGGTAAACTGATTAAATTTGCTGATGACACAAAGCTAGGGGGGATAGCTAACACTAGAGAACAGAGAGAGAGGATTCAAAAAGACCTAAATAAACTGGAGCAGTGGGCTGTAACTAACAGAATGGTTTTTAACAGGGAAAAATGCAAAGTACTACATCTGGGCAATAAAAATGAAAGAAGCATATACAAAATGGGAGGAATAGAGCTAAGCAACAGTACATGTGAAAAAGACTTAGGTATACTAATAGATCATAGACTGAACATGAGTCAACAGTATGATGCAGCAGCAAAAAAGGCAAATACAATTCTGGGATGTATTAACAGAAGCATACAGTCTAGATCACGTGAAGTCATTATCGGACTTTACTCCTCTTTGGTCAGACCTCATCTGGAATACTGCATCCAGTTTTGGGCACCACATTTTAAAAAAGACATCGAAAAACTGGAGCAAGTTCAGAGAAGAGCGACCAGACTGGTGACCGGTCTGCAAACCATGTCCTATGAGGAACGGTTACAGGATTTGGGAATGTTTAGCTTGCAAAAAATAAGACTGAGAGGAGACTTAATAGCTGTCTACAAATATCTCAAGGGCTGTCACATTGAAGAAGGATCATCTTTATTCTCATTTGCACAAGGAAAGACTAGAAGCAATGGGATGAAACTGAATGGGAGGAGACACAGATTAGATATTAGAAAAAACTTTTTGACAGTTAGGGTCATCAATGAGTGGAACAGGCTGCCACGAGAGGTGGTGAGTTCCCCTTCAATGGACGTCTTCAAACAGAGGCTGGACAGACATCTGTCTGAGATGATTTAGTGAATCCTGCTTTGAGCAGGGGGTTGGACCAGATGACCCAGGAGGTCCCCTCCAACTCTACCATTCTATGATTCTACCACTAAGGCTGTGTGCCCACGATGCGTTTTTTAAGCGTTTCCGCAGCGGCAAAAACGCTGCAGAAACGCTTTAAAAACACATGGTAGAAGGCCTGCCATGTTCTCCAACAATAATCCGCATGTGCTGTGCACATGCTGTAGAAATTTCCGCTGCGGATTATCATTGCGGGGAAAAAACGCAGCACTACCAATTATTTTGCGGAAGCGCTGCGTTTTCACCGCCATTGACTTGCATTAGAACGCATGTATTCCATTTCACTAGATAAGCACATGCGGAATACATGCGTTCAATGTGCGGATGGTACCCAGGTCTAGAGAAGAGGAGACTCTCCTCCGGACCTGGGTACCATGGAAAACTGTAAAAAAAAAGAATAAAATAAAAAATAAATATATACTTACCTTCTGCCAGCCCGCGGTGCGCTCCTCCTCTCATGCCGGCAGATCGCGATAGACTGGAGGACCTGCGCTGATGTCATAGTCATGTGACGGGTCACGCGACGCTGACGTCGGCAGGTCCTTCAGTGTACCGCGATCTGCTGGCAGTCAGCACCGAGCAAAGCGACACCGGGGGCCATCGGAAGGTAAGTATAGATTTATTTTTTATTGTTTTACATTCTCTCGGGTCACACTATATAAATCCATGCTGTTTGCATGGATTTATATAGTGTGACCAAGTTGTCAAGCACTTTCCAAGTGATGCTAAAATCGCTTGGAAAGCGCTTGTCAACCCGCATGCGGAAATGCATGTGAAGAACGCTTCACATCCGCATGTCCCTGGCAGGAAAAACGCATGTGCAATCCGCATGCGTTTTTTCTGCCAGGGGAGATGCAGAAACGCTCAGGAAAAATCCGGAGCATTTCTGCATCGTGGGCACATAGCCTTACTGTGTAATGGACGCAGTAAGTGATGCTCAACCGCCCTATAGAATCAGCGTCAAGCTCAGCTGTCAGTATTGTGAGTGACTGTCCAGCCATCCTATCTGGGGCAGGAGTGTGCTGAGCTGTCAGTATTGTGAGTGACTGTCCCGCCATCCTATCTGGGGCAGGGGCGTGCTGTGCTGTCAGTATTGTGAGTGACTGTCCCGCCATCCTATCTGGGGCAGGGGCGTGCTGAGCTGTCAGTATTGTAAGTGACTGTCCAGCCATCCTATCTGGGGCAGGGGCGTGCTGAGCTGTCAGTATTGTAAGTGACTGTCCCGCCATCCTATCTGGGGCAGGGGCGTGCTGAGCTGTCAGTATTGTGAGTGACTGTCCAGTCATACTATCTGGAGCAGGGGTGTGCTCATCTGTCAGTAGTGTAAGTGACTGTCCAGCCATCCTATCTGGGGCAGGGGCGTGCTCAGCTATCAGGATGGCTGGACAGTCACTTACAGTACTGACAGCTGAGCATGCCCCTGCACCAGATAGGATTGCTGGACAGTCACTTACAATACTATCTGGAGCAGGGTCATGCTCAGCTGTCAGTAGTATGTGACTGTCCAGCCATCCTATCTGGGGCAGGGGCGTGCTGAGCTGTCAGTATTGTGAGTGACTGTCCAGCCATCCTATCTGGTGCAGGGTCATGCTCAGCTGTCAGTAGTATAAGTGAATGTCCAGCTATCCTATCTGGGGCAGGGGCGTGCTGAGCTGGCAGTAGTATAAGTGACTGCCCAGCCATCCTATCTGGGGCAGGAGTGTGCTGAGCTGTCAGTATTGTGAGTGACTGTCCCGCCATCCTATCTGGGGCAGGGGCGTGCTGTGCTGTCAGTATTGTGAGTGACTGTCCCGCCATCCTATCTGGGGCAGGGGCGTGCTGAGCTGTCAGTATTGTAAGTGACTGTCCAGCCATCCTATCTGGGGCAGGGGCGTGCTGAGCTGTCAGTATTGTAAGTGACTGTCCCGCCATCCTATCTGGGGCAGGGGCGTGCTGAGCTGTCAGTATTGTGAGTGACTGTCCAGTCATACTATCTGGAGCAGGGGTGTGCTCATCTGTCAGTAGTGTAAGTGACTGTCCAGCCATCCTATCTGGGGCAGGGGCGTGCTCAGCTATCAGGATGGCTGGACAGTCACTTACAGTACTGACAGCTGAGCATGCCCCTGCACCAGATAGGATTGCTGGACAGTCACTTACAATACTATCTGGAGCAGGGTCATGCTCAGCTGTCAGTAGTATGTGACTGTCCAGCCATCCTATCTGGGGCAGGGGCGTGCTGAGCTGTCAGTATTGTGAGTGACTGTCCAGCCATCCTATCTGGTGCAGGGTCATGCTCAGCTGTCAGTAGTATAAGTGAATGTCCAGCTATCCTATCTGGGGCAGGGGCGTGCTGAGCTGGCAGTAGTATAAGTGACTGCCCAGCCATCCTATCTGGGGCAGGGGCGTGCTGAGCTGTCAGTATTGTAAGTGACTGTCCAGCCATCCTATCTGGTGCAGGGTCATGCTCAGCTGTCAGTATTGTAAGTGACTGTCCAGCCATCCTATTTGGTGCAGAGTCATGTTCAGCTGTCAGTAGTGTAAGTGACTGTCCAGCCATCCTATCTGGGGCAGGGGCGTGCTGAGCTGTCAGTATTGTAAGTGACTGTCCAGCCATCCTATCTGGTGCAGGGTCATGCTCAGCTGTCAGTATTGTAAGTGACTGTCCAGCCATCCTATCTGGAGCAGGGGTGTGCTGAGCTGTCAGTATTGTAAGTGACTGTCCAGCCATCCTATCTGGTGCAGGGTCATGCTCAGCTGTCAGTAGTGTAAGTGACTGTCCAGCCATGCTATCTGGGGCAGGGGCGTGCTGAGCTGTCAGTATTGTAAGTGACTGTCCCGCCATTCTATCTGGGGCAGGGGCGTGCTGACCTGTCATCATTGTGAGTGACTGTCCAGCCATCCTATCTGGGGCAGGGGCGTTGTGAGATGTCAGTATTGTGAGTGACTGTCCAGCCATCCTATCTGGGGCAGGGGCGTGCTGAGCTGTCAGTATTGTAAGTGACTGTCCAGCCATCCTATCTGGGGCAGGGTCATGCTCAGCTGTCTGTAGTGTAAGTGACTGTCCAGCCATCCTATCTGGGGCAGGGGCGTGCTGAGCTGTCATCATTGTGAGTGACAGTCCAGCCGCTATTAATCAGGGAAGGGGCGTGCTGGATTTCTTTCAGGTGTCTCCTGTTCTGGGTGATTGCCTGGCTGTTTAGCTTGCTGTCAGTGTCTGATTATTGCTAGTTGTAGTTTTAGCTAGGTGGTGTGTGCATCTTGTTCTCTAGTGCTCTGTTTCTGATCTTTTGTTGCCTAACCTTGGACCTTGCTTTTGACCATCCATTTTGCCTAGCCCATTTGTCTTGATCCGTTACCTTCCTGGAATTCTGACCTCAGACTTTGACCTGACTACTCCTTTGTCTTACCCCTCTATTTATGACGAGCTGTATTGGTATCTGACCCCGGACCTCTTGACTACCCTGTCTCTCGGATTGTCCGTGAGTGTGACTCAGTGTCAAGGATACATAGCCGAGGGAAGGGGGTCACGCTGGACCACCCACTGTTACCTTTTTGTCAGGGAACGAAACTCCGCTGCTTCCAAGCATGAGGGCATTTATGCAATTGACCGACGAGTGATGGACGAAGCCACGGCTGCTTCCACTACTAAACCAGTTATTGAGGAACTCGCAGGGAGCATATGGTATATACACCTCTGATTCCAGTGCATGGAATATATGTACTATATATACCCCAGTACAGTCACTGCCGGCTCCAAAATAACAAAAGAACCACTAGCTGCCACCACTAATCGTTTATACAGGGAAATTGCACACCCATTACAGGTATGGCTTCAGGGGTGATGATACAAAATGGGAACAAGACAATAAAATATATACAATTACCGTATTTTTCGGACTATAAGACGCACCGGACCATAAGACGCACCTAGGTTTTAGAGGAGGAAAATAATAAAAAAAAAATTTAAACCAAAAATGTGTTCATGATGAACTTTTAAGGGGAAGGGGGTCTTCTGCTGACACTGGTATAGGGGTAATGTCCCCCAATTCTGACAATATACTGCATCCTGGTATATATGCCCCCCCCCCTTCCTTTTGTACGTGGTCCCCATCCCCATCCTGGTATGCCTGGCATCCCTCCATCTTGGTATGCATGGAACCCCTCCATCCTGGTATGCATGGTACCCCTCATCCTTATCCTGGTATGCATGGCACCCCTCATCCCTGTACTGGTATGCATGGCACCCCTCATCCCTGTCCTGGTATGCATGGCACCCCTCATCCCTATCCTGGTATGCATGGCACCCCTAATCCCTATCCTGGTATGCATGGCACAGCAATCCCCATCCTGGCATACATGGCACAGCAATCCCCATCCTGGTATGAATGGCACCCCTCATCCCTATCCTGATATGCATGGCACCCCTCATCCCTGTCCTGGTATGCATGGCACCCCTCATCCCTATCCTGATATGCATGGCACCCCTCATCCCTGTCCTGGTATGCATGGCACCCCTCATCCCTGTCCTGGTATGCATGGCACCCCTCATCCCTATCCTGGTATGCATGGCACCCCTCATCCCTGTCCTGATATGCATGGCACCCCTAATCCCTATCCTGTTATGCATGGCACCCCTAATCCCCATCCTGGTATGTATGGCACCCCTAATCCCCATCCTGGTATGCATGGCACCCCTTATCCCTGTCCTGGTATGCATGGCACCCCTCATCCCTATCCTGATATGCATGGCACCCCTCATCCCTGTCCTGGTATGCATGGCACTCCTCATCCCTGTCCTGGTATGCATGGCACCCCTAATCCCTATCCTGGTATGCATGGCACCCCTCATCCCTGTCCTGGTATGCATGGCACCCCTAATCCCTATCCTGATATGCATGGCACCCCTCATCCCTGTCCTGGTATCCATGGCACCCCTAATCCCTATCCTGGTATGCATAGCACCCCTAATCCCTATCCTGGTATGCATGGCACCCCTCATCCCTGTCCTGGTATGCATGGCACCCCTCATCCCTATCCTGGTATGCATGGCACCCCTAATCCCTATCCTGATATGCATGGTCCCCCTAATCCCTATCCTGGTATGCATGGCACCCCTAATCCCTATCCTGGTATGCATGGTCCCCCTAATCCCCTTCATGCACTGCGGCTCCTGCTGCTGCCGGTCTATCTCGTGTGACCGCTTATTAAAGGGCATGAATATTCACCCCCTCCCTACAACCATGGGCGTGGAGAGAGGTTGAATATTCATGCCCTTTAACAGCATGCACCGGTGATTCCGGCAGCAGCAGGAGCCGCAGCGCGACTACAGTGTGTGCCGCTATTAAGTAGCCTGAATATTCAGTGCTCTCCACGCTCCATGGGCGTGGGGAGCAGTGAATATTCATTTTCTTTAGCAGCGGGGACAGTGTAGGCTGCAGCGGGCGGATGCTGCCTCCTGTGCCCCGCTCCTCCACCGCTACCACTCCCCCCACACCCCACATATATATACACACACCCCCAACATTCAGACTATAAGATGCACCTCCCATTTTCATCCAAAATTTTGGAGGAAAAAAGTTTGTCTTATAGTCCGAAAAATACGGTACATGAAATAAAATGGAATTACGAAAGAAACTTATTTATCCTGATGTTGTGGATATGGCTCAGAGCTTAGCGGAGAGAAGGCGCTCAGATTGGAAAACGGTCAGAACCTGCAGCGAACTGTGTCTTCCAAGTACTGGCAATTTACCCAGACCCAGTTCCTGCTTTTTTTTTAGCTCTGAAGTACGCCCACACACCACCCCTCGATGACCTCAAGTGGGGGCGGATTGCGAGATGTTCTCAATCCTTTTGGATTTTATGAGATCCCCAACTTACAAGATATCTTCGCCTCTGAAGGTCCCAGGCATTAGATATTGAAATCAGATTTTTTTATTGTGATTTTACCTTTACATAGGGACCAAATATGATCTGGTTCGCATAATCTATCAGATCGTTATTCAGTTGGAGGGATTCTAGTGGCCCTACAGTGTTGTGAGTGAATGCTTCACGTCCATCCCTTTTCTATGACGCCAGAAATCTATATCCCATAAATCTCGGATCAGTACAAACCCAATATTTCTATCTGGACCCCGGAGCCAGGCTATCTACAATAGATTCTTTCAGTTTCCTTTCATCATAGGAAGCTCATCATGTGGAACACAATTCTCCTCCTAGGGTAAACAAATTTTAACCTGGTTGTCATTTTCCCAGAGAAGACTTTTCCTGTTTAGTTGCCTGCATACTGCAGGGATCCTCTGCTTCAAAAGAGATTAAAGCATTCTCTCTCTCCTTATTTCCCTTGTTTCTATTATTTTCTCTCACTTCCTAGCTATATATAATTTTCCCTTCTTCCCCATATGTTCAGTGTGAGGTCTGCTTCAAAGAGTTTAAAGTATCAGCTTTTCTATGACACCTCCCCCTTTTTGAAGTGGCATGGGAGGCTGATTTACAGAACGTCTCCCAAACTGACGTCACGGCCGGCATCCCCCTGGCGGGACAACCCATCAGCGTTGCCATGTTCGCTACCCTTCTTGTGCTGTATGGGAAAATCTTACTGTTGTAGAGTCAAGCTCCACCTCAATAATTTACCATTGTTTCCGGCCACCCGATGCAGTCAGCTGAGAAGGTTGTGGTCAGTCACTATGGGGAAGTTGCATCCATATAAGGCCCACACTATAGCGAGACACTTCTCCCCCCCACTTCCACACAGAAGCAAAGGCCACTTTCCCGAGTAAGAGTTTATGGCTGAGGAAATCACCGGATGCTCTTCCTCCTCCTCGTTTACCTGGCTGAGCACAGCACCCAGGTCAAACACACTAGCATCCGTTTGAACTACAAACCGCCAAGTGAAGTCTGGGGCTTGTAGAACTGGGGAACTGGCAAGGGCAGCCTTCAGCACTGTGAAGGACCGCTCGCAGTCAGCTGTCCAGTTGACTGTTTGCTGTAGCTTTTTTTTTAGTGAGGTCTGTCAGAGGCTTAGCAAGGGCACTATAGTTGGGGACGGACTTCCTATAGCACCCTGCTGTACTTAAGAAGGACATCACCTTCTTCTTCGTCTTGGGGGTAGGCCAGGAGGTGATAGTATCAACCTTTCCGGGCTCTGGTTTCAGAGTTCCGCCACCCACTCGTTGACCGAGGTACTGCACCTCCGTCATGCCTATCTTGACATTTTTTGGGCTTTATAGTCAAACCACTGCCCTGGACCCACCTGAGCACCTGCTCCAGGTGCCCCAGGTATTCCTCCCAGGTGGAACTGAAGACGGCAATGTTGTCCAGGTAAGAAACAGCAAACCCCTCTAGTCCCTCGAGCAGCTGGTTTACTAATCGCTGGAAAGTGGCAGGAGGATTTCTTATGTCAAAGGACATCAAGAGTGATTCATACAGTCCTAATGGGGTAAGGAAGACAGGCCTCTCCTGTGCCTTCTTGGACATAGGAATCTGCCATTAATCTCGACTCAGGTCCATGATTGTTAAATACCGGGCACTGGCTAAACGATCCAGCCGCTCATCGATGTGTGGCATTGGGTACGCTTCAGGGGCTGTGACGGTATTTAGCCTCCTGTAGTCCACACAGAACCGGGTTGTCCAGTCCTTTTTTTGGGAGCAGGACTAAAGGCGAGGCCCAAGGACTTTTGAACCTTTGGATCACGCTCAGGCATAACATATCATCTATCTCCCTTTTTATGTTCTTTTGCAACTCCAGGGAGACACGGTATGCAGGTTGGCGTACTAGGGGTGACTCCCTGTGTTCACCTGGTGGATGGCTAGCTGCGTCTTTCCCCACCAATATGGATCCAATTTGTTCACTTTGCGATCAGGTGGCGAATCTGACCCAGATGATTCAGGATCTGGCCAAGGAGCACCAGAATATAGAAATGTCGCAGTTCCAGCTGCAGGGTCAAATTTCTAGCATGATGACTGCTTCCCAGAGCTCTCCACTGCCGGCAGTAGCTATAACATCTGTACCTTCTGATTTGCAGTTTGTGTGTCCTGAACCTGTAGTGGCCCTTCCTGATAAATTTTCGAGGGAGTAAAAACAGTTTGGGGTGTTCAGAGGAGAGCTGTAGGCCATTTTTGACCCTACAACCCAGTCTTCAGGGTTGGAAATAATCATGTTCCTTCTGCAAGTGGGCCCTCAGACTTGTGCATTTTTCTTAGTCCCCACAAGCCCCAGAACGGTCTTCTGTTGATGCCTTTTTTGACGCCTTAGGGTTGATTTATGACGAACCTGAAAGGATTCGGGTTGCTGAGGCAAAGATCTTGAACCTGACACGGGGGCGGCACCACTAAGGACTATAGTTCTGAGTTCTGGCAATGGTCCACTGAAGTTCTGTGGAATGATGCAGGTCTCAATTCCGTAGTTGTGAAAAACTGAAGGACGCTCTGGCTCTGCATACTGCACCTTGTTCTTTGGGGGAGGCCATGACCCAGACCATTCAGATGGATCACAGAATTCAGGAGAGGCGTGATGAGTGACAGGATGTTTCAGTCACTCCCCCCCAATCTGTCCACTTACCTGAGGCGGAACCGATTGAAGTTAAAGCTGACAGTTCTCAGGCCGTTGATAGGGAAACGTCCACACCATCGCAAACTCTGCCTCTACTGTGGTCGTGCTGGGCATTTTCTTTAGGACTGATAGATATGCCCTCAATCAAGCAAGCCGTTGGGAAATGCATAAGTTTGAGTGATTGTCGAGGAGGTCACCCAGACTCTCAAGTACGTTTTTAGTCCTCAGACAAAATACTGCTAAACATGGAACTACTTTTCAAGAACCAGTTATCAGTGATAGCTTTCATTTTATTGCAGGTCTGCAGCCAACTTTATCGATTCAGCACTGCTTCTGAAATTAGAATTATGGACAGTTAGGTTGGACAGATCCATTCAAATTTTTGCTATTAACAGGACACCGTTACTTCAGAATCGTGTCCAGCTGTCTCACGGCTTGTCCATAAGTATTGGCTCAGCATCACATTAATACTGCCACACAATCAAATCTACATAGTGAATGTGTGCTTCTACATTACAAAACACTGTAGAAGGCCCAATATTACCAATAATACCACTATACCAGACAAAATTAATATCACCGAACCGTGAACACTAACCTCACTGCTACATAGCGAATACATGATACTTCTACATAACAACAAAACACACTGTATAAAGATAAATATTACCAACAAAACCAATATACTCAACTAAATTAATACCACCACACCTTGAACACCAACTAAAATACATAATACAACCATTTATAATGCACCAAATGTTTTCTATTGGTGAAAGGTATGGACTGCAGGTGGCCGGTTCATCCCCTGAACTCTTCCTCTGTGAAGCCATGATGTTGTGATGTATGCAGTATGTGGTTTATCATTGTCTTGCTGAAATATACAAAGTCTTCCCTGAAATAGACATTGTCTGGCTGGAGCAGATGTTGTTCTAACTCCCCTATACAATGCTTAGCATTGATGGCGCCTTTCATGTGTGCGCTGCCGATGCCATAGACACTAATGCAGCCCCCAAACCATCAGAGATGCAGGAACTGTGCTCTAATAACAAGCTGGATGGTCCCTCTTCTTCTTAGTCCGCAGGACACAGCGTCTAAGGTTTCCATAAACAATAAAATTGATCTGACCACAGAACAGTTTTCCATTTTGCCTCAGTCCATTGTTAATGAGCTTTACATTGGAACCTTTTTCTGAAATTGTTTCACAATTTTTAGATGCAGTTGTTCACAGATCCGTGAACCTCCGACCATATTTGCTTCTGAGAGACTCTGCCTCTCTAACATGCTCTTTATATACACAGTCAAGTGACTTAGTTGAAAATTGACCTTCAGGCCGTTTGTCATTAGTACAACTTACTTTTACAGCCTTTTGTGAACCCTAATCCAACATTTTTGCAGATGTGTCACTGCCATCAATTTTTAAATGAATTAATTTTTTTTCAAATGAAATGGAAAAATGTCTAACGTTTACCTTCTGATCCGTTTTATGTTCTGTTGTGAATAAAATACGTCTGTAAGAGATTTCCAAATCATTGCGTTCTTGTTTTCTTTACATTTTACACAGTTACAACTTTTTTTTGGAATTAGGGATGTATTTCTACATAATACTGTGCAAACCCCAATATTACCAATAAAACCACTCTGTTAGGCTAAATGAATACCGCCACATCATGAACACTACTATTATAGACTATATAAATATTGCCAATAATGCCACTATACACCTCTAAAAAGCACAATAAAAAGGCCAGTATTACCACCATAAAGTAACCATATTGTGGTAAATCACAGCTCAGCAAACTATTATTTCAGTGCAGTTGCAGATAGAACGTCACTTTCCCAGCTTTTTCCATCTGGTTCACACCTACAGTTATATGAAAAAGTTTGGGCACCCCTATTAATCTTAAGCTTAATGTTTTATAAAAATTGGTGTTTTTGCAACAGCTATTTCAGTTTGATATATGTAATAACTGTTGGACACAGTAATGTTTCTGCCTTGAAATGAGGTTTATTGTACTAACAGAAAATGTGCAATCTGCATTCAAACAAAATTTGACAGGTGCATAAGTATGGGCACCCTTATCATTTTCTTGTTTTAAATACTCCTACCTACTTTTTACTGACTTACTAAAGCACTTTTTTTGCTTTTGTAACCTCATTGAGCTTTGAACTTCATAGCCAGGTGTATGCAATCATGAGAAAAGCTACTTCAAGTGGCCACTTGCAAGTTGTTCTCCTGTTTGAATCTCCTCTGTAGAGTGGCATCATGGGCTCCTCAAAACAACTGTCAAATGATCTGAAAACAAAGATTATTCAACATAGTTGTTCAGGGGAACGATACAAAAAGCTGTCTCAGAGATTTAACCTGTCAGTTTCCACTAAGAGGAACATAGTAAGGAAATAAAAGAACACAGGGACAGTTCTTGTTAAGGCCAGAAGTGGCAGGCCAAGAAAAACATCAGAAAGGCAGAGAAGAAGAATGGTGAGATCAGTCAAGGACAATCCTCAGACCACCTCCAGAGAGCTGCAGCATCAACTTGCTTCAGATGGTGTCACTGTGCATCGGTCAACTATACAACGCTCTTTGCACAAGGAGAAGCTGTATGGGAGAGTGATGCGAAAGAAGCCGTTTCTGCAAGCACGCCATAAACAGAGTCGGCTGAGGTATGCAAAAGCACATTTGGGGAAGCCAATTTCTTTTTGGAAGAAGGTCCTGTGGACTGATGAAACCAATATTGAGTTGTTTGGTCATACAAAAAGGTGTTATGCATGGCGGCAAAAAAACACAGCATTCCAAGAAAAACACTTGCTACCCACAGTAAAATTTGGTGGAGGTTCCATCATGCTTTGGGGCTGTGTGGCCAATACCGGCACCGGGAATCTTGTTAAAGTTGAGGGACGCATGGATTCCACTCAGTATCAGCAGATTCTTGACAATAATTTTCAAGAATCAGTGATAAAGTTGAAGTTACGCAGGGGATGGATCTTTCAGCAAGACAATGATCCAAAACACCGCTCCAAATCTACTCAGGCATTCATGCAGAGGAACAATTACAATGTTCTGGAATGGCCATCCCAGTCCCCAGACCTGAATATCATTGAACATCTGTGGGATCATTTGAAGAAGGCTGTCCATGCTCGGCAACCATCAAACTTAACTGAACTGGAATTGTTTTGTAAAGAGTAATGGTCAAAAATACCTTCATCCAGGATCCAGGAACTCATTAAAAGCTACAGGAAGCGACTAGAGGCTGTTATTTTTGCAAAAGGAGGATCTACTAAATATTAATGTCACTTTTCTGGTGAAGTGCCCATACTTATGCACCTGTCAAATTTTGTTTGAATGCAGATTGCACATTTTCTGTTAGTACAATAAACCTCATTTCAAGGCAGAAACATTACTGTGTCCAACAGTTATTACATATATCAAACTGAAATAGCTGTTGCAAAAACACCAATTTTTATAAAACATTAAGCTTAAGATTAATAGGGGTGCCCAAACTTTTTCATATAACTGTACATTGGGATTTCTTGACAACTTCTATCTGCAGAGTTTGCAAAACAGATGCATTTTACTTCTCACATTTCCACATTCCCAACCTACAGAAATTTTCCATCCTGCTGTAACGCATCAATTTGTTGCTCCAGTAACAATGCCTCCCACAGTGTTCCCTTCAGTAATAATGCCCCCCCCCCCACAGTGCCCCTTTCTTTAATAATGCCGCTGCAGAATTTTTCAATTTATAATGATGCCCCCTGTAAGCCATACCCTCTGCAAAATATAAAGTTTTTACTGACCTAATCTGATCGCTCAACACATCCAGTCCTCTTCTGCCATGCACGCAAGAGCAGATTGGCACACTGCAGTGACGTCATTGTGCCGCCTGTGGTGGGACGCCATCATTATTAGAAGGCTTCAATGCATACTGCGGCCTGTGTTAGAACCCTCCTGTTTGTTTTTCTATCTTGTGGTTTGCGGTCATGTGACCATCTGCCTTTATATTCCAGCTCTGCCCTCCTGGCTGTGTTGGACTTCAGTGTTCTACTGTCTCTCTAGCCTGGTGCTTCTGTGCCTCTCTCTGTCAAGTTCGCTTGGTCCTCTTGGACCTCTAGTACTGTTTGTCAGTTTGTCTTATTGTGTTCTGCAACAACTTCTGTTTAGGAGGTGTCCCTTTTTTGTCCCAGTCCTTAGTTCTTTTAGGGACCCCTCCCTTAATTCTATAGGTCTTCGTTCAGACTAGCCAAGGAGAGCATTTTACAGAAAGGAGTTGTGGTGGTGGCTTTGGACTCCATTTTGGAGAATGGGATTCTGAATGCTCAAGATGATGCTCCATCTAACACTCCCCATGGGAGGTTGTTCGTGCCTAGAGCCTTTAGTAGAGATTTGTTTGTGGAGTGTCATGAGTCTCGGTTGGCAGGTCATCCAGGAGTTTCGGAGACTAAGAGACTTATCAGTCGCAGTTTTTGGTGGCCTGGATGGCAGAAGGAAGTCATCAAGTGGGTGCGTCAGTGTACTGTGTGTGCTAGGTCAAAGGCTTCACATACTCCTGCTGCGGGGTTGATTTGCCCTCTGGAGGTTCCTAGTACGCCTTGGACGCATCTCACTATGGATTTTATTACTGATCTTCCTGTGTCCGAGGGTTTTACTGTCACCTGGGTGGTCGTGGACCGTTTTAGTAAGATGTGTCATTTGGTTCCATTCATTAAGTTGCCCTGCGCCAAGACACTCGCTAAGGCGTTTGTTAAGGAGATTGTTAAACTCCATGGCATTCCCACGGATATTGTTTCTGATAGAGGACCTCAGTTTGTGGCTCGCTTTTGGCGTGCTTTTTGTGACAGGTTGGGAGTCCATTTGTCATTCTCGTCTGGTTATCATCCTGAGTCGAATGGACAGACTGAAAGAAAGGACCAGGATATTGAACAGTTTTTGCATTGTTTTGTGGCAGACAATCAAGAGATGTGGTCTGAGTTTCTGCCTCTCGCAGAATTTGCTCTTAACAATCATACAACCTCCTCTGCTGGGTGTTCTCCTTTTTTTTGTTGTACTGGGAGACATCCGTCTTTTGGTTCATTCTCCAAATTGGGGTCGGCGGTGCCGGAGGAGGAGAATTTTTCCGGTGATTTGGAGAGAGTTTGGACTAATGTACGTTGCAACCTTCAAGAGGCTAACAAGAATTCCAAGAAGTTTTTTGACAGGAAACGTAAGGAGGTTTTGTTTACTGTGGGTGACATGGTTTGGTTGTCCTCGAAGAACCTGCGGTTGAGAATTCCCTCTAATAAACTAGGTCCTAAGTTTGTGGGTCCATTTAAAGTGCTTCAGGTTGTTAACCAGTCTGCTGTTAAGTTGGATGTCCCTACTTCCTGGAAGATTAATCCTGTGTTTCATGTTTCCTTGTTGAAAAAGGCTGATGTATCTGATAGGGACACCACTGTCACAGTTCCTCCTGTGGTGGAAGACGGCGAATATGAAATTTCTCGTATCTTGAATTCTAGATGGCATAGAGGGAGATTACAGTATCTTGTCTCCTGGAAGGGTTTCTGTCCCGAAGACAACTCCTGGGTAAGGACGGATGATGTCTCTGCTCCTAGGCTTGTTAAAGATTTCCACAGGAGGTTTCCGGATAGGCCTGGGCCTGGAGGATCCGGAGGATCCTCATAAAAGAGGGGGTACTGTTAGAACCCTCCTGTTTGTTTTTCTATCTTGTGGTTTGCGGTCATGTAACCATCTGCCTTTATATTCCAGCTCCGCCCTCCTGGCTGTGCTGGACTTCAGTGTTCTACTGTCTCTCTAGCCTGGTGCTTCTGTGCCTTTGTCTGTCAAGTTCGCTTGGTCCTCTTGGACCTCTAGTACTGTTTGTCAGTTTGTCTTTTTGTGTTCTGCAACAACTTCTGTTTAGGAGGTGTCCCTTTTTTGTCCCAGTCCTTAGTTCTTTTAGGGACCCCTCCTTTAATTCTATAGGTCTTCGTTCAGACTAGCCGAGGACTAAGGCGGGTCTGTTCACAAGGAACAGGCAGCCCGCTACATCGTAGGGATTCAGCTTAGTCTTACTGTAGGGACAGCTTTCCCCAATCTTTGGTTAGTATATGTTGCAGATCATAACAGCCTGTGGCCTACAAGACAGAGAATGATAGGATTGGGAGCCCATTGTTCCCTGTTTTACCACAAAATCAAACTATATCAGTTCAAATTGGTGTTTGCCAGAGATCAGGGGCACCGGGCAAGAAGTCTATAGCCTGTGCCCCCGGATCTTTAGGGCTAGCGATGCCACTGTTTATAGGACAATATTAGTCATGGCAAAATAGAGATGTGCAAAAAGATGCAGGTCTAGTAGCCACATCTGTAGTTGGAGACTCCTGGACCAGAGTCCTGCAAACCATCTCCTACCTGCTGTATCCTGGTGTTTCTTGTGATTAACCCTGCTGTTCTGTTTGTATTGACTATACACTTGTACTATTTGGGTCAAAATGATCCAACCTGTTCAAGTCTGTTTATTTTGACATTTAGCTACGCTAAGCATATTATTTGAATATCAGTTGCATTATTTAATTGTATGTGAACATGTTTGGTCAAAAAAAAAAATTAAAATCAAAACTTCAGTTTGCTTTATTTTCTTTAGAAAAAGGTTGTACTTGTGCAGGTTCACTTATTGCTATTCAATGAACACATGCGGATTCACCTGCGTGCACCGCTGCCTATACATTACAGTGATATAATTTCTCTTGCAGAGACCAGCGTCTTCGCAAGAGAAATTGACATGCTGCGGTTTGTGAAGACGCGCCGCATGTACGTCTCCACGGGTGATGCACAGGAGCACGGAGATGCATAGTGGGGGCATGGGATTTGTATAAATCCCATCCACTATGCTGTAACATCTGTGCACTGCGGATTGCGCGCAGCGCAAGTGTGCTGCATCCAATCCGCAGCGTTTACTGACCATGTGAACACACCCTTACATTCTGCACAGAAATAACTCACATGTGCTTTACATACATATTTACTACAACTAGAACATGTAATATTTATTTTATTACATCTCGATGGGCAAATGCTGTATCTTTTCCTTTTTCGGCTTTTTCCAGTGCTGGTGGAGGCCGTGGGTTTGCTTTGTTGAGCATGCTGCTGGATACGGTTTACTATGGCTGCTGCTCCTTCACTTGGAGGTTTTACTTTATTTCCTAAAATAGATGGCATAACAAGTGACTTTCCTAATTCTTCCAGAAAGAGTCTTCATTTATGCAGTTAATTGGCGTTTCGATCGGGGTTTATTTCACGCCATAAAACAAATGCATTATAGGCAGATACTTCAAAAATGTTATAAAATAAAACGATTGGCCACCGATTGGTTTTGCGTTTGCTTGTGTACGTAGCTATTAGTTGATCTAGTGTATCAACTGCCCCTCTGGTGGAATTATAATCTAATATCATCTGCGGCTTTTTGTCATCTCGACTACTTACTGCATTGTCATGGTGCATCGTGCTCATCAGAATGACCTGTTTGTTTTTTTTGGGAATGTAAGAAACCACTGTTCTATCTTTAGTAAAGTAAAACGTTGAACTATGAACATCTCTTTTACCAAGGATACCTTGTGACAGTTCAGGCTTGCTTTTCCTTACAGTACCCATCATTGTAAGTTTTTCATTTTAGCAACAGCTGCCCCAGTTGGTGCGATGTAAAAAAAAGTTGTCACATTTTGTCCTCTTAGTCCATATGTCAAATCTGAAGCACTTGCATACCCTGGTGGTTCTTTTCAAGTTTTTCTCCAGGCTTTCTTCCTGTATACCTGCGCGTTTAGAGCGTATGAACTGCTGCTGTCACAAAGTGTCCATATCTTGAAACTGTACTTTGCAGCTTACTCGGTCTATATTGTTTGAACGGGCACCTACCTCGGAATGCCACAAGTTGTTCATCCAGAGTGACATTTTCGCCAGTATTGTATGATTTTGGAAGATTCTCTATCCATTTATCCCAAGCTTCTCTGATAGCGGCTAGTTATTATAGAAGTATCTGATTTTACCAAAAGACGATTTTTCTGCCTGGGCAGAAGGCTGCAAATTCCAAATTACATTTTTGATTGTAGACTGAATTGCTGGCATCAGACTAGTTGTCTGGGTATCGCGCCTCATCAGATTCAACTTCAGAATCAGAATTCTCGTAATCACTTTCCCCGCCACTTCTGTGGTCTTCATCTTCGAACATTTTCTCCAGTTGGATATCTTATTCATAATTTGAGGCGTTGGCAAGCTTTTACAATTCAGCTTCACTCAGTGCGTTTTTATCCAACTTTCCAAATAATGGACACTCACGACTTTCAGAGGATAAAATCAGTGTTGTGAAATATAATAGCACTATATAAATAAACAATAATAATAACACTGCAGCAAACACTAACAAGTGTAGCAACAATGAGAGCTTCTATACTACAGTGAAACAGACCTGTACTCAAAGTCCATCCATCTGCAGTAACTTGCAAATGTATCAAGCGCATGGACCGGCAGGAACTGGAGAAATCAATAAACAATAATAGATGCAATAAATAATCGAAAATGATACTATAAATCGTTTATGCGAGTCAAAATATGGCAGGAGAGCTGTATAAAACACTATTGACCCGGTCAGTACATATGTAACCATTATTCATACAGAAAGAGTTAAAATTAAAAAAACAACACTCATAATAACAACACCTATCCGTAAACAGACTCGCCTAACCACGATTTGCAGAACCTCATAATAAATAATCTGCAGCTTCACAAACTTTTTTTGGGGTCAAAAAGACGCAAACAGTAAAGCAGAGTTAATAGGCTCCCACGACGTCATGTGTGCATTGTGCCATAACGGGGTCCTGTGAATCTTTCTGTTGAACTCTAATAGCCAGTCATTGTGGACACTTGCTATGTAGTGTATAATCCTATACATCAATGTATATTACTCTACTACAGTGGGGAAAAAAAGTATTTAGTCAGCCACCAATTGTGCAAGTTCTCCCACTTAAAAAGATGAGAGGGGCCTGTAACTGACATCATAGGTCGACCTCAACTATGAGAGACAAAATGATAAAACAAATCCTGAATATCACATTGTCTGATTTGCAAAGAAATTTTTTTCAAATTTTGGTGTAAAATAAGTATTTGGTCAATTACAAACAAGCAAGATTTCTGGCTTTCCCAGACCTGTAACTTCTTCTTTAAGAGGCTCTTCTGTCCTCCACTCATTACCTGTAGTACTGGCACCTGTTTGAACTTATCAGTATAAAAGACTCCTGTCCGCAACCTCAAACAGTCACACTCCAAACTCCACTATGATGAAGACCAAAGAGCTGTCGAAGGACACCAGAAACAAAATTGTTGCCCTGCACCAGGCTGGGAAGACTGAATCTGCAATAGGCAAGCAGCTGGGTGTGAAGAAATCAACTGTGGGAGCAATAATTAGAAAATGGAAGACATACAAGACCATTGATAATCTCCCTCGATCTGGGGCTCCACACAAGATCTCACCCCGTGGGGTCAAATGATCTCAAGAATGGTGAGCAAAAATCCCAGAACCGCACAGGGGTACCTAGTGAATGATCTAAATGAACCTGGGACCAACGTTACACAGGCTACCATCAGTAACACACCACACCGCCAGGGACTCAGATCCTGCAGTGCCAGACGTGTCCCCCTGCTTAAGCCATTACATTTCCTGAAGTTTGCTAGATAGCATTTGGATGATCCAGAAGAGTATTGGGAGAATGTCAAATGGTCAGATGAAACCAAAGTAGAACTGTTTGGTAGAAACACAACTCGGCGTGTTTGGAGGAGAAAGAATGCTGAGTTGCATCCAAAGAACACCATACCTACTGTGAAGCATGGGGGTGGCAACATCATGCATTGGGGTTGTTTCACTGCCAAGGGACCAGGACGACTGATCCGTGTACATGAAAGAATGAATGGGGCCATGTGTCGTGAGATTTTGAGTGCAAACCTCCTTCCATCAGCAAGGGCATTGAAGATGAAACGTGGCTGGGTCTTTCAGCATGACAATGATCCCAAGCACTCCGCCAGGGCAACAAAGGAGTGGCTTCGTAAGAAGCATTTCAAGGTCCTGGAGTGGCCTAGCTAGTCTCCAGATCTAAACCCTATAGAAAACCTTTGGAGGGAGTTGAAAGTCTGTGTTGCCCAGTGACAGCCCCAAAACATAACTGCTCTAGAGGAGATCTGCATGGCGGAATGGGCCTGCAAACCAGCAACAGAGTGTGCCAACTTTGTGGAGACTTACAGAAAACGTTTGACCTCTGTCATTTCCAGCAAAGGATATATAACAAAGTATTGAGATGAACTTTTGTAATTGACCAAATACTTATTTTCCACCAAAATTTGAAAAAAAATTCTTTCCAAATCAGACAATGTGATTTTCAGAATTTGTTTTCTCATTTTGTCTCTCATAGTTGAGGTCTACCTATGATGTCAATTACAGGCCTCTCTCAACTTTTTAAGTGGGAGAACTTGCACAATTGGTGGCTGACTAAATACTTTTTTTCCCCCACTGTATATCTTACCTCCCAACCTTGAATAATAAGAAAGAAGGACATTTACTGCTGCAATTTTTATTTTACGTTAAGCCTGTATCCTAACCTTGCCCAGACCTTTATATGCGCCCACATTACTCTAGCTTGAGGGAGATTATTATAAGACACAGGGACATTATTACATGATGGGGACCATTACTACAGAACGAGGGACATTGTTACAGGACTGGAGACATTATTACAGGGTGAGGGACATTATTAGAAGA
The DNA here is from genome assembly GCF_046119375.1 of Phyllobates terribilis. Lineage (NCBI taxonomy): Eukaryota > Metazoa > Chordata > Amphibia > Anura > Dendrobatidae > Phyllobates > Phyllobates terribilis. The sequence continues at coordinate 1,529,181 of NW_027362991.1, forward strand.
CGGAGGACATTATTACAGGATGGGGGCCGGAATTACTATATGGGGCTAATTGTAAAACAATGATATTGTATGGGGCCGATTGGGGGATAAAAAAAAGGAAATAATTTTTTTAAAAAATAGGGTAGGCAGAAATAACAGAAAAATATTTAGCCACTAAAAATGCTGTTTTATGTAAAAACTGAAGTAAAAAAGAAGACTTGTACCATAACCCGTTGTTACACTCACGCCCGTACTGTTTGGCGTGAGCGTGGTTAGTGGTCCCACTGGGCCACGAACCGAGGAGTGCCTGGAGAGGCGTGACTAGGAGCCTCGCCAGATCCGACCACGGACGCACGGTGGCTTAATCGACTCCATGGTCCGAGGAGGGGCATGGCAGGTGGCCCAGGTGTTACTCCAGGTCAGAGCCCGGTCACAGCTGTTGACTCACACCGGTGAATGCAGGAACGGGCAGGTTTGGGTGGTATGCAGACAGGCGGGTACTGGCAGGCATGGCTGGTATGCCGACAGGCGGGTACTGGCAGGCACGGCTGGTATTCCAACATGCTGGTACTGGCAGGCACGGCTGGTATACAGACAGGCGGGTACTAGCGGGTAGGTAAACAGGCTAGATAGGGACCAGTACAGACTGGGATTCAGGAACAGAGCCGCAGGTGCAGAGGGCAAGCGGAGCAGAGCAGAGCCACAGGTGCGGAGGGCAAGCGGAGCAGAGCAGGAGGTGCGGAGGGCAAGCGGAGCAGAGCCACAGGTGCGGAGGGCAAGCGGAGCAGAGCAGAGCCGCAGGTGCGGAGGGAAAGCGGAGCAGAGCAGTGCCGCAGGAGCGGACAGACAGGACAGGGCTCTGTTCACATGGAACAGACAGGGATATGGAAACACAGGAAGATAGCTAGAACACAGGAGGTAGATACGGAGGCAGGGAAAAGAGCACACGGTACACACAAGGTACTTGCTATGAAGTAGCGAGTGGACACAAAACTCACAAACAGAAGTACAGAGACAACGAGTGGGAGTTAGGTACTGGTTCAGACACTGCAGGAAAAGGGAAGGATCGGACATAGAGACAAACAGGTAACGGGCTAGGACACAGTTCAGACAGGAACTGACACAGGAATGAGATACAGGAACGAGCCTGGACATTCAGGCCCCAGGTTGGTGGAAATAGACTAGAAGTCACAGATACAGGTAATGGGCCTGGGCACTCAGCCCCCAGTGTGGCGGAAACAGACAAGATTCAGGACAGGACCTGGTAACTAACAGTTGCACAGAACACACTGAAAGAAAGTGTTACCCAGGCACCTCCCACTGGGTGGAGGAGGTTTAAGTATCCAGTGACTCACATCAATAGGCTGGGGACACATTAGGACTGCGCTCACTGTAACTTTAAGAATCAGGAAGTACTAGCACTGCCGCCCTAAGCCAGCAGACAAGAGACATGCACACAGCAAGTAGTGAAGTATAGTGCACAGCCTCGACTGGTAGGTAAGTTGACGGTCTTGCATGGTGGGAGATGGTAAGCCATGCCAGCACGCTGCCAGGGATGTTACACCAGTAAGATAAACACTATTAAAAAAAATAAAAAACATGCCAAAATAAAATGATAATCCAAAAGTCATATAGAAAAATAATGGTATCACTGAAAATGTCATCTTCTCCTCCAAAGAATGCGGCCCTTCATATTCAAATCTTTTCTATGTGCAGCCCATTTACCCGGCTGAGTTTGAGACCCTTGATTTATACACATATTCTATATAAACGAATACAGCACCTGAAGATCTGGGCCAACTCCTGCCATAAAACTACAGGTTTTATGGCAGGGGTGGATTGCATCTTAATATTGTGCCACAAAGGATTTCCCCGACATAGATGATCTGCAAAATTTAAGACTTGGTAGGAAAGAATGTACATATACATTCATGTCCATATTTGAACGGTTGTACAAAGCTCTCATCAAAAATGGAAAATTACAACAAATGATAACTTTTATACAAAAATTCAAATTCTTAAATAATATCTCGAGTTATTGCGTCACAAAAATTTCTCTATTTAAATCTGCTCAGTTGCTTGATTTTGTTAGAGAACATGAAAATCGTGAAAAGAAAATGAATCAAGCTAAATTTGTAAAACCAGAAAAGGAAAAATATCAAAAGCCAATGAGTCATCCTCGAAATGAAATCTATGAAATTTTTAGAAGATTTCATATATGTTATAAGCCATATGAGATGATTCAAAAGTCAATGTCTTCACAGAAAGAGTTAAAAATTTAAAGTTGTGACTTCTCCCTAGAAAGGAAAATGGCCAAAATTGACAGGCAGCGACAGTTGAGACGACTAGCTCACAGTGACATCATGGAATGTAGACTGAAGAACAGGCAATTATCTGAGTTTTTGAAGGATAGAAAAATGTCTTTTCTAAATAGAGCTTTTCTGGAGATTTTTGACACAGACAGAAGATTTGGTTTAGGGAGTGGCTAAGGAAAAACTGTAATTATATGTTGTATAAGTGTTATACAATGTATCATTAGTTATTTATAATCTTATACAGTAAAATTGTATAATTGCATAGTTTCTATAAATTCATATATTATACTTCTTTAAGTAGAGATTGTGTATGGCTGTATGTGTATGCAGTGTATGTATGTATATATAGATACAGTACAGACCAAAAGTTTGGACAAACCTTCCCATTTAAAGATTTTTCTGTAATTTCATGACTTTGAAAATTGTACATTCACACTGAAGGCATCAAAACTATGAATTAACACATGTGGAATTATATACTTAACAAAAAAGTGTGAAACAACTGAAAATATGTCTTATATTCTAGGTTCTTCAAAGTAGCCACCTTTTGCTTTGATGACTGCTTTGCACACTCTTGGCATTCTCTTGATGAGCTTCAAGTGGTAGTCACCGGAAATGGTTTTCACTTCACAGGTGTGCCCTGTCAGGTTTAATAAGTGGGATTTCTTGCCTTATAAATGGGGTTGGGACCATCAGTTGTGTTGTGCAGAAGTCTGGTGGATACACAGCTGATAGTCCTACTGAATAGACTGTTAGAATTTGTATTATGGCAAGAAAAAAGCAGCTAAGTAAAGAAAAACGAGTGGCCATCATTACTTTAAGAAATGAAGATCAGTCAGTCTGAAAAATTGGGCAAACTTTGAATGTGTCCCCAAGTGCAGTTGCAAAAACCATCAAGCGCTACAAAGAAACTGGCTCACATGAGGACCGCCCCAGGAAAGGAAGACCAAGAGTCACCTCTACTTCTGAGGATAAGTTTATCCGAGTCACCAGCCTCAGAAATCGCAGGTTATCAGCAGCTCAGATTAGAGATCAGGTCAATACCACACAGAGTTCTAGCAGCAGACACATCTCTACAACAACTGTTAAGAGGAGACTTTTTGCAGCAGGCCTTCATGGTAAAATAACTGCTAGGAAACCACTATTAAGGACAGGCAACAAGCAGAAGAGAATTGTTTGGGCTAAAGAACACAAGGAATGGACATTAGACCAGTGGAAATCTGTGCTTTGGTCTGATGAGTCCAAATTTGAGATCTTTGGTTCCAACCACCGTGTCTTTGTGCGACGCAGAAAAGGTGAACGGATGGACTCTACATGCCTGGTTCCCACCGTGAAGCATGGAGGAGGAGGTGTGATGGTGTGGGGGTGCTTTGCTGGTGACACTGTTGGGGATTTATTCAAAATTGAAGGCATACTGAACCAGCATGGCTGTCACAGCATCTTGCAGTGGCATGCTATTCCATCCGGTTTGCGTTTAGCTGGACCATCATTTATTTTTCAACAGGACAATGAACCCAAACACACCTCCAGGCTGTGTAAGGGCTATTTGACCAAGAAGGAGAGTGATGGGGTGCTACGCCAGATGACCTGGCCTCCACAGTCACCAGACGTGAACCCAATCGAGATGGTTTGGGGTGAGCTGGACCACAGAGTGAAGGCAAAAGGGCCAACAAGTGCTAAGCATCTCTGGGAACTCCTTCAAGATTGTTGGAAGACCATTTCTGGTGACTACCTTTTGAAGCTCATCAGTAGAATGCCAAGAGTGTGCAAAGCAGTTATCAAAGCAAAAGGTGGCTACTTTGAAGAACCTAGAATATAAGACATATTTTCAGTTGTTTCACACTTTTTTGTTAAGTATATAATTCCACATGTGTTAATTCATAGTTTTGATGCCTTCAGTGTGAATGTACAATTTTCATAGTCATGAAAATACAGAAAAATCTTTAAATGAGAAGGTGCACACTTTGCTCCAGTACCGGCTGTGTCTCTTGTCTGATTGTTTAGGGCGGCGGCGCGGCTACTGTCTGATTCTTATAGTTACTGTGTGCGCACTCCTAATGCCTCCCCAGCCTATTGCTGTGAGTCACTGGATACTTAAACCTCCTCCTCCCAGTAGGGGGTGCCTGAGCAACACTTTGATTCAGTGTGTTCTGTGCAACTGAGTTGCCAGGTCCTGTCCTGTATCTTGTCTGTTTCCGCCCCTGGGGGCTGTATACCCAGGCCTGTTACCTGTATCTGTGACTTCTAGTCTGTCTCCGCCACCATGAGGGCTGAGTTCCCAGGCTCGTTATTGTATCTTATTACTGGTTCAGCTCCTGTCTGAACTGTGTCCTAGCCCGTTACCTGTTTCTCTCTATGTCCGAACCTTCCCTTTTCCTGCAGTGTCTGAACCTGCACCTAACTCCAACTTGTTGTCTCTGAACTTCTGTTTGTGAGTTTTGTGTACACTCGCTACTTCATTGTAAGTACCTTGTGTGTATCTAGTTCTGCTTGTTCACCGCACCTGCGGTTTTGCTCTGCCCTGCTTGTTCACCGCACCTGCGGTTTCGCTGGGCTCTGCTTGTCCACCGCACCTGCGGTTTCGCTCTGCTCTGCTTGTTCACCGCACCTGCGGTTTTGCTCTGCTCTGCTTGTCCACCACACCTGCGGTTTCGCTCCGCTCTGCTTGTCCACTGCACCGGCGGTTTCGCTCTGCTCCGCCCTGCATGTTCACTGCACCGGCGGTTTCGCTCTGCTCAGCTTGTTCATCGCACCTGCGGTTTCGCTCTGCTCAGCTTGTTCACCGCACCTGCGGGTTTTGCTCTGCTCTGCTTGTTTACCGCACCTGCGGGTTTTGCTCTGCTCTACTTGTCTACCGCATCTGCGGGTTTTGCTCTGCTCTGCTTGTCTACCGCATCTGCGGGTTTTGCTCTGCCCTGCTTGTCTATCGCATCTGCGGGTTTTGCTCTGCTCTGCTTGTCTACCGCACCTGCGGGTTTTTCCCTGCTTGTCTACCGCACCTGCGAGTTTTGCTCTGCTCTGCTTGTCTACCGCACCTGCGGGTTTTGCTCTGCCCTGCTTGTCAACCGCACCTGCGGGTTTTGCTCTGCTCTACTTGTCTACCGCATCTGCGGGTTTTGCTCTGCTCTGCTTGTCTACCGCATCTGCGGGTTTTGCTCTGCTCTGCTTGTCTACTGCACCTGGGGCTCCTTTCCTGTGTCCTAGTCTGTCATGGTCCCTATCCTGCCTGTGTTCTTACCTGCCAGTACCCGCCTGTCTGCATGCCAGCCGTGCCTGCCAGTGCCCACCTGTCTGCAGGCCAGCCGTGCCGACCAGTGCCCATCTGTCTGCATACCAGCCGTGCCTGCCAATACCCACCTATCTGCATACCAGCCGTGCCTGCCAGTACCTACCTGTCTGTATGCCAGCCTAACCTGTCTGTTCCTGCATTCCCCAGTGTGGGTCAACAGCTGTGACCGGGGTCTGACCTGGAGTAGCACCTGGTCCCTCTGCTCAGTTCCTCCCTGGTTCACGGAGTCGACTGAGCTGCCGTGTGACCTTGGTCGGACCGAGTTGATACTTAGTTACGCCCCTCCAGACACTCCTCAGTTCATGGTCCAGTGGGATCACTAATCATGCTCACGCCAGTCAGTCCGGGCGTGTGCATAACAGTTTGCTGAGGCCATGGTCCCCGTTGAGCCCCACGATCCTTCGCTCTCGGAGACATTTGAATTCTTGTCTGGCGAATACGTGCACCAAGGAAAACATTTTTTCTCAAGCTGAGGTCCAGGCGATTTACGCACCAGCCCAAATGGAGCAATCAGCACTCGTTCCTGCGGATCCACCACGGTACTATGGGGATCCAAAACAAAGCCGTTCGTTTGTGGAGCAATGTATGCTGCATTTCAAATTCTATGCTCACTATTTTCCCACTGATCGGGTTAAAGTAGCATTCATGATGGCCTACTTAGCGGGTGATGCCTTGAAGTGGATCACCCCCCCCTATGGGAAGCATGGGATCCTATTGCCTCTGACCTGCAGGCCTTCCTGGTGGCCTTTCTAATGCTCTTCGATGACCCTAACCCTGAAGCTTCTGCTAAAGCTTCCCTTCCCAATATCCTGGAGCAGTCCCCATTGGTGATGCGTGTAGGTAGCCCACCAGTTTCCCAGCCAGAAGAGGCTTCTGCCCACACAGAATCCACACAGGATGACAATGCTCCATAGAATACATCTCTTCCCAACCTCAAGGGGGGGTACTGTAACATCCTTGGCGGCGTGCTGGCATGGCTTACCACCTCTCACCTTGCAAGACCGCCATCTTACCTATCAATCCAGGCTGCCCACTTTGCTCCAGTACTGACTGTGTCTCTTGTCTGATTGCTTAGGGCGGCGGCGCGGCTACTGCCTGATTCTTATAGTTACTGTGTGCGCACTCCTAATGCCTCCCCAGCCTATTGCTTTGAGTCACTGGATACTTAAACCTCCTCCAGACAGTAGGGGGTGCCTGAGCAACACTTTGATTCAGTGTGTTCTGTGCAACTGAGTTGCCAGGTCCTGTCCTGTATCTTGTCTGTTTCCGCCCCTGGGGGCTGTATACCCAGGCCTGTTACCTGTATCTGTGACTTCTAGTCTGTCTCCGCCACCATGAGGGCTGAGTTCCCAGGCTCGTTCCTATATCTTATTACTGGTTCAGCTCCTGTCTGAACTGTGTCATAGCCCGTTACCTGTTTCTCTCTATGTCCGAACCTTCCCTTTTCCTGCAGTGTCTGAACCTGCACCTAACTCCAACTCGTTGTCTCTGAACTTCTGTTTGTGAGTTTTGTGTACACTCGCTACTTCATTGTAAGTACCTTGTGTGTATCTAGCTCTGCTTGTTCACCGCACCTGCGGTTTTGCTCTGCCCTGCTTGTTCACCGCACCTGCGGTTTCGCTCTGATCTGCTTGTCCATCGCACCTGTGGTTTCGCTCTGCTCTGCTTGTCTACCGCATCTGCAGGTTTTGCTCTGCTTTGCTTGTCTACCGCATCTGCAGGTTTTGCTCTGCTCTGCTTGTCTACCGCACCTGCGGCTCCGTTCCTGTGTCCCAGTCTGTATTGGTCCCTATCCTGCCTGCGTTCCTACCTGCCAGTACCCGCCTGTCTGCATGCCAGCCGTGCCTGCCAGTGCCCACCTGTCTGCATGCCAGCCGTGCCTGCCAGTGCCCACCTGTCTGCATACCAGCCGTGCCTGCCAATACCCACCTGTCTGCATACCAGCCGTGCCTGCCAGTACCCACCTGTCTGTATGCCAGCCTAACCTGCCTGTTCCTGCATTCCCCGGTGTGGGTCAACAGCTGTGACCAGGGTCTGACCTGGAGTAGCACCTGGTCCCTCTGCTCGGTTCCTCCCTGGTTCACGGAGTCTACTGAGCCGCCATGTGACCTTGGTCGGTCCGAGTTGATACTTAGTTACACCCCTCCAGGCACTCCTCGTTTAATGGTCCAATGGGATCACTAATCATGCTCACGCCAGTCAGTCCGGGCGTGTGCATAACACAGCAAAGCACCCCCACACCATCACACCTCCTCCTCCATGCTTCACGGTGGGAACCAGGCATGTAGAGTCCATCCGTTCAACTTTTCTGCGTCGCACAAAGACACGGTGGTTGGAACCAAAGATCTCAAATTTGGACTCATCAGACCAAAGCACAGATTTCCACTGGTCTAATGTCCATTCCTTGTGTTCTTTAGCCCAAACAAGTCTCTTCTGCTTGTTGCCTGTCCTTAGCAGTGGTTTCCTAGCAGCTATTTTACCATGAAGGCCTGCTGCACAAAGTCTCCTCTTAACAGTTGTTGTAGAGATGTGTCTGCTGCTAGAACTCTGTGTGGCATTGACCTGGTCTCTAATCTGAGCTGCTAATAACCTGCGATTTCCGAGGCTGGTGACTCGGATAAACTTATCCTCAGAAGTGTAGTATCGGCGTCTATGCCCCCTGAGAGGCAGAGACTCCGTCCCTCTTACCGCCGCGCTCCCGGCCCGGCGTCTTCCGGCTCTCCTGCTGCTGCTGCCGGCGCGCTCAGCTTCCCAGGCACTGTGCTTAGGCCGGGGACTCTTTAGGATGGCGCGCGCGGCCCCTTTAAGAGTGGGGAAGCGCGCGCCGTCCTAAGTAGTCCCCGGCCGATAGCCGGAGGACCTCTCATATAAATGGCACCTCCAAAATGGAGGTGCCCGTGCAAGGTTGTTGTTATGATCTGCAACAAGAACTAAGGAAAGATAGGGGAAAGCTGTCCCTACAGTAAGACTAAGCTGAATCCCTACGATGTAGCGGGCTGCCTGTTCCTAGTGAACAGACCCGCCTTCGTCCTCGGCTAGTCTGAACGAAGACCTATAGAATTAAGGGAGGGGTCCCTAAAAGAACTAAGGACTGGGACAAAAATGGGACACCCCCTAAACAGAAATTGTTGTAGAACACAAAAGACAAACTGACAAAAAGTATGAGAGGTCCAAGAGGACCAAGCAAACTGACAGAGATAGGCACCGAAGCACCAGGCTAGCAAAACAGTCAAACAACACTGAAGTCCAGCAAAGCCAGAAGGGTGGAGCTGGAATATATAGGCAGATGGTCACGTGACCGCAAAACACAAGATAGAAAAAACTAACAGGAGGGTTCTAACAGTACCCCCTCTTTTATGAGGATCCTCCGGATTCTCCAGGCCCAGGCCTATCCGGAAACCTACTGTGGAAAGCTTTAACAAGCCTAGGAGCAGAGACATCATGCGTTCTTACCCAGGAGTTGTCTTCGGGACCGAAACCCTTCCAGGAGACAAGATACTGTAATCTCCCTCTATGCCATCTAGAATTCAAGATACGAGAAATTTCATATTCGCCGTCTTCCACCACAGGAGGAACTGTGACAGTGACGACCATATCAGATACGTCAGCCTTTTTCAACAAGGAAACATGAAACACAGGATTAATCTTCCAGGAAGTAGGGACATCCAACCTAACAGCAGACTGGTTAACAACCTGAAGCACTTTAAATGGACCCACAAACTTAGGACCCAGTTTTTTAGAGGGAAACCTCAACCGCAGGTTCTTCGAGGACAACCAAACCATGTCACCCACAGTAAACAAAACCTCTTTACGTTTCCTGTCAAAATACTTCTTGGACTTTTTGTTAGCCTCTTGAAGGTTACAATGTACATTAGTCCAAACTTTCTCCAAATCACCGGAAAAATTCTCCTCCTTCTACACCGCCGACCCCAATTTGGAGAACGAACCAAAAGATGGATGTCTCCCAGTACAGCAAAAAAAAGGAGAACACCCAGAAGAGGAGGATGTATAATAGTTAAGAGCAAATTCTGCGAGAGGCAGAAACTCCGACCACACCTCTTGATTGTCCGCCACAAAACAATGCAAAAACTGCTCAACATCCTGGTTCTTTCTTTCAGTCTGTCCATTAGACTCAGGATGATAACCAGACGAAAATGACAAATGGACTCCCAACCTGTCACAAAAAGCACGCCAAAAGCGAGCCACAAACTGAGGTCCTCTATCAGAAACAATATCCGTGGGAACGCCATGGAGCTTGACAATCTCCTTAACAAACGCCTTAGCGAGTGTCTTGGCGCAGGGCAACTTAATGAATGGAACCAAATGACACATCTTACTAAAACGGTCCACGACCACCCAGATGACAGTAAAACCCTCGGACACAGGAAGATCAGTAATAAAATCCATAGTGAGATGCGTCCAAGGCGCACTAGGAACCTCCAGAGGGCAAAGCAACCCCGCAGCAGGAGTATGTGAAGCCTTTGACCTAGCGCACAAAGTACACTGACACACCCACTTGATGACTTCCTTCTGCCACCAGGCCAGCAAAAACTGCGACTGATCAATCTCTTAGTCTTCGAAATTCCTGGATGGCCTGCCAACAGAGACTCATGACACTCCACAAACAAATCTCTCCTAAAGGCTCTAGGCACGAACAACCTCCCATGGGGAGTGTTAGATGGAGCATCATCTTGAGCTTTCAGAATCCCATTCTCCAAAACGGAGTCCAAAGCCGCCACCACAACTCCTTTCTGTAAAATGCTCTCCTCCTCCTCGGCACCGACCGTAGGAGAGAAGCTGCGAGATAAAGCATCGGCTTTAACATTCTTAGTACCAGGGATATAGGTAACAGAAAAATGAAACCGAGAAAAAAAAAGTGCCCACCTAGCTTGACGGGCATTCAAGCGCTTGGCAGCCTCCAGATAGATCAAATTCTTATGATCTGTGAAAACCTGAATAGGAAATCTAGCGCCTTCCAAAAAATGACGCCAATGTTCAAACGCGAGTTTAATAGCCAACAACTCTCGATTTCCAACATCATAATTCAGTTCGGTTTCCGAAATTTTTTTCGAAAAGAAGGCACAAGGATGTCTCTCCTGAGACAAAACTGCTCCGACCCCCACCGATGAAGCATCGACCTCGACCAAAAAAGGCTTGGTCTCATCAGGCTGCATAAGGGGCAGAACTGAACCTCTCTTTGAGATACTCAAACACTTCAATGACCTCAGTAGTCCACTGGGCCGTATTCGCACCTTTCCTGGTGAGATCGGTTAGAGGTTTAACAATTACAGAAAAATTCTTAATGAATTTCCTGTAATAATTGGCAAAACCCAAAAATCTCTGTATAGATTTCAAACCAATAGGCCTAGGCCATTCCTGCACAGCCTGAAACTTCACAGGGTCCATCTCAAAGCCCTCGCTGGAGACAATGTAGCCCAAAAAACTAATTTTCTGCACAGCAAACTCACATTTCTCCAGCTTAGCAAAGAGTGAATTATCACCCAATAACTGCAAAACTTCACGTACACTCTGCCAATGGGACTCAGATCTGGTGAATAAATCAAAATGTCATCCAAATACATAACCACATTCTTACCAGTCGGAGGTCTCAGGATGTCATTAATAAGGTTCTGAAAAAATGCAGGTGCATTGGTAAGACCAAAAGGCATCACCAAATTCTCAAAATGACCTACCGGAGTGTTAAAAGCAGTTTTCCATTCATCACCCTCCTTCACATGTAACAAATTGTATGCCCCCCAGAGATCAATTCTGGAGAACCACTTGGCTCCCACTAACTGGTTAAACAAGTCAGGAATTAACGGTAACGGGTAGGAATTGCTTACGGTAATCTTATTAATTTCACGAAAATCCAGACATGGACGTAAACCGCCGTCCTTTTTTTTAACAAAGAAGAATCCAACTGCCACAGGTGACTTAGAAGGTCTAATGTGACCAGCAGCCAGGCTAGTCTGTATGTACTCCTCCAAGGCCTTTCTTTCAGGGATAGTCAGATTAAACAAGCGACTCTTGGGAAGAGTAGCTCCCGGAACAAACTCAATGGCGCAATCATAATGCCTATGAGGAGGTAAAACTTGTGACTCCTCCTCCGAAAAAACCCTCCAAAAATCTTGAATAGGTACAGGTAATTCCACTTTTTCCACAGCCGCAATGCGACTATTACAACATTTATCATAGCACTTTGGACTCCAAGACTTAATCACATTAGTAGACCAGTCCAATAAAGGATTGTGCAGTTTTAACCAAGGCAATCCTAGAACAACTGGAGAGGGTAAATTATCCAAAACAACCAAATCCAAAATTTCTTGGTGAACTCCATTGATAGTGAGAGGAAATGCAGCAGTCTTGTGAGTAATACATTTCAAAGGAGTGTTATCAATTGCAACCACAGAAATAGGTGATGACAAAGGTTTGGATTTCAATTTAATGTTTTCCAAAAACCCTTTATCAATCACATTAAGTGTTGAACCACAATCCACAAATACCTAAAATTCTATAAAATCTCCCTGCAGAGTAGTGCTCCCAGAAAGAAATACTCCTGCAGAGCGTAAACAAGCTATACGGGCGTAACTGACCTTTTTTTTTCTTTACTTAAACTACGCTCACAATACTTAATCAAATGGTCACCTTTACCACAATAAAGACACAATCCCTCGGCGAATCTCCGGTCTTTTTCCTGAGAGCGGAGTGACATCGCCCCCACCTCCACTGGTTCTCCGCTGTCAGAGCAGATTTTCTGGGAACTAGGACCTGACGTTACAGGAGTTTTTACATCATTCACCCTAGACCTCAGTCTCCTGTCCACACGAACAGCTAACTGCATAGCTTCCTGCAGAGTCTCAGGTGCAGGGAATGCAATTAGCAAATCCTTAACCCTTTCACTCAGACCAGCAAGAAATAAACATCTCAGCGCAGAATCATTCCATTTAACTTCTGAGGCCCATCTCCTGAAGTGTGTGCAATAATTTTCAACATCATCTGACCCCTGATTCAAACGTCTAGGTTCTGATTCAGCAGATGAGATTCAATCAGGATCGTCATATAATAGCCCCATAGCAGAAAAAAATTCTTCAACAGAACTTAAACACGGATCATTAGGCTGGAGAGAAAAGGCCCACCCCTGTGGTTCGTTGCGCAAAAGTGACATAATAAAACCAATGCGCTGTGATTCATTCCCAGAGGATCTTGGTCTCAAACAAAAATATAACAAACAAGCATTTTTAAAGAAAAAAAAATCTTGCTGTTTACCATAAAAAACATCAGGCAGTCCTACCTTGGGTTCGACAAAATGCGCTCCAGGACAGCTACTCACATGTTGCTGAAGCTCAACCACCTCCAGAGACAATCCCTGCAGGCGTTGAGCCAAGTCCTGGATGGAAACCATACTGATCCCCGAATTTCTTTCCTTTTAGTCTTTTTTGGGCTGGACTTACTGTTATGATCTGCAACAAGAACTAAGGAAAGATAGGGGAAAGCTATCCCTACAGTAAGACTAAGCTGAATCCCTACGATGTAGCAGGCTGCCTGTTCCTAGTGAACAGACCCGCCTTCGTCCTCGGCTAGTCTGAACGAAGACCTATAGAATTAAGGGAGGGGTCCCTAAAAGAACTAAGGACTGGGACAAAAATGGGACACCTCCTAAAAAGAAATTGTTGTAGAACACAAAAGACAAACTGACAAAAAGTACTAGAGGTCCAAGAGGACCAAGCAAACTGACAGAGATAGGCACCAAAGCACCAGGCTAGCAAAACAGTCAAACAACACTGAAGTCCAGCAAAGCCAGAAGGGCGGAGCTGGAATATATAGGCAGATGGTCACGTGACCGCAAAACACAAGATAGAAAAAACTAACAGGAGTGTTCTAACAGTTGTAGCTTTGTGTCCTAAACTCTGCTTCAGCCCTCAGGTCCCGCTGCTAGTCTGACTACCAGTCCAGTCCGCCAGCCTGACTACCAGTCCAGTCCGCCAGCCTGACTACCAGTCCAGTCCGCCAGTCTGACTACCAGTCCTGTCCGCCAGCCTGACTACCAGTCCAGTCCGCGAGCCTGACTACCAGTCCTGTCTGCCAGCCTGACTACCTGTCTCCGCCAGCCAAGTGTACTCTCCAGCCCGACGGTCTGCCTACGATCCAAACCTGCCAGTCTGTCTATGGGCCTGGCTTGCCTGCCTACCCGGAGATCGTACCAGTTACCTGCCATGCCTATCAGCCAGCCTACCTGGAGGCTCCTACCAGTTACCTGCTGTGCCTATCAGTCAGCCTACCTGGAGGCTCCTTCTAGTTACCTGCCGTGCTTACCCGGAGGCTCCTGCCAGTTACCCTTAGGAGTCACCTGCTCTCATACAAGGACAGGCCCAGAGTAGCACCTGGTCCCTCTGCTCGGTCCTTCCCTGGTTCACGGAGTCGACTGAGCCGCCGTGTGACCTTGGTCAGTCCGAGTTGATACCTAGTTACCCCCCTCTGGTCCCACTTTGCTCCGCAGCACAGAGGTTCCACCACCCGGATCCGTAACAGTTTGCATGGGCCATGAAACCCGGTGGCCCCCAGGCTCCTTCGCTTGCTGACCTGTACCAGGAGGTTTCTCGTCAGAGATCCCAACAGGAAACCATCCTGACCTACCTGCGGTCTGTCAACTCTTGCCTGGACACGCTGTCTGTCCCACCTGTGTCCGCCTCGAGCCGAGCGACACCCGCTCCGGCGACGCCGCTGCCTACCAATACCACGGCATCCAGCCTAGGACCCCGGCTTTCTGCGCCTCCTCGTTTTGGGGGTGACCCCGTATTATGTCGGGGTTTTCTGAACCAGTGCACACTGCACTTTGAACTTCTGGCACATCAGTCTCCCTCCGACCGGGCCAAGGTGGCGTTCATCATGTCTCACCTCACCGGGGAAGCATTGGCATGGCTAAAACACTCTATGGGAGAGAGGGGATTCCCTGGTGTCCGATCTTCCGGCTTTCCTCACTGCCTTCTGGAGGGTCTTCGATGAGCCCGGACGAAGGATTTCTACTGCCTCCTCATTGCTTCGTCTCCGCCAAAGGAATTTCACCGTGGGCCAGTATGCCATACAGTTCCGTACCCTCGCTTCTGAGCTTGCCTGGGACAACAAGGCCCTGGTGTCCACCTTCCGGGAGGGTCTTTCCGGTCGGATTAAGGACGAGCTAGCCGGCCGGGACATTCCTACCACCCTGGATGACCTGGTGTCACTGGCTACCCAGATTGACATCCGTTTCCTAGAACGTGCTAAGGAGACTACCCGGGAGAGAAGATTTCCTCATCTTGCTCCGGTTTTCCAGAAACCTGCTTCCCAACCAGCAACTCCCCGGGCACGCTCGCCCGAACCTATGCAGATCGACCAGACCAAGATGGTCAAGTCTCGACAAGAAACACGCCGACCCAAAGGGAGCTGTTTCTACTGTGGTAGTAAGGAGCACCTGATCCGTTCCTGTCCGGTGAAGCCGGGAAACTCCAGTGTCTAGGACCGCTCGGAGAGGTCGTCCTAGGCAAGAGTAAATCCTCTCGGTTCTTGACTTTAACCGTCTCTATTTCCTGTGGAGAGAACCGCTTCTTTGAAACCGCCCATCTGGATTCCAGAGCCGCTGGGAATCTCATTTCCCAGTCCCTTGTAGAGAAGTATCAGATTCCTACCAAACCTCTGGCTGAACTATTGGCAGTCGCTTCCGTGGATGGAAGACTCCTTCCGGTGACCATCTTGCTCGTCACTGAGCCCGTAACCCTTCAGGTGGGAATGCTGCACTCAGAGAGGATCTCCTTCCATGTGCTTTCCAGACTCTCTCACTCCCTTTTGCTAGGTCTACCCTGGCTACAGAGACATGAACCCGTTCTGAATTGACAATCCGGTGAGGTGCTCCGTTGGGGGCAGGATTGCCATGAGACCTGCCTGGTCCCGGTTCCCCCGGCTCGACCTCCGGCTACTCCGGCTAATTTACCTGGTCTACCGGCACCTTACTGGTCCTATGCAGATGTCTTCGACAAGAAGGAAGCAGAGACACTGCCACCTCATAGGCCATATGATTGCCCTATCGACCTGGCACCCGGTGCCACTCCACCCCGTGGGCGTATTTACCCGTTGTCGTTGGCCGAAACCCGGGCCTTTCGGAGTACATCGAAGAAAATCTGGCTAGGGGATTCATCCAGAAATCTACCTCCCCGGCTGGAGCCAGATTCTTCTTCGTAAAAAAGAAAGACGGTTCACTATGCCCCTGTATCGATTATAGAGTGTAGCGTCGGCGTCCCTGCCTCCTGCTAGGCAGGGACGCCGTTCCCCTCACCTCTCCGCTCCGTGCCCGGCGGCTTCCTCCCGCTCTGCTGGCAGCGCGCGCTGCTTCCCGGCCTCTGTGCTTAGGGCGCGCGCGCGCGCACTCCCCCTCTCTTAAAGGGGCCGCGCGCGCCGTCCTAAGGAGTCCCCGGCCAATGGCCGGAGGACCTCACCATATATAAGGCACCTCCTCCAAAATGGAGGTGCCTGAGCAATGTTGTTGCAAAGCCTTTCAACTCTGCTTCAGCCCTCAGGTCCCGTTACCAGTTACCTGCCAGTTACCTGCCAGTTACCTGCCAGTCACCTGACAGTCACCTGCCAGATTCCTGCCTGTTACTTATCTATCTGCGGTCCGACAGTCTGCCTACCAGCCCTGCCAGTCTGTCTATGGATCAGTCTGCCCGCTCACCTGGGAGCGCTCACCTGCTACCTGCCTGCTAGCCTACCTGGAGGCTCCGCCGTCACGTGCTGTGACCACCTGCCTGTCCAGAGACTCTTGCCCGCTCACCTGGGAGCGCTCACCTGCTACCTGTCTGTTAGCCTACCTGGAGGCTCCGCCGTCACGTGCTGTGACCACCTGCCTATCCAGAGACTCTTGCCCGCTCACCTGGGAGCGCTCACCTGCTACCTGCCTGCTAGCCTACCTGGAGGCTCTGCCGTCACGTGCCGTGACCTCCTGCCTGTCCAGAGACTCTTGCCCGCTCACCTGGGAGCGCTTCTCTGCTACCTGCCTGCTAGCCTACCTGGAGCCGTCACTTGCTGTGACCACCGGCCAGTCCAGAGACTCTTGCCCGCTCACCTGGGAGCGTCCACCTGCTACCTGCCTGCTAGCCTACCTGGAGGCTCTGCCGTCACTTGCCGTGACCACCCGCCTGTCAAGAAACTGTCCCCGTCACTTGCCGTGACCTCCTGCCCTTCTACCCAGAGACTGTCCCCGTCACTTGCCGTGACCTCCTGCCCTTCAACCCAGAGACTGTCCCCGTCACCTGCCGTGTCCTCCTGCCCTTCTACCCAGAGACTGTCCCCGTCACTAGCCGTGATTACCTGCCCGCCTTCCCTGGGAGCCACCCGCTTCCTTACAAGGACTGCCCCCTTGTATAGTTGCTCAGAGGTTCCACCTCCCAGACCCGTTACAGTTTGCTCGAGCCATGGAACCCGGTGGCACCCAAACTCCCTCGCTCTCGGACCTATGCCATGAACTGTCCCGTCAGAGGTCCCAACAGTAGTCCATCCTGAGCCACCTGCGGAATGTCAACTCTCGCCTGGACACTCTGACTGCTCCACCAGCAACCACCGCTAGTGTCATGACTCGCAACCCGGCAGCGCCGCTGCCCACCAATACCATGGCATCCTGCCCCGGTCCCCGGCTTTCTGCACCTCCTCGCTTCGGAGGCGACCCCGCTCAAGCTCGGGGCTTCATAAACCAGTGCACCCTGCACTTTGAACTCCTGGCCCACCAGTTTATCTCCGACCGAGCCAAAGTGGCATTCATCATGTCCCATCTCACTGGGGAGGCACTGGCATGGCTTAACCCTCTGTGGGAGAGAGGGGATCCCCTGGTGTCCGACCTGTCGTCTTTCCTCACTGCTTTCCGAAGGGTCTTCGATGAACCGGGACGAAAGACCTCATCTGCCTCCTCTTTGCTACGTCTCCACCAAGGGAGTCTCACCGTGGGCCAATATGCCATACGATTCCGCACCCTCGCTTCTGAGCTTGCCTGGGATAATGAGGCCCTGGTGTCCGTCTTCTGGGAGGGCCTTTCCGGTCGGATTAAAGATGAGCTCGCCGGTCGGGACATTCCTACCACTCTGGATGACCTGGTGTCTCTGGCTACCCGGATTGACATCCGGTTTCAAGAACGTACCAAAGAGACCACCCGTGAGAGAAGGTTTCCCCGCCTAGCTCCTACTTTCCAGAAACCTGTCTCCTCTTCTGTCACTCCCCGGGCGCACTCACCCGAGTCCATGCAGATCGACCAGACCAAGTTGGTCAAATCTCGCCAAGAGTCTCGCCGAGCCGAGGGCATTTGCTTCTATTGTGGCAGTAAGGAGCACCTGATTCGTTCCTGCCCGGAGAGGCCGGGAAACTCCAGTGTCTAGGACCGCTCGGAGAGGTCGCCCTAGACAAAAATAAGTCCTCTCCAACCCTGACATTGTCTGTATCTATCTCCTGGGGAGAGAACCGTCACTTTGAACTCGCCCACCTGGACTCTGGATCCGCTGGAAACCTCATCTCTCAGTCCCTGGTTGAGAAATACCGTATTCCCACCAAGTCTCTGGCTGAACCTTTGTCAGTCGCCTCCGTGGATGGAAGACTCCTTCCGGTGACCATCCTGCTCGTCATGGAACCCATAACCCTGCAGGTGGGAATGCTGCACTCTGAGGTAATCTCCTTCCATGTGTTGTCCGGACTCTCCCACTCCCTATTGCTAGGTCTACCTTGGCTCCAGACACATGAACCCGTGTTGAACTGGCATTCCGGTGAAGTACTCCGGTGGGGGCCGGCCTGCCATAAGACCTGCCTGGTTCCGGTTCGTCCGGTTCGTCCTCCACCTATCCCAGCTAATTTACCCGGTCTTCCGGCTCCTTACTGGCCCTATGCTGACGTCTTCGGTAAGAAGGAAGCAGAGACATTGCCACCTCATAGGCCATATGATTGCCCGATCGACCTGGTACCCGGCGCCACTCCACCCCGTGGGCGTATTTATCCGTTGTCTGCGGCCGAAACCCGGGCCATGTCTGAGTACATAGAGGAGAATCTGGCCAGGGGATTCATCCGGAAGTCTACTTCCCCGGCTGGTGCCGGATTCTTCGTTGTCAAAAAAAAAGATGGCTCGCTTCGCCCCTGTATTGACTATAGAGGACTCAATCAGATCACGGTTAAAAATAAATACCCCCTTCCGCTCATCTCTGAGTTATTTGATTGCCTTAAAGGCTCCAGGATCTTTTCCAAGCTGGATCTACGTGGAGCATATAACCTGGTCCGTATCCGTCAGGGAGACAAGTGGAAAACAGCATTTAATACCCGGGACGGACACTATGAGTACCGTGTGATGCCCTTCGGTCTCTGCAATGCTCCCGCCATCTTCCAAGAACTGGTCAACGACATCTTCCGTGACCTTCTTTACTCCTGCGTGGTGGTATACCTGGACGACATCTTGGTCTTCTCTCCGGATCTTTCCACACACCGGAGGGATGTTCGTCAGGTCCTGCTTAGGCTCAGGCAGAACCACCTCTATGCTAAATACGAGAAGTGCCTTTTTGAGCAGACTTCTCTTCCTTTCCTGGGCTATGTTATCTCCCGGACAGGCTTGCGAATGGATCCCGAGAAGCTCTCTGCTGTCCTAAAGTGGCCCCGTCCGGAGGGCTTGAAGGCGATACAGCGATTCCTGGGCTTCGCTAATTACTATCGTCTCTTCATTCCTCACTTCTCGTCACGGACTGCGCCCATATCTGCGCTCACCCGTAAGGGAGCAAATCCCAAGGTATGGTCATCCGAAGCTGAGGAGGCCTTCCTTTCCCTGAAACAAGCCTTCTCTTCTGCCCCTGTGCTGCACCGTCCAGACTGCAACAAACAGTTCTACCTGGAGGTTGATGCCTCCTCCTCTGGAGCCGGAGAAGTGCTCACCCAAAAGTCTTCCTCCGGGAGAATGGTAACCTGCGGCCTTTTCTCTAAAATCTTCTCCTCCTCTGAGCGCAATTACTCCATAGGAGACCGAGAACTGCTAGCCGTTAAATTGGCGCTGGAGGAGTGGCGCTACCTGCTTGAAGGTGCTCTATACCCGGTGATCATCTACACGGATCACAAGAACCTGGCATATCTCCAAAATGCTCAGAGACTTAATCCACGTCAGGCCCGGTGGTCTTTGTTTTTTGCCCGCTTCGATTTCATCCTTCATTTCCGCCCGGCGGACAAAAATGTCAAAGCTGATGCCTTGTTCCGATCTTTCCTGTCCTCCGACCAAGAGGAGGAGCCTATGCACATTATCGACCCCTCCAAGGTGATGAATGTGGCCCCCTTGGATTTGACTCGTCTTCCACCCGGCAAGACGTTCGTGGCGCCTCCAGACCGTGAGAGGGTTCTTCGCTGGGGTCATTCTTCTAAACTAGCTGGTCATGCTGGCCAAAAAAAGACCTTCCTACTCATTTCCCGGCATTACTGGTGGTCTACCCTGCGTAAGGATGTGGTAGACTTCGTCTCTGCCTGTTCATCTTGTGGCTGCAACAAAGTTCCCAGACACTTACCAGCTGGTCATCTCCTGCCGCTTCCCATACCTGTTGCCCCGTGGCAACACATCGCTATGGACTTCATTACGATGTTCCTGTCTCTGCCGGGTGTACTGTCATTTGGGTGGTCGCGGACCGCTTCTCTAAAATGGCCCACTTCATTCCCCTGCCTGGTCTTCCGTCTGCACCTGAGCTGGCTAAGGACTTTATCTGCCATATCTTCCGTCTCCATGGCCTACCCCTTCACATCGTGTCAGATCGAGGGGTTCAGTTTACCTCACGCTTCTGGAGAGCCACATGTAAACTGCTGGACGTCACCCTGGACTTCTCCTCCGCTTACCACCCTCAGTCCAATGGTCAAGTGGAGCGGATCAATCAGATCCTTACCAGCTATCTCCGGCACTTTGTTAATGCCCACCATTCTGATTGGGTGGACCTCCTTCCTTGGGCCGAGTTCTCTTATAATAACCACGAGAGCGAATCCTCTTCCAAGTCCCCGTTCTTTATTGTCTATGGCCAGCACCCCCGGATTCCGTTTCCCGTCTCCGCCTCTGTGGACAACCCTGCCGCGCAGTCTCTTGTCAGCGAGTTTTCTACCATTTGGGAGAGTACTAGGTCTGCACTTCTTCAGTCCTCCGAGCGGATGAAGCGATATGCTGATAAGAGACGTCTGGATCCGCCTCAATTCCGTCCGGGAGACAAGGTTTGGCTCTCTTCCAAACATGTACGGCTCAAGATACCCTCCTACAAGTTAGGTCCTCGCTTCATCGGTCCTTTCGAAATCCTCAGGCAAATTAATCCAGTGGCCTACAAATTAAAACTCCCGGCCACCTTATGGATTCCCAACTCCTTCCACGTATCTCTCCTCAAACCCGTTGTCTTTAACTCTTTTTCCAACAATCCAGGTACTCCTCCTGCTCCGGTTTCCGCTGAAGACGTCTTTGAGGTAGAGAGTATTCTGGCCACTAAGAGGGTAAGAGAAAAGACCTTTTTTTTGGTAGATTGGAAGGGGTTTGATCCTGAGGAGAGAACATGGGAGCCCTGGGAGAACATCCATGCCCCTCTCATCCTTGCTAAATTTCTCTCTGGACAAAAAAAGGGGGGGCCTAAAGGGGGTGGTACTGTAGCGTCGGCCTCCTGCTAGGCAGGGACGCCGTTCCCCTCACCTCTCCGCTCCGTGCCCGGCGGCTTCCTCCCGCTCTGCTGGCAGCGCACGCTGCTTCCCGGCCTCTGTGCTTAGGGCGCGCGCGCGCTCCCCCTCTCTTAAAGGGGCCGCGCGCGCCGTCCTAAGGAGTCCCCAGCCAATGGCCGGAGGACCTCACCATATATAAGGCACCTCCTCCAAAATGGAGGTGCCCGAGCAATGTTGTTGCAAAGCCTTTCAAATCTGCTTCAGCCCTCAGGTCCCGTTACCAGTTACCTGCCAGTCACCTGCCAGATTCCTGCCTGTTACTTATCTATCTGCGGTCCGACAGTCTGCCTACCAGCCCTGCCAGTCTGTCTATGGATCAGTCTGCCCGCTCACCTGGGAGCGCTCACCTGCTACCTGCCTGCTAGCCTACCTGGAGGCTCCGCCGTCACGTGCTGGGACCACCTGCCTGTCCAGAGATTCTTGCCCGCTCACCTGGGAGCGCTCACCTGCTACCTGCCTGTTAGCCTACCTGGAGGCTCCGCCGTCACGTGCTGTGACCACCTGCCTGTCCAGAGACTCTTGCTCGCTCACCTGGGAGCGCTCACCTGCTACCTGCCTGCTAGCCTACCTGGAGGCTCTGCTGCCATGTGCCGTGACCTCCCGCCTGTCCAGACACTCTTGCCCGCTCACCTGGGAGCGCTTCTCTGCTACCTGCCTGCTAGCCTACCTGGAGCCGTCACTTGCTGTGACCACCGGCCAGTCCAGAGACTCTTGCCCGCTCACCTGGGAGCGTCCACCTGCTACCTGCCTGCTAGCCTACCTGGAGGCTCTGCCGTCACTTGCCGTGACCACCCGCCTGTCAAGAGACTGTCTCCGTCACTTGCCGTGACCTACTGTGTAACGGGTCTGGGAGGCGGAACCTCTGAGCTACTATACAAGGGGGCGGTCCTTGTAAGGGAGCGGGTGGCGACCAGGCAGGCAGTCACAGCAGGTGACCGGGACAGTCTCTAGAAGAACGGGCAGGAGGTCACGGCAAGTGACCGGGGCAGTCTCTGGATGAACGGGCAGATGGTCACGGCAAGTGACCGGGGCAGTCTCTGGGTGAACGGGCAGATGGTCACGGCAAGTGACCGGGGCAGTCTCTGGGTGAACGGGCAGATGGTCACGGCAAGTGACCGGGGCAGTCTCTGGGTAAAGGGTTGGTACGACCTGTGGCGGCTGATGGTAGACGTGAGCTCCCAGGTGAGCAGGCGAGAGTCTCTGGATAAACGGGTGGTCACAGCATGTGACGGCGAAGCCTCCAGGAAGACCAACAGACAGGCGGAAGATGAGCGCTCCCAGGTGAGCGGGCAGAAGTCTCTGGACAGGCGGGTGGTCACAGCACGTGACGGCAGAGCCTCCAGGTAGGCTAGCAGACAGGCAGCAGATGAGCGCTCCCAGGTGAGCGGGCAGGAGTCACTGGACAGGCAGGTGGTCACAGCACGTGACGGCAGAGCCTCCAGGTAGGCTAGCAGGCAGGTAGCAGGAGTGCGCTCCCAGGTGAGCGGGCAAGCTGGTCCATAGACAGACTGACAGGAGTAGTAAGGCAGACCGTCGGACCACAGGCTAGCAGGCAGGTAGCAGGATATCAGGCAGGAATTAGACAGCAGACTGGCAGGAATCTGGCAGGTATCTGGCAGGTAACTGGCAACGGGACCTGAGGGCTGAAGCAGAGTAGTGAACAGTGCTACAACATTGCTCGGGCACCTCCATTTTGGAGGAGGTGCCTTTTATATGGGAGGTCCTCCGGCAATTGGCCGGGGACTCCTTAGGACGGCGCGCGCGGTCCCTTTAAGAGAGGGGGAGCGCGCGCGCGCCCTAAGCACACTGCCGGGGAAGGAGCGCGTGCCGGAAGCAGCGGGGAGGGCAGCGCTGGAGGATGCCGCGCCAGGAGCGGGGAGGTGAGAGGGACGGCGTCTCTGCCTAGAACGGGGCAGAGACGCCGATGCTACATCCTGCCCTTCTACCCAGAGACTGTCCCCGTCACTTGCCGTGACCTCCTGCCCTTCAACCCAGAGACTGTCCCCGTCACCTGCCATGTCCTCCTGCCCTTCTACCCAGAGACTGTCCCCGTCACTAGCCGTGATTACCTGCCCGCCTTCCCTGGGAGCCACCCGCTTCCTTACAATGACTGCCCCCTTGTATAGTTGCTCAGAGGTTCCACCTCCCTGACCCGTTACATAGAGGACTCAACCAGATTACTATCATAAACAAATATCCCCTGCCACTCATCTCTCAGCTGTTCAACCGCCTTAAAGGTGCGAAGATCTTTACCAAGCTCGATCTTCGTGGGGCATATAACTTGGTCCAGATCCGCCAAGAAGACGAGTGGAAGACGGCATTCAATACCCGGGACGGCCACTATGAATACCGTGTGATGCCCTTCGGCCTCTGTAATGCTCCTGCCGTCTTCCAAGAATTAGTTAATGACATCTTCCGTGACCTCTTATATTTTTGCGTGGTGGTGTACCTGGACGACATCTTGGTCTTCTCTCCGGATCTTCCCACACACCGGAGGAATGTTCGTCAGGTCCTGCTTAGGCTCAGGCAGAATCACCTATACGCAAAATTTTAAAAATGCCTCTTCGAGCAGACCTCTCTTCCGTTCCTGGGCTATATTATCTCTAAGACAGGTCTACGGATGGACCCCGAGAAGGTCTCTGCCGTCTTAAAGTGGCCCCGTCCGGAGGGGTTGAAGGCGATTCAGTGATTCCTGGGCTTCGCGAATTATTACCGTCTCTTCATCCCACATTTCTCTTCCCGGACTGCTCCCATCTCTGCGCTCACCCGTAAGGGAGCAAATCCTAAGGAATGGCCGTCCGAAGCGGAGGAGGCCTTCCTCTCCTTAAAACTAGCCTTTTCTTCTGCCCCAGTGCTGCACCGTCCGGATTGCAACAAATTTTCTGGAGGTTGATGCTTCCTCTTCCAGAGCGGTGCTCACCCAGAAATCTCCGTCCGGGAGAATGGTAACCTGCGGCTTCTTCTCCAAGCTCTTCTCATCCGAGCGCAACTACTCCATAGGAGACCGAGAACTGCTAGCCATCAAATTGGCGCTGGAGGAGTGACGTTACCTGCTTGAGGGGGTTCTGCACCCGGTGGTCATCTACACTGACCTCAAAAACCTGGCATATCTACAGAATGCCCAAAGACTCAATCCACGTCAGGCCCGGTGGCCTTTGTTCTTCGCCCGCTTCAACTTTACCCTACATTACCGCCCTGCGGACAAGAACGTTAAAGCCAACGCCTTGTACCGATCCTTCCTGTCTTCCGATCAAGAGGAGGAGCCTATGCATATCATCGATCCCTCCAAAGTGATGAATGTGGCCCCCTTGGACCTGTCTCGTCTCCCACCCAGTAAGACATTTGTAGCGGTTCCAGATCGTAAGAAGGTTCTTCACTGGGGTCATTCATCTAAACTAGCCAGCCATGCTGGCCAGAAGAAGACCTTCTTGCTCATTACCCGGCATTACTGGTGGCCTACCCTGCGCAAGGATGTAGTAGACTTCGTGACGGCCTGTTCGTCCTGTGCCCGCAACAAGGTTCCCAGACATCTTCCAGCCGGCCGTCTCCTGCCTCTTCCCGTACCTGCTGCCCCATGGCAACACATTGCTATGGACTTTATTACCGATCTCCCTGTTTCTGCCGGTTGTACTGTCATTTGGGTGGTCGCTGACCGCTTTTCTAAAATGGCCCACTTCATCCCTCTGCCTGGTCTCCCGTCTGCATCTGTGCTGGCTAAGGACTTCATCCATCACATTTTCGTCTCCATGGCCCACCCCTCCACGTTGTGTCTGATCGCGGGGTCCAGTTTACTTTGCGTTTCTGGAGAGCTACGTGTAAGCTGCTGGATGTCACCCTGGATTTTTCCTCTGCTTACCATCCGCAGTCAAATGGCCAAGTGGAACGTATCAACCAGACCCTTACCAGCTTCCTCCGGCACTTCGTCAACGCTCACCATACCGATTGGGTAGAGCTCCTACCATGGGCCGAATTCTCCTATAACAACCATGAGAGCGAATCTTCTTCCAAGTCCCCGTTCTTTGTAGTCTACGGTCAACATCCCCGGATTCCGTTTCCCGTCTCCGCTTCAGTGGACAACCCTGCCCCGGAGTCTCTGGTCAGCGAATTTTCCACCATTTGGGAGGACACTAGGTCCGCACTTCTTTATTCCTCCGAGCGGATGAAGAAACATGCTGATAAGAGACGCCAGGACCCACCACAATTCCATCTGGGAGACAAGGTTTGGCTCTCCTCCAAACATGTTCGTCTCAAAATACCCTCCTATAAGTTGGGTCCACGGTTCATCGGTCCTTTTGATGTCCTCAAGCAAATCAACCCAGTAGCCTACAAGTTAAAACTCCGGGCCACCTTACGGATTCCCAACTCCTTCCACGTATCTCTCCTCAAACCAGTTGTGCTTAATTCTTTTTCTGACAATCCAGGTACCCCCCCAGCTCCGGTCTCCGCTGAGGACGTCTATGAGGTAGAGAACATTCTGGCCACCAAGAGGGTAAGAGGAAAAACCTTTGTTCTGGTGGATTGGAAGCGGTTTGGCCCAGAGGAGAGAACTTGGGAACCCAGGGAGAACATCCACGCCTTTCTTCTCCTTAAAAAATTTCTTTCTGGCTTAAAAAAGAGGGGGCGTAAAGGGGGGGTACTGTAGTATCGGCGTCTCTGCTCCCTGACAGGCAGAGACGCCGTCCCTCTTACCGCCGCGCTCCCGGCCCGGCGTCTTCCGGCTCTCCTGCTGCTGCTGCCGGCGCGCGCAGCTTCCCGGGCACTGTGCTTAGGGCGCGCTCCCCCCCCCTCTTAAAGGGGCCGCGCGCGCCGTCCTAAGGAGTCATCAGCCAATGGCCAGAGAACCTCTCATATAGAAGGCACCCCCTCCAAAATGGAGGTGCCCGTGCAAGGTTGTAGCTTTGTGTCCTAAACTCTGCTTCAGCCCTCAGGTTCCGCTGCTAGTCTGACTACCAGTCCAGTCCGCCAGCCTGACTACCAGTCCAGTCCGCCAGCCTGACTACCAGCTCAGTCTGCCAGCCTGACTACCAGTCCAGTCCGCCAGTCTAACTACCAGCCCTGTCCGCCAGTCCTGTCCGCCAGCCTGACTACCAGCCCAGTCCGTCAGCCTGACTACCAGTCCTGTCCGCCAGCCTGACTACCTGTCTCCGCCAGCCCGACGGTCTGCCTACGATCCAAACCCGCCAGTGTGTCTATGGGCCTGGCTTGCCTGCCTACCCGGAGAACGTACCAGTTACCTGCCGTGCCTATCAGTCAGCCTACCTGGAGGCTCTTATCAGTTACCTGCCGTGCCTACCCGGAGGCTCCTGCCAGTTACCCGTGGGAGTCCCCTGCTCTCATACAAGGACAGGCCCAGAGTAGCACCTGGTCCTTCTGCTCGGTCCTTCCCTGGTTCACGGAGTCGATTGAGCCGCCGTGCTACCCTGGTCAGTCCGAGTTGATACCTAGTTACGCCCCTCTGGTCCCTCCTTGCTCCGCAGCACAGAGGTTCCACCACCCGGATCCGTAACAAGAAGAAGAGGTGACTCTTGGTCTTCCTTTCCTGGGGCGGTCCTCATGTGAGCCAGTTTCTTTGTAGCGCTTGATGGTTTTTGTAACTGCACTTGGGAACACTTTCAAAGTTTTCCCAATTTTTCGCACTGACTGACCTTCATTTCTTAAAGTAATGATGGCCACTCGTTTTTCTTTACTTAGCTGCTTTTTTCTTGCCATAATACAAATTCTAACAGTCTATTCAGTAGGACTATCAGCTGTGTATCCACCTGACTTCTGCACAACACAACTGATGGTCCCAACCCCATTTATAAGGCAAGAAATCCCACTTATTAAACCTGACAGGGCACACCTGTGAAGTGAAAACCATTTCCGGTGACTACCTCTTGAAGCTCATCAAGAGAATGCCAAGAGTGTGCAAAGCAGTCATCAAAGCAAAAGGTGGCTACTTTGAAGAACCTAGAATATAAGACATATTTTCAGTTGTTTCACACTTTTTTGTTAAGTATATAATTCCACATGTGTTAATTCATAGTTTTGATGCCTTCAGTGTGAATGTACAATTTTCATAGTTATGAAAATACAGAAAAATCTTTAAATGAGAAGGTGTGTCCAAACTTTTGGTCTGTACTGTATATATATGTGGAATGTTTGAGCTGAACGAATCTGTAACAGAGTGAAATTTGCTGAATATATGTGCAGCTGCTAAGTGAGATTTGTGTGACAGAGGCCTCATGTATGTTTGTTTCTTTATGTGAAGGTACAAAATTACATTTAATTCTGAGAAAATGATGATACATAATTAAGTATTATCTATATAATATATATATTTCTATATTTCTTTAGTAATTATTACTTCTTGATTTAGCTAATAGTGGATAAGGGTAACCACACATTAAAATGGTTTATAAAGCAAATTTACATTTAGAATAATTTTTCACAATGATAATTTTATAGTATTCAAGGATATTATTATTTTTAATGGTTACATAAATAGGTACACACCTCTTCAGACAAATATATGCTATGACATTTATGCAAAATATTTATAGAAGAATAATTATTTTTAATTTGGTTCTGATATATAAATTATTTTCTAAAATAATATTTTTTGCCATTAAGGGGGAAAATGTGCATTTTGATCCTGATTACATAATCACTTTTGATCAATACTTATTTTTCACACATTTTAATGAAGAAGAAATATTAATAAACTACAATGGTATGATTAAGAAGGGTATTACATGCAAAGTTACATAATTTAATCATTTTTGGTAATACAAGGTTATGGCAAATATGAAATCATCCAGATAATGGAAATATAAGGGTATTTTTATGGAGAATACAATTACTCTGCATTTGTCATTAACATATAAAGGCCTTATTTTTATTATTATTATTATTATTATTATTATTATTATTATTATTATTATTATTTTTAGTCTTAATTTAATTTTTCTTTTTTCAATTTTATTCTTACTTTCTTCTTATTTTTTCATTTTTCATTTTTAATTCTAATTTTTTTATTTTATTATTTCAGTTCAATATCTCAATTGAGAATACACATTCATATTTAATAAAGTAATGTCTAGTACAAGAATATTGCTTCATTAAATATAATGATATGGTTCCAATATAAGAAAAAAAATATTTCAATTTTTTGAGTAAGCACAAGTCATTCTTGCATTCATTCATTCATATATTTATTCATTTTGGTTCATGAGTATACTTTCTTTGGTATTATTGGTAAACACTAGTGATTAGCGAGCTTGCTCGCCACTGCTCGGTACTCACCCGAGCATCTCAGTACTCGAGATGCTCGGAGCTCGCCGAGTACTTTCGAGATGCTCGGGCGGGAGCTCGGGTCCCCGTCCTGCATGTTTGGCGCTATTTAGAGCACCAATCATGCAGGGATTGTCTGCCACTCACTGTAATGCCACAGCCATGGTGGTTGTGGCATTACAGTGATTGCCCAAATCGATGGGAACAGTGCTCACAGAGAAACATGAAAAGCCGGCAATTCAGCAGCGGCATACACCGGTACCGACAATTTAGAACAGAAAGAATAGAGCATCACACATAGATTAGATAGATAGAAACATGTCAGTCACATATATAATAAGTACAGTGACAGTGTTGGTTACTGTACTTGTTATTTAGTGTTAAAATAAAGGATTTATTAAAAAAAAAAATAATAGTGTTTTCATGCACCCGTCTCTTTAAAAAAGCCGGCCGGCAATTCTTCAGCGGCATACATCGGTACCCGACAATTTAGAACAGAAAGAATAGAGCATCACACATAGATTAGATAGATAGAAACATGTCAGTCACATATATAATAAGTACAGTGACAGTGTTGGTTACTGTACTTGTCATTTAGTGTTAAAATAAAGGATTTATTAAAAAAAAAATTGGCATAGGGTTCCCTGTAATTTTAGTCTCTAGCGGAGGTTAAGCAGACGGCTGGGGCAGATGTCTGAAACCTGGGAAGGGGGTAATACCCACGGAGCTTCCCAGGCCACTAATATCAGCCCCCAGCTGAATACCTAGCCTTTACCAGCTATTAAAATGGGGGACCCCCCCAAAAAAGTGACGTGGGGTCCCCCCTATTTTAATAGCTAGCAAAGGCTAGGCAGACAGCTGGGGGCTGATATTAATAGCCCAGGAAGGGTGGCATGAATATTGGCCCCCTCCCAGGCTAGAAACACCAGCCGTCAGCCGCCCTATGGATGCGCCAATTCTGGCACTTATCCTCGCTCTTCCCACTGCCCTGTAGCGGTGGCAGTGGGGTAATAGGGCGGGCGTTGATGTCAGCTTATAATGCCAGCTGAGATCAAGCCCAGGTTAGTAATGGAGAGGCGTCTATAAGACACCCCCATTACTAACCCCATAGTCAAAGTTAAAAAAAAACACAAACACCCAGAATAAAGTCCTTTAATTGAAATAAACGCACAATTCTTTAATGTTCTAAATTAAACCATACTTACCGTCACGCCCATTCCAGCTGAAGCCAATGTCTTCTGCAATAAAAGTAAAATAATAAACCAACCTCATCCTTACATTTCCATGGTTCCCAGGACGGCTCCAGCTCTGCTACATTCACATGACAGGCTGGCTCGCAGCCGAAAGCTGAATTTCATGAAATAATAAAAAAAAAATTGACGTGGGGCTTCGCCCTATTTTTGTGTCCAGCCAGGTACAGCAGGCAGGAGCGGGCTGCCCCCAACCACCAGCTGCCAATTTGTACCTGGCCGGACACAACAATATAGGGAAGCCCTTTTTTTTCTTTATTATTTCATGAATTTCATGAAATAATAAAAAAAAAAAATACATGGGGCTTCGACCTATTTTTGTGTCCAGCCAGGTACAACTAGGCAGCTGGGGGCTGGAATCCGCAGCGCATGGAGGCCCAAGCTTTCTGCCCCCCCCCCCCGCTGTAAATTGCAGTCCGCAGCCACCCCAGAAAATGGCGCGTTCATAGAAGCGCCATCTTCTGGTGCTGTACCCAACTCATCTAGGGCCCTGGTGCGGTGGCTCACTGGGTAATAAAGGGGTTAGGGTCAGCTTGGTATTATCAGCTGGCCCTAAGCCCGAAATTCATGGGGTCACGCCAATATTAGACATGACCGCCATGAATTTCTAGTAAAGTATTTAAAAAAAACACAACACCCAGAATAAAGTCCTTTAATTTAAATAAACGCACAATTCTTTAATGTTTTAAATTAAACCATACTTACCATCACGCCCATTCCAGCTGAAGCCTATGTCTTCTGCAATAAAAGTAACATAATAAAGCAACCTCATCCTTGCCTTTCCATGGTTCCCAGGACGGCTTCAGCTCTGCTACATTCACATGACAGGCTGGATCGCTGCCGAAAGCTGGCTTCCCGCTTGCCATGCCGCAGACTCTGAGAAGCGCAGGCATGCTTGCGCTCATCAGTGTATGGCTGTGACGGCATCCAGATGAGCCGAGTTCATGTCCAATGAACTCAGCTCACCTCATGCACGTCACTGACAGCGTGGGAAAATTCTCCTGCGCATGCGGTGAGCGTGAGAGAATTCTCCTGCGCTCACCGCAAGCGCAGGAGAATTTTCCCACGCTTGCGGTGAGCGCAGGAGAATTCTCTCACGCTCACCGCATGCGCAGGAGAATTTTCACACGCTGTCAGTGACGTGCATGAGGTGAGCTGAGTTCATTGGACATTAACTCGGCTCATCTGGATGCTGTCACAGCCAGACACTGAGGAGCGCAAGCATACCTGCGCTTCTCAGTGTCTGCGGCATGGCAAGCTGGATGGCAGCTTTCGGCTGCGATCCAGCCTGTCATGTGAATGTAGCAGAGCTGGAGCCGGCCTGGGAACCATGGAAAGGTAAGGATGAGGTTGGTTTACTATTTTATTTTTATTGCAGGAGATCGTTGGCTTCAGCTGGAATGGGCGTGATGGTAAGTATGGTTTAATTTAGAACATTAAAGAATTGTGCGTTTATTTCAATTAAAGGACTCTATTCTGGTTGTTTGTGTTTTTTTTTAACTTTGACTAAGGGGTTAGTAATGGGGGTGTCTTATAAACGCCTCTCCATTACTAACCTGGGCTTGATGTCAGCTGGCATTATAAGCTGACATCAACCCCAGCCCTATTACCCCACTGCCACCGCTACAGGGCAGTGGGAAGAGCGAGGCTAAGTGCCAGAATTGGCGCATCCTATGGGGTGGCTGACGGCTGGTGTTTCTAGCGTGGGAGGGGGCCAATATTCATGGCACCCTTCCTGGGCTTTTAATATCAGCCCCCAGCTGTCTGCCTAGCCTTTGCTAGCTATTAAAATAGGGGGGACCCCACGTCATTTTTTGGGGGGGTCCCCCATTTTAAGCCTTTACTAGCTAGGTATTCAGCCCCCAGCTGAATACCTAGCCTTTACTAGCTATTAAAATGGGGGACCCCAAAAAAAATGACGTGGGGTCCCCCATTTTAATAGCTAGCAAAGGCTAGGTATTCAGCTGGAGGCTGATATTAGTAGCCTGGGAAGCTCTGTGGGTATTACCCCCTTCCCAGGCTTCAAACATCTGCCCTAGCCGTCTGCTTAACCTCCGCTAGAGACTAAAATTACGGGGAACCCCACGCCAATTTTTTTAAATAAATCCTTTCTTTTAACACTAAATGACAAGTACAGTAATCAACACTATCACTGTACTTATTATATATGTGACTGTCATGTTTCTATCTATCTAATCTATGTGTGATGCTCTTTTCTTTCTGTTCTAAATTGTCAGGTACCGGTGTATGCCGCTGATGAATTGCCAGCCGGCTTTTTTAAAGAGACGGGTGCATGAAAATCGGAGGGCACTAGTGTGTTCCAATTGCCCTGCTATGTTTTTCACGCACCCTCCTATATACCTTGCCTGCCTGTCTGCCTATATATTCTGCCGGCCTGACGTTTAATTGAGCACCGTTCCCATCGATTTGGGCAATTTTTGACCTTCTGCAGACCGCCGGGGGGACCGCCAGAAAAATGCTCGAGTTTCCCATAGACTTACATTGGGCTCGTTGCTCGGGTCGAGCACCCGAGTATTCCAATTTGCTCAACCCGAGCTTCGAGCACCCGAGCCTTTTAGTGCTCGCTCATCACTAATAAACACTTGTTTCAAAACACACTGACACCTATGGGTTGGAAAAGGTAATTACACCTATGACATAAAAATGTTCTATCACATGAAGAACTTGATTAATAATGAATTACTATCTATTATTGTTTTATTATTCCAAACATAATTTATTTTAATATTTTGATAATAATTAGATGAACATTATTGATTGCTATGGTACCCTATGATATTATAGGTTAGGAAAATTGCCAGATTTGGTATCAGATTAGCGAATGAAGACTTCAATCAAGACATTGCAATTATTAATTCTATCTTAATAAAGATTTTTCATATTTATAAATTAAAGAGATTCTCAAAAGTTACAAGAAGAAGCAACCGATATACGGAAATCTCAGAAGGTAAAGATGTTGTGAATGCTGAGTGATAATAGACTGTGTCAATTACAATACATTCACACCACTGATAACCACGACTGCAGAGGACGATGATCCTATATGAACTGGGTTGTGTTCAAGTTTCATCATGTTCCAGTGGTTTCCTATCACCTGAAAGCTGGTGAATAATAACGGAGTGTCAGGATTCTGCCAGCCTGATATATGTGTTCTGTACATTAAGGATTAAGTACTGGTTATGGTGCTATATAGAGCAGGGAAGTGTCAAGTTAACCCTTGCTTTTCTGACCAAAGACGTCACACCTGTTCCAAAAGTGACAGGAGACCAGTGCGGATGACACGGAGGATTCCAGAATTATCCAAAGACAATCCAACGTAAGTCCAGGTGACACTGCACAGATATTAAAGCTACATTTCATCCATGGACTTTGTTTTCTTATCAATTGACACACATGATCTTTCTAATAAAGAGTACAGTTTAAAGACTGAACAATAATGAACACAATTATGGACTGTACAATATCTACACGCTATAATTTATTTCAAAGGAATTTTCATCTAAAGACTGTGTTTTAAAAGAACCAAGAAGAAGACGAGACAAGAACCGATGACATCAGATGATGACGATTGGACCCGTGATTATTTCGATTTAGATTTAGGGAAGTATAATTATATATGTTAAATGAATAAACAGACTGCGACCCGCATAATAAATGACGTGGGTTAATGGTCCCCAGAAAAATTCCGACCCCGTCTCCACATAGCCCACTCAAGACTTATATAAAACTAGGAGAACAGCTGAGTGAAATCGCATGAAAAGACTTTATTGTAGACATAGTTCATTAAAAGACAATACATAACATTAATAGTTATGACACAAAATTAAGATAAGCAGACAAATGGTCCCGCATATTTGTAAGTGGGTCTCTCCAGAGGTTCACCCCTAGAGTCAGAAGGGTGCATGCTTACACTAAAACAGGGAGAGGGACGCACAATCAGGGCAATCAAAAAGGTCACTCCCATATGGACCATGCGGTCCAGAAAGACCCAAAGGTCATATTGTACCAAACTTACCCTAATGTAAGGGGCCCCAGACCTCTGGGAGACCACACAGGGACCAGATAGTGAATGAGAAAGGCCTCGACGCGCGTTTCGCCGGGTGTAGATCAGCTTTATCAAGAGGCGTGTGTGAGGGTGCTGCCAGGACCTTTAAATACGCCCAGAAGTGTCACATGATACATCATGTGGTCGTCCAAGATGGCCGCCAAGTACTGGATGATGGGCGGCGCATGCGCAACGGCCGTCACATATCCCGCGCACGCGCCCCAGCTGTCATGACGTCGGCGCGCGGACCGAAATGCAAATGAATGCCATTCCCGGCGGCGCGCCGAAGGCATAAAGACAGCCGAGCGCAGCACGGCACGGGACGGACCGGGCGCATGTGCACTACATCCATGTAGGAGGTGAGCTTGGGACTGAGTGCCAATAACAGAAATGAAACCACATAAAGGGAGCAAAAATATCCCCACCAATCAAAACCCGGTAGCTATTCCAGCCAGCCAGCACAATACTAATGTTCTATAAAAGTTAATATCATGATACTAATAGTAGCAAATAATGCTGGTCATGGAAGTACAGCTCAATAGAAAGGTATGAAAGGAGGGGATGGTGCATTAGGTCAAAAAAAGAGGTACATATGTCTATACAATTAGCGTTATAACAGCATAAGTCCCCTTGCAAAAGGGGACATATAGTGCCAAAAAGTGCACAACTATAGATTTCTCAACATGGTTTCAATCAGTCACAAGTACCAGATATCAAACAGAGTCCACAAGTAAAGTGTACATCCCGGTCAAGAATCAAGAGTGCAGTAGCAGTATCTGTATCAGAATCTCTTGTAGACATCAAAAGACGAAGGAGTTCAAAAGACAGATCGTCTGCCATAGATGTACATCAAAAAGAAGAGGTCCTGGGGCACAGTCACTGTCGGAGAAAATGTGAGTACAAAGAGAATAAAAGGGAAAATATAAAAATTAGAAAAGAATATAAAAACTAAAAACCTAAAGCCATGGTCCAGAAATAGACATATCATGGTCCACAGGGGAGCAGAAACACAGAACATATCATACAATCCGTCACTTCATTTCAGAGGAAGGACGAGAACCCCAAACTCTCATTGAGGCCCCGCGGAGCCATGGTGTCTAAAGTGACGATCCATCTGGCCTCCTTTTGGGCCAGAAGTTGCTTACCATTTCCACCCCGGGAGCCCAAATGTATGACATCAATGCCGCAAAACTTTAGTGTCCTCGGATCGCAATTGTGGACAGCCTTAAAGTGACGCGGCAATGTTTTGAGCTCCCTGGGGTCGGCCACCGTCCGAGCCGCGCCAATGTCCCGCACGTGTTCACAAACCCTGATCCTCAGCTCTCTCGTAGTGAGTCCTACATAAATTAATTGACAACCACATGTAGCATAATATATAACATGGGTTGTACCGCATGAGTTGTAATTGCGGATTTTAAACTCACGAGAGCCATCAGAGAACGTGAACACCCAGCTGCGCAGGATATTGGCGCAGGCGGCACAGTGGCCACAGGGGAACGAGCCAAACGTGGGTCCGCGGGACACAAATGGATTCGTCAAGGGAGTTATATAGTGGCTGGATACCAGTATGTCACCCAGGTTATTGGCCCGCCGGGGGGTCATTTGTGGATAGCTTCCTAAAGATTCACGTAGGGAGGGCTCCGCGCTGAGCACACCCCAATGACGGGAAAGGATCCGCCGCATATTCCCCCACTCATGATTATATGTGGAGATGTAGCGGATTCTTTCCGTTGTCACCCGTTTGGATGAATTTGAGGAATAAATCAGATGGTTACGGAATGTGTTCCGTGCTCTCGAGTAGCCACGGCCGATGCAGTGGTTGCTATACCCACGTTGCCTGAAACGTTCTGCCAGATCCGAAGCCTGTCTCCTAAACTTGTAGTCGGTGGAACAGATCCGCCTCATCCTCAGGAATTGTCTGACCGGGATGGCACGAATTGTAGAGGGATCATGTGCAGAGGCAGCATGTATTAAGGAATTGACCGAGGTGGGTTTTCTAAAGACATCAGTCTGGATGGTGTGGTACTCACCCACCTCCAGACTGATGTCTAGAAAGTCAATCTGTTTATGATGGTATGTATAGGTAAGCCTAATTGAACGATTGTTTGAGTTAAGCTGCACCATGAAATCGTCAAGCTCCTCCACCGTCCCCCGCCACAAAAACAAAATATCATCGATGTATCTAAGCCATGACACGACGGGGTCGGCGCGGCGCACGCCCTCGTCGCCAAAAATGTCTCTCTCCCAGGACCTCAAGAAGAGATTGGCGTACGAGGGCGCACAAGACGCCCCCATCGCCGTGCCACGCCTTTGTAGATGCACCGTATCTTTGAATAAAAAATAATTGTGGTGGAGGACGAAGTGGAGGAGATCAAGGATAAAATTTCGTGAGAGGCCGTCCAGATCG
The DNA here is from genome assembly GCF_046119375.1 of Phyllobates terribilis. Taxonomy (NCBI): domain Eukaryota; kingdom Metazoa; phylum Chordata; class Amphibia; order Anura; family Dendrobatidae; genus Phyllobates; species Phyllobates terribilis. Next base: position 1,565,470 of record NW_027362991.1, read on the forward strand.
GACGCCCCAAGGAAGAGGCGGACTGCAGAAAGGCCCAGATCATGGCTAATAGATGTGTAGAGGCTCTCAACATCGGCCGTGACTAGCAGGATACCATCCGTCACAAGGACGCCATTAACGCGCCTTAAGACGTCCATCGTGTCCTGAATGTATGAAGGAAGTGTCTCCACTAATGGGCGAAGGTGGCTGTCAATATACTGGCAAATAGGACCACACAAATTACTTATGTGACACCCCAGGGGTCTGGTTGCCACAGTGATAGAGATATTACGTCTGAGAGCAGGTGGGAGGTCTCTTGGTCAGGGATCCTATGCATGCCACACCTCCTGCCCAGTCCTTGGAGGGGAAGAACTTCCCCTATATAAACCTAGGGCTGAGGCAGGGTTAGTGAGTAGTAGAGAAGAGGTAGAGAAGAGAAGCAGCATAGGAAGAAACTACAGGAGCTCTGTAGGAGCAGTGCAAGAAGGAGTCCGGGGCTGGCAGCTGCAGAGCTCGCCCTGACTGAGAAGATTTCTCACCGGACCCGGAGTCCGAGGCTGTGGGGACTAACTCCTATCCAGCAGCAGAAACCGACCGGCAGGGGATTGCAGGTCCTCTGGCCCAGAAACCCGAAGGCACGGTCACACGCGTGGGACCAGCACCGCCGTCGTGGAGCGGAAGCTACTAGAAGGCCCCGAGTCACCGGCCATACGGGTGAGCACCACACGGTACACTCAGGGACGTGGGCTACTTATACCCGCCTCTAGCAAGGTAGCCAGAAGAGTACAGTCAGTTTGGGAGGCCTACAACTCCGCCTGGCCAGGGGAGATCCCATCTGCTCAAGGACTGACCAGGCCCCAATCGCTAGCCAGTACTCCGGGAGGGTCTATCTTTGTCACCAGTAAAGACCCTGAACTACACCGTACCGTCTCCGAGTGGTTCCTGCTACCCCCATCGTCCACGTCGGCTGCCCTGAGGCCATACCCCTCCCGTTGGGGGTTATGCTATCACGCTGCACAATCCTACCACCGGCCTCAGCGGTCTGCCCTGCAGCAGCAGCTCCTTAGCTGTACTCAACGGGTGGCGTAGTCGTCCAACATCTACCGCTGATACAGCGCCACTTAGTCTGACTCCCTGGGCACGGACCGGATCACCGCCACGAGACTACAACCCTCAAGAGATCCGGCTCCGGGTAAGCTCCCGCGTGCGCAACGCAGCGCGACACAGGCCCAGGGGCTCGTCAACTTTTGGCGTAGTCGGCAGGATTTCGTGCCCGCAACCACCGGGTACTGCGTGCCTGAAAAAGACTGTTCAAACTTACCTGTGGTGAAGATTCCCGCCATCCGGCGCCATCTCCCGCTTCCTTCCCGCCATCGGTGGAGTTTTCCCGCCATCCGGCGCCATCTTCAGCCTTCTTCCCGCCATACGTGGAGTTTTCCCGCCATTGGACGCCATCTTGAGGACGCCGCGCGGGAAGAAGAGGGGCGTGGACTCCGAAAGCGCGCGAGAACTGAAGCCCCACCTCACGTCCGGACGTTGCGTAAGGTCCTGGAAGGAGCCCAGCAGACGCCGACGTCACAGGAGCGCGACGGAAGGTCCTCAACCCTGACGATCCACTGCGGAGCCGCGGCCTACGGAAGAGGATCATCGCAAGGTAGGCCACGGTCCACTAGGGGGGAGAAGGATGTCGGATATGGAGGAGAGCTTCACCGCTTCAACCCCCGCCAGCGCCACCGCTGTGGCGGTCATGCCTTTCACCATGCCCTATATCCCGGGGGCAGCCTGGCTACCCCAGTACTCGGGGGAGTCACATACCCTGCATGACTTTAGAGAAAAGCTGGATAGCCTCTTCCAGGTGTACCCCCTCACAGAGGAGCAAAAAGTGAGCATCCTGGTGGCCCAATTAACCGGGGCAGCCCAAAGGGAGGTAAAGTCCTGGCCACCTGGGGGGAGGACTGTCGCAGGGATACTAACCCGGCTGAGGGACACCTTTGATACCCGCACCTCAGCCGAGATTAAGCTTAGATTCTACGGGTGCAAACAGCGGGCACATGAGAGTATAAGGGACTATGCCCTAAACCTACAAGAGGCCCTGAGAGCCATTAAGCAGACCGACCCTGACGGCGTGGGAGACGAGGACAGGCTGTTGACTGAACAATTTATAGAGGGTTTATATTGCAATGCCCACCGAACCCAGTTGCGGGCAATGGCCTTACAGGACCCTCATCTGGGATTTGCACAGTTCAAGGACAGAGCCATCCGGGTGCTTCGAGAACCGGCACCAGGTGGCGTTGTGACCCACAGACGCCCCACTACCACTTACCACCAGGAGGCGGCGCCCTTGTCGGCAGGGCCTGTGGGAGCTGATGCGCAGGCTTTGAACAATGACCCGGCTCCAGACCTGCACCATCAGGTCCAAGAGCTAGCTAAAAGCGTTGCTGCGCTAACCCGAACTGTGCAGTCTTTACAGGTTTCCACTCCAGGGAAGATCCAGCTGGCATCCGGACCGGAGGACATCCCGTGGCGTCGACCAAGGAGGACCCCACCGGCCAGAGGAAGACCCAGCGACCGATACAACGAGGACGGACGACCCATCTGCCGCCGCTGCAATCAACCCAGACATATGGCAAGGTACTGTCCTTTAAACTGGCACAACCTGGGGTAGAGGGCCAACCCCCAGGAAAAAGATCACCAGGCCCATCGAACTGGCGCGACAAATATGTGGGAGGACGTCCAGTCTTACCCGTGGTACTGGATGGCATTCCTATGAGTGCCCTGCTGGACACCGGGTCACAGGTCACCACCATCCCGTACGTGCTCTTCAAGCAGTACTGGAATGACTCGGATATCACCCGCTACCCTGACGACGACTTGAGTATCATCGCCAGCAATGGTCAGCCCGTGCCACAGATTGGATTTAAAGAGGTGACCATTAAAATCGGTAGAGTCGAATTGGCAGCACAGGGACTGATCATTGTAGACATTGACAAACACGAGAGTCACCCAAAGATAACTCTAGGAACTAATGTAATTGAAAATTGTCTTGCAGAGGTGATTTTCCTTTTACAGCAGGTTGCCAAGAACGCCAGCTCTGGCCAGCAGCGAGTGCTCCAGAAAGAGATCCGGGCACTGATGCGACGGCAACAGCTAGAACTCTCCGGTGGTGAGATTGGTAGCGTGCGAATGTGTGACCCTTTCCCTATTGCCATGCCCCCAAAAAGTGAAATGATGATTTGGTGCCGGGCAGCTATTGGTCTGAGAGGTAGAGATTAACAGGCAATGGTAGAACCAGTTTACTCAGACAGTAGGCCCACCATTTTGACAGCACGGGGGGTGGTCAATGTACGCCATGGGAGGGTGCCCGTTCGCATAATAAATATCGGGAAGAGGGAAGTGTACCTGCCCCGGTATACCACGCTAGCCAAATTGTATACCATCAATCAAGATTCCATACAGTCCGTAGAACCCTTGCCTCCATCTTCCCCGGAGGAAGGTAACGGCTCTAAGAAAACGATGGAGGACTGGTGTCAGCAACTACATTTGGGTACTGACTCCACTCCCTCACACCAGAAACAGGGAGTCTATCGGGTGGTTCAAGAGTACGAGAGAGTGTTTAGTAAACACCCGTTAGACTTCGGGCGAGTCAAGGGGGTAGAACACCACATCCCCACGGGAGACCATCCTCCCATAAAAGAGAGGTATCGACCCGTACCCCCTGCACACTACCAACACGCCAAGGGGATGCTTAGAGACATGAAGGAGGCTGGGGTGATCAGGGATAGCTGTAGCCCCTGGGCAGCTCCACTAGTCTTAGTCAAAAAGAAAGACAACACCATGAGGATGTGTGTAGATTACCGGAAAATCAACCGTATCACACACAAGGATGCGTACCCCTTACCAAGGATAGAGGAGTCTTTGGCTGCTTTAAGATCTGCTAACTTCTTCTCTACCTTGGATCTCACTAGTGGGTACTGGCAGGTTCCTGTAGCAGAGGCGGACCGGGAGAAGACCGCATTCACCACCCCGATGGGACTTAGCGAGTTTACCTGCATGCCGTTCGGACTCTGCAACGCACCAGGAACCTTCCAACGATTAATGGAGTGCTGTCTGGGCCACAGAAACTTCGAGACGGTCTTGTTGTACCTGGACGATGTCATCGTATATTCCAAGACGTATGAGGACCACCTGAAACACCTGGCGGAAGTGTTCGAAGCTCTGGCAAGCTACGGCCTAAAGGTGAAACCCTCCAAGTGTCACCTCCTGAAACCAAAGGTGCAGTACCTGGGACACGTGGTGAGCGCTGACGGAGTGGCTCCCGACCCTGATAAGATCACCGCAATTAAGGAATGGCCAAGTCCCTCCAGTGTAAAAGAAGTGCGGCAGTTCCTCGGGTTGGTAGGCTATTACCGCAGATTCATCCCCGGTTTCACCAAAAAGGCAGCTCCTATGCAGGACCTCCTGATAGGCCAGTCCCGGAAGGCCAAGAACCAGAAGCTACCCTTCAGATGGGAGAAGTTAGAAGAAGAGTCCTTCCGCCAGCTGAAGATGGCCCTCACGGGGGATGAAATCCTGGCGTACCCTGATTACAGCCAGCCCTTTATCCTCTACACCGACGCAAGTAACATCGGGCTAGGAGCCGTGCTGTCCCAGATCCAGCAGGGGAAAGAACGAGTAATCGCTTACGCCAGCCGAAAACTGCGACCCACCGAGAGAAACCCTGAGAATTACAGCTCATTTAAGCTAGAGTTCCTGGCAGTGGTGTGGGCAGTCACCGAACGCTTTAAGCACTACCTCGCTTCTTCCCGGTTCATCGTGTACACGGATAACAACCCGTTGACACACCTGGACACGGCAAGACTCGGTGCCCTAGAGCAGAGATGGATGGCCCGTCTGTCCAACTACGAGTTCACAATCAAATACCGGGCAGGACGCTCCAATACCAATGCGGACGCCCTGTCCAGGATGCCAAACCTACCGGACGTAGGAGAAGATCCAGAGGGACTGGAAGAAGTTGAACTCCCCGCGTTCCACCGTCATGGGACTATCCAGTATTCCCATCGGGTAAAGAGTAAGCAAGCCGCTACGTTTAACCCCTTGCCTCACTACAACTGGGAGGAAACGCAAGACAGTGACCCTGCCGTCCGACTGGTGAAGGAGATGCTGACTCGGCCAGAGGCTCGCCTTGACCCAGACGCTCCGGAGGAAGCCAAGCAACTATGGGCTGAGAAGAGTCGACTGTTCCTTTACAAGGGGAAGTTGTGCCGCAGAATGGTTAACTCCCGGACGCATGAACTAATCTGGCAAGTAGTGGTGCCACGAAGAGACGCAGCCATGGTGATGGAGGCATACCACGATGGGGCTGGACACTTCGGATGGAAGAAGCTGGAGTTCCTGCTGCGCGAGCGGTTCCACTGGGTAGGCATGAGGGGAACCATCGAGAGGTGGTGCAGAGAATGTGGCCCGTGCAACCTAAGAAGGAAGGACCGTGCCAGCCAGAAGACTCCCCTGCAGTCCATCGTCACCCGGCAGCCGTTGGAACTGGTAGCCTTGGATCATGTAAAACTGACCCCAAGCAGAAGTGGCTACGTCTACGCACTAACCATCGTGGATCACTACTCCCGGTTCTTGGTTGTCGTCCCCGTCAAGGACTTAACAGCTCGAACAGCAGCTAGAGCCTTCCAGCAGCATTTCTGCCGTCCACACGGGTACCCGGACCAAGTGTTGACAGACCAGGGACCTGCCTTTGAAGCGGAGGTCTTCCAAGAATTCTGCACTCTGTATGGCTGACGGAAGATAAGGACAACACCCTATCATCCGCAAACTAATGGACTTTGTGAGAAAATGAACCAGGTGGTAATGGATCTTCTGAAAACGTTGCCCCTGGAAGAACGCAGTCTGTGGCCTGAGAAGCTGCCCGATCTGGTGGACCTATACAACCACATCCCGGTAGGTTCCACCAACTGTACCCCGGCTTACCTAATGAGGGCGAGACCTGGTAAGTTACCTGTTGACCTGGAAATGGGAGTCCTGACACCCGAGGACACTTCACCAGAAGCAGACTGGGACACAGAGAGGCAGCAGCAGTACCGGAGAGTACAGGAGAGTGTGGAGCGAAGTCTCTGTCAGGCTAGGGAAAGACAAGAGAAAACTTACAACCAGTATGCTCCCGCTGTTCCCCTGGTACCCGGAGAGCAGGTCTTGAAGAGAAAAAGACGGCTCCACAAGTTGGACGACCAGTGGGAGAAGGACCCGTACACCGTACTGCCCTCAAGCCACGACAACCCAAAGGTCTGTACCATCAGTAAAGACGGAGGGGAAACCACGACCATTGTATCCCGGGATCACCTGAAGAAGTGTCCCGAACAGCTACGGAACCCTGAAGAGGAACAAGAAGACCCTCGACCCGTAGAGGAAAGGGAAGACATGGTTAGTACTGTGCTCGGAGACTTCCCTCGGTCTTGGACTCAAGTCAATGGCGCAGTTGTGGTACCCGTACTTACCTTCCTCCAACCAGCATCCCAAGCACCTACGGAGCGACAGGTAGAGCTGGAAGAGCAGCCGGTCCAGGAGGCAGAAGACTCCACACAAGCAGAACAGGAGGATCAACCCTCTGCTTATAGTGAGCCTGCCGTACCCCTAGTGAGCCAAGGAGCCGGTAGACAGCTGCCCAGTTTACCCTTGACAGCTCCTACACCCTGTAGTTCAGGGCTAGACAGTCAGCTCCGTAGGTCCACTAGGGCCACTAGAGGCCAGTTACCCGCACGTTGGAGGATTTGAAGTGTATAAATTGTTTTATTTGTGGTTACCTGTTTTTCTTGTTGCTTGTGTATAATTATGTGTTTCTAGTTGTTTATAGGAGTCTTTGGTGGATTTACCGGGAATCCTGTGTACATAGTTGGAGCGTAACCCAGGACGGACTAAAGACTGTTAAGGACTCGGGGCAGGACAGACCCCTACCTGGTTACGTCTCCCTGTTTTGGTGAAATGGACACCTTGCTTTTCTTCAAAGACTGCACCCGGTTACGGACATGCCGTGACCACCTTTATGTGTTTTTCTTATTGTATCATTATTGTTATACCTTGTTATGTTTTTCCAAAAATATGTTTAGTCCCGGAGTACTAAATTTCACTAGGGGGGAATGTGACACCCCAGGGGTCTGGTTGCCACAGTGATAGAGATATTACGTCTGAGAGCAGGTGGGAGGTCTCTTGGTCAGGGATCCTATGCATGCCACACCTCCTGCCCAGTCCTGGGAGGGGAAGAACTTCCCCTATATAAACCTAGGGCTGAGGCAGGGTTAGTGAGTAGTAGAGAAGAGGTAGAGAAGAGAAGCAGCATAGGAAGAAACTACAGGAGCTCTGTAGGAGCAGTGCAACAAGGAGTCAGGGGCTGGCAGCTGCAGAGCTCGCCCTGACTGAGAAGATTTCTCACCGGACCCGGAGTCCGAGGCTGTGGGGACTAACTCCTATCCAGCAGCAGAAACCGACCGGCAGGGGATTGCAGGTCCTCTGGCCCAGAAACCCGAAGGCACGGTCACACGCGTGGGACCAGCACCGCCGTCGTGGAGCGGAAGCTACTAGAAGGCCCCGAGTCACCGGCCATACGGGTGAGCACCACACGGTACACTCAGGGACGTGGGCTACTTATACCCGCCTCTAGCAAGGTAGCCAGAAGAGTACAGTCAGTTTGGGAGGCCTACAACTCCGCCTGGCCAGGGGAGATCCCATCTGCTCAAGGACTGACCAGGCCCCAATCGCTAGCCAGTACTCCGGGAGGGTCTATCTTTGTCACCAGTAAAGACCCTGAACTACACCGTACCGTCTCCGAGTGGTTCCTGCTACCCCCATCGTCCACGTCGGCTGCCCTGAGGCCATACCCCTCCCGTTGGGGGTTATGCTATCACGCTGCACAATCCTACCACCGGCCTCAGCGGTCTGCCCTGCAGCAGCAGCTCCTTAGCTGTACTCAACGGGTGGCGTAGTCGTCCAACATCTACCGCTGATACAGCGCCACTTAGTCTGACTCCCTGGGCACGGACCGGATCACCGCCACGAGACTACAACCCTCAAGAGATCCGGCTCCGGGTAAGCTCCCGCGTGCGCAACGCAGCGCGACACAGGCCCAGGGGCGCGTCACTTAGGCCTGACACGATTGGACGTCCCGGCGGGTTGAGGGCGTCCTTGCGAATTTTTGGAAGTAGGTAAAAAGTAGCAGTTTTAGGGAATCGAACAGGTAAAGCTTCAACTGTTTGCTTGTTAATAATTCCCTGATCACAGGCCCTGCCCAGGATCCCCTGGAGCGCGGCAGAGAAGGAGGCAGTAGGATTAAAGGGTAACCTCGAATATGTCTTGGTATCCCTTAGTTGGCGTAACGCCTCCCTCTCATATTTAGAACAGGGCCACAGTACAATGTTCCCTCCCTTGTCCGCTGGTTTAATAACCACATCACAAAGTGATTTCAACCGTTCTATCGCAGTACGCTGAGAATGAGTAAGATTGTCAAAGCGTCTGCGTGTGGAGAGATGTCTCAAATCCTCCGTCACTAGACGCACAAATATTTCAACTGCCGGACTCAGGGACAAGTGAGGGAACCTTGTGGATCTAGGATACCTCGACTGTGGTAACCCACCTGTATTTGGGGGTTGGTCCTGCTCCATCAAGAGGTCCTACAAATCCTTCAATGCCTCCATCTCTGTCGTGGTCACAGGGCCATCCTCACCATGTGGCCTGGAATGTAATTTTTTAAGAATAAGTTTACGTGCAAACAGGTGGAGGTCCTTCAGGGCAGTAAAAAAATTAAATGCATTAGTGGGTGCAAAAGATAGTCCCAGCCCCAGGACCTCTATCTGCTTGTCAGTTAGTACGTGGTTGGATAAGTTAACAATGCGGAGCCCCCCGCAAGCAGCACTAACCTGGTAAGGTGTGGCACGTGTTCTTCTATTATTGGGTCTTGTTTGAATCTTTGAAGATAGGAAGCCATCCACACCAGGGCGGCCACCTGGGTTGCCACCTGGGTTTTCTGACGGTGTTTGTTCGCCGTTAGAAGTAGTTGAAGCGACCAATGTAGTTAAATGAATATTAGTCACGGCTTACCATAACATGGATTCACATCATTATGCTATTGAATACATATAACAATAATCCGATATTGATATTATTATTATTATTATTATTATTATTATTATTATTATTATTAATAATATTGTTATGGACATTAAATGATATTGCCAAGGAAGAAGAAAAGAAAAATGATCCTATTATCCTAATGATGAACCTATCTACTTTGAGGATTTCAGTTGATGTCTGTCATCCTGAAAAGGGGGAATTGTTAAATATTAATTACGGATATTAATTTTATTCTGAATTCTGTACCATACATTGCATAAGATTGCATCAGCCATTGTGCTAGGGTTTCTAGGTAACATGCGCTATTTGTTTATTTTTAGTTAGTCCATTTCACAGGACACTGGACGACACATGGTGTCATCCTAACACACGTGCTGGACACAGACAGACGCAACCTACCATCCAGGATCCAAGGAAAAGATGAGTGAATCTCAACTATTAAGCTAATTATGGATAAATGGACAATCACTCTAACTATTTAACTATTTTATGTAACTATTGCAATCATTCTTTATAATGGACAATCCAAGAATAAATCGATATATTTTTTTATAAGAATATTGTGATATTGATACTTTGATCAATCGCATCTGATAAGAAGTCCTCAATAGAAAAATATACTGAAAGAAGTATTTTTTTTACACCTTCAGACATTTGTCCCATGGTTCACTCAAACCAACACTGTGGGACCATTTGGCTGCCAAAATATTATAGGGAGTCTGTTCCCAACCTGGTATCTCAATAGACTCAGTAACAACTATCTTTTTCTTAAATAAAGGCATGTGTGACATGCAGAAGGAATGCTGTTGCTTCAAAAGCATCCAGCAACTGTTACAAAATAACACAAGCACAGGAGACAGGAAGTGTTGTGCTCCAGAAGCATCCAGCAACTAGAGGGGTTAACACTGTCACAGGAGACAGGGAGTGTTTTAGCAGAGCCCCAGGGGGATTGTGGGGAACTTGTTATTGTAGTCTGGCTGAAGCCGAAGAGAAAGGTAGTGTGTTATCTGGATCTGACAGAAGGCAACTAAACAGGATTCAGATCACGAGAGAAAATAAACACATGTCAGATAAACTCCCTGAACTAACAGTGCAGAGTATTATCGGGCAGGAAGATAAGAACTGGAAGGAATTGTGTCACAGGGATCATCTCCCTCATCAAACCCTGCCCCCCTACATCTCCATGCAGGATACAGAATGCTGTTTACTATTGTGTCCTTGTGAAGGAAAAGCCTGTGGTTGTGTATGCATAGAAGTGTGCTGCTAAGAGATCTAATCTATGCTGAATTATGCTACTGAAGAGACTGTAATACTGTGCCTTGTGAAGAAACTACTGTATTGTTACTGGAGCCGGTTGCTCAAGAAACTCAGACTGTACTGTAATGAAGATTGTTGCTGTAATATCCCTAAATTGCACTGGCCGTGCTTCAGATTACATTCCACTGTTAAACTGTTAAAAAAAGACTCTTGTTAGATGTGTCTGGTCAGCAATTGAATCTATCATGTGCCTGAGAGAAGCTTCTGCCTATGGTTGCCCTGAGTAACGTTTCCCCGAGGATTCCAAAGAATTAATGAAACCGGTCTCGCCCTATCTGAACCTAGTGGCGTGCGTGTAACATTGGTGGCCCGTACAGGGAATCCTAAGTGGGAATTAGCATGTAGAGGGAGAAGAGGAAAAGTGTCTGGAAAACACAGCAGCAAAACACATCAATTCAACTCTGCTACACCAGTTAAAGGGGACCAGACCTAAAGAAAACTCACTAGCAGCAATGGATGTGGAAATACAAATGGACAGAATTAGTGAGCTGCTTCTTCAGTTAACCTGTGAAAAATTGAGAACAGTAGCAGAACATATAAAGATGTCAGAAGAACAGATTTCTAAAGCACACAACCGCAGGTAACTGTTAGCTGCCATTAATGCAAAAATGGATGAGCTGGGGAGAAAGAAGCTGAAGACGTCATGGGGACATTCCTCCAGGAGCTAACACAGTTTCTAACCTGGCTGAAGTTTGAGGATGGAGGGGTGGCACCAATTACCAAAAGCAGGAATCTCCATCTGCAGACAGAACTACAGGAATTTAAAGAACAATTCAAAGCCCTAACAACAGCCCTACAGGAATCAATCAAAACCTCTGAACGGGTGACAGACTCAGACACAACCTTTACCCTGCTCGGACTAGATAAATCAGAAAGACAGTCCTCTATAACACCACAAATCACCATAAGGAAAGAATTCAAGATCCTGGGACAGATTTGAGAGTGTGAACAGAAAGAGAAACTGTCTTATATGAACTTGTTGCACCAGATCGATGCTGGCTTACAGAAAGGCTACAAGCCAGATGAGATCATTGAGGGGGTGGTGAAAGCGATCATCCCAGGACTGAACCTCCGTAGTATGCTAGAAATGAAGAGTCAATTGACCTTGCAACAGCTGAAGATGATTTTAAAAGGGCACTATAAAGAAGAGAGTACTTCAGAATTGTTCCACCGACTCATTAACCTCTCACAGAAAAATAATGAATCACCCCAAAGTTTCTTGTTCAGAGCAATTGAACTGAAGGAGAGACTGTTGTTTGCATCCAGAGATGTAGAAGCGGAGAAGAGGTTTGATGCTAGACTATTCCAGAAGAAGTTTTTGAGAACATTGGGAACGAGATTAATCAGCAAAGGCATCAAGTTGCAGCTGAAACAGTACCTAGAAGATCCTGGCATTCTGGACCAAGTCCTAATTGAAAAAATGAATGAGGCAACTCGTTTGGAGTCAGAGAGCGAACAGAAGTTACAGATAGGCTCTGCTCCTAAAATCACCAAAATGAGTCAGCTGAAGCTGGGGACCCCCGGTGGCCAGTCTGAAGATCATCATGGAGACCCTCCAGTGCCACCTCCGAGAGGGAACTTTAAATCACCAACAAAAGAGAGGACCGCCAACGCTGACTGGGAGGAAGTAATAGATCTGCGAGCCGAGTTGATTTCGGTAAAAAAGTTGATTCGTACCAGGCTGGAACCTGTATCCCTCAGACCCAGGAGTGGGTTCCAGAACAGAAGATACCCGACTTGTGAAGTGTGCCGTTCATCAAATCAGAGTACGGTGTGTGTCCACTGTCTAAGATGTGGTGAGGAAGGACATTTTGCCAAGGAATGCAACGGGTCAGAGATGGGTCGTTGAAGTAGCTGACTTCAATTCCAGCATCAAGTACAGGCCAGGAAAATGCAATGCGGATGCTGACGGATTGTCGAGAATGCCTCTAGAGCCTATGGAGTTCATGCAAAAATTCTCGGAGGAAGTCAGTCTGGAAGCAATTGAGAGCACTACCCAAGCAGTACAAGTTTATCAGGAGGAAGACACACCATTGTGGTGTCCGTTGACGGTGGAAACCACCATAAAAGCGGGAGAATAAGATCACCCCCTGTCTATTCAACAACTACCAAAAGAAAAAATCCATAGAGCACAACGGAAAGATCAGATAATTGGTAGAATACTACTTTATGTGGACCAAGATCGGTTTCCAAGTAAACGGGAGAGAGATAATGAATCACCAGCAGTATGTTTTAGTTAAAGAATGGACGAAGCTCTACCTCAGTGAAGACAGTATCCTGTATTGTAAAAGAGGACAAAACCGACAGTTAGTACTACCCAGAGTATTCCTTAGGTTGATCTTCAAAGAACTCAATGAAAACATAGGACACCTAGGAGTGGAAAGGACCACCAACTTGATCCGTGAATATTTCTTCTGACCGTACATGCAGAGAGATATTGAGAGGTATGTGACCAGGGAGTGTGGGTGTCTGAAAGATAAACATCCCAACACATCAACCCAGGCACTTATGGGCAACTACAGTATGTATCCGTTTGAGATGGTCTCAATAGACTTTCTACATCTCGAGACGTGCAAGGGTGGCTACGAATACATATTGGTGGTGATGGACCATTTTACTCGATTTGCCCAAGCATATCCCACCACCAATAAAGCTGGTCAAACAGTGGCAGAGAAGTTCTTCAATGATTTTGCTTTGAGGTTTGGTTTTCCTACGAGGTTACACCACGACCAAGAAAAAGAAATTGAGAACCAGCTCGTAGACAAGCTAGGAAAATACTGTAGAATTCAGAGATCCCACACAACGCCCTATCACCTAGAGGGTAATGGACAAGTGGAACGTTTTAAGCGGACATTATTGTCGATGTTGCGCACTTTAAAGGGGTTGTCCACTACTTTTACATTGATGCCCAATTCGTAGGATAGGGCATCAATGTATGATCGGCCAGGGTCCCGCACGCGGCACCCCGGCCGATCAGCTGCTACTGGCGCCGGCGGCGGTGGCCGCCGGCCGGAAGTGATCACCAGCGGAGCTCCACCGTCAAATGGTAGTGGCCGCCGCGGTGTACTGCACATCCGCCTCCTATTCAATTGAATGGGAGGCGGATGTGCAGCACACCTCGGCGGCCACTACCACTTGACGGCGGAGCCCCACAGGTGAGCACTTCAGGCCGGTGGCCACCGCCGCCGGCACCGATAACAGCTGGTATGTGGGGGTGCCACGTGTGTGACCCTGGCCGATCATACATTGATGCCCTATCCTACGGATTGGACATAAATGTAAAAGTAGTGGACAACTTCTTGTCAGGACTCTGAAGAGGCAATTTGCATATTGTTTTCCTTTGGGACATTTCTGCCCTTTTTCAAGATGGCGTCTTCTGTATCATGTGCCCTTACCTCCTGCCCTTATAACTCCACCCCAGCCTCTAGTCTAGTGCTAGAGTATTTTGCCTGAGATCCTCCTTCTGGTGGCTTCCTGGATTTCTGCATGCTCCCGAAATTCTGCTGGAATCATCTGTTCCCTGAGAGCCTGCTTCATACTCTAGTTTCCAGCATTTCTCGTGCCCCTGGCTGTTTTGTGCTGGTTCCTCTGCACCTCTGCCCTCCATCTGCTTTGGCTCTCAAGTAAGCTGCTCTGAGTTCTCAGTCTCCTTATTCGGATGGTTGCTGAGCATGGGACTGGTCTGCACTGTCCGAGACTTTACCCGGGCCTCTTTGATTGCTTCTGCATTGTAAGGACTTGCTGATGTATAATGGTGAACTAACCTTGCAAAGACTCATTATTCTGTGAACTTAAGACTTTGAGATTTCTCTGCATTTTTGTGCAAAACACTGTGTGCTTTAATATAGACTTTTCACCTATAAACTGTGTACTGTTGTGTCTCGCTCCACGCAAACAGTCTCCTTAGTTATCCACTATAATTGTTACAGGATACTCTAGCCCCTTTAGGAGACTGCTGGAGCAATGACTGCAGAAAGCAAGTTAGAGCAGGTGTATGCCATAATTAGATCTCTGCAGAAAGATGTGGAAGGTGTGCAAAAGAGACTTGGAGGCCTTGAGCACAATCAACAAGTGTTTGGACAAACTTTACAGGACTTAAGTATCCATATGGCGGCTCAGGAAAACAAACTTGCTGGCTTGGAGTCCCAATATGGACGGGCTTTCCAGGACTTAAACACGCAAATAGCGGCACAAGTGACTTTACCCTCTGGTAAACCGCCACTAGCCAGTCCACCTAAGTTGCCACCATTCAGGCTTAATGGTGATCGTGACAAATTTTGCGGTTTTGTGAACCAGTGTATGCTATATTTTGATGTGCATGTTGACCGTTTTCCTACTGATCGCTCTAAAGTATTGTGTGTAATTATGCTGCTGACCTCATGAGCGCTCGCCTGGGCGAATCCGATGATCGAGTCTCGTGATCCATGGTTAAATGATTTGGATGAGCTCTTGGCCGCTATGGCATTAATGTTTGATGACCCTAATCGCCGCGCAACTGCTGAGTCTGCTTTATTATCTGTACGCCAGGTTAAACGCTCTGTTATTGAATATGCGACTGAATTTAGGAGATTAGCGGTTGATACTAATTGGGACAGTTATGCACAATTGCCTATTTTTAAGAAAGGTCTGTCTAGCATTGTGAAGGATGAACTAGCCCGTTCAGAGTCACCACAAGAGTTAGAAACGTTTATACAGCATTGTGTACGCATAGACATTCGTCTTACTGAGCGTAGACAGGAGAAATTGGCTGTATTTAACCGTATGTCTAATTTTTCCTTTCCTCCAAAAGAGCCTTCAGGTAAATCATCTCGGGAGGTAGAGGAGGTGGCCATGCAGATTGATTCTGTAGCAGAAACAACGAGTCTGAGGCCCATTATATGAAAAGTAGAAAAATATTTTATTAGACATAAATGTTTAAACAGTATCCGGAGTGACACAAATACACAACCAATACGTGAATAGATTAAAACATACTAAAAAATATATATTACAGCAGATCACCACAGGTTGCCAGTGTATATCTCACTAATATCCCCATTTCTCCACTCATAATCGCATAGAAAAAATACATATATGGGGAAAAGGAAAAATCATCCAAATATTAAGAATGTCATATCCAATGACTACTTGTATAAAATGATCTCCCTCTCCCCCCTGTAAGCAAGTAAAGAGTGGAATCTGATTACCTTTGTAACGTGACACCAGTACACTGTGTGATTCCCCGACGCGTGTTTCGGCGCTATTGCCTTTCTCAAGGGGATAGCTCTGGATGAACACAGAGCGTTTTAAATATGTCGTCGCATGTGCTCCTAGCCAATCAGGTAATGGTTACGCCCATTCCGGAAATGGGCGATCACATGAACATCGTCATAGCAACCATAGCCGCTATTTAGTATATCCCGCGACCCGGAAGTGGGCGATCACATGGGTATCGTCATAGCAACATAGCCGCTGTTTAATATATCCCGCGACCCGGAAGTGGGCAATCACATGGGCATCGTCATAGCAACATAGCCGCTAAGAAAGGACGCGGCCCATTGACGACCCCCGATCGGGCAAGGAGAGGTCCTTCTCCCACAGCCCCAGAAACAGGTTAGCATACGAGGGGGCAAAGGCCGCCCCCATAGCAGTCCCCTGGAGCTGTAGGTAGAAGGACCCCTTAAACACAAAGAAATTATGCGTGAGCGTAAATTCCAATAGCTCCATTATTAGAGCTTGCATGTCTATAGCTAGAGATGACCCTCTCAAAAAATAATGGGTGGCACGCAGGCCATCACCATGTCTAATACTGGTATATAGCAACTCCACGTCGGCTGTTACCAGTAGAGAATCAATCTCTAGAAAGAGTCCGTCTACTCTTCTAAGCAGGTCGCTCGTATCCTTTAAGAAAGAAGGGAGATTCTCCACCAGTGGGTTCAATTTAGAGTCTATCCATCTATTGATAGCAGTGTTCTAGTGTGATATGTGGCTGTAACGTACCATTGACTCTGTACGCAGGTGCACCGCTGTCCCCTCACGCCTGGTTCCTTCGACATCCAAGGTAGCTTTTTTTTGCTGCGATGCCGAAGGGGCCTGTTGTCTGGGTTACGGCGACGCACCCTGCGTCACTTCCGGGTCACGGGGTATATTAAACAGCGGCTATGTTGCTATGACGATGCCCATGTGATTGCCCACTTCCGGGTCGCGGGATATATTAAACAGCGGCTATGTTGCTATGACGATACCCATGTGATCGCCCACTTCCGGGTTGCGGGATATACTAAATAGCGGCTATGGTTGCTATGACGATGTTCATGTGATCGCCCATTTCCGGAATGGGCGTAACCATTACCTGATTGGCTAGGAGCACATGCGACGACATATTTAAAACGCTCTGTGCTCATCCAGAGCTATCCCCTTGAGAAAGGCAATAGCGCCGAAACGCGCGTCGGGGAATCACACAGTGTACTGGTGTCACGTTACAAAGGTAATCAGATTCCACTCTTTACTTGCTTACAGGGGGGAGAGGGAGATCATTTTATACAAGTAGTCATTGGATATGAGATTCTTAATATTTGGATGATTTTTCCTTTTCCCCATATATGTATTTTTTCTATGCGATTATGAGTGGAGAAATGGGGATATTAGTGAGATATACACTGGCAACCTGTGGTGATCTGCTGTAATATATATTTTTTAGTATGTTTTAATCTATTCACGTATTGGTTGTGTATTTGTGTCACTCCGGATACTGTTTAAACATTTATGTCTAATAAAATATTTTTCTACTTTTCATATAATGGGCCTCAGACTCGTTGTTTCTGCTTCGGCATCCCTTGAAATAATATTGATTTAAACGAGTGGTCAGAGATATATATCCATGAGTAGGTTGCAAAATGTATGGTGTATATACTAGATATTTAATCATAATAAGCAACTTAGTACTCTGTTCTAATTCTTTCTCTCACAGATTGATTCTGTGCAGAGGCATGAGAGTAATGAGCGCCGAGAGCACCGTCTGCGAGAGAGGCTATGTTTCTACTGCAGTCAGTCAGACCACTTCCCAATTTACTGTCCTAAGCTGTCTGACAAGTTGCTAGCAGCAGTAGGGGAGTATGATAACTGTGACGATGAGTCTGACATCTCTGAATGTAGCCTGCCATTAAACGCTGTTTTCCATTCTGTCTCTCTGGCTACACCTCCCAGGGAGCTGCAGGAAAAGAACTCTCACTCTTCACTCCCTATTAAGATTCTGTGTACAGGGCAGTGGATTTCCAGTGCGGCTATGATTGACTCTGGCGCTGGGGGCAACTTTATGGACATTACATTCGCCAAGGAACATGGCATTGAGATACAGCGTAGAGCCTCACCAATTGCCATGGAAACAGTGGATGGGTCACCCTTAGTCTCTGGGCCTGTGGATCAGGAAACAGTACCCCTTGAAATTTTGTTGGAGCCTAATCATCAGGAGCAACTTTCTTTTCTATTAATTTCTTCTCATTTTCCTGTGATTTTAGGCATCCCTTGGTTGCGTGCTTGAAACCCGATTGTCAACTGGGAGACCAAGGAGATTACCTTCCCAACAAGGAGCAACTCAGCGATTACAGAAGCCGTTCCTGAGTCCAGAGATAAAGAATCTCCTGCACAGGTTTTTTCTTTACCTTCTGTGTATAAAGATTTCTCTGATATTTGTGACCAGAAGAAAGCAGATCATCTTCTTCCACATAGGCATTATGACTATCCCATTGAGCTGCTTCCTGGGACAGCTATTCCTTTCAGTAATGTATACCCTTTGGCGGCACATGAGCTTCAGGCCCTGAAGGAATATATTGATGAAAATCTGGCTAAAGGCTTCATACGCCCTTCTTCCTCACCAGCAGCGGCGCCTATATTTTTTGTGAAGAAAAAGGATGGGACCCTGAGACCCTGTATTGACTATAGGGAACTTAATAAGGTAACCATACGGAATCGCTATCCTTTGCTGTTGATTCCCGAATTATTGGACAGAGTTCATCATGTCAAGATATTCACTAAACTGGACCTTCGTGGGGCTTATAATCTGGTGCGTATTCGTTCCGGTGTTGAATGGAAGACAGCATTCAGATGTCGGTATGGACACTTTGAATACCTCGTGATGCCCTTTGGGCTTTGTAATACCCCTGCGACGTTTCAACATCTTGCTAATGACATTTTTAGAGATCTATTAGATCAGTTTGTGGTGATCTATTTGGATGATATTCTATTTTTTTCTGACTCTCTGCAGGAACATGAGGAACATGTCAAATCTGTTTTGAAACATCTGATAGAGAACCATCTGTATATCAAGCCGGAGAAATTTGAGTTCCATCGTTCTGAGATCCAGTTTTTAGGTTATATCATCTCTCCTCAGGGGCTGAACATGGAATCTGGTAAGATTCAGGCAATCCTTGACTGGCCGGTACCTAAGAACGTTAAAGAGGTCCAACGTTTTATCGGTTTTGCAAATTTCTATAGACGTTTTATTCAAAATTTTTCTGATATTGTTCGGCCCATCACTTCCTTGACCAAGAAAGAAAAGCCCTCTAAGTGGTCATCACAGGCTCAAGAAGCTTTTGATCGGCTTAAGACCCGTTTCACCTACGTACCGCTGTTGATCCACCCAGACCCAGCACAGCCTTTCATTGTGGAGGTGGACGCTTCTGATAATGCTTTGGGGGCTACTCTCTCCCAAAGAACTGGAGAGAAGAGTCTGCTACATCCTTGTGCTTGTGGGAGACAAGGAATTGCTGGCTATTATTGTAGCTTTCAAGGAATGGAGGCACCATCTGCAAGGAGCCACACAACAGATTGTAGTATTGACTGACCATCGGAATTTAGAGTTCCTTAGATCCGCTAGAGGTCTTTCTCCTCGGCAGGCTCGTTGGAATCTATTTTTAAATCAATTTAACTTTGTTATTTCGTACCACCCAGGTTCTCGTAATGGGAAGGCTGATGCTTTATCCCGATTCCATGCTGCGGATTCTGTACATGGAGCCCCGTCCAAGACCATTCTATCTGATGCCAACTTCATCGGAGTGATCCACAATCAAGACTTATGGAAGGAGTTCAAGGAGGCCTATGACAGTGATGTATTTCTGGCCAATCCTCCTGCTGATATCAATCTCGTTCTTAGGAGTGGCATGTGGTTCAGAGATCGACGTATCTACGTCCCTGAGGCCGTCCGTCAACAGATCCTCAAGTTGGTCCACGACTCCAAGTTGGCTGGTCCCAGGGGGGTACAGAAGACACAAGAATTCCTAAACAGATTTTTCTGGTGGCCGACTTGCCTGAAGGATACTAAGGACTATGTGCTCTCTTGCGAGGTATGTGCTCGTTACAAGACTCCTCGTGTGTCACCTACGGGTCTTCTTCAACCATTACCTGTTCCGTCTCGTCCATGGGGGTCTATCTCAATGGACTTCATCGTGGAGCTGCCTATGTGGCGCCCAGCTGCGCTTGGTACTACAGATCCTAGAGGGTTGCATAGAAGGATTTCTCCACAAGAGGCCCCCACAGCACACACACACCTCCACCTTCCACCTCAGACCACCAGAGGGAGCCCGTTAGAGATATAAATAGGGAAGGTGGAGCTAGGCAGCTCAGTGATTCAGCAGTTCATGCTCAGACACAGAAGTAGTCAGTGCAGTCGAGCCAGAGCCTAGCAGTTCCTGCAGAAAGAGTTCAGTATAGTCTGTAGAGTGAGTCCAGACTAGAACTCACAGAGCTCAGGATAAAGAGCTAGGAGTGTGCCGACACTCTGAGAGCGGCGAAGAAGAGCAGCGTCCTGGCTGCAGTGTGTGTAGCCTAGTGAGGGGCCGAGCGGGGCCGAAGGCGAGTGGAAAGGGAGTGGCATAGGGGGCAGAGAAGCTTAACCAGCTCACCCCGAAGCATATACCGGACACCGGGTCCGAGTCTACGTGGATCTTCATGACCAGTAGAAAACAACCGGAACCCCTGGCGAACTACATGTCCCAGGATCACCAAAAGCTGATACGTACCAGGGTCAGGAATCACGGAGACCCCAAAGAATAGGGAGAGTGATCTCCAACAGAAGGCCCTATCACCAAGTCAGCAGGTGCAGAGCAGAAACCAGGTTAGGTCTAGCTCCAGGCAGGTCAGAAACTTACTACAGAGAGGCAAGAGACAGGAGGCTCTACACCTGCTCACTGGGGAGGATCTTGATATGCACCCTTCACCCTACAGTGCTCCAGGATGTGCCTGAACTTCCATCAGTAAAAGGTACTGAAGTGACTTTCGTGTGTGCTCCTATTCTTGCTCTGACCCGGCTGGGTCCCCTCTGTCCTGCACCCCCCCCCTCCTACGCTGCCCTGAGGCCCTGCTCCACCTGTGGGGAGCGATACCATCTAAGCTGCCACAACACCAGCCTCAGTGGACTGCTGCAGCCCTGGTGATCCTCACCAGACACCACAGGTGGCGTCACGAGCATTTACAAACCTATTATCCCAATAGACATTCCCCTCTTTTTCAGTTGTCCGCCCTGGGCCACGGACGGGGCCAGCCACCGTGATATCCCCCAAGCATCTGAGGGCCCGGCTGCCGAGTACCCCACGGCCCCGGGGGCGCGACAACTTCTGGCGTCACAAACAGGATTCCGTGCCCACTGCAACGACGAAGTGTTATGCCCGTTGCCACCGGGTACTGTGCGCCTTTAATTAAAAACTGTGTATGTTAAACTGTGGTGAAGATTGCCGCCATTGTTGGGCCGCCGAACGAGAAGAAGGGCGTAACAGCAGGAAACTGAGGGGCGCACCTGCAAAAGCGCGCAAAGCCCCGGACACGCCCCATGCCTCGACGTCAAACCAGGAAATGCCAGGTCCTGGAAGGAGCGTCGCTGAACGCTCTGACGTAGGACGCAAGCGACGCAAGTTCCTGAAGAAGACTGTCACCTGGGGAGCTGTGGCCTACTGGAAGGAAAGGAAGGTAGGCCACGGTTCACTAGGGGGGCACCAGAATGTCCGAGGAACAGCAAAACGCCGAAGCACCGGTTAATGGCCCTGATGTTCAACCCGAGCTCGGCGCTGAGCAGGCCGAGGCAGCCACTCCATCAGCAGGACCTGTAACCCCTGTCATACCCATGGCCCTGAATGTCCACAAGGTGGGGGAGGAGAGCAAACTCCCGCCATCTACGGCTGATGACCCGGCTGGGCCAGCCTATCATGGACAGGTGCTTCCCCGGAAGGAGCACCATTATTGAACTGCTGAAAATGTTTTATATGTTTATAATGTTTTTGTTATGCAATGTTTAAGAAATGTGCCTCCCATAAAGGGAAGATTGTTAATGTTTATTGTTTTATAAAATGTACTTCAGCCCGGAAGTGCTGAGCTTTGCTAGGGGGGAATGTGCCTCCCAGCTGCGCTTGGTACCACAGATCGTAGAGGGTTGCATAGAAGGATTTCTCCACAAGAGGCCCCCACAGCACACACACACCTCCACCTTCCACCTCAGACCACCAGAGGGAGCCCGTTAGGGATATAAATAGGGAAGGTGGAGCTAGGCAGCTCAGTGATTCAGCAGTTCCTGCTCAGACACAGAAGTAGTCAATGCAGTCAAGCCAGAGCCTAGTAGTTCCTGCAGAAAGAGTTCAGTATAGTCTGTAGAGTGAGTCCAGACTAGAACTCACAGAGCTCAGGATAGAGAGCTAGGAGTGTGCCAACACTCTGAGAGCGGCGAAGAAGAGCAGCATCCTGGCTGCAGTGTGTGTAGCCTAGTGAGGGCCTGAGCGGGGCCGAAGGCGAGTGGAAAGGGAGTAACATAGGGGGCAGAGGAGCTTAACCAGCTCACCCCGAAGCATATACCGGACACCGGGTCCGAGTCTACGTGGATCTTCATGACCAGTAGAAAACAACTGAAACCCCTGGCGAACTACATGTCCCAGGATCACCAAAAGCTGATACGTACAAGGGTCAGGAATCAAGGAGACCCCAAAGAATAGGGAGAGTGATCTCCAACAGAAGGCACTATCACCAAGTCAGCAGGTGCAGAACAGAAACCAGCTTAGGCCTAGCTCCAGGCAGGTCAGAAACTTACTACAGAGAGGTAAGAGACAGGAGGCCCTACACCCGCTCACTGGGGAGGATCTTGATATGCACCCTTCACCCTACAGTGCTCCGGGATGTGCCTGAACTTCCATCAGTAAAAGGTACTGAAGTGACTTTCGTGTGTGCTCCTATTCTTGCTCTGACCCGGCTGGGTCCCCTCTGTCCTGCATCCCCCTCCCTCCTACGCTGCCCTGAGGCCCTGCTCCACCTGTGGGGAGCAATACCATCTAAGCTGCCACAACACCGGCCTCAGTGGACTGCTGCAGCGCTGGTGATCCTCACCAGGCACCACAGGTGGCGTCACGAACATTTACAAACCTATTATCCCAATAGACATTCCCCTCTTTTCAGTTGTCCGCCCTGGGCCACGAACCGGGCCAGCCACCATGATATCCCCCAAACATCTGAGGGCCCGGCTGCCGAGTACCCCACGGCCCCGGGGGCGCGACAACTTCATCGGGTGGTATGAATACGATCCTGGTGATAGTTGATCGTCTGACCAAGGCTGCCCATTTTGTTCCTTGCACTGGCCTCCCCTCAGCTAAGGATACAGTGAAGTTGATTATACAAAATGTTTTTCGGCTGCATGGGGTCCTGGATGAGATCATCTCTGACCATGGAGTGCAGTTTACCTCAAGATTTTGGAAGGGGTTTTGCTCTGCACTCAATATTAATGTCTGTTTTTCTTCCGCTTATCACCCTCACACAAATGGTCAGACCGAGCGTACCAATCAGACTTTGGAACAATATCTAAGATGCTATATCAGCGATCTTCAGGATGATTGGTTGGACCTTCTTCCATTAGCTGAATTCTCTTACAACAACTCTCAGAGTGCCTCCACTAAGTTAACACCTTTCTTTGCCAATTTGGATTTTCATCCGAGTATTTTTCCTAGGTCTCCGATTAATGCTCCTGTTCCAGCTGTAGAGGAAAGGCTGACTGCAATGAGGCAAAATTTGGAGGTTCTGAAGGAATCTCTGACCTCGGCTCAGGAACGTTACAAAAGATCGGCTGATAGATTCCGTAAACCAGCACCCATGTTTAAGGTAGGAGATTCCGTGTGGTTATCCACTAAAAATCTAAAGTTGAACTTTCCTTCACAGAAGCTTGGATAGAAGTTCATCGGTCCTTTCAAGATCAACGGTATTGTGAGCTCTGTGGCCTGCCGTCTGAAGCTGCCTTGGAATATGAAGGTACATCCAGTTTTTCATATTTCCTTACTGAAGCCTGTGTCTCCTAATACCTTCCAGGGACGTGTTGTGCCACCTCCACAGCCTGTAGTGATTGATGGGCAAGAGGAATTTGTGGTGGAGGAAGTGATTAACTCTAGGACTCGCAGGAATCGGCTTCAGTATTTAAAAAGATGGCAGGGGTATCACCCTGAAGAAGACTCTTGGGAACCTGTGGAAAACATCAATCCCCATAAAAAGATTTCTCGTTTCCATCAAAGATTCCCTGAGAAACCGGGTCCAGGATCATCCTCAGGCCGCTAGTAAGGAGGGAGTAATGTCAGGACTCTGAATGTTTCATTTTCTTTTGGGACATTTCTGCCCTTTTTCAAGATGGCATCTTCTGTATCATGTGCCCTTACCTCCTGCCCTTATAACTCCACCCCAGCCTCTAGTCCAGTGCTAGAGTATTTTGCCTGAGATCCTGGCTGTTTTGTGCAGGTTCCTCTGCACCTCTGCCCTCCATCTGCTTTGGCTCTCAAGTAAGCTGCTCTGAGTTCTCAGTCTCAGTCTCCTTATTCGGATGGTCGCTGAGCATGGGACTGGTCTGCACTGCACTGAGATTTCTCTGCATTTTTGTGCAAAACACTGTGTGCTTTAATATAGACTTTTCACCTATAAACTGTGTACTGTTGTGTCTTGCTCCACGCAAACACTTTCCTTAGTTATCCACTATAATTGTGACACTTCTTTAACAGCTGACGAGAAGAAAGACTGGAAGAGTTCTCTGTCAAAAGTGGTACATGCTTATAACTGTGCAAAGAGTGATGCAACAGGTTACTCAACCTTCTTCCTATTAAATGGCCAAGACTGCCAATCGACATCATGTTCGATACTACTGTGTCAGAGACTTACAGAACGTATCCGGAGTACGTTCGGAAATGGAAGGAACGGATGGCAGAAGCATACAACATAGCGTCCAAAGTGGTTATGCAAGGACAGAGCAAGAGTAAGGAGTACTATCATCGAAAATGTTATGGAACAGAAGTGGCACCAGTAAGCTGGGTGCTAGTCAAGAAGACAAGGTGTATGTGGTCGTAAAGAGGAAAGTCGATGACAGTCCAGTGTATGAAATCCGATTGGAAGGAGGGGACAATAAAACCAGAATAGTCTATCAGAATTTATTACTACCATGTCATTATCTCCCACCACAACAAGACTTCCCAGAAGCAGAGCGACATCGACCAAGATCGACAAAGAGACCACCACAGATTAAAGCTCCGGTGGGAGATAGTGACCTTGAAAGTTCCAATGAAGAAGAGCACACCGTTTTATTTCTCGGACCGGCAAGGAGAGGGATGTACCATCCTCAGGAGAGTGAACTAAGTCCAGAGGCTCCAGAGTTTGTACCAAGGAGTACAGATGAAGTCCAATTCAGATCTGATGATCGAACACCGGTCACTGGAGAGACCGATCGACACTCAGGAGAAGCAGAATTACCAGACCATGTAGAACCAAGCGATTCCAGAGAAGTGCAGGAACTTACAGAGGCAGTTCCAGGAGCATCTGAGGAAGCACGGGAAATGAGTGCGGCGGAAGAAACTCCTGTGACCGAAGAACCCGTAGTATCTGAGGAACAACCCTCCAGGAGGATGTCGACTCGAGAAGTGAAGAGGCCCGTGATACTGATGTATGAGACACTTGGTGAACCGAGTCAAGTGCCAAGGACTGTCGACTGGAAACAGGTATCTTTGCCTACGGACCAGGTAAGCCCACTGGAGTGGTATTCACCACTGAGAGGCAGTATGGAAGATGTTGCCTGGTGGAAAGACTTGTTTTCATGCTTTGATTTTCCTTAAAAGACTTTGTAGAAATAAAGAACTGTTAAGGCCTAGTGAGAGAGACAGCTTGTTGAAGATGTACGAAAAGCTCCAGCTGAAGCTGAAGAGATTGTGTTAATTGTGTTAATTGTTTATTTCTTACAGGAGTACTACAAGAAAAAGGTTGTAGAATAGATTGTTATAAATGTTTATAAATGTTATGCCAATTTGTATATAAAGTTACTCAACTTTCACCACTGTCTCAGAATTGGTTAGATTGACCAATTAAGAAGAATGTTGAGGACGACATTCAAAAAGGAGGGAGAGTGTGACATGCAGAAGTAGTGCGGTTGCTTCAAAAGCATCCAGCAACTCCAAAGACATACTGATACAGAATCTAGATTGTGAGCCCCAATGGGGACAGTGCCCATAATGTCTGTAAATTGTCTGAATTGTAAAGCGCTGCGGAATATGTTGCCGCTATATAAATAAAAAGATTATTATTATTATAACTGTTACAAATAACACAAGCACAGGAGACAGGATGTAGTGCCGGCGTCCCTGCCCTCTGCTAGGCAGGGACGCTGCTCCCCTCACCGCTCTGCCCCGTGCCCGGCGTCCCTCTCCCGCTCTGCTGTCAGCGCGCGCTCCTTCCCGGCATCCTCCTCCCGCTCTGCTCTCAGCGCGCGCTCCTTCCCGGCCCCTGTGCTTA
Organism: Phyllobates terribilis; assembly: GCF_046119375.1. Lineage (NCBI taxonomy): Eukaryota > Metazoa > Chordata > Amphibia > Anura > Dendrobatidae > Phyllobates > Phyllobates terribilis. The sequence goes on from NW_027362991.1 coordinate 1,591,651, forward strand.
GGGCGCGGGCGCGCGCGCGCTCCCCTCCTCTTAAAGGGGCCACGCGCGCCGTCCTAAGGAGTCCCCGGCCAATGGCCGGAGGACTTCATCATATATAAGGCACCTCCTCCAAAATGGAGGTGCCCGAGCAATGTTGTTTGCACCTGTGTCTCACCTGTGCTTCAGCCCTCAGGTCCCGTTGCCAGTTACCTGCCAGTTACCTGTCAGATTCCTGCCTGATTACTTGCTACCTGTCTGCTAGTCTGAGGTCCGACGGTCTGCCTTACTACTCCTGTCAGTCTGTCTAAGGAACAGCCCGCCCGCTCACCTGGGAGCGCACCTCAGCTACCTGCCTGCTTGCCTGAGGTCCGACGGTCTGCCTTACAACTCCGGTCAGTCTGTCTATGGACCAGCTTGCCCGCTCACCTGGGAGCGCTTCTCCGTTACCTGCCTGCTTGCCAGCCCGGAGGCTCCGCTGTCACGTGCTGTGACCACCAGCTACTCCAGACTCTTGCCCGCTCACCTGGGAGCGCTTCTCCGCTACCTGCCTGCTTGCCTGCCCGGAGGATCCGCTGTCACGTGCTGTGACCACCAGCTACTCCAGACTCTTGCCCGCTCACCTGGGAGCGCTTCTCCGCTACCTGCCTGCTTGCCTGCCCGGAGGCTCCGCTGTCACGTGCTGTGACCACCAGCTATTCCTGAGACTCTTGCCCGCTCACCTGGGAGCGCTTCTCCGTTACCTGCCTGCTTGCCTACCTGGAGGCTCCGCCGTCACGTGCTGTGACCACCTGCTATTCCAGAGACTCTCGCTTGCTCACCTGGGAGCACACATTCTTCATCTGCCTTGCTAGCCTACCTGGAGGTTCAGCCATCACAGGTCGTACCTACCCTTTATCCAGAGACTGCCCCGATCACTTGCCGTGTCCTCCTGCCCGTACACCCAGAGACTGTCCTGGTCACCTCCTGTGACTACCTGCCTGGTCGCCACCCGCTCCCTTACAAGGACCGCCCCCTTGTATTGTAGCCCAGAGGTTCCGCCTCCCAGACCCGTTACAGTTTGCTCGGGCCATGGAACCCGGTGGCACCCAAGCTCCCTCGCTCTCGGACCTCTGTCTTGAACTGTCCCGTCAGAGGTCCCAAGAGGAGTCCATCCTGGGTCACCTGCGGAATGTCAATACTCGCCTGAACACTCTGTCTGATCCACCAACAACCTCCGCCAGTGCCATATCTTGCAATCCGGCAGCTCCGCTGCCCACTAATACCATGGTATCCTACCCCGGACCCCGGCTTTCTGCACCTCCTCGCTTCGGAGGCGACTCCGTCCAGGCTTGGGGCTTCTTAAATCAGTGCACCCTGCACTTTGAACTTTTGTCCCACCAGTTTAACTCCGACCGGGCCAAAATTGCCTTCATCATGTCCCATCTCACCGGGGAGGCCCTGGCCTGGCTAAATCCTCTATGGGAGAGAGGAGACCCCCTGGTGTCCAACTTGCCTGCTTTTCTCACGGCTTTCCGGAAAGTCTTCGACGAACCCGGACGGAAGACCTCATCTGCATCATCGTTGCTACGCCTCCGTCAGGAGAGTCTCACCGTGGGCCAATATGCCATACGGTTCCGTACCCTTGCCTCGGAGCTGGCCTGGGATAACGACGCTCTGGTTTCCGTCTTCTGGGAGGGTCTGTCCGGCCGTATTAAAGATGAACTTGCCGGTCGGGACATTCCTACCACTCTCGATGACTTAATAACTCTTGCCACCCGGATTGACCTACGGTTCCAGGAGCGTGCCAGAGAGGTCACCCGTGAGAGGAGGTTACCACGTCTAGCTCCTACTTTTCAGAAACCCGTCACTCCTTCTGTCTCTAACCAGGTACACCCTCCTGAGCCTATGCAGGTCGACCAGACCAAGATGGTCAAGACCTGTCAGGACTTACGCCGTGCCGAGGGGACCTGCTTCTACTGTGGCAGTAAGGAGCACCGGATCCGTGCCTGCCCGGAGAGGTCGGGAAACGCCTGTGTCTAGGTTCGCTCAGAGAGGTCCACCTAGACAAGAATAAATCCTCTCCATCCCTGCTGTTGTCAGTTTCAATCGTCTACGGGGAGAACCGTTATTTCGAACTAGCCCAACTGGACTCTGGAGCAGCCGGGAATCTTATTTCACAGTCCCTGGTAGAGAAATACCGCATCCCCACCAAACCTCTGGCTGTACCCTTGTCTGTGGCTGCCGTGGATGGGGGGCTCTTACCACGCCCCATCCAACTCATCACCGAATCCATTACTCTGCAGGTGGGAATGCTGCATTCTGAAAGTATCTCCTTTCATGTTCTGCCTGGACTCTCTCACGCCCTCTTGCTAGGTCTGCCTTGGCTCCAGAAACATGCACCCGTGCTTGACTGGCAAACCGGAGAAGTCCTTCGCTGGGGACAAGACTGTCATAAGACCTGCCTGGTTCCCGTCCATCCCGTCCGTCCCTCTCCTACCCCAGCTAATCTACCTGGACTTCCAATTCCTTATTGGTCTTATGCTGATGTCTTTAATAAAAAGGAGGCAGAGACATTACCCCCTCATAGACCATACGACTGTCCCATCGACCTGTTACCCGGTACTACTCCTCCCCGTGGGCGTATTTATCCTTTATCCGCTGCTGAGACCCGGTCGATGTCCGAATATATTGAGGAGAATCTGGCCAGGGGATTCATCCGGAAATCTACCTCCCCGGCGGGAGCAGGCTTCTTTTTCGTCAAAAAGAAGGACGGCTCTCTCCGTCCCTGTATAGATTATAGAGGCCTAAACCAGATCACGGTGAAGAATAAGTACCCCCTTCCGCTCATTCCAGAATTATTTGATCGTCTGAGGGGGGCTAGAATCTTCACCAAACTAGACCTTCGTGGGGCGTACAACCTGGTTCGTATCCGTCAAGGGGATGAATGGAAGACGGCATTCAACACCCGGGACGGCCACTATGAATACCTGGTAATGCCCTTTGGTCTCTGTAACGCTCCTGCCGTCTTTCAAGAGTTGGTCAATGACATCTTCCGGGACCTTCTCTACTCCTGCGTAGTGGTGTACCTGGACGACATCTTGGTCTTCTCTCCGGATCTCCAGACTCACCGGAGGGACGTTCGTCAGGTCCTGCTCAGGCTCAGGCAGAATCACCTCTTCGCTAAATACGAGAAGTGCCTCTTTGAGCAGACCTCGCTTCCGTTTTTGGGCTACATTATTTCTCAGACCGGCCTACGAATGGATCCAGAGAAACTGTCTGCCATCGAGAAATGGCCCCGACCGGAGGGGTTGAAGGCCATTCAGCGGTTCCTGGGCTTCGCCAACTACTACCGCCTCTTCATACCACACTTCTCTTCCCGGACTGCCCCAATTTCCGCGCTCACCCGTAAGGGTACTAATCCCAAAGAGTGGCCGCCCGAAGCAGAAGAAGCCTTTCTTTCCTTAAAACAGGCCTTCTCTTCCGCCCCGGTGCTGCATCGCCCGGACGGCAACAAGCAGTTCTTCCTGGAAGTGGACGCCTCCTGCTCTGGAGCTGGAGCGGTACTTACTCAAAAATCTTCTTCCGGGAGGATGGTAACTTGCGGCTTCTTCTCTAAACTCTTCTCCTCCTCAGAGCGCAATTATTCCATAGGAGATCGAGAGTTATTGGCCATCAAACTGGCATTGGAGGAGTGGCGTTACCTGCTTGAGGGGGCTCTTCACCCGGTAATAATTTACACTGACCACAAGAACTTGGCTTACCTCCAGCATGCCCAGAGACTTAACCCGCGCCAAGCCCGGTGGTCCTTGTTTTTTGCTCGTTTTGATTTTGTCCTTCATTTTCGCCCGGCTGACAAAAACGTCAAGGCGGACGCCTTGTCTCGATCCTTTCTGGTATCTGATCTCGAGGAAGATCCGAAACACATCATCGATCCCGCCAGAGTAATGCAGGTGGCTCCCGTGAGTCTAAATCGTCTCCCTCCCGGAAAGACGTTCGTATCAGTACCTGATCGGGAGAAGATCCTTCACTGGGGTCACTCGTCTAAACTGGCTGGCCACGCTGGTCAGAAGAAGACCCTCCAGCTTATTTCCCGGCACTACTGGTGGCCTACCCTGCACAAGGATGTAATAGACTTTGTTTCTGCCTGTGTGTCCTGCGCCCGCAACAAGGTTCCGAGACATCTGCCAGCCGGTCGCCTCCTTCCGCTCCCAGTACCTGCTGCCCCCTGGCAGCATATTGCAATGGACTTCATAACTGACCTCCCACTCTCTGCCGGTTGTACGGTCATTTGGGTGGTCGCTGACCGCTTCTCCAAGATGGCTCATTTCGTTCCCCTGCCAGGCCTCCCGTCTGCACCCGAGCTAGCTAGAGACTTTATTCGTCACATCTTCCGTCTTCATGGCCTGCCCCTCCACATCGTGTCGGATCGTGGGGTACAGTTCACCTCACGCTTCTGGAGAGCCACTTGTAAACTACTAGACGTCACCCTGGACTTCTCTTCCGCTTACCACCCACAGTCCAATGGTCAAGTGGAGCGGATCAATCAGAACCTGACCAGTTACCTCCGGCACTTCGTTAATGCCCACCATTCTGACTGGGTGGATCTCCTACCATGGGCCGAGTTCTCTTACAATAATCACGAGAGCGAATCCTCCTCCAAATCCCCGTTTTTTGTAGTCTTTGGTCAGCATCCTCGGATTCCTTTTCCTGTCTCCACCTCGGTGGACAACCCGGCTGCGGAATCTCTCGTTAGCAAATTTTCCTCCATTTGGGAGAGTACCCGATCCGCACTCCTTCAGTCGTCCGAGCGGATGAAAAGACACGCTGACAAAAAACGCCTAGATCCTCCTCAATTTCGTCCAGGAGATAAGGTCTGGCTCTCATCTAAATATGTTCGACTCAAGATACCCTCTTACAAGTTAGGGCCTCGGTTCATCGGACCTCTGGAGGTCACCAGTCAGATCAACCCGGTGGCCTATAAATTGAAACTCCCGGCCAACTTACGGATCCCTAACTCCTTCCATGTATCTCTCCTCAAACCTGTGGTACTTAACTCTTTTTCCAAGTCTACAGGTACGCCTCCTGCTCCGGTTTCTTCTGAGGACGAGTTTGAGGTAGAGAACATTCTTGCCACCAAAAGGGTAAGAGGAAAGACCTTTTTTCTGGTAGATTGGAAGGGGTTTGGTCCTGAGGAGAGAACGTGGGAGCCCCGGGAGAACATCCATGCCCCTCTCATCCTAGCTAAATTTCTGTCTGGCCTAAAAAAGGGGGGGCCTAAAGGGGGGGTACTGTAGTGCCGGCGTCCCTGCCCTCTGCTAGGCAGGGACGCTGCTCCCCTCACCGCTCTGCCCCGTGCCCGGCGTCCCTCTCCCGCTCTCCTGTCAGCGCGCGCTCCTTCCCGGCGTCCTCCTCCCGCTCTGCTCTCAGCGCGCGCTCCTTCCCGGCCCCTGTGCTTAGGGCGCGCGCGCGCGCGCTCCCCTCCTCTTAAAGGGGCCGCGCGAGCCGTCCTAAGGAGTCCCCGGCCAATGGCCGGAGGACTTCATCATATATAAGGCACCTCCTCCAAAATGGAGGTGCCCGAGCAATGTTGTTTGCACCTGTGTCTCACCTGTGCTTCAGCCCTCAGGTCCCGTTGCCAGTTACCTGCCAGTTACCTGTCAGATTCCTGCCTGATTACTTGCTACCTGTCTGCTAGTCTGAGGTCCGACGGTCTGCCTTACTACTCCTGTCAGTCTGTCTAAGGAACAGCCTGCCCGCTCACCTGGGAGCGCACCTCAGCTACCTGCCTGCTTGCCTGAGGTCCGACGGTCTGCATTACAACTCCGGTCAGTCTGTCTATGGACCAGCTTGCCCGCTCACCTGGGAGCGCTTCTCCGTTACCTGCCTGCTTGCCAGCCCGGAGGCTCCGCTGTCACGTGCTGTGACCACCAGCTACTCCAGACTCTTGCCCGCTCACCTGGGAGCGCTTCTCCGCTACCTGCCTGCTTGCCTGCCCGGAGGCTCCGCTGTCACGTGCTGTGACCACCAGCTACTCCAGACTCTTGCCCGCTCACCTGGGAGCGCTTCTCCGCTACCTGCCTGCTTGCCTGCCCGGAGGCTCCGCTGTCACGTGCTGTGACCACCAGCTATTCCTGAGACTCTTGCCCGCTCACCTGGGAGCGCTTCTCCGTTACCTGCCTGCTTGCCTACCTGGAGGCTCCGCCGTCACGTGCTGTGACCACCTGCTATTCCAGAGACTCTCGCTTGCTCACCTGGGAGCACACATTCTTCATCTGCCTTGCTAGCCTACCTGGAGGTTCAGCCATCACAGGTCGTACCTACCCTTTATCCAGAGACTGCCCCGATCACTTGCCGTGTCCTCCTGCCCGTACACCCAGAGACTGTCCTGGTCACCTCCTGTGACTACCTGCCTGGTCGCCACCCGCTCCCTTACAAGGACCGCCCCCTTGTATTGTAGCCCAGAGGTTCCGCCTCCCAGACCCGTTACACAGGAAGTGTTGTGCTTCGGTAGCATCCAGCAATTAGAGGGGTTAACACAGTCACAGGAGCCAGGGAGTGTTTCAGCAGAGTCCCAGGGGGATTGTGGGGAACTTGTTATTGTAGTCTGGCTGAAGCCGAAGAGAAAGGTGGTGTGTTATCTGGATCTGACAGAAAGCAACTGAACATGATTCAGATCAGGAAAGAAACTAAACACAGGTGAGATAAACTCCTTGAACTAACAGTGCAAAGTATTATCGGGCAGGAAGATAAGAACTGGAAGGAATTGTATCACAGAGATCATCTCCCTTATCAAATCCTCCCCCCCTCCATTTCCATGCAGGATAAATAATGCTGTGTACTATTGTGTCCTTGTGAAGGAAAAGCCTGTGGTTGTGTATGCATAGAAGTGTGCTGCTAAGAGATCTAATCTATGCTGAATTATGCTACTGAAGAGACTGTAATACTATGCCTTGTGAAGAAACTACTGTATTGTTACTGGAACCGGTTGCTCAAGAAACTCAGACTGTACTGTAATGAAGATTGTTGCTGTAATATCCCTGAATTGCACTGGCCATGCTTCAGATTAAATTCCACTGTTAAACTGTTGAAAAAGACTCTTGTCAGATGTGTCTGGTCAGCAATTGAATCTATCGTGTGCCTGAGAGAAGCTGCAGCCTATGGTCGCCCTGAGTAACGGTTCCCCGAGGATTCCAAAGAATTCATGAAACCTGTCTCGCCCTATCTGAACCTAGCAGCGTGCGTGTAACACATGTTTAACGCAATGTCACTCTATCACACCTTATCACACAGAGGCCTTATAAATTCTAGATGATTGGAATTTTGAACAAAAAGAACTTCTGAACCTTCTGCGTATCCTGCTGACTACGCCAAATGTTTTGCCAAGTTTTTTTTAACGCTAAGGTTCGGATATGGCTTTAAAGAAGGAAACCACTTGCGATGTTACGCAATTTTATTTATAATAGTTGATTTAAAAGGTAAAATACATAATTAAAGGAATAGTATGATATGATGATATTGCGAACACTTTTGTATATGTTATAATACAAATGTTAAGTACATATATATACTCACTTCATCACCAAGGAGCTTTTAAACATCATCCGTCGGGAATATCAGAGAAGCAATTTCACCAAGACAGAGAACTCCTAGAAATCTTCATAACACTGCATGGACAGGTATCACAACACTACACACCAGGGCAGGTACAACTTATGGCTTCTGCTCAGTAATATTCTCTCTGGCCTTATATAGTAAATGTATACTACTAAGTCTAATTCACCTTTGCCCCGACAGTGGCTGGCTGTAGGAAGAAAGATAAATCAGATACAGGCTCTTACATAGACAATGGTACACAATTCAAAAAGCTCTTAGGGATCAAGTACCGTATTTTTCGGACTATAAGACGCACTTTTTTCCTACAAAATTTTGGAGGAAAATGGGCTTACGGAGCACTGAATATTCATGCTCCTTAATAGCGGCACACAGTGTATTCCCAGTGCGGCTCCTGCTGCTGCCGGGCGATCGCTTTTGCCCGCTGTCAAAGGGCATGGATATTCACTCCCTCTCCACACCCATGGGAGTACACAGTCCCAGCGTGAGGAGCAGTGACTTCCGGCAGCTGATCTCTCCCTGTGAGCTGCGCATGGCAGTGACCCCATGCGCGGCTCACATGGCAAGATCAGTGCGGGCAGACAGAACACAGCGCCGGAGGAGAGAGAAGAAAGGTGAGTAGGAGTGTTTATTTTTTATGTGCAGTGTGATGGGGATTAGCGGGACCATGAATACCAGGATAAGGATGAGGGGGGCATACATAAAGGGATAAGGATGAGGGGGACCATGCGTGCCAGGATAAGGATGTGGGGGCCATACATACCAGGGTAAGGGGGCTATACATAACAGGATAAGGATGAAGGGGCCATGCATACCATGATAAGGATGAAGGGGCCATACTTACCAGGTTACGGATGAGGGGGTCATACATACCAGGATACGGATCAGGGGGCCATACATACCAGGATAAGGATGAGGGGGCCATACATACCAGGATAAGGATGAGGGGGATCATACATACCAGTATATGGATGAGGGGAATCATGCATACCAGGATAAGGATGATGGGTGCCATGCATACCAGGATAAGGATGATGGGTGCCATGCATACCAGGATAAGGATGAGAGAAGTCATGCATACCAGGACAAGGATGAGGGATGTCATAAATACCAGGATAGGGATGAGGGATGCCATACATACCAGGATAGGGATTAGGGGTGCCATGCATACCAGGATAGGGATTAGGGTGCCATGCATACCAGGTTAGGGATTCGGGGTGCCATGCATACCAGGATAGGGATTAGGGGTGCCATACATACCAGGATAGGGATGAGGGGTGCCATGCATACCAGGATAAGGATGAGGGGTGCCATGCATAACAGGATAGGGATTAGGGGTGCCATGGATACCAGGATAGGGATTAGGGGTGCCATGCATACCAGGTTAGGGATTAGGGGTGCCATAATACCAGGATAGGGATGAGGGGTGCCATGCATACCAGGATAAGGATGAGGGGTGCCATGCATACCAGGATAGGGATTAGGGGTTCCATGCATACCAAGATAGGGATTAGGGGTGCCATATATACCAGGATTGGGGTATGAGGCGTGCCATGCATACCAGGATAAGGATGAGGGGTGCCATGCACACCAGATTGGAGGGGTGCCATACATATCAGGATGGAGGAGTGCCATGCATATCAGGATGGAGGGGTGCCATGTGAAGCATCGGCGTCTCTGCCTCCTGGCGGACAGAGACGCTGTTCCCCTCACCGCCGCAGTCCAGGTCCGGTGTCCTCCGGCTCCCCTGCTGCTGTGGCGTGCAGCCACCCGGGCACCGTGCTTAGGGCACGCGCGCGCTCCCTCCCTCTTAAATCTAGCCTACCTGGAGCACCAACCTCTTACCTGTCGTGCCCACCAGCTCGCCTACCCGGAGCAACAGTCTGGCTATCTGCCGAACCAGCCTGCTTATCTACCCGGACCACCCATCAGCCTTCCTGCTGTGCTCATCCGCTGTACCCATCTGACCCGTGGGAGTCACCTGCTCTCACACAAGGTCGGTCCTAGAGTGGCACCTGGTCCCCTTGCTCGGTCCCTCCCTGGTTCACGGAGTTGATTGAGCCGCCGTGCGACATTGGTCAGGCCGAGTAGGCACTTAGTCACACCCCTCTGGTCCCTCCTTGCACCGAAGCACAGAGGTTCCACCACCCGGACTTGTAACACCATGCATATCAGGATGAAGGGGTGCCATGCATATCAGGATGGAGGGGTGCAGTGCATACCAGGATGGGGGATATTATCAGAATCGGGGGACATTACCCCTATAGCAGTGTCAGCAGCAGACCCCCTCCCCCTTAACAGGGCATCGTGACCACATTTTTTGCTTTAATTTTTTTTCTATTTTCCTCCTCTAAAACCTAGGTGCGTCTTATAGTCCGAAAAATACGGTAAGTAATTAAACACAAAAGGTTATGTAAATCTTCATGTTTTACAATAACCCTCCATAAACAGAAGACTATTGGTGATAGATGCTTCAGACAATGAATAAGCAGGTCCTAACATAGTCTTGTGTCTAAACTTCAAGTAAATACAAAGTAAATGAAAACAGAATGAGCCTTATCTATCTGTCAGTATATAACCAAACCAGAGCACATGCTGGTTTGATTTGAACACATTCTTTATATTTCATATTGGACCCAGAGTTCCATACATGTGTTCCTGAAATACTCGGTTTCACCATATCGCCCCTTATATTTATATAGTGCTGTCACACGTGCCACTTCTGAAGCTGCCAAAGGACAATTATACAGAAGCCCAAAACGTGACTTGTCTGAAATAAAAAAAAATTCTGTATGGCTCTATATGGTTTATTATATAGTTTCTGTATGGCACTATTATGTAGGTACTCACTGTAAGGCAGTATAATGTTGGTACAGTATAGCACTATTATGTAAGTATTGTATATGTATTATATATGATCCATACCAGCGCTCGGCCAGATGGACACTCGGCATGCAATGCAAGTTATATACCTTGAACTACTTGGTCTCATCATTCCATTCGAACCCAATATCTTATGTCGCTAAACCATATTCAGAGACACAAATCTTCTGAATTCTGGGGGTAGGCGATGACCTTTATTAACAAATGATATAAAGCTCACACAAAAATACAGGAGGATCTTGCATTTTAGAATGGATGATGAAGAAGTCACCAGCCATCGCCACTGCTCCTGCGGAGGGCAAGTCTGGATCTGCCTGTTTACCATGTCGCTGCCAAGTGTCTTCTCATCTTCTCATGCAAGATTATCCATCCTCCAACTGTGACAATTATAAAGAAAGCAGAAGACATAATATCAATACATATTTTTTTATTTTACTCACTTATATAGCGCCATTAATTCCACAGCGCTTTACAGACATTATCATCACTGTCCCCATTGGGGCTCACAAGCTAGATTCATATAAAATGTAACAGTAATGTACATATGGTAACAACCCTAATAAGGATAAAAATAATAAATGTCATAATAATGTACTCAATAATGTGAGGGAGGGTGGGCCGTGACACTTGCAAAATCTTGATGGCTGAGAATACAGAAATAGCGTTTCAGGAGTATAAAGATCTCAATAAGAAATGTAAAAAAGTAATCAAACTAGTAAAGTTATCTACCAAAACAAAAATCGCCAGTGACATTAAAATAAATTCCCCCAAATTTTTACAAATATATCAATGCCAAAAAGAAAAAAATGGATGGTATCGGCCCTTCAAAAGATGATAATAAAATAATTATAGAGGGCAAAGAAAAAGCTGAAATATTCAACAGGGATGCCCAAACTTTTACATGCCACTGTATATGTGTGTGTATGATTGTGTCCATGTGATTGCAACTGAAGTTTGTTTGTGAGACGCACAAGAGTTGTTTACATTAGAACAAGCTCACTGACAGATTCTCAGCTAACTCACTCTGCAGCCAGATGTGCAGGGTAATAAAGAGTCTGTAAAAGCCACACAGTGTAAAATTTGTAAGGAAATCCAATTTCAAGCACTATTTTTAGCTCTATTTACATGCATTAAAGAAGTTATCCACTACTTGGACAACTCCTGTTTATACCCCACGCTTGGCCCCCGTAAAATAATAAAACTTATACTCCCCTCCAGTGCTGGCGCCGTTTCCGTGGTGTCAGAATTCGCTGTCCCCGGGGCTCACATTGTCTTGTTGTTGTGACATGTGACACCGGTGACAATCAGCGCAGGCGTCAATGTCTCTGCGTTCAGACAAATGGGACATGAAAAGGAAGGCAGAGATCAGCCGCATCCAGGGTCTCCTCTTCATGTTCGATTTGTCCAAAGGCGGAGACAGTGACGCCAGCACTGATTGGTCACAAGTGTCACATGTCACAATAACTGCACGAGAACCCCGGGACCGCGAGTGTCAACAGCGTGGGAACGGCGCCAGCAAGGGAGGTGATATAGTTTATTTTATTTTATCATGGGAGGTGAGTAAGGCTGTGTGCCCACAATGCGTTTTTTAAGCGTTTACGTAGCGGCAAAGACAGTGCAGAAACGCATTAAAAACGCATGGTAGAAGGCCTGCCATGATCCCCAATGGTAATCCGCGTGTGCTATGCACATGCTGCGGACATTTCTGCTGCGGATTATCATTGCGGAAAAAAACGCAGCACTATCAATTATTTTGCGGAAGCGCTGTATTTTCGCCGCCATTGACTTGCATTAGAATACGCCAATTCCGCAAGACTGCATCTGTACTTGCATAATTGGCGCGTTCTAATGTGCGGATGGTACCCGGGTGTAGAGGAGAAGAGAGTCTCATCCACACCCAGGTACCATTAAAAAAAAGCTGTAAAAAAAAGAATAAAATAAAAAATAAATATATACTTACCTTCCGGCGGCCCGCGCTGTGCTCCTCCTTACTTCCCGGCACTTCGCGATGGAATGAAGGACCTGCGCTGACGTCAGAGTCATGTGACAGGTCACGCGACGCTGACGTCGGCAGGTCCTTCAATCCACCGCTGCCGGCAGCCGGGATGGTAAAGCAAGACAGCGCGGGCCGTAAATATACGAGGGCGATCCAAAAGTAATGATAATCAATACTAAACACAATGAATATAGTCAAAATTTTTTTTTATTTTTCTACATAGTCTCCTAACAAGTCTATACATTTAGTCCATCTCTTTTCTCAACTTAGAATTCCCTTCGAAAAAAATTCTTGATCTTGACCCTCAAAAAAATTCCCAACAGCTGTTATCACGTCGCTATTGTCGTCAAATTTCTTGCCCCGGAGGTGTTCCTTGAGCCAAGGAAAGAGAAAGAAGTCACTGGGGGCTAGATCTGGCGAATAGGGGGGGGGGTTGTTCCACCAGTTCAAAGCCCGCTTCTTGTATGGTAGCCATGGCAACTGCAGCTTTGTGAGCCGGCGCGTTATCTTGGTGAAACAGCACTCCAGCCTGCCGTTTGCCGCGCCTTTTATCCTTGATAGCCTCCCGCAATCTTCTTATTTGTTCTGCGTAGTAGGAGCCCGTAATAGTGGCTCCCTTCTCCAAATAGTCCACCATAATAATTCCTTCAGCGTCCCAAAAAACGGACGCCATAACCTTCCCTGCTGAGCTTGACACTTTGAGTTTCTTCGGTGTCAGTTCGTTGGCTCGTTTCCATGTCATCGATTGTTGTTTCGTTTCGGGATCAAAGTGGTGGATCCAGGTCTTGTCCATGGTCAAAAAACGTGACAAAAAATTCTCCTTGTCTGCTTGGAACTTTTCGAGACGTGCTCTTGAAATGTTAACTCGTTTCTTCTTTTGCTCGTCGGTTAACATTTTTGGCACCCAACGCGCCGAGACCTTTCTCATATGCAATTCTTTTGCAAGGATTCTTTGAATACTGCCATATGAGATCCCTGTGACCTCCGCTACATGCCTGATAGTCACTCTTCGATCGGCCAATACAACTTCTTCAACTTTTTTCATGTTTTCTTCATTGAGGGACGTGGATGGGCGTCCTTCACGATGTTCATCTTCCGTCGATGTTCTTCCCAGCCTAAATTCCTTGGCCCAGCGTGCAACTGTGGAATATGGAAGAGAAAAGACCCCAACGTTTCCACCAAGTCGCTGTGTATGTCTTTGGTAGTAATTTTTTTCAAGCAGAGGTATTTGATGACAGCTCTGAGCTCGTTTTTTTCCATTTTGATGTTCACTCCTCGGCAGTTCCTACTCAAATGAATGTAGCTCCCGTGAATCGTGGCCTATTTAAGTGATTTTTTTTTCCTGGACTAGTGGGTACCTAAGAGAGAAGAAAACATTTTATTTTAATTTCTGTGTGCAATAGAAATAACCGATTATCATTACTTTTGGATCGCCCCTCGTATATTTATTTTTTTATTTTTTGACATTCTCTCGGTCACACTATATAAATTCATGCCGGGTGCATGGATTTATATAGTGTGACCAAGTTGTCAAGCATTTTCCAAGTGATGCTAAAATCACAACTAGTGTTGAGCCACCCCCGTAGTGTTCGAGTTCGGTTCGGTTCGTCGAACACCCGTGTGTTCGCCGAACTGTTCGTCGAACTGTTCGTCGAACACCTTCGAACACCGTTAAAAACAATGGCAGGCAAACAAAAACACATAGAAACACATAGAAAACACCTTCAAAGGTGTCCAAAAGCTGACAAACTGCTCAGAAGACACAACTAACACATGGAAAAGTGACAAGTACATATAGTCATGCGAAAAGAAAAGAGGTGGAGGAGTAAAAGGAGGGGGAGACACAGATATAGGCATGTCATGCCCTTCTAAAATCCAAAAAGTGAGAAGCCGAGACGGCCAGTCCGCTCTTGCCCGTGCCACCTCCGTGTCGCCGGGTTTGTGCCAGAGCCGCGGTGAACCCTGACGGCCAGCCCCCCTCTCCCAATACTGGTGCCTGTCCGCTGGTGGGTCGATAGAGCCCCCCTGTGGTGGAGGCAGCTCTAAGCTTTTTAATTTAAATTGTCCCTCTAATTTGAATGAATACACTTTAAATCCATTTACAAGGATCTATTGGAGGGCAAGTCTCATGCCAGCAGCCGCGTAATTCCAGCTCCAGTAGCGTCCACTAAAGCTGCTGCAGTTAAAAAGCTTTTATAAGGATCGAGCTCGGCTGTCCACCGCAAGGCATCCTAGTGCCAGTCCCAGCCCCTATGCCTTGGGGTGCCTCCTGATGCTCTTCACTAAGTATCCCGTGGTCCCGAAGCATTTCCTTTGAAAAAATTAAGTGTCCAAACTACAGGTGGTGTAGCTTGCTTAACAGCCGGGATAATCCGCTGACTAGCAGACACTGCTACTAGGCACAAAGTATTTCCTGGGCTAGATGCAGTTAAAAATTTGTAAGTAGATACTCTCGTTGGATGCTGAGAAAGCATTCCATAGAGTCTCCTGGCACGCCATATATGATTCTCTTAAAAAGCTTGGGGTAGGGGTCTAGGGGACCCTTTTATAGCCAAAATCACGGCCCTGTATCACAATACGTCACCTAGGCTGAAGATAAATGGAACTGTAGCACCCTGAGGGCTCGGTTGCTACAGAGGTATTGCACCTCACCCAGAGGTGTGATATCTCACTCTCAGATAAGGATGGAGTGTGGATCAGGACCCGACACCTGCATGCATTACACCACATTGCCGTGGGGCAGGGCGACCAATATGCCCCTGAGATGGGCACGACAGTCCCTGTCCCTGGCTGGAGTGGGGGGAGGGAACACTGAGGAAGGGGAACCCTGCAGTGCAGGAGCAGGGAGGAAGCAGTTCCTGGGTGCATTGAGAAGGGAGTATAAAAGGTGGGCACCATCTTAGTTCAGTGCAGAGAAGTCTGAGCAGAAGTGGCAGGGAGCAGGGGCTCTGCATGAGCTCTGCTCCGGAGGCGGGCCTAGTAACAGAGGCCCAGGCCTGCAAGAGGGAGAAGGAAAGAAGAGGAGCGGAGAAGGCTCCAGGAACGAGGAATGAAGGGATCCCAGGGGTGCGGACGGGCGAGTCGCCACCGCACGCCCGAATCCACCTGCGTGGAGGGGTCAGGCCAAAGGGGGAGACCGGTCCCCGAACTAGTGGAGGCAGGAAACGACCCTCAGCTAGAAACCGGAGGCTCTGACATTTTATGTGGCGCAGCCCCTTGCTCCACCCGCTAGGAAGGCACCACATAGGGTTAGGGAAACTGGCGCCAAGTTTACCAAGAGGAGGCCCGAGGCAGCCGGACAGAAGTGTTGGTAAGAAAGGCCAGACAAAGGACACACAAAGGGGGTCCTGTGAAGCGCTCCAAAGTTATCTGGGAGTTGTCTGAGCCCCTCACCTGGTGAGCACAGTACGACGTGGGCAGCCGTTACCTGCAGACGTGGTCTGGATAATAAGAACTGTGAGTAAAGGCCCTGAACTGCATCACTGACTCCGTGTCGTTACTGCTGCTGCCCTGCACCATCACCCCCATCCTCCGCATACACTGCCCTGAGGCTATACTCCTCCCGTGGGGAGTTATGTTACGCTCTGCTGCACCCACAACACCAGCCTTAGCGGTCTGCCCTGTAGCGGCGGTTCACTCTGACCGCAATCCACGGGTGGCGTAGTCGGACATTTAAACATCAAAACCACATAAATAGTTCCGCCACTGGTTTGACCGCCCTGAGCCACGGAACCGGATCGCCGCCACGAAGACTACAACCACCAGCATCCACCAAAAAGGGTCCGGCTCCGGGTGTCCCAAGGCCCAGGGGGTGCGTCAGAACATTTTCATCACCTTTCACAATCACCAATGGGACAAGGCAGGGATGTCCTCTGTCCCCTCTCTTATACATCCTAGTGACGGAGCACCTGCTCTCATCAATTCGCCATAACCCCAATATTAGGTGGATTGAGGTGGGAGGCACCGAGTACAAGTGCTCTCTATTTGCTGATGATGTCCTAGTATATATCACTCAATCACATATATCCATCCCTGCTGTTATGGCTGAAATAGATCACTTTGTTACATGGTAAAATTTTAAAATCAATGCAGCGAAGTCTGAGGCCCTCGATGTCTCCCTCCCCAAATCCATATAGGATTCCATCCAGTCCAACTTTCCCTTTGCCTGGCCCTCACAGGGTATCAAATACTTAGGAATTCCTATTCATAGAGACCTCTCCCATCTATGTTATCTTAATTTTGGGCCCTTTATTGAACAATTCCATACAGACCACGGTTGGCAAGTTAGAACTGTAAGATTCACTACGTGAACCACTGGTGTTTTGTGGAAAAGCACATGTACACCGCGTTCCAAATTATTATGCAAAAAGTGTTTAGGAGTGATAAGGGAAGAATTTGTTTGTTTGTCAGTTAAACTCATTGATGGTGATGTGTGTCAGGGCTCTTTATATCACTGTAAGCAATTGCAGACACCTGTGCTAATTAGTTTGGCAGGTGTGTCCAATGAAAGGCAAGACTACTTAAGAAGGCTCTCTCACATTATTAAGCAGCCTACATTTTATGCCAAAATGGGAAAGAAAAAGGATGTGTCGGCTGCTGAGAAGCAACGAATTGTGGAGTGTTTAGGTCAAGGCATGACTACAATCAACATTGTGCGATGATCAGGATGAAGTGTCTTGGCAATCAAGAAGTATGTAGCTGATTCACAGTACACACGTGTGCGTGCTGATAAGGGCAAATTGAGGACTCTTTCCTACAGGCAATTACGTCAGGTTGAAACAGCAGCGGCAAAAAAGCCTTGTCATAGCAGCAGACAAGTTTTTGAAGCTGCTTGTGCCTCCAACGTCCCCCGAACAACAAGATGCAGGGTCCTTCAGAGGTTTGCAGCTGTGCATATGCCATCCTGTCGACCTCCTCTATCCACTTCACACAAGCAGAAACGGCTCCAGTGGGCCAAACATTACATGAAGACTGATTTCAAAACTGTTTTGTTCACGGATGAGTGCCGTGCAGCGCTCGATGGTCCAGATGAATGGAGTGGAGGATGGCTGGTTGATGGACACCCCACGCAAACACGGCTACAGCGCCAACAAGGAGGAGGTGGAGTAATGTTTTGGGCTGGAATCATGGGGAGAGAGATTGTCGGCCCCTTTAGGATCCCTGAAGGCGCTAAAGATGAACTCCATAATGTATGTGGATTTTCTCAAACAGCACTTCCTGCCATGGTTCAAGAAGAAGAACCGTGTATTTCACAGCAAGATCATTTTTCTGCATGATAATGCACCATCTCATGCTGCACATAAAACATCTGCATCTCTGGCTGATATGGGCATAAAAGGGGACAAACTTATGGTGTGACCCCCATGCTCCCCTGACCTCTACCCCATTCAGAACCTTTGGAGCATCATTAAAAGGAGTGTCTATGATGGCGGGAGGCAGTTCACATCTAAGCAACAGCTCTGGGAGGGTATTCTGTCCTCATGCAAAACAATTGAAGCAGAAACCATCCAAAACCTGACAAATTCAATGGACGAGAGAGTTCAGAAGCTCCTTTCGAACAAGGGGTCCTATGTGAAAATGTAACATCACCTAGAATAAAGTTTTGAGTTGAAAACTGTTTGATTTCAGTTTCTAACAACCTGCTAATGCTTATAATTTCAAAAATGACCATTTTTTTGGTCTTTATTAAAATGAAAAGGTTGATCGAAAAGTTTGGGGGATCTAAGAGTGTGGCAACCCAGTAGTCATGATTACTTCGAATTCTGACAATATGAGGGTCATGCTGCAGGTAGTGCAGCAAGAAGGCACTTATGTGTCTTGCGCATCTCGGAGCCCCAAAATTATTTTCCGGGCTAGATGCAGCTAAAAATTATTTTTAATTTTAAATCTGGTGAAGCTTATTATAGATGGCCTAATAGGATCAGTGCTGCACACTGCTACAAAGCCCAAATTATTTTCCAGTCAAGATACAGATAAACATGATTAGTAATTTGAAAGCTTAAAACGGTTGGTAGGGTGATTTTAACCAATCATCAAGCTTTTACTCTCCCCAGGATGACACAGGGGTAGAAAAGTCGTTTCGGATCCATGATTTGTTCATCTTTATGAACGTGAGTCTGTCTACATTATCAGTGGAGAGCCGCGTGCGCTTATCTGTCAGCACACCACCAGCAGCGCTGAACACACGTTCAGACAGAACGCTGGCTGCGGGGCATGACAAGATCTCCAAGGCGTAAGTGGCTAGCTCCGGCCATTTATCCAGATTGGAAGCCCAAAAAGAGCAAGGGTCCAGTGACACAGTCGTGGCTTCAATGTTTACTTGGAGATACTCCTGTACCATCGTCTCTAGGCGTTGACTATGTGTCAGACTTCTTGTCTCCTGTGGCCTTGCAAAGGATGGGCTAAAAAAGTGGTGAAATGATTCCGCAAAATTGATGTTACCAGCAGATACTGTGGTTCTGTTACGGTTTGAGTGCTGAACACTTGACGGTCCCACGGTTGGCAAGTTGGAACTGTGAGATTCACTACGTGCACCACTGGTATTTGGTGGAAAAGCACATGTAAGATTCTGCAACAGTCTCTGCTGATACTCCTGCATGCGTGCATCCCTTTCTATGGCAGGAATAATTTCTGCAAATTTACTTTTGTACCGGGGATCTAACAGTGTGGCAACCCAGTAGTCAGGATTATTTCTAATTCTCACAATTCGAGGGTCATGTTGCAGGTAGTGCAGCAAGAAGGCACTCATGTGTGTTGCGCATCCAGGAGCACCAAGTCCCTGTTGTGTTGGTGGCGAGGTAACAATCATGCTTCCTTCCTCTGTCCTCTCCCCCCAACCTCGCACAACAGAAATGTGATCAAGGTCTCCCTCATCTGATGAGTCTTCCATCAGTTCGTCCTCCACTTCTTCCTGGGCTCCTGCACCTTCCTCACTAGTTTGGCTGCTACCATGCGCCCTGGTAAAACCATCTCCCCCACCCTCACATGCCTGCCGCCTTGGTGCTGCCGACCGTCTGGACCTTGCAGATGTTAGCCCTTCCGCATACAACTCCTCCTCCTCTACTTCCTCCACCTCCTCTTGTGCCACCACCTGACTCCGAATTCTGTTTAACATGTGCTCCAGCATGTAAATCACCGGAATAGTCATGCTGATAATGGCATCGTCAGCACTAAACATCTTCGTCGCCATTTCAAAACTGTGCAGAAGGGTGCATAGGTTCCTGATCTGAGACCACTCCTCCAGCGTGATTTGCCCCACCTCTGAATCTCGTTGGCCCAGGCTATACGTCAGAACGTATTGCACCAGGGCTTGTCGGTGCTGCCACAGTCGCTGCAACATGTGCAGAGTTGAATTCCACCGGGTAGGCACATCGCATTTTAGCCGGTGAAGTGGCAGGCCCAACGACTTCTGTAGAGATGTAAGTCGCTGAGCTGCGGGATGCGAACGGCGGAAGTGAGCACACAGCGACCGTACCCTCTGCAGAAGGCCATCTAGTCTGGGATAGTGGGCTAAAAATTGCTGGACAACCAGGTTCAACACGTGAGCCATACAAGGCACGTGTGTGACATTGCCCCGGCGAAGGGCCGCACCCAGGTTTGCAGCATTGTCGCACACGGCCTTCCCTGGTTTCAGGTTCAGTGGAGACAACCATTCATGAAATTGGTTCTCCAGAGCTGACCACAACTCCTCAGCTGTGTGACTCACATTTCCCAGACATTTCAATGTAAAAACCGCCTGATGACGTTGAGCCCTACTGCCAGCATAGTAAGGAGGTGTGCAGGATCCCTTCTGCGCAGTTAGAAAGCTTGTGGCATGACCAGACAGGCTTTGGGTGCAGGTGGAAGACCGAGAGGAGGTTGAGGAGGCAGAAGCAGTGGAGGAACTTTGACATAAAGAGGATTGACGCACAACTCGTGGGGACGGCAAGACTTGGACAGCAGCCCCTTGTCCTGCTGTCACCATAGTTACCCAGTGCCCAGTCAGCGACATGTAACGCCCCTGTCCATGCCTACTCGTCCAAGTGTCTGTGGTGAAATGCACCCTGTCACACACAGAGTTTCTCAAAGAAGCGGTGATGTTGTGTGCGACATGCTGGTGGAGCGCAGGCACACCTTTCTTTGAGAAGTAGTGCCGACTGGGCATCTGGTACTGGGGCACTGCGACGGACATAAGGTCTCGAAAATCCTCTGTGTCCACCAGGCGGAAAGGCAGCATTTCTGTAGCCAAGAGCTTGCAGATGGTGAAATTCAACCTCTTAGCTTTCTCATGGCTAGGAGGAAATGGTCTTTTACTTGTCCACATCTGAGGGACCGAGGGCTGGCTATTGTGCTTAGACGGGGTTGATAAGGGTGTCCCCGGCAAACTGCCGGTCTGTGAGGAAGATGCAGGCGGACATGTTAGGTTGCCTTGATCCAAAGGTGATGCTATCGATGTCGGACAGCGCTCAACACCAGCTGGTGTTACCACCTCCAAAGAAAATGATGACCTGCCAATCACGCTGGCTGTTGCGGGTAAAGAGGTGGCAGGTCTGCGCCCCAAAACAGGTGTGACTGCTGTCCCCCCAGTCACAGAGGATGAAGAGGCCGCGGATGCACAAGATATGGCAGACGGTGATTGGCCCGGCCGGCTAGGCCGCATTGTAGCACACTGAGCTTCCCACTGCAACTTATGCTTCATGTCCATGTGCCGGTTCATGCATGAAGTACTCAAACTATGTATTTTTTGGCCTCTACTTAGCTTTTGCTGACAAATGTTACAGATAACACGAGTTGGGTCATCTTTATCGATCTGAAAAAATGCCCAGGCTATGCAAGGCTTAGCACCCATGCGACCTGAAGAGCCACCACGACTTGTGGTGAGAGGCAGAGTTGTGTTTGAGGATGCAGTTGTTGACGTGCTTCCAGTACTACGTCTCTGTCCAGGAAGGCGCAACCTGACCTCGTCGTCACTAGCATCTTCCTCCACCTCCTCTGCTGACCTCATCTCTTGGCTGACTGTGGGTTGACAGTAAGTGGGATCTCCGACCTCATCATCATCACCCTGTGCGTTATCACACCCGTCGTCCTCAGAGCCAACCTGTTCCTGCCCTGACAAAAAACTAAAGTTGTCGCTCCAATCAGGTATTTGAGTCTTATCATCGTCTTCCTCATTGTCTCCACCAACAGGAGTTACAGTTTGGGAATGAGGGTCTACATTATGGTCAGAACCTTCTGCGTCTGGTCCTGGATCCGACTCATAAAGATTCTGGGCATCAGTGCAGATCATTTCCTCGTCTGGATTCACAGAAGCGCTGGAGTCGACCTCTGATTCCCAGGCTATAGTATGAGTAAACAGCTCTGCAGACTCAACCATCTGTTCTACCTCATACTCAGACGGGCAGCTGGAGATTTGGGAGCTGTGAGGAAGCAAGTGCGATTTGGGTGACACCTTTGAGGACTGGAGTATTTGTGATGTTGAAGTTGATGTGGAGGAGAGCCCACTTAAAGGAGCACTTGATATCCGTTGAAGCACCTGCTGTTTTTGTGCCTGATCTGGAATTTGTAGCGATTGGCGTGGCCGTAAGAAAGGGATCTTATCACATTGTCCGCTAAAAGAAGTAGACATTTTAGTTTGGCTGGAAGATGGTCTTTCTTCTGCACCTACCCCACGGACACAACCTTTTTTCCCCTTCCCAACACGCCTATTCCCCTTTCCACCAGCAGCAGGCCTTTTTCCACTCATTTTGGTGGTTAACTAATTCACAACTCTGGAGTTGTTTGCACAAAAAAACAATGGATGGTAACCGAGCAGAGCTGAGTGGCCAAACTGTGGTATTAGGCCAAAACTATTGGCTGGGTTAGATGCAGAAAAAAAATATTTTTAATTTGCAACCTGATGGAGGTCAGTATAGATGGACTAATAGACCAAGTCCCACACACCGCTAGAAGCCCAAATATTTTTTCAGAGCTAGATGCAGAAAATTTTTTTATTCAATTTGCAACCTGATGGAGGTCAGTATAGATGGACTAATAGACCAAGTCCCACACACTGCTAGAAGCCCAAATATTTTTTCAGAGCTAGATGCAGAAAAAAATTATTTTTAATTTGCAACCTGATGGAGGTCAGTATAGATGGACTAATAGACCAAGTCCCACACACCGCTAGAAGCCCAAATATTTTTTCAGAGCTAGATGCAGAAAAAAATTATTTTTAATTTGCAACCTGATGGAGGTCAGTATAGATGGACTAATAGACCAAGTCCCACACACCGCTAGAAGCCCAAATATTTTTTCAGAGCTAGATGCAGAAAAAAATTATATTCAATTTGCAACCTGCTGGAGGTCAGTATAGAAGGACTAATAGAACAAGTCCCACACACTGCTAGAAGCCCAAATATTTTTTCAGAGCTAAATGAAGAAAAAAATTATTTTTAATTTGCAACCTGATGGAGGTCAGTATAGATGGACTAATAGACCAAGTCCCACACACTGCTAGAAGCCCAAATATTTTTTCAGAGCTAGATGCAGAAAAAAATTATTTTTAATTTGCAACCTGATGGAGGTCAGTATAGATGGACTAATAGACCAAGTCCCACACACCGCTAGAAGCCCAAATATTTTTTCAGAGCTAGATGCAGAAAATTTTTTTATTCAATTTGCAACCTGATGGAGGTCAGTATAGATGGACTAATAGACCAAGTCCCACACACTGCTAGAAGCCCAAATATTTTTTTAGAGCTAGATGCAGAAAAAAAATATTTTTAATTTGCAACCTGATGGAGGTCAGTATAGATGGACTAATAGACCAAGTCCCACACACTGCTAGAAGCCCAAATATTTTTTCAGAGCTAGATGCAGAAAAAAATTATTTTTAATTTGCAACCTGATGGAGGTCAGTATAGATGGACTAATAGAACAAGTCCCACACGCTGCTAGAAGCCCAAATATTTTTTCAGAGATAAATGAAGAAAAAAATTATTTTTAATTTGCAACCTGATGGAGGTCAGTATAGATGGACTAATAGACCAAGTCCCACACACTGCTAGAAGCCCAAATATTTTTTCAGAGCTAGATGCAGAAAAAAATTATTTTTAATTTGCAACCTGATGGAGGTCAGTATAGATGGACTAATAGACCAAGTCCCACACACCGCTAGAAGCCCAAATATTCTTTCAGAGCTAGATGCATAAAATTTTTTTATTCAATTTGCAACCTGATGGAGGTCAGTATAGATGGACTAATAGACCAAGTCCCACACACTGCTAGAAGCCCAAATATTTTTTCAGAGCTAGATGCAGAAAAAAATTATTTTTAATTTGCAACCTGATGGAGGTCAGTATAGATAGACTAATAGACCAAGTCCCACACACTGCTAGAAGCCCAAATATTTTTTCAGAGCTAGATGCAGAAAAAAATTATATTCAGTTTGCAACCTGATGGAGGTCAGTATAGATGGACTAATAGAATGATGCTATGCCCAAAAGATTTTACTTCACTAGGTGCAGTAAAAAAATTGGTATTCTATACACAGGTGGTATATCTTGCAACACAGATAGGCTACTCCACTGACTAACACACTCTGCAATAGGCCAAAAAGGATTAGCTTTGCTAGATTCAGCCAAATGCTGTGAAAAAAACTTGCACAGCACTGGCACAGACCTGCCTGGCAAAAACTGATAGGAACTGATGTAACCTAGTCCTGAAAAGGACTCCAATTACAATTAGTCTTTACTCCCACAATCTATCTATTTAAGAGCACAGACCTGCCTGATAAAAGTCGTAGGAAATGCTGTAACCTAGTCCTTAAAAGGACTGCAATCACAACTATTCCCTACTCCCAAGCTATCTGTAGATTTGTGCGAAAATTGGCTTGAAATTAACAAGGTATAGCGCACACAGCAACAGCGGTGCCGTCTAACACGCAGCTGCAGCAGTGAGAAAATGGTGGCGACGGGGAAAATGGCTTGGTCTTATAGGGCAAGGACATGTGACATACACTGCCAATCACACATGCCCTTGCTTGTGTGAAAAAAAGCACTTCGCTCCGTGTGTGCGCTGCTGATAGGCTGACAGATTGCACCTCCCCACTGCAAATGCGGGAAAGAGAAAAAAAAATGGAGATCTTCATTGTTCCTGCAGAGATCCATCCCCTGCCCCTCCCCCCACCCCGCTGTACACTCAAACTGCGTATTAACATTAATTTTCATCATTACTGAGAAAACATCCAGTTATGATTTTGGTGCACGAACAGTTATCGAACATAACCTCGAACAGCCGAATTTTTCTCAAATTGTTCGTGTTCGCCGACCGGCTCGAACACCGCCCAAAACAGCTCGAATTTGAGATTGGCGAACAGTTCGAGTAGAACAACGCTCATCTCTAATCACAACCCGCATGCGGAAATGCAAGTGAAGAACGCTTCACATCCGCATGTCCCTGGCAGGAAAAACGCATGTACAATCCGCATGTACAATCCGCATGTACAATCCGCATGCGTTTTTTTCTGCCAGGGAGATGCAGAAACGCTCAGGAAAAAATCCTGAGCATTTCTGCATCGTGGGCACATAGCCTATAGGTTGTTTTTATCTTATCAGGGCTCAACATTTTCAAATGAAAAGATTCATTAGGTGACTCTTTGTATCAAAGTACACTGAGTGTATATGCATGCACCGCACGATGACATCACAATGGCTTAGAACCTCCAGCGACCGGCTGATGATGTCACAATCGGCCCCTGCGTATAAGTATGGGCGCCGGCCGGATCCCAGTCACTCACTATTGTGTGTTGCAAAATTTGCTATAGAAAGTGATATTTATTTGTTATTATCAGCGCCCTCCGGTGGGAAGAGAGAAAGGTAAGTCTGAACTTCATCTAATGAGTAATGGGAGTCTGTCCCAGGGGGAGACACAACCTGTAGATGATTATAGGGGGGACATATATAGATTTCCCTATAAAATTATCCCCAATAACAGTATAGACACGGTTTTGTAAATTGTCATTAACCCTTTTAGAACATGGCCAATATTTCCTCCTCTTCTTATTCTTCATTTTTCCAATCACTTAGTCAGGTGAAAGCTTGTTTTTTTCTTTTTGTGAGACGAGTTGTTGCTGAAAAATGGGGAAACAATTACGAGTGCGGTGAAATGGTGAAAAGCAAAAGAAATTTTGCAACAGTTTTTTGTGCTTCCTTTTCACCGCATTCATTTTTTGGTAAGATTGATCTGGAAATATGATTCAGGGTCAGCGTGATTACAGCAATATCAAACATATTGCTTTTTTATTATCATTATCATTAGTATTATTATTATAGTGGTTACAACAATTTCAGAACTTTGTAAAAAAAAAAGTTTTTTTCACCATTTTATGAGCCTCTGCTCTTGTTTTTTTTCCATGGCGAGTTGTCATTATTATTGACACCATTTTTGGGAACATACAAAGATTTGATGACATTTTATTGCATTTTTGGGGGGGAAGATGCTGCGATAGAAAAAAAAAGGCAATTCTGGCGTTTTGATGGTTTTTCTTACTTTTATGGATACATTGATGCACAATATGTATATTTTTATCTCTTTAGTTTTTAATTAGGAACAGGAGTTAATTGAACTTTTTATATTTTATATATATTTTTTTTAATTTTTGTTGATATTTATTTTTATTTTTTACTCCCCCTGGTAGACTTGAACCTATGATTGTTTGATTGTTTATACTATATACAGCAATAGCACAGTATTGTGGTATATATTGAAATTGATGTTCTTATTGTGCTGTAGTACCACAATTCTCAGCATGCACTTCTAGAAAAGTATAGGACTACAGGTGTCAGCATGCCCTGTCATCAGAGTCCTTATCATTCTGTAGTACTACAACACCCAGTATATACATCTGGAAAAGTATAGAACTAGCAAGATCCACCCTCAAGTCTTTCATTGTGCTTTGGTCTATAATGAAATTGATGTTCCTCTTGATGGATGGATGGATGGATGGATGGATTCAGTAGTACTACAAAACTCAGCATGTCCATCCATCCATCCAGAGGGACATGAATTTCAATATAGACCACAGCACAATGAAAAATGTGAGGGTGGATCTTGCTAGTTCTATACTTTTCCAGACGTACATACTGGGTGTTGTAGTACTACAGAATCCATGGATGGACGGATGATTAGATAGATCGATGACATCACAATGGCTTAGAACCCCCAGTGACCGGCTGATGATGTCACAATCGGCCCCTGTGTATAACTATGGGCGCCGGCCGGATCCCAGCCACTCACTATTGTGTGTTGTACTCACGATTTCTGTGTTGCAAAATTTGCTATAGAAAGTGATATTTATTTGTCATTATCAGCGCCCTCCGGTGGAAAGAGAGAAAGGTAAGTCTGAACTTCATCTAATGAGTAATGGGAGTCTTTCCCAGGGGGAGACAACCTGTAGATGATTATAGGGGGACATATATAGATTTCCCTATAGAATTATCCCCAATAACAGTATAGACACGTTTTTTGTAAATTGTCATTAACCCTTTCAAAGCACGGCCAATATTTCCTCCACTTTTTTATTTTTCTGATCACATAGTCAGGTGAAAGCTTGTTTTTTTTTTTTGTGAGACGAGTTGTTGCTTAGAAGAACAGCATTCATTTTACCTTATATTATACTGAAAAATGGGGAAAAAAATAATAACTATGGTGAAATGGTGAAAAAAAAACAGAAAAACAAAACTGTTTTTTGTGCTTTTTACCACGTTCATTTTGTGGTACGATTGATCTGGAAAGATGATTCAGGGTTCATATTGTTTTATTATTATTATTATTGTTATTACTTACCGTAAGTGGTTACAACAATAGTTTTAGAATTTAAAAAAAAAATTGATTTGTTTCACCATTTTATGGCAAGTTGATGTTTTTATTGACACCATTTTGGGGAACATACACAGTTTGGATGACTTTTTATTGCATTTTTCGGGGAAGGTGCCGTAATAAAAAAAAAAAAACAAGGGAAAAAAAGGCAATTCTGGCGTTTTGATTGTTTCTCTTACTTTTATGGATATATTGATGCCAGAGACTGTATTTTGCAGATTAGAAGATGCACCCCAAATTTTGGGGAGGAAAATGGGAAAAAAATGAAATTAATAAAATAGTGCGTCTTATAATCCCCTTTTACGATAGCTTACCCGGGGGTGGTCGAGGGGGCTGCGGTGAAGCGGGATCCCAGGAGGCAGGGTCGCTGCTGCAGAAAGCTTTCAACGGTGGCAGGAGTGGGGCGATGCTGCAGGGCCCGGGCTGGAAGGTTGGGGTGCTCAGCACAGTGCGAGACTGCTCCGGGCCACGGGCTTTCAGAAAATATCAAACAAGTCCCCACACTGCCCATCGTTTGCATCGTTTTCACTGCAGTGGACTTTGGGAAAATGGCGCATGTTTAGATTGAGATCTCCGCTCCCAAGATCGAGATCTCGGGAGCCGAGATCTACACATGCTCCGCTGGAGGCGTCCATTTTCCCGAAGTCCACCGCAGTGAAAACGATGGGCAGTGCGGGGGCTCCACTGACATTTTCTGGAAGCCTGGTGCCCGAAGCAGCCTCGCATCGCTGACCACCCCCACCTCCCAGTCTGGGGCCCACAGCATCGCCCCACCACTTTCAACTTCCTGCAGCAGTGACCCTGACTCCTGGGACCCTGCTCCACCGCAGATACCCCCCCAGCCCGGTAAGCTACAATTGGATTATAAGTCGCACCCCCATTTTCCCCCCAAATTTGGGAGAACAAAAAGTGAGTCTTATAATCTGAAAAATACATATATATATATGCTT
Source organism: Phyllobates terribilis (assembly GCF_046119375.1). Taxonomy (NCBI): domain Eukaryota; kingdom Metazoa; phylum Chordata; class Amphibia; order Anura; family Dendrobatidae; genus Phyllobates; species Phyllobates terribilis. The sequence goes on from NW_027362991.1 coordinate 1,619,884, forward strand.
GTTTTTTTTTCTCTTTATTTTTGAAATCTTTATATTTTACTATTTTTTTTATATTAAAGAAAAACTTTTTTTGCTGAATTTGACCTCATTTTTAGTCCCTCTAGGAGACTTAAACTTATTGTTGTTCGATTGCTTATTACACTATATACTGCACTACCACGGAATTGACTGAGACTAATGCAATATTTTTACCGTCTTGTGTTTTTCTCCAGTGTTTGCAGGGCTCTGTTGAACATGGCATCTCTCTTCAATTCCACCCCAAAAATGCCACTTCTATTAGAAGATGTGGAAAAAGGAAAAGACCAGCAAGATGAGGATGAAAACTGCGAAGAACAGGACCTGCACGCCCGGACTGGAGTCTCCATAGTCCGCTCTTTCATTATTGTAGGCGTTCTAACCTTCATCAATCTGGTCACCTTCATAGCTGCCTTCACTTTCGTAGGTAAGTAGGCGTAAACCGGCTTATGTCGGGGGCAAGGTGTATAAGGCCCAAAACTGCAAAAAAAGAAGAAAATCTTCATGGCCAACGAGAAGGCTCGTTAGCTGCTGTGATGTCTATTCCTGCACTTCTCTAATTACAATAATCATTCGTGTTCTTCTTTTTGTTCTGGCAGGAGCGATTTCTTACCTACAAAGCGCATTTAAAATGGACGACAGCAAATCCGGCCTTATAAGCTTAGGTAAACTTTTAACATAAAATCCCATTCTATAGGTCACTTGTGAGGACGGCTGGAATCTCGTGACATCATAAGGTTCCAATTTTGTAACGTTCACATGATGGCCGCCTTTATAGTTACCAAAAATGCAAACAGTGATGAGGACGGGAGAAGTGTTTTCAGTGCAACAGTTTAAATAATCCTCAAATATAAATAAATATATGTTAAAGAAATCATTTCTATTAACTGTGACCTCTTGTTTTTCCCCTTCTAGTATTCACGATCAGCAGTGTCCTGTTTGGTCAAATCTATGGATACCTGGGTGACCGCTGGAACAGAAAATACATCATGTGTGCAGGGATGTCCTTCTGGTCGGCCATCATTCTCTGCAAGTCCTACGTTCCCAATGAGGTAACTGATCTAATTGGTAGAAGCATAAAGACTTAAGGCTCATGCAGACGTCTGTGGATCTCGGTGCCATCATGGACAATAATGCACGGACTGGCCGCGGTTCTTCCGACCCGAGCATCGCTATCACGCTGTCAGAGATCGGACCGGGATCCACCGACGTCTGCATGAGCCCTAAAGCCTCTCACTTGTTTATATGTAGATCAGTATTTTGCATTAGTATTTGCAAGACAAAAGTGAGAGCGGGTCCAAAATTAGGAAAAGTTTATCATTTTTCCATTACCGTATTTCTTTAGGTGTCTTAGAAAACTTTCATAAATGGTCACTGAATATTTTTTTGTGTTTTCACAGTATTTTACAGTTTTTCTCCTAATTAATGGACTGTCTGGAGCTGCAGAGGCAAGTTTTAAAATAACTGCCCCCTCCATCATTGCCGACGTCTTCGTGGGAGATCGGCGCAGCCGCGCGCTTAACTTGTATTACTTAGCAGCACCCTTTGGCTGGTGAGTGTAGATCTATTTATTGTTTTAAGGAGGGAATCATAGCCAAACTGTCTAAGAGTAAGTCCGACAAGGCGGATTTGCTGTGGACTTTTTTCGGTACGGATTTTGCTCTACAGATGCATGTACAATACATATGGATGGCGTTTCAAAAACCCCTCCGCAAGTAATGATCATGGTGTCGCAACACGTAGGGGGAGGATCAGCAGTGAACCAGCAAACATTTCTGGAATTGCTGCAGATTTCTAGGAAATTGATTCAAGACTCTAAATGGAAATATTTTTTCAGCAATGTCAAGACTTTCCCTAACAGAAAACTGCACTGATTGCTATGGGCAAAAAAGTTTTCTGCTAGACAGTTTGACTTTTAGCACTTATGACAAGAGCTCCTCAAAGAATGTGAAGACTCAGAATGATCTTACACTTTTTATTGTTTTTTTATAAATCATTTAAATGGACATAGGAAATGTTGTAATATATCTTATCAGGAAATATACTTATTTCCCTTCATTAATTCACTGATAAAAATCCATCTTCAGTGACAAGACAGATTGTAGCTTTATGCGGCCTGGGGTAACAGTTGCTGTTCATAGAAGTCTATGGAGGGGGTGGAGTAGGAAGGAGGAGCCGGAAAAAGGCAAGGTAACAGTTGCTGCTCATAGACATCTATGGAGGGGGTGGAGTAGGAAGGAGGAGCCAGAAAAAGGCAAGGTAACAATTGCTGCTCGTAGAAGTCTATGGAGGGGGTGGAGTAGGAAGGAGGAGCCGGAAAAAGGCACTCAAAAATGTATATGTTTATATGTGTGCAGAAATTATGACAACTTTGTTTTTGTTTTTTACAGTGGCCTTGGTTACATCATTGGGTCTAAAGTGACAAGTGCATTTGGTGGCGCCTGGCAATGGGCCTTCCGGGTAAGTAATAGGTCTGAGGGATCTTGTGGACAAACTGTGAATCTTAATTATAATTCCTGTATCGTATTAAAGGGAATCTGGCAGTATGTTTTTCCATTTGATCTGAGAGCAGGGGCCCTGTAGGGGCAGAGCACCTGATTCCAGCGATGTGTCACTTACTGCTCCTTGTAGATGCTTTAAAAAAAAAATCACTGTTTTATCAGCAGGAGATTATGACGAGGGGAATAGTTGTCTCGTGCCATGTAGTCCTCCTGTTCTGTGTAACCCCGACCCCACCACTGATTGGTGGCTTTCTGCCTATGTACAGTGTGCACAGAAAAATCTACCAATCAGTGGTGTAGGCAGGGTATACAGAGCTCAGCATTCAGAGTACTGCTAGATCTGCAGCAGAGAAAACTGGGATTTTATCAATACTTCACCAAGCACACCAGCAAGTGACACATCGCTGGAATCGGGGTCTCTGTCCCTGCATTATGCTGCTCTCAGATGTGCAGCAAACACCTCGTCGCAGATCCCCTTTAATGGAACCAGTTCCACAACAGTCTGTGCTCATGTCCTTTTTGTGATGAAACCTCTGTATATGTGATATGTGATGTCTCCTTCTTCATCTACACAGATCATCTCTGCTCTGGGCCTGGTAGGAGTCCTGCTCATGGCTGCATTTGTAAAAGAACCGTCCAGAGGAGCTGCAGAGGAAAAGAACAAACCACTGAGCTTCAAAGGATGGCTTATGGATGCCAACCAACTGCGTAAAAAGTAGGTGTCTTCTGTGCATTGATTTATGTCACTGATCTCCCCCGTGACTTCTGCGTCATTTACATGTTTTTTACCCTTTTCTCTCTCTGCAGCCGAAGTCTTCTGTTTTCTACTCTTGGGACTATTATGGTAAAATTTGTGGCAGCTGCATTCGGCTTCTGGGCTGTTACTGTCCTGAAGCGTGCCCGGGCTCTCATGCTACAGAAGGCGCCATATCAGACTCAACTATCCAACTATGATGACAGGTACAAGTTTAGCAAACTTTAATTTGACATTCACTGGTGGGAATTTAATTCCCCCTATGACCGTTTTCTCTCTAAAAAAAAATATTTATATTTCAAATTATTATTATATCAAATTATTTATATTTCATTTCTTCAAGCTCCTTTACTAATCTCTTTACCGCTTTTCTTTGCAGTCTGATTTTCGGAGGACTTACGGTCATCTCTGGCATCCTTGGAGTTGGAACAGGGGCGGAGATAGCCAAGAGATGCAGGAAATACAACCCTCGTGCTGACCCTATAGTTTGTGCGGTTGGATTGCTGGGCTCCGCCATTTTCCTGCTGTTGGCTATTATTCTTGCAGACATCAGCCTTGTGGCCACTTATGTAAGTACCTGGAGTACAGATTGCTTTCATCCCCTTACTGGGTCTCGGCTATAGGACCGAGCAGTAGAAATCATAGACTATGGCGGGGGCTGTCTATGAATGTACGGAGACTGGGGTGGATGAATGGATTATAAAGACAAAAGCTATGGGGGATAGGAAAGCGTGCAAGACACAAACGTTTATATGTATTGTTCTTTACTCTCTGCAGGTGTTTATATTCATCGGGACCATATTTCTGACCCTGAACTTTTCAGTTTCAACTGATATCCGCCTGGTGAGTGGAGAAAAGCGCTAAACTTATCATAGCTATAATTATATGTATGTAGTCAGTCTCTATGTTCTGTTTTTACCCATCAAATGTCCCTTAATCCTGGCTGTGCCCAAGCGTCTGTTGGGTAATTCCCAACTAAAAATAAACCTGGTGCAAGATGATTAAAAACTTCTTTAGTAAAATCTCAGTCCACAACATGTCTGGGCTTCTTATCTATCCTGGCTGATTGTGCATTTAAAGGGGTTGTCCACTACTTTCACATTGATGCCCTACCCGTAGGATATGGCATCAATGTAGGATGGCCGGGGTCCCGCACGCGGCACCCCCGGCGATCAGCAGTTATTGGTATCTGCAGCGGCTGCCACCGGCCGGAAGCGCTTACCTGCGGTGTTTGGCCGTCAAGTTATAGTGGTCACCGCGGTGTACTGCACATCCACCTCCTATTCAATTGACTTGAATAGGTAAGGACTTCCGGCTGGTGGCAGCCGCCGCCGGCACCGATAACTGCTGATCGGAAGGGATGCCGCATGCGGGACCCCGGCCGATCATACATTGATGCCCTATCCATAGTGGACAACTTCTTTAACTTACGCTTCAAGTATGTTCACTTTGTCCATGTTCTCTTGTCTCGTTGGGTTCAGTGACTCCTTCTGCTCATTCAGAATATTCTCTTGTTTCAGTATGTGGTTTCTCCCGCAAGGCGATCAACAGCAGAGGCGTTATCGATGGCGGGGTCCCACCTGCTGGGGGAAGCTGGAAGCTCCTATTTCATCGGGCTGGTAAGTAGCTGTTACATATTCTCACATCACTTTAGGGCTACATTCACACATGTGTTTCCATTTGTACATCCTCGCAAAACAGACCATTTTTCTCTTGTGTCATCTGTTTTTTTAAAAAGTGAAGGTGGTAGACTGTCTAAACTTTATTTATCCATTGACTCTTAATAATGGATCAATGAAAAATGATGAAATACAGATGGAAAACTGAAGTACAAAGTATGTTATCCTTTATCTATCCATTTTTAGCAGATTCCTATAGACTATAAAGAGTAACCCCAGTTTTAATTTTTATTTCCTAAATCAATAGTACAGTACACATGAAAATAAGAAACGTTGGAATATATCTTTTCAGAGAAATCTGCTTCTTTCTCCTCTCGAACTGATCGTTTATTCTCAAAGTTCTCACTGTATTCAGTGAAGCATTACTGGGATAGGAGATGACAGTTGGTGCTTATAACATTCTATGGAGAGGAGAGAGGGAGGAGCTAGAGGCAGGCTCCCCCCATGTACATAGAATCTGATCAACAGCAATTGTCATCTCCTATCTCAGTAATGTAAAAATCTGTCTTCACTGATTACAGATTTTATCTGTGAATTAAGAATGTTATAAATTAATGGAGGAAAAATAAGCAGATTTATCTGATAAGATCTACCACAAAGTTGCTTATTTTCACGTGTACTGTATTGATTTTATAACGACAGTTACTCTTTACTGGCCGAGTCTGATCCGCAGAACGGATGAGAATAGGACATGCTCTGTGACAGAGGAGTTTTTAAAACTCGCTGTAGCCTATTCATAACATACTTAAAAGGGTTCACCGGGACTATTTGATTTTTTTTACTATGGGCTAACAGGCAAGTCGTTGCTAAATACCTGCCTGTAGTGCCCGGGACCGATCTCTGCCAACACCCGCGATTCAGTGGCCTCCCCTGATATCACGTTGACAGAGCAGCATCTTCTCTTCCGCTCTGTTGACGGGGTGGCAGAACTCCAAAGACAAGATGTCCTGGAGTTACGTCACAGATTATCTGCTGAAGAAGGATGTCACAAGTGTCCTGTTCCCAGACAATGTGTAGTACTGGAGCTGCGGATACTGGAAGCATTGCTGTTCATAGTTTGGAGGAGCCGCTATCTGCAGTGAGGCACCTTCTCTTTCTATGATCACCAGATTTCATTGGTATCCATTGACTGCTGTCAGCATAAACGTGTCCAGTCAATTATGTTTTTTACTTTCATTAACCATACATAATTATTTATCTCGTCTCATCTTCAGATATCCGACCGCATCAAAAGTTACAATCCAGACTCGGCTCTTTCGAACTTCCGCAGTCTGCAGTACGCCCTCATGGTTTGCCCCTTTGTGCTGGTTTTCGGAGGAGGATTCTTTTTCGCATGCGCCCTCTTTGTTGAAAATGATCGTAAGAAGGCAGAGACAGAGTCTGAAGGTACGTGCAGAAATAAGTTAATTATCCGATCATATCTCTTACAGAATTGGATTAGCATTAGCTCCATAATTAGTAAATGTAATACCCAGCATCTGTATAATACATCCATCCCCATAACAAAGCTCCATAACATAACATTAACAAAGCTGCATAACATAACATTAACAAAGCTGCAATTAACTTATTATTATGACATAAATAGTTTTATCCTAAGGCTATGTGCCCACGATGCAGAAATGCTCAGGATTTTTCCTGAGCGTTTCTGCATCTCCCCTGGAAAAAAAAACGCATGCGGATTGTACATGCGGATTGTACATGTGGATTGTACATGCGTTTTTCTGCCAGGGACATGCGGAAGTGAAGCGTTCTTCACATGCATTTCCGCATGCGGGTTGATAAGCGCTTTCCAAGCGATTTTAGCATCACTTGGAAAGTGCTTGACAACTTGGTCACACTATATAAATCCATGCAAACGGCATGGATTTATATAGTGTGACCCCAAAGAATGGTTAAAAATAAAAAAATAAATATATACTTACCTTCCGATGGCCCCGGCAGTCTTGCTTCACTCCGTCCTGGCTGCCGGCAGATCGCGGTACACTGAAGGACCTGCCAACGTCAGCATCGCGTGACCCGTCACATGGCTATGACGTCAGCGCAGGTCCTTCAGTCCACCGCGATCTGCCGGCATGGGAGGACGAGCGCACCGCGGCCCGCCGGAAGGTAAGTATAACATATATTTTTTATTTTATTCTTTTTTTTACAGGTACTATGGCACCTGGGTGTGGATGTCTCCTCTCCTCCACACCCGGGTACCATCCCCACAATGGAACGCATACATCTACATATACAGTGATGCGGAGTCCATGCGGTCTAATGCAAGTCAATGGCGGAGAAAACTCAGCGCTTCCGCAAAATAATTGGTAGTGCTGCTTTTTTTACGCAATGATAATCCGCAGCGGAAATTTCTGCAGCATGTGCACAGCACATACGGATTATCATTGGGGAACATGGCAGACCTTCTACCATGCGTTTTTTAAGCGTTTCTGCAGCGTTTTTGCCGCTGCGGAAACGCTTAAAAAACGCATCGTGGGCACACAGCCTAAGTGTGACCCTACCCTACTGATATGGGGCTGATTATATGACATAAATTGTATTTGAAAAAATCTGCTATGTCTTTTTGGTGGAATCTACTTTTAAGAGAACCTGTCACTCGCCATAAATATACATTTATTTTAACCCGGTATAAATGCTGCTATTCTCCTGAATACGGCATTGTTTGTCTCTTGTTCTCAAATCTCCTTGTTCCTGATATGTCTCCCTGCTCCCTATATATTTATCCACTATTTTAGCCAACTGGCCGTTGTCATCAAGATGTTTCTCAAAAAGAGAAGTTTTTGAGGGTCACGCCCACTTGGCAAAAATAAATACAAATACTAGATTTACATAAAGGGAAAAGGGGGCAATTTCTCAGGAAATTAGAATCTTGAGGAACAAAGGAGGAACAATGCCAGATTCAGGAGAACAACAGGATTTACAACGGGTAAAAAATGGTAAATGTCGGATCATCTCGTTCAATTGTTTTTATTTAACATTTACAAAAAAAAATAACATTAAGAAGGAATATAAATTGGGGAGGGGAAAAGGAGTAATGGGGTAACAATGGGAAGTTACAGGAGAGAAAGTAAAGGCAAGGCTAGTCATTATTATTAGTAATAAACAACTATTATAACTTTGACCATAATATGTGTAAACAATTAGTTTGGTATATATCCAGTATTGTTTGTTTATACAACTATTTTAGTTTTTAAGTTTTGGGTTTAGCCTGAGTAAAAAAAACTCTTCCACTATGGCATTCATCTAACTAAATATCAGCTACAACATTTTTTCACTAATCGCAAAGTTGAACTTTAATATTGTGCGTTGATGCCTTTCCATTACTTCTAATATTGATGGAGGAATTATTTGCTTCCATTTTGTTGCGATTAAATGTTTAATCACCAAAAAGATATGACAAGAGATATGTTGAAATTTGGGTGGGATTTCTTCTAGACCTTGTGATAATAATATTAATTGTGGTGTAAGTGGAATATTGGGTTTAGAAATTCATAGGAGTAAGTTCAAAGTTTCTTTCCATAATTCCTTTATGGACAACTCCAAAATATGTGTAAAATGTCTCCCGGTTTAGCACAACCTCTCCAGCATAGAGGAGGTTGGGAAGGAAATGCTCTGCGGGGTCTCATTGGAGTAAAGGAGCACCGCAGCATAATGTTATAGTGCGTCTCTTGGAAACACGTAGTGGCACAATATGTCAGGTTTAATGCTTTACTGTACATGTAGATAATCCTTCTGTATCATTTTCTATCAAATAATTTAATTTTATTTCATCTTTATAGACTTTGTCCTGAAGGAGGTAATATCTACAGCTCCATAAATTAGAACTTTTTAAAGCTGGACCTGAGGAAAAATGAAAGGTAAGATAAGATGGGAATAGTCAACTTTAACTTTTTTAATTTTTGGTAATGAGAATATATAATTTGAGAATATAATTTGAGTGGGTTTTCAGATCCTATTATTTCAGAGTTAGAATTTTTAGTTTCTTTCCAGGCCAGGTATCTCTTCTTAGAACTATTCAATCCTTTTACAAGAGGAGATAAAATATTAAGTACCAATTTTATTTTTTTAAGGGGATGAGTGATAATACCAGATGGGAAATATATTAGTTATACAACCATATAAATCATCGTATAAAACTGTACACTTGTTAAACTACGTTTTGCTTCTTTTGTTGGAGACAGTGGCTCCAGCTTTGCGGCACGAATCATCACGTTGTACATTCAATGTCCGTTCCGGCTATGACAACTTGCTGGAGGTCCTAGATTCATTGGGGATCTGCAGGGGTTTGTCTGACATCTTTAAGTTCCTGGATGTCTTTTAATGTTTTAGAAATACTTGATCTTTTACTAAAGCTAAAATAGTGGGGAGAAGATCCTTTACAGTAAAAATAGTTCTATTTAGATCTAGCTTTATTAACGCTACATAATCAATAATTTATTTTTTAATTTAAATTTATAGATTTAAAAAATTGCACTCATGTACTTCTTAGATATCCATGAAATGCTTAGTGCCGGCCAATATGAAACATTCTGGGTTTAGGAGTCCAGTGGGTGGTCTCAGATCTCACATAGTGATTGTCAGCCCCCTCTATATGAATGGGGGGTACAGTCCTAAACTAAGAATAAGCCAATATCACTTATCTTAAATCTTTTCTCACAAGGCTAGAAATCAGTAACCAGGAGTACATTGCCTGCCGCTTATATATGATATCCAGTTGTTTCATCTTCAGTCATATTTATTATTTCTACAGATCACTATTCCGGAGAGAGGCCTGATTGTGATCCGTCAATGAACAAAGAATCCAGCCGGATGTGACGACTCTTCCACAAGGCGAAAACAAGTCAGAAAAAAGAGACAGATTCCGGGCTCGGGCTCTGTTCTCGCATACGACATTTACTGGACTTTCCGCAGTCAGATGAACTCACGGAATAAAGTGAGGTTCCTGCTGCATCAAGAGGCAGATTCCGGGCTCGGTCTCTGTTCTCACTTCTGGATACGACATTTACTGGACTTTCCGCAGTCAGATGAACTCACGGAATAAAGTGAGGTTCCTGCTGCATCAAGAGGCAGATTCCGGGCTCGGTCTCTGTTCTCACTTCTGGATACGACATTTACTGGACTTTCCGCAGTCAGATGAACTCACGGAATAAAGTGAGCTTCCTGCTGCATAAGGAGACAGATTCCGGGCTCGGTCTCTGTTCTCGTCCTATCATGATTAGTGCCACATTGAAGACTATTGGGCAACACGGTGGCTCAGTGGTTAGCACTGTTGCTTTGCAGCGTTCGGGTCCAAACCCAACCAAAGAGAACAACTGCATGGAGTTTGTATGCTCTCCCCGTGTTCGCGTGGGTTTCCTCCGGGTTCTCCGGTTTCCTCCCACACTCCAAAGACATACTGATAGGAAATTGATAAATAAATAATTAAATATTATTTCAACTATTATTGAAAATTCTTATATTTGACTCCTTGAATGAAGCTAATAGTCAGTGTATGATAACACAGCTGTGTATCTGAGCCTCTGTATGGGTCTTCACAGTGCTTAATAGAGGCAACTGGGGGTCAACCCAACAAATCATAGGAGCCTCAGGTCTGGTCAATGATTCCTCCCCAGGTCCACACATTGCATTCCATGTCCTGAGCTCACGTATGTGATCAGAACTCCATTATGGTAAATGGAAAATATAGAAACAACCAATCAAAAGTCTAACACCTTACTGCCCTATGACATACTATTACGTCATGGGCACATGGGATTAAACATGAACTGTGCTATTTTCATGGTAGTCGTGCTGTGCAGGCTTAGCAGCTGAGCCCGCACTTCAAGGAGAGTTGGCTGCAACTGCCGACTTTGGTGTTAGCACCTATCCCGACAGTTTAACCCTTTAGATGATGTGGTCAGTAGCGACCACCGCATCAATATGGTGGACAGAAGGAAGGGGCCCCCTCTGTACCTTCATTATTACCCCCATGTTACAATCACGGTGTATCGATGGTTATCATGGCAAGCTGAGACCTAACAACAGCCTCTGGGTCTATCAGCAATGGAAGCTTGTTGAAAAAAAGAAGGATCGCTTCACTGTACCAAACTTTTAGGGTGCTCTGAAGAAATAGGTAGTATAGATATCAAAAAAGAACTTCGGCACTCCAATATGGATGCAAAAAATTGGTTTTTATTAGCAGAATTCCCCTTAAATGAAAAGCAGGCCAACGTTTCGACCTAACATGGTCTTTCTCAGGGCCTATGCTAAACATCAAAAGAATATATCCCATCAACATTTGTATATAAACAGAAAATAAGGAAAAACAAAATATACACATACATCTACTTATAAATGATGTGGAATAACCCACAAAAGATTGTGAAATAAATTTGTAAGGTACAGTAGAATATGCAAATAGCGTGCGTTTTTTAAAAAAATGTTTATATATGTATATAAATTCAAGAATAATGATATAGTAGGAGACCTCATGCTGCCACAAGAATATAAAGTATATATATATATATATATATATATATATATATATATAGTACAGACCAAAAGTTTGGACACACCTTCTCATTTAAAGATTGTTCTGTATTTTCATGACTATGAAAATTGTACATTCACACTGAAGGCATCAAAACTATGAATTAACACATGTGGAATTATATACTTAACAAAAAAGTGTGAAACAACTGAAAATATGTCTTATATTCTAGGTTCTTCAAAGTAGCCACCTTTTGCTTTGATGACTGCTTTGCACACTCTTGGCATTCTCTTGATGAGCTTCAAGAGGTAGTCACCGGAAATGGTTTTCACTTCACAGGTGTGCCCTGTCAGGTTTAATAAGTGAGATTTCTTACCTTATAAATGGGGTTGGGACCATCAGTTGTGTTGTGCATTAGTCAGGTGGATACACAGCTCATAGTCCTACTGAATAGTCCTAAATAATCAGTAACATGAAATATATTCAATTATTATAAAATGACAAACAATCTAGTCACCCATACTGAAAGCCCAGTGAATGACCCACAACTTAAAACTTTAATCAGTAGCATAGAATTATCCGCTAAACCCTGGTTTATTATCCTATCCAATAGACACTGGACAGAGTGAGTTTTATGTCATATAGGTAGAGGGATTTTTGGGGGGGATATAGGAATTTTTTATTCATATTGTGCTTCATACTCCCTATTAAGTCCTTTCGGAGTGAGGATCTGTAGCGTATGTATCCAGTATAGCTCACGTTTTTTGAGGTTTTGAATTCGGTTGCCCACCCCCCCGTCTATTTGGCGGAATGTGATCAATTACTTGATACCTTAGTTGTGAAATGTTGTGGGACATAGCTAGAAAATGTGCTGGTATAGGTAACATCGTGCGTCCACAACGAATTGTTGATTTGTGTTGTGAAATGCGGTCTCGGATATGTTGGGTGGTCTCACCAACATATGCGAGACCGCATGGACACTTAATTAGATACACCACATACGTGGAATCACAAGAGAAATATTCTTTAATAGAATAACGTTTGCCAGAATGAGGATGTGTAAAAGTGTCATCCTTAGTAATATTTGAACACTGTAAACATCCTAGACACGGGAAAGTTCCCCTCCGGGGGGTGGCCAAGGTGCGTTGGATTGGTCCCTTATTTGTGGATCCCATGTCAGCTCTAACCAAATGGTCGCGAATGTTTCGGGATCTTTTATGACATAGTAGGGGGACATCAGTAAATTCCTCTATATCCGGATAAGATTGCTCTAACAGGGACCAATATTTTTTAATGCACTTGAATATCTGTCCCCCAAAGGGGTGATAGGTGTTCACGAAAGTCAGTTGTGAGTTATTATTCCGTCGTGAAGTAGGTTGGGTGACCTGGTTCAAGATATGTGATGGGTAAAGACCATGTTAGGTGGAAACGGACTGCTTTTCATTTATGGGGAATTCTGCTAATAAAAACCAATTTTTTGCATCCATATTGGAGTGCCGAAGTTCTTTTTTGATATCTATACTACCTATTTCTTCAGAGCACCCTAAAAGTTTGATACAGTGAAGCGATCCTTCTTTTTTTCAATTGACTGTTTCTTGGGATTACGCTCCTGTGGCTTCAATGTCGTTCACAACCTTTGCCTTTAATCAGGAAGAAGCAAGTGGAATACTTGCACATGTCACAACTCCCGTTACATTTCTCCACACCCCCACTGAGGAAGTACGCACAAGGGACCTAGAGAAGGAACAAAGGAGGTATACCGCTTTGGATCTACACTGCGTTACTCTCGCAGAATATCACAAAACACAACGAATTCCACGAGGATTAAGAGTCAACCTACGTCCTACTCTATTTAATGATAACTCTGATTATTGCAGTAAGTTCGAGGGGATCCTCAACAAATGCTCAATGGACATTATTGTGTTGACAATTGATTTTCTCCAGAAGGAAATAACCAATCTACATACTAGGATTGCCTCTACTGAGCAACAATTGAGTAATACGATTTCATCTGAAGAATTTACAACACTGAAAAACAAAGTGGACAAAACCATTTCTGAATATCGCAACGAACTCCAGATCCGGAAAAAATCTAAATTTCTATGTGACGCTGAAAACTACCTCAATAATCAAGTGTATAGATGGCGCTCTTCAGATCAAGGCAGAAGCAGCAGATCATACAGGCGAGGATACAACTCTTCTTCAGGCCGACACTCCTCTACAGACAGCGAACGAGGTACCTATCAACCAAATTATTTTTTGGATCAACGCAGAAACCGTCCACCAAGAATAAGACGAGGCGGGGGAGGCGATCGACAGACAGACAACACTCGGATGACAACTCGTTCTCGGATAGGACTAACATCGTGTATAACATCTTCTCACAATCCTTAGCACCGGCCGAATTAGACCTATTGCAAAAATGTCTTTCATTTAGCCCTACACCTGCCTTTGATACATTCCAACTGGAGCAAGAACTACAACGCTTTTATAGAACCTTAAGATTGAAAGTCCATTTTTCCTCTGGTAGGGGGCTTACTACTGATCCTCCAGGTGCCTCTCAGAGCAGCCAGAATGATGGAATGTTCTCTTTACATGGCTTGAAACTGCGTATTCCTAGCCATTTCCAACCGCCTTGTACATATTATCATGTAGAGACATATATTGACTTGGTCCAGAAAGACAATAATGAAGTCCTACAAGCCATAAAGAGAGGCGATCTGCATAACAAAAATAACCTCAACCCTGAGGAAAGTATGGCCCTCTCCTCATTGAAAAAAAGGAAAGAACTTATTGTAAAACCAGCTGATAAGGGGGGAGCAATTGTTATTATGGACCGGTCTTATTATATATCAGAGATATACACTCAATTGAATGATACTGAAACGTATCTACCTATAACACGTAACCCCACCACAGAGGTAGCTAATTTAATTAAAAATTTAGTCTCACATCATTCTCAGAGAGGCACAATCGATTCCAAACTGTCAGAATTTTTGGTCAATCCAAACCCAATAATGCCGGTATTTTATACCTTACCCAAAATACACAAGAATCTATGGGCACCACCCGGGAGACCTATTGTAGCCTCTACAGATTCTATTTTGTCACCCTTGGTTATTACATTAGAAAAAATTTTAACACCCCATATTCAGAAGATTACCTCATACCTTAAGGACACTACCCATTTTTTGACATGCATAAGAGAATTAGGACCAATCCCTACTAACAGCATCCTAACAACAATGGACGTCAACAGTCTCTATACTAGTATCAATCACCAGTAGGGCATTTGTGCCACAATAAAATTTGTAAGAGCCCATACTACATTCTCAGCCGATCAGATTGACTTTTGCAGTGATTTATTAACTTTGATCCTCACCAAAAATTTTTTCATGTTTGAAGATCGTTTTTTCTTTCAAAAGAGGGGTACGGCGATGGGCTCCAATGTGGCACCCCCCTATGCCAATATCTTCATGGGGAATTTTGAGATAGATCATGTATATACTCACCCTCTGTTTGAAAAGCATGTGCTATGCTGGAGACGTTTTATTGACGATATTTTCTTTATTTGGACTGGCACAAGACAAAACTTAAAAACTTTTTTTGATGACCTTAACAGCAAAGTTACTAATCTGACATTTACCATACACCAAGACCCACATTCCATACGTTTTTTGGACACACGGATTACACTCGTTGACACAGGATATCTAGTCAGTGACTTATACACAAAACCAACAGATAAAAACAGTCTATTGTTGTATTCCAGTTCTCACCCGGGCCATATTAAAAGGTCATTACCAAAATCACAACATAATAGGGTGGATCGAATAGTGTCTACTGCAGATTCTAAAAAAATTAGACATGAGGAGATGAACGACAAATTTCGACAGAGGGGTTACCCATCACATATCTTGAACCAGGTCACCCAACCTACTTCACGACGGAATAATAACTCACGACTGACTTTCGTGAACACCTATCACCCCTTTGGGGGACAGATATTCAAGTGCATTAAAAATATTGGTCCCTGCTACTGCAATCTTATCCGGATATAGAGAAATTTACCGATGTCCCCCTACTATGTCATAAAAGATCCCGAAACATTCGCGACCATTTGGTTAGAGCCGACGTGGGATCTACAAATAAGGGACCAATCCAACGCACCCTGGCCACCCCCCGGAGGGGAACTTTCCCGTGTCTAGGATGTTTACAGTGTTCAAATATTACTAAGGGTGACACTGGAAGTGCATTGAGGTGAAGGGTGCATTGCTGGAAAAGGGAAAAAAAAAAAAAACTCTTTAAATATCTTAGTTTGCGAGTGTGAACGAGCTGCGTGAGTCCGGAGCGTAAGTGCGAACGAAAGTAAGTGTGTGACTTGTTTTTCAGTGACTTTGTATTCAGGGAGTTTGGAAGGGAGGACTTTGGACTGAATTGCTGACTGTATTTCATTAATTCTTTACTTTACTTTTTACTTAACATTCTGTATATTGCAATCCCCATTAGGAAATGAGCTCCATTATTGACAATGCTATCCAGTGTACATCTTGCCACATGTATGTATTCCTTGAACAGCAGGTCGAGGTTGCTTACTGCTGCGCGAGATGTGTGCACGTTGTGCGTTTGGAAGCCCAGATACTGCATCTAAATGAGCAGCTGGCAACACTGAGATCCATTGACAACATGGAAAGGAGTCTGCTGCTCACTGAGCAGCAGCTTACTGGGGTAGATGTGGGGGAGGGTGGTAGTCGGGAGCTGCAGGACAGTGAGGTCGCTAGTTGGGTGACAGTTAGAAGGGGTGGTAGAGGGAAGAGTGCCAGGGAAGCTAGTCCTGATCTGGCACACCCCAATAAGTTTGCAAAGTTGGCAGATGAGGGGAGTGATGGTACAGGGGTAGCACTACTGCAGCAAGGCATCTCCGGCTTTCAGGGGACGAGTGTCAGCTCCAGTAAAGAGGGAAATAGGAGAGTAGGGCAGGCTAGGCAGGTGCTGGTAGTGGGGGACTCAATTATTAGAGGAAAAGATAGGGCAATCTGTCACAAAGACAGGGATCGTCGAACAGTGTGCTGCCTACCTGGCGCTCGAGTCCGGCACATCGCTGATCGGGTTGACAGATTACTAGGAGGGGCTGGTGAGGACCCAGCGGTCATGCTGCACATTGGCACAAATGACAAAGTTAGAGGTAGGTGGAAGGTCCTTAAAGATGATTTTAGGGAATTAGGCTGCAAGCTGAAAGCAAGGACCTCCAAGGTGGTATTCTCTGAAATACTACCGGTACCACGTGCCACGCCAGAGAGGCAACGGGAGATTTGGGAGATAAATAAGTGGCTCAAGAACTGGTGTAGGAAAGAGGGATTTGGGTTCCTGGAGAACTGGGCCGACTTCTCAGTTGGCTACAGACTCTACGCTAGGGACCGGCTGCACCTTAATGGGGAGGGTGCAGCTGTGCTGGGGGAGAAAATGGCTAGAAGGTTGGAGGAGTGTTTAAACTAGGGATTGGGGGGGAGGGTATTCATTTTATAGGTGGGGAAGATAGTGTAGATAGTGACCTGGGCACAAATAAAGAAATTGGGGGTGGGGTTAGAACAGTCAATAAAGTAAGATGGAATAGAGGTACAGAGAGATACATAAAATGCATGTACACTAATGCCAGAAGCCTCACCAACAAAATGGAGGAATTAGAATTAATTTTGTTGGAAAATAATTATGACATGGTAGGGATATCTGCGACATGGCTGGACGAGAGCCATGACTGGGCAGTTAATTTACAGGGCTATAGTCTGTTCAGAAATGACCGTACAAACAAGCGAGGGGGAGTGTGTGTTTATATGTAAAATCATCCTTAAAACCTGTCTTGCGGGAGGATATATGTGAATCTAATGAAAATGTAGAGTCCCTGTGGGTGGAGATAAGGGGAGGGGGAAAAAATAATAAATTACTGATAGGGGTTTGTTATAAGTCTCCAAAAATAATGGAAGTAGCGGAGAATATCCTCGTAAAGCAGATAGATGAAGCAGCGACTCAAGGAGAAGTCATTATTATGGGAGACTTCAACTACCCTGAAATACATTGGGGGACAGAAACATGTAGTTCAAGCAAAGGAAATAGGTTTTTGACTACTATGAGAGACAATTACCTTTCACAACTGGTTCAGGACCCAACAAGAAGGGGGGCACTGCTAGACCTAATATTAACCAATAGGCCAGACTGCATATCAAATATACTAGTTGGGGGTCACTTGGGTAATAGTGATCACAAAATAATACGTTTTCATGTAACCTTTAATAAGATGTGTAGTAGAGGGGTTACAAGGACACTAAACTTCAGGAAGGCAAATTTCCAACGGTTAAGAGATCATCTTAGTGCAATAAACTGGGACGATATCCTGAGACATAAAGCTACACAAAACAAATGGGAGACATTTATTAACATCCTGAATAGGACCTGTGCACAATATATACCCCTTGGGAATAAACATGCTAGAAATAGGAGGAAACCACTATGGCTAAATAAAGCTGTAAGGGGCGCAATAAGTGACAAAAAGAAAGCATTTAGAGAACTAAAGCAAGTAGGTAGTGATGAGGCATTAAATAAATATAGAAAATTAAATAAATTATGTAAAAAACAAATCAAGGCAGCAAAGATTTAGGCAGAGAGAATTATTGCCAGAGAAAGTAAAAATAACCCCAAAATATTCTTTAACTATATAAATAGTAAAAAACTAAAAAATGATAGTGTTGGCCCCCTTAAAAATAGTCTGGGTGAAATGGTGGATGAGGATGAGGAAAAAGCCAATATGCTAAATGATTTTTTTTCAACCGTATTTACACAAGAAAATCGCATGACAGAAAACATGATTAGTGATAACAAAAATTCTCCAGTAAATGTCACTTGCTTAACCCAGCAGGAAGTATGGCGGCATCTAAAAATCACTAAAGTTGACAAATCACCGGGCCCGGATGGGATACACCCGTGAGTACTGCAGGAATTAAGTAACGTCATAGATAGACCATTATTTTTAATCTTTAAAGATTCCATAATAACAGGGTCTGTACCACAGGACTGGCGTATAGCAAATGTGGTGCCAATATTCAAAAAGGGGACAAAAACTGAACTTGGAAATTATAGGCCGGTAAGCTTAACCTCTACTGTGGGTAAAATCCTGGAGGGTTTCCTAAGAGATGCTATAATAGAGTATCTGAAGAAGAATAACCTCATGACCCAATATCAACATGGGTTTACGAGGGACCGTTCCTGTCAAACTAATCTGATCAGTTTTTATGAGGAGGCAAGTTCCGGACTGGACCAAGGAAATGCAGTGGATGTTGTGTATATGGACTTTTCAAAAGCTTTTGATACGGTTCCACACAAAAGGTTGATACACAAAATGAGAACAATGGGGATAGGGGAAAATATATGTATGTGGGTTAAGAATTGGCTCAGTGATAGGAAACAAAGGGTGGCTATTAATGGAAAACACTCAAACCGGGTCTCAGTTAACAGTGGGGTACCACAGGGGTCAGTATTGGGCCCACTTCTTTTTAACATATTTATTAATGACACTAAACTCTGCAGGGTAATCAATACAGAGGAGGACAATTTTATATTACAGGAGGATCTATGTAAACTAGAAGCTTGGGCTGATAAATGGCAAATGAGCTTTAATGGGGATTAATGTAAGGTAATGCACTTGGGCAGAGGAAATAAAATGTATAATTATAAGCTTAATTGTAAAACACATGGCAAAACTGTTACTGAAAAAGACCTGGGTGTATTGGTGGACGACAAGCTCAGTGTAGTGGCCAGTGTCAGGCTGCTTCTGCAAAGGCAAATAAAATAATGGGATTCATTAAAAGAGGCATAGATGCTCATGAGGAGAACATAATTTTACCTCTATACAAGTCATTAGTGCGACCACACTTAGAATACTGTGTACAGTTCTGGTCTCCGGTGTATAAGAAAGACATAGCTGAACTAGAGCGGGGGCAGAGAAGAGCGACCAAGGTTATTAGAGGACTGGGGGGTCTGCAATACCAAGACAGGTTATTACACTTGGGGTTATTTACTGTGGAAAAAAGAAGGCTTAGGGGTGATCTTATTACTATGTACAAGTATATGAGGGGACAGTACAAAGAGCTTTCTACTGATCTTTTTACTCTGAGGCCTGAGACGGGGACAAGGGGGCATCTTCTACGTCTAGAGGAAAGAAGGTTTAATCATAATCACAGACGGGGATTCTTTACTGTAAGAGCAGTGAGACTATGGAACTCTCTGCCGCATGATGTTGTAATGAGTGATTCACTGTTAAAATTTAAGAAGGGCATGGATGCCTTTCTTGAAAAGTATAATATTACAGGTTATAAATACTAGATTCCTTGATAGGGCGTTGATCCAGGGAACTAGTCTGATTGTCGTATGGAGTCAGGAAGGACTTTTTTTCCCCAATGTGGAGCTAAGTGTTTACCACATGGTTTTTTTTTGCCTTCCTCTGGATCAACATGTTAGGCTTTGGGTTGAACTAGATGGACTTAGTCTTCCTTCAACCTTAAAAACTATGTTACTTTTACACATCCTCATTTTGGCAAACGTTATTCTATTAAAGAATATTTCTCTTGTGATTCCACGTATGTGGTGTATCTAATTAAGTGTCCATGCGGTCTCGCATATGTTGGTGAGACCACCCAACATATCCGAGACCGTATTTCACAACACAAATCGACAATTCGTTGTGGACGCACGATGTTACCTATACCAGCACATTTTCTAGCTATGTCCCACAACATTTCACAACTAAGGTATCAAGTAATTGATCACATTCCGCCAAATAGACAGGGGAGCAACCGGATTCAAAACCTTAAAAAACGTGAGCTATACTGGATACATACGCTACAGATCCTCACTCCGAAAGGACTTAATAGGGAGTATGACGCACAAGATGAATAAAAAATTCCTATATCGCCCCCAAAAATCCCTCTACCTATATGACATAAAACTCACTCTGTCCAGTGTCTATTGGATAGGATAATAAACCAGGGTTTAGCGGATAATTCTATGCTACTGATTAAAGTTTTAAGTTGTGGGTCATTCACTGGGCTTTCAGTATGGATGACTAGATTGTTTGCCATTTTATAATAATTGAATATATTTCATGTTACTGATTATTTTTCTTTGTCTTGTAGGTTACTAATTAAGGTTCCCAGGGACCTCCGTAACGAATCCCATGCATTTTTTTCTTTGACTCTTCAGGATCCCCCTCCTTATTTTGCAATTTAATATAATATAATCTGTTTTTCAAGTATTCATCTCCTATAGCTCCTCCTAAGGTTGGCTCACCCTGCGTTATTCTGCTCTTGATTGAGTATAACCTCTTTCCACTGATTTACACCTTAAGTAAAGTCTATCCACTTACTTCCAGTGTAGCGTATATACTGCGCATGTCCGGAAGTGACTTGCGTTCCACTGTCTCCCTTTGCGTTCCAGCACGCGCACCGGAAGTCAGTATGGCCATACTGCGCATGACCGGATATACACCGGCGTTCTTTCACCGCTTCCACCAACGCACTAGTCCTATATAATATATATATAGTCCTATATATATAGTCCTTTATATAGTCCTTCCTTCTTTCCACCACACGGCGCTTTTTCGCGGTTCATAGTCCATGCACTATTCCCTTCACGCCAGGTATGTAATCCTTCAGTGTTCCCTATGCCATTTTTGCTATTTGAACCGTTTGTTCTGTGTCTAATTGTTCCTACTTACCTGTAATAGAGTTTCTTTGCTGCTACTCCTCTTGTAACTAACTCTATGACGGACCATGACACCATATGGGATCAGTGACTCCATGAGCTTACATTGATATTCCCATTAGAAGCCTTATGATGAATATATTGCATGTTACCTACACTCTTTAATATAAATTGTACCCTTTTTCCTCATTGTAAATCATCTGACAACGTTTGTCCTTCAAGCATATATATGTGAATATACAGTACAGACCAAAAGTTTGGACACACCTTCTCATTTAAAGATTTTTCTGTATTTTCATGACTTTGAAAATTGTACATTCACACTGAAGGCATCAAAACTATGAATTAACACATGTGGAATTATATACTTAACAAAAAAGTGTAAAACAACTGAAAATATGTCTTACATTCTTTTTTCTTCAAAGTAGCCACCTTTTGCTTTGATGACTGCTTTGCACACTCTTGGCATTCTCTTGATGAGCTTCAAGAGGTAGTCACCGGAAATGGTCTTCCAACAATCTTGAAGGAGTTCCCAGAGATGCTTAGCACTTGTTGGCCCTTTTGCCTTCATTCTGCGGTCCAGCTCACCCCAAACCATCTCGATTGGGTTCAGGTCTTGTTACTGTGGAGGCCAGGTCATCTGGCGTAGCACCCCATCATTCTCCTTATTGGTCAAAAAGCCCTCACAAAGCCTGGAGGTGTGTTTGGGGTCATTGTCCTGTTGAAAAATAAATGATGGTCCAACTAAACACAAACCGGATGGAATAGCATGGCGCTGCAAGATGCTGTGGTAGCCATGCTGGTTCAGTATGCCTTCAATTTTGAATAAATCCCCAACAGTGTCACCAGCAAAGCACCCCCACACCATCACACCTCCTCCTCCATGCTTCACGGTGGGAACCATGCATGTAGAGTCCATCCGTTCACCTCTTCTGCGTCGCACAAAGACGTGTGTTCTTTAGCCCATACAAGAGTCTTCTGCTTGTTGCCTGTCCTTAGCAGTGGTTTCCTAGCAGCTATTTTACCATGAAGGCCTGATGCTCAAAGTCTCCTCTTAACAGTTGTTGAAGAGATGTGTCCGCTGCTAGAACTCTGTGTGGCAGTGGCCTGGTCTCTAATCTGAGCTGCTGTTAACCTGCGATTTCTGAGGCTGGTGACTCGGATAAGCTTATCCTCAGAAGCAGAGGTGACTCTTGGTCTTCCTTTCCTGGGGCAGTCCTCATGTGAGCCAGTTTCTTTGTAGCGCTTGATGGTTTTTGCAACTGCACTTGGGGACACTTTCAAAGTTTGCCCAATTTTTCGGACTGACTGACCTTCATTTCTTAAAGTAATGATGGGCACTCGTTTTTCTTTACTTAGCTGCTTTTTTCTTGCCATAATACAAATTCTAACAGTCTATTCAATAGGACTATCAGCTGTGTATCCACCTGACTTATGCACAACACAACTGATGGTCCCAACCCCATTTATAAGGCAAGAAATCCCATGTATTAAACCTGACAGGGCACACCTGTGAAGTGAAAACCATTTCGGGTGACTACCTCTTGAAGCTCATCAAGAGAATGCCAAGAGTGTGCAAAGCAGTCATCAAAGCAAAAGGTGGCTACTTTGAAGATCCAAGAATATAAGACATATTTTCAGTTGTTTTACACTTTTTTGTTAAGTATATAATTCCACATGTGTTAATTCATAGTTTTGATGCCTTCAGTGTGAATGTACAGTTTTCAAAGTCATGAAAATACAGAAAAATCTTTAAATGAGAAGGTGTGTCCAAACTTTTGGTCTGTACTGTATATATACTTTATATTCTTGTGGCAGTATGAGGTCTCCTACTATGTCATTATTCTTGAATTTATATACATATTTAAAAAAAAAAAAAAACGCACGCTATTTGCATATTCTACTGTACCTTACAAATTTATTTCACAATCTTTTGTGGGTTATTCCACATCATTTATAAGTAGATGTATTTTGTTTTTCCTTATTTTCTGTTTATATACAAATGTTAATGGGATATATTCTTTTGATGTTTAGCATAGGCCCTGAGAAAGACCATGTTAGGTCGAAACGTTGGCCTGCTTTTCATTTATGGGGAATTCTGCTAATAAAAACCAATTTTTTGCATCCATATTGGAGTGCCGAAGTTCTTTTTTGATAGCAATGGAAGCTTATTAGGCCCTGCTATCATCGGGGTCTGCGAGGCTGAATGTGATCGGCATAATGCACTGTAATACAGAGGTATTGCAGGGTGTTATACCAGATATCAAACTGGTAAATGTTCAAGACCCACAAGGAGACTAAATAAAAAGTAAAAAAAAGCAAAACATTAGAGATAAAAAAGTCTCTTAATATAATTATTATTATGGCAATAAAAACTTCAGTTCATCCTACAAAAAGAAGCGTCACATAGCTCCATCGACAGAAACCAAAAAATTATGGCTCATACAATATGATGACACATAAAAAATTTGTTTCTATTGTAGAAAAGTAATAAAATATAAATAAATTTTACATAATTGGTATTGCTGTGCTCGTAATAACCCAAGCTATAAAGTGAGTGTGCTATTTATCCTGCTCATATGTAAATCTAGAGTGGGGAACAGAGCACACAATAGAGTGATACCCTATGGGGGGAGAGTAGGAGAGCGCTGATTGCGCTCACAACTCCTATGGAGGCATGAAGAAAAACAGCTGCTGCCCCGTGGCTGGTGGATAAATCCTCCAGGAGATATTGGATCCAGTTGGATGAACACTTAGGTGGGCTGCCCTGCTGGAGTAAATCCATACTTCAGAGATGATGATGAGGAAAAGGCTTTTTATTCACTTCGCGTTTCAAAGCCGTACCGGTGTCTTTTTCAAGTGAAAAAAACAAATACGCAAAACATAACCAAGGATGGGTTTTTAAAGGCCTAAAATGGATGCCAATTACATAGGGAACACCCACGGGAACACTTAAACCAATGGGGAAATTAGGAAGGGGAGGGAAGTTCAACTGGCAATTTCAAATTGATTAAAGTTTAGAGAGAGAAAAAAAAAAGAACCATGCTTATTACTGATAAAATGTAGAGGACAAATGATTGGAATGTAGGAGAAGTGGGATAAGAACCCAGGATGGGCCAGTGAATATGTAGCACCCCGAGGGCTCGGCTGCTACAGGGGTATTGCACCTCGAATCAGAGGTGTGGTATTCCACTCCCGGGTAAGGATGGAGTGTGGACTAGAACTCGTTAGGCTGCATGCACCACACACACCCCATTTCCGAGGGACAGCTCAACGGTGCTCCCACTAGACAGAAGTGCAGGCACGACAGCATCTGTCCCTGGCTGGAGTGGGGTGGGGGGAGGAAAACCCAGTGGTGTAGGAGCAGATAGGGGTGGGTCTCTGGGCATAGGTAGGAGCCCATTGGTTGCAAGTCACCTGGGCTCGGGTGTCAGAGGGTGGTATATAAGGTGGGCACCATCTTAGAGTCAGTTCAGAGAGGAGTGCAGTCTGAGGAGAAGTGACAGGGAGCAGAGCTGCTGAATGGGCTCTGCTCCACAGGCAGGCCTTGTCAGGAGGCTGGAGCCTGAGAGAGAGAGAAAGGAGAAGGAACAGAAAGGAAAGTAAGAAAGGAAGCAAGGAACAGGAACACAGAGAAGGGCCCAGAGACACGAGTGAAGAAGGAACCCTAAGAACCCACGAGATAACGGGTGAAGGGTTGGCAGGACAGGGTACCGGAACCCAAATTGGTGGAGGCGACAAATTCCTCAGCCAAAGACCAGAGGTTGTTACCACATCTTGGTGCGACCCCTCACTACATCCACCAGGAAAGCATACCACATAGGGTCAGGGAAACCGGAGAAAGGCTTCGCCAAGAGAAGGCCCGAGGGAGCTGGACAAAGGTGGGTCACTGGTGGGGACGGCCAGAGAAGGGAAGAGAAGGGAGCCATGTGCCACGCTCTGGAATTGCCTGGGAGTTGGTCGAGCCGCTTGCCTGGTGAACGCAACACGGCTCAGGTGGTCCCTCATGTGCACAAGTGACCAGAATAACAACCGTGAGTAAAGCTTTGGAAACTGCAATTACAAGTCTCTGTGTTTCATCGCCGCACCAGCACCATCAGTACTGGGACGCTCACACTATCACTCCCAGCATCCACACTAGCTGCCCTGAGGCAATACTTCTCCCGTGGGGAGTTATCTCATACTTGGCTGCGCAAACAACATCAGCCTCAGCGGTCGGCAGCGCAGCGGCGGTCCCCACTGACCGCAATCCACGGGTGGCGTAGTCGGACATTGTTATTACTTAAGACCGCCACTGGTTTGACCGCCCTGGGCACGGACCGGGTCACCGCCACGGAGAACTACAACCCCCAGCGATCCGGCTCCGGGTATGCCCCTGCACAGCACAGGCCCAGGGGGCGAGTCAAATAGAAACCAGAGAGGGAATGTTTAATAGAGGAGCCACCCAGGCAAATGAGGGAAATGGTACCAAGGAAAGAGGGAAACTATGCATATAAATGATACCACATAAATAAAGGACAAATTGTGGAGAAGTGATTGGAGTGTAAGAGAAACGGGAATAGAACCTGGGGTGGGGAAGTGTATAGAGGTCAGGAAGACAACATTTAACAAAGGAGCCATCTAAGTGGATGACGGAAAGGTAATACAGAAAAGGGAACTAAACATATAGCTGATAAAATATTATATATATATTATTGGATAAATAAAGGACAAAGTGTTGAAAAGAAAGTAGTAAAAAGATGAGAGCAAGAGAAATGGGATTAGAACTCAGGATGAGCCTGTAGTTAAGAACCAGAGGGAGAATATTATACAGGGTAGCCACCTACAAAAAGGAAAAAGGAGACGTGCCCCTAGTACAATTGACTCGCCCCCTGGGCCGTGGGGCACGCGGATCCGGGCGATAGGGGAACGATGGGGGTAGTAGTGGCGGCCCGATCCCGCGGCTCAGGGTGGTCAGACCAATGGTAGTCTGCTATGCTCTATTGATGATGTCCGACTACGCCACCCGTGGATTGCGGTTATTAGGAACCGCCGCTGCAAGGCAGTCCGCTGGGGCTGATGTCGTGTGCAGCTGGGATGGTGTGACTCCCCACGGGAAGCGTGCGGCCCCAGGGCAGTGTAGTGAATGGTGGGAGTGATGGTGGTGAGAGTCCCAGTACCGGTAGTGCTGGAGGCGCGAAGGAGCACACAGACAATAGGTTGCAGTCCAGGGTCTTTACTGAAACAGGCAAACTGACCCATAAACAGTCCCAGCTAGGAGGGGACCTGGATGTCTGAGAGCAACGGGGAAATTGGCCCTGGTCAGGGTGAGGGTGTAGGCCTACCGTGCTTTCTGTGCTCCTTCTGGCTATCTCCTCGTTATAGGGTAACAGCCCACGTTTCCGAGCTTTCCGTGTATTCTCGCCTGTATGGCCTGCGACATGGGTTCCTTTCTGCTCCCAGCCTTGTACGGCTTTACTGGTCCCTTCGGTTGTGGCAGGGCCTCCAGGCTTCTTAGGCCAAGGAATATACAGTCCCTTGCGGACTGGTTATCTGCTGGGGGATGTGGAATCCTTCCAGCCTCAGACACCAAAGTCTGGTAAATTAAGTCCGTGATCTGCCAAGACAGGCTCTCTTCGCCTCTTGTCTCTGGCTTGTGGCTCTCCTCCTGCCACACTTCCTCTTAGGTGCAGTGCAACTGTCTGTCCCTGCTCTGCTCTGGTACAAGTCTCAGTGCTGAGACAGGCCATCAAGTTCTCACTAACCCTGCCCCCAGCACCAGCTTTTATAGGGGCAGCCTGCTCCCCCCTACTGGCCTGAGACAGGAGGCATTGCATGCTAATGTTCCCCTGACTAGAGAACCTCCCCCTTGCTCTCAGACACAGCTTTAATACATTTTGTGGCATCCAGGCCAGGGTGACACATTCCCCCCTAGTGAAATTTAGTACTCCTGGACTAAACAATAAACAAGGATAATATACATGACTATAAAACATTAATAGATAGACGACGCACAAATTGAGTTCTTAAGGTCACAGTGTGGCCTGTGACCGGGTGTCCATATCACCAACACAACGGGGAGCCTTAACCAGGTGGGGGTCTGTCCTACCCCAAGTCCTTTACAGTCTTAGTTCATTCCTGGGTTAGGCTCCAAACGCAGTCCATACAAGGTCCTGGTTATAAAAAGTCCATAACCTGTGAGTCCTTACGGTAACTGCAAGAAACTAAAACACAGAATTACCAAACATGCATGTAACTTTGCAAACAATTCAATATTTGGCAACAGGGTTATTTACAATCTAGTGCATCCTATATTCTCCAGCGAGCGGGTATCTGTCCCTTTGTGCTCCTAGTTGACCTACGTAGCCCACTGTCTGGTGGTGGACCAACCTGGCTTTCCCCACTAGCGTTAGGGGTACAGCTGTCAGCTGGGCGTACAGGTAGGGCAGGCAGCTGTCTGCGGGTCCTTTGGCTTACCGCAGGCATGGCAGGCTCACTGTCAGCAGAGGGTTGACTCTCCTGGGCTGCTGGTACAGGCTCTTCTGCCTCTGGAACCGCTCGCTCCTCTTCACCTTCCGGCTCTGGTGTTGGTTGTTGCTGTTCCGGTTGCAGGAAATGCAGGACGGGTACCACTATGGCATCATTTATGCAAGTCCAGGACTGAGGGAACTCTCCGAGAACGGTGCTGATCATTTCTTCCTTGTCCTCTGCGGGTTCAAGGTCACTCTGACCCTCTTCTGCACTACGGAGTTGCTCGGGGCACCTTTTGAGGTGGTCTCTGGAGACGACACTAGTGGTTTCTCCTCCGTCCTTGGTGATTACGCACACCTTTGGGTTGTCGTGGTCAGACTGCAGTACGGTGTAGGGTTCCCTTTCCCACTGATCGTCCAACTTATGTAGCCTTCTTTTTCGCTTTAGGACTTGCTCACCAGGTTCTAGGGGACCAGCAGGGGCGTGTTGATTGAAGAGTTTTTCTTGCCTCTCTCTCACCTGGGCCAGGCTCTTCTCCACACTCTCCTGTACCTTCTTGTACTGCAGTTGCCTTTCCGTATCCCAGTCCGCATCCGGGGAGGTGTCCTCAGGTATTAGGACTCCCATCTCCAGGTCTACGGGCAGCTTACCTGGTCTAGCTCGCATCAGGTAAGCCGGGGTGCAGTTTGTAGCATTCATCGGGATATTGTTGTATAGGTCTATCAGGTCCGGCAGTTTTTCTGGCCACAGGCTGCGTTCCTCCAGGGGAAACGTCTTTAGGAGATCAATGACTATGTTGTTCATCTTCTCACACATCCTGTTGGTTTGGGGGTGGTAAGGCATTGTACGAATCTTCTTACAGCCATAGAGGTTGCAGAACTCCTGGAAGATTTCAGCCTCGAACGCTGGACCCTGGTCTGTCAGGACCTGTTCCGGATACCCATGTGGACGGCAGAAATATTGCTGGAAGGCTCTGGCCGCTGTTTGGGCTGTCAAGTCTTTTACCGGGACCACCACGAGAAAACGGGAATAGTGGTCCACGATTGTCAGGGCGTAGATGTACCCTGACCGGCTGGGAGCCAATTTGACATGGTCCAGAGCTACCAGCTCAAGAGGCTGTGTGGTGACGATGGGCCTCAAGGGTGTCTTCTGGCTGGTGCGGTCCTTCCTCTTTAGGTGACAAGGGCCACAGTCTCTGCACCACTTTTCTACAGCTCCTCTCATGCCGACCCAAAAGAACCTTCCTCTTAGCAGGAACTCCAGTTTCTTCCAACCGAAGTGCCCCGCTCTGTCATGGTAAGCCCCCAGGACCATGGCTGCATCCCGTCTTGGGACCACGACTTGCCAGGTCAGCTCGTGCGTCCGGTGGTTAACAATCCTTCTGCACAACTTGCCTTCGTAGAGGAACAGCTTGCTCTTCTCCTTCCATAGCTGCTTGGCTTCCTCTGGGGCATCTGGATCTAAGAGGGGGTCTTCCCGGGTCAGCAGATCTTTCACCAGGCGGACTGCAGGGTCACTATCTTGGGTCTCGGCCCAGCTGTGGTGAGGTAGGGGATTGATCATCACAGTTGTTAGATCCTCCTCCTTCACGCGGTGAGAGTATTGAGCGGCTCCATACCGGTGAAACGCGGGGAGTTCTACCTCCTCCAGCTCTTCTGGGTCTTCGTCACCTTCAGGTAAGTGAGGCATCCTCGATAGGGCGTCAGCGTTGGCATTGGTTTTGCTGGCCCGGTACTTGATCACGAAGTCATAGTTGGAGAGACGGGCCATCCACCGCTGTTCTAGGGCACCCAGTCTTGCATTGTCCATGTGTGTCAACGGGTTGTTGTCCGTGTACACGGTGAACTTTGCGGAGACCAGGTAATGCTTGAAGCGTTCCGTCACGGCCCATACCACCGCCAAGAATTCTAGCTTGAAGGAGCTGTAATTCTCCGGGTTCCTCTCGGTGGGTCTCAGCTTCCGGCTGGCGTACGCGATCACCCTTTCTCTGCCCTGTTGGTTTTGGGACAGTACGGCTCCCAGTCCCACATTACTGGTATCTGTGTGGAGGATAAAAGGCTGGCCATAGTCAGGGTAGGCCAGGATCTCATCCCCCGTGAGGGCCATCTTCAACTGGCGGAAGGACTCCTCTTCCGGTTGATCCCACTTGAAGGGCGGCTTTTGGCTCCTGGACTTAGACTGTCCGATCAGGAGGTCCTGCATAGGAGCTGCCATCTTAGTGAACCCGGGGATGAACCTTCGGTAGTAGCCTACCAACCCGAGAAACTGTCTCACCTCTTTGATGTTCGAGGGGCTTGGCCAGCTCTTGATTGCCGTGACCTTGTCAGGGTCGGGGGCCACTCCTTCCGCGCTTACCACGTGCCCTAGGTACTGGACCTTTGGTTTCAGCAGGTGACACTTCGATGGTTTTACCTTCAGGCCATAGCCTGCCAGGGCTTCGAACACCTCGGCCAGGTGCTTTAGGTGGTCCTCGTAGGTCTTCGAATAGACGATCACGTCGTCCAGGTAAAGGAGGACCGTCTCGAAGTTTCGGTGCCCTAGACAGCATTCCATCAGCCGCTGGAAGGTCCCTGGTGCGTTGCAGAGCCCGAAAGGCATACAGTTGAACTCGCTCAGTCCCATCGGGGTGGTGAAGGCGGTCTTCTCCTTGTCAGCCTCTGCCACAGGAACCTGCCAGTACCCGCTAGTAAGGTCCAAAGTAGAAAAGAAGTTAGCTGATTTTAGTGCGGCTAAAGACTCCTCTATTCTAGGCAGCGGATATGCGTCTTTGTGGGTGATTTGTCTATAGTCGACGCACATTCTCATGGTGCCGTCTTTCTTTTTCACCAGAACCAAGGGGGCTGCCCAGGGGCTACAGATGTCTCTAATGACCCCAGCTTCTTTCATTTCTCTTAGCATGCCCTTGGCGTTCTGATAATGTGCAGGGGGTACAGGCCTGTGTCTCTCTTTTATTGGTGGGTGGCTCCCTGTGGGGATGTGGTGTTCTATCCCCTTTACTCTGCCGAAGTCTAGCGGGTGCTTACTAAAGACTCTCTCGTACTCCTGTACCACCCGGTAGACTCCTTGTTTTTGGTGCAGGGGAGTGGAGTCAGCACCCACATGGAGTTTCTGGCACCAGTCCTCCTTTTGTTTCTGGGAGCCATTACCCTCCGCCTGAGGAGATGGAGGCAAGGGTTCCACGGCCCTGATAGCTTTGTGTTCGACAACAAACAGTTTGGCGAGTGTAGCGTACCTGGGTAAGTGTACTTCCCTCTCCCCAATGTTGAGGATGCGGACGGGCACCCTCCCATGACGGACATCAACCACCCCCCGGGCTGTCAAAATGGTGGGTCTGCTGTCTGAGTACACGGGTTCTACCATGGCTTGGTAGTCTCTACCTCTCAACCCGATTGCAGTCCGACACCAGATCATCATTTCACTTTTGGGAGGCATGGAAATGGGGAATGGGTCACTCAGTCTTACGCTACCGATCTCACCACCAGACAGTTCTACCTGCTGCCGTCTCATCAGGGCTTTTATCTCCTTGTTGAGGACTCTCTGTTGGCTGGAACTAGCATTCACCGCCACCTGTTGTAGAATTACAATTACCTCTGAAAGACAATTTTCAATTACATTAGTACCCACAGTTATTTTAGGGTGACTTTCACGACGGTCAATGTCCACAATAATTACTCCCTGTGCCGGCAGTTCAACTTTACCAATTTTAATGGTCATCTCCTTGAACCCCATCTGCGGCACGGGCAAGCCATTACTGGCGATGATGCTCAAGTTACTGTCTGGATACCGTGTGATATCAGCATCAGTCCAATACTGCTTAAAAAGTACATAAGGGATAGTGGTTACTTGTGACCCAGTATCCAGCAAGGCGCTCATGGGGATACCGTCCAGCACCACGGGTAAAACCGGGCGCCCCCCAACGTACTTATTACGCCAATTGTAAGGGCCTGGTGATCTTATGCCTGGGGGTTGGCCCTCTGTCCCAGGTTGGACCCGTTTAAATTACAGTACCTGGAAATGTGTCCGGGCTGGTTGCATCGACGGCAAATGGGCTGTCCATCCTCTGCGTAGCGGTCTGTGGGCCTCCCTCGGAATGACGGGATCCTCCTCTGTCGACGCCACGGGACATCCTCCGGACTTGAAGCCAGCTCGATGGGTCTTGACGGGTCCACTTGCAACGCCTGAACGGTCCTGGTCAACGCCGCGACGTTCCTGGTCAGCTCCTGGACTTGGTGGTGCAGGTCTTTCGACGGGGCTTGGTTCAGGGCCTGTGCATCAGCCCCCACGGGGTCCATAGAGGAGGGTGCTGCCTCCAGGTGGTAGGTGAGAGCAGGGCGCCGGGGGTTTATAGCGCCACTGGTTGCAGATTCACGGAGCACCCTTATGGCCCTGTCCTTAAATTGGGCAAAGGTCAGGTCGGGGTTCTGGAAGAACATGAGGCGCAGTTGGGCCCTGTGGGCGCTAGACAGTAGACCTTCTATGAATTGTTCTGTTAGCAGCTTATCCGTTTCCTGCACACTGCCAGGGTCAGTTTGTTGAATAGCCCTCAAGGCTTCCTGCAGATTTAGGGCATAGTCTCTGATGCTGTCCTGTGCCCGCTGCTTACATCCATAGAACCTCATTTTAATTTCAGCGGAGGTACGTGTGTCAAAGGTACCCCGCAGCCGGGCCAGAATACCCTTCACAGTCCTTTTCTCCTCAGTGGGCCATGATTTTACCTCCCTTTGGGCTGCGCCAGTTAACTGCCCTGTTAGTATGCTGACCTTCCGATCCTCTGTCAGGGGGTAAACCTGGAACAAACTGTACAGCCTTTCCTTAAAGTCAGTTAGGGCATGGGGCTCCCCTGAGTACTTGGGCAGCCAGGCCGCTCCAGGGATGTAGGGCAGGGGAAAGGGCATCACCGCTGCTGCAGCTGCGTTGGTGGTAGTGGGCGCCTCTGTGTCCGACATCTTCCTCCCCCCTAGTTAAGCGTGGCCTACCTTCCAACGATCCTCTTCTGTAGGCCGCGGCTCCGCTGCTGCTGCTATGGACGAGGACCTGGGGTCGCGTCCTGATGACGTCAGCGTCGCTCTCTCTCCCTTCCAGGACCTTGCACAGCGTCGGTGCGTGGGGCGGAGCTTCGGATCTCGCGCGGTTTTGACGTCCACGCCCCTCTTCTTCCCGCGCGGCGTCCTGAAGATGGCGTCCGATGGCGGGAAGCAGCTGCAGATGGCGGGAAGACGGCAGAAGACGGCGGGAAACGGTCCAAGATGGCGTCTGATGGCGGGAATCGGCTCCGGATGGCGGGAAACGTCGCCACAGGTAAGTTACAAAAGTCTCTTTCAGGCACGCAGCACCCGGTGGTTGCGGGCACGAAATCCTGCCGACTACGCCAAAGCTGACTCGCCCCCTGGGCCGTGGGGCACGCGGATCCGGGCGATAGGGGAACGATGGGGGTAGTAGTGGCGGCCCGATCCCGCGGCTCAGGGTGGTCAGACCAATGGTAGTCTGCTATGCTCTATTGATGATGTCCGACTACGCCACCCGTGGATTGCGGTTATTAGGAACCGCCGCTGCAAGGCAGTCCGCTGGGGCTGATGTCGTGTGCAGCTGGGATGGTGTGACTCCCCACGGGAAGAGTGCGGCCCCAGGGCAGTGTAGTGGATGGTGGGAGTGATGGTGGTGAGAGTCCAAGTACCGGTAGTGCTGGAGGCGCGAAGGAGCACACAGACAATAGGTTGCAGTCCAGGGTCTTTACTGAAACAGGTAAACTGACCCATAAACAGTCCCAGCTAGGAGGGGACCTGGATGTCTGAGAGCAACGGGGAAATTGGCCCTGGTCAGGGTGAGGGTGTAGGCCTACCGTGCTTTCTGTGCTCCTTCTGGCTATCTCCTCGTTATAGGGTAACAGCCCACGTTTCCGAGCTTTCCGTGTATTCTCGCCTGTATGGCCTGCGACGTGGGTTCCTTTCTGCTCCCAGCCTTGTACGGCTTTACTGGTCCCTTCGGTTGTGGCAGGGCCTCCAGGCTTCTTAGGCCAAGGAATATACAGTCCCTTGCGGACTGGTTATCTGCTGGGGGATGTGGAATCCTTCCAGCCTCAGACACCAAAGTCTGGTAAATTAAGTCCGTGATCTGCCAAGACAGGCTCTCTTCGCCTCTTGTCTCTGGCTTGTGGCTCTCCTCCTGCCACACTTCCTCTTAGGTGCAGTGCAACTGTCTGTCCCTGCTCTGCTCTGGTACAAGTCTCAGTGCTGAGACAGGCCATCAAGTTCTCACTAACCCTGCCCCCAGCACCAGCTTTTATAGGGGCAGCCTGCTCCCCCCTACTGGCCTGAGACAGGAGGCATTGCATGCTAATGTTCCCCTGACTAGAGAACCTCCCCCTTGCTCTCAGACACAGCTTTAATGCATTTTGTGGCATCCAGGCCAGGGTGACACATTCCCCCCTAGTGAAATTTAGTACTCCGGGACTAAACAATAAACAAGGATAATATACATTCAGTACTTTTCCGGAAATGACCGCAACTAATTGAGATCTTCCGGGGGAATTTGAATCAATTGGCGCACATCATTGGGTGAGGAGGTATAAATATATGGTGCTGTGTGCCTCTCCATGCACGGCTATACTACAGGATTGAAGCACTTATTATCGGTGCACCAACTATGGTCTTTCTCCTCTGATAATTTCTGTCCCCTGATGAACCCCAGATTGAGGAGGGGGTGAAACGCGTTGGGACTATTTGGGACTATTTCTAAGGGACACTTTTGCTTATGGGTCTACACCACCTTGAAGGACCAGGAAAGTGGGAGCCCGGATTGATCGGAAATTCTTTGTGAAGTCTTAACTGTGAATTTATATTGTAACCATACAGCCACTTATTGAGGGGCTTAAAGAATTACTATCTAAGACGCCTGCTGGGACCTTCGGATGGACTAGAGACCAGATAAGTCCATTCCTTTCGCTAAATTTTGACCAATCTATATCTGTTTTAAATGTTTGGGGATTTTTGTGTGGTTTTCTGTATGGCTCCCACCTATGTGCACTAATGGTGGAGGACTGGCTATGATTCTACTGATAAATATTTATGGGATATATTTCCCTCTGTTTTTTCACTTCTTCCCCCATTAACATAAATATTTAGCATGTCAATTATGACATGACTGATTTTGGTCAATATCTGTGAAATTAATTGTGTGTCTGTTTTGGCAGATTTAGGGTCAGACAAGGGACAGCCTTCGTGGAGCGGGGACACCAAACCGTTCGTTAGGGTGAAAACACTCCGCTGTTAGGTAGGGTATTTACCTTATAAGGGCCATATAGGGCAAGCTTGTCTGTATATCTTGGTATCCTTATTATCTCTCCCCCATATGTTTTTATCTGATATGTTTAGCTATGATGTGTCCCATTTGGACTATTAAGGACACTTTTAATGGTAATTAATTAAAAGTTAATTTTTATTGGGTATATTTTTTTCTGTCTAGTTCTTCTAACCCCATGTAATATTCCATGCTGTATGGGCCCCATATAATGCTCCATGCTGTATGGGCCCCATATAATGCTCCATGCTGTATGGGCCCCATATAATGCTCTATGGGCCCCATATAATGCTCCATGCTGTATGGGCCCCATATAATGCTCTATGGGCCCCATATAATGCTCCATGCTGTATGGGCCCATATAATGCTCCATGCTGTATGGGCTGCATATAATGCTGTATGGGCCCCATATAATGCTCCATGCTGTATGGGCCCCATATAATGCTGTATGGGCCCCATGTAATGCTCCATGCTGTATGGGCCCCATATAATATAATGCTCCATGCTGTATGGGCCCCATATAATGCTCCATGCTGTATGGGCCCCATATAATGCTCCATGCTGTATGGGCCCCATATAATGCTCTATGGGCCCCATATAATGCTCCATGCTGTATGGCCCCATATAATGCTGTATGGGCCCCATGTAATGCTCCATGCTGTATGGGCCCCATATAATGCTCCATGCTGTATGGGCCCCATATAATGCTCTATGGGCCCCATATAATGCTCCATGCTGTATGGGCCCCATATAATGCTGTATGGGCCCCATATAATGCTCCATGCTGTATGGGCCCCTTATAATGCTCCATGCTGGATGGGCCCCCTATCCCCACCTGCTCTGGGCCCTGGCACTTGCCTGGGTGCTGACGCCGGGCCTGAAGGTGTGCATGTAATATTCATGATGAAGACTAGAGCTCTTTATTGCAGTCTGTGACCAATTGTCCATCATTGGATACAATAATAAAAGAAATGCTCAAGGTAAGATAAAAGATCATAGTAAAATAAAGTGAAGTGCATGTGATTACATTAAAGGGAATCTGTCACCAGGTTTTTGCTACCGTATCTGGCAGCAGCATATTGTAGGGAAAGAGACCCTGATTTCAGCGATGTGTCACTTTCTGGGCTGCTTGCTGTTATTTTGATAAAATCATTGTTTTATCTCCTGTAGGTTTCCCAGTTCTCTAAATGCTGAGCTTTGTATAACCCCGCCCACACCACTGATTGGCAGACAGTGTGCACAGAAAACTACCAATCAGTGTTGGGGGCGGGGTTGGACTACCTGGCAGCAGGTTTACTAGTCCTCTAGTGATAATCTCCTGCTGATAAAACATTGATTTTATCGCAACTATTCTAAGCATCCTAGTAAGTGATACATCGCTGGAATCAGGGTCTCTGTCTCTACATTATCGTGCTCTCAGCTTAGGGGGTAAAAATCTGGTAACAGATTCTCTTCAAAGAAAGGAGATCTCCATTTAAGCAATTTTAAGAGAACTGTCACAAGATACTCTCTTTGGGACATGCAAGCTCGTATTACAGAATGTAAGAAGAAGGATTTTCACATGTTCTATGTTTTGGTTTCCCCAAAGGAATCTGGGGCTTCTGACATTTTCTAACTGTCTTCCTTCAGATAACACACTTTGACAGCAAGCCAAATATTCATGATATTTGGCCAGCTGGGATGAAAGCTAATATCAGTGGCCAAGACCCACAAATAGATGACAATTTAGCTCTGGAAGAACCAGGCTGAAGAACGAGTGTCCAAAAATACAAAACCTCACACATATCCTTGGTTTCTTTTTAACATAGTCATTTTTAATATTGTTCCAAACTATTTTTCATCCTTTTTTTTTCACTGTATAAAACTGTCAATAGTAACCTTGATTTAGGACAAGGCTCCATCTCTAGCGTGACTCTATAGATATTAGCGATTTTGACACGGCCAAGTCAATATTGTTATTGCAAAACATGAAATTCCGAATGCAAACAGGGACCTGTGTGCTTTATAGGGGAAGTGTCGAAAAGTGAATCATTTATTTATAAATAGGAACAGGACATGAGTCCTGACATTTGGATGTACACAAAGGGCCATGTATCAAAGAT
Organism: Phyllobates terribilis; assembly: GCF_046119375.1. NCBI lineage: Eukaryota > Metazoa > Chordata > Amphibia > Anura > Dendrobatidae > Phyllobates > Phyllobates terribilis. The sequence goes on from NW_027362991.1 coordinate 1,656,903, forward strand.
AAGAACAAGTCTAAAAGCAAATAGAGTATTAAAAGTAAAACACGCTTTAAAGAGGTTGTCCACTACTTAGACGACCCCTTCTTGATCTAAATGTTTTCCCCCAATAAAATAAAAAAACATATACTCACCTCCCGTGCTGGCACCGTTTCAGCGGTGTGGGCAGAAAAATCTGCAGCAAATACTGATGTTTTGGCAGGAAAAACGCTGCGAAAAATACACACTTTTTGATAAGTTTTTTTCCCATTCATTAGAATGGGTGAAAAATGCAGCAAAAATGTTAAAAGAATTGACATGTTGCAGATTTGAAACTGTTTCAAATCTTTAAGGAAAAAATCTGTAACGTGTATGAGACTTCAGAAATCTCATTCGCTTTTTTGGGACAATAAAATGGTCCATTTTTTGTGGCAAAAACATGACGTGTGAACATAGCTGTTAGGCTTACCTGGTGAAGTGGATCCTCCAAGCCCAAGGTCCTGGTGGACACATGGGCCACAGGTGTCGGTGTAGCAGGTAGGTGAGGCATGTGGGAGACAGGTAGCAGAGGTCCTGGAGACGACAAGTGGACAGGAGACTGGAAACAGGTAGCTGAGGTACTGGAAGCCGCAGGCAGACAGGAGATGTCCTGGAGACCGCAGACCGGTAGCAGAGGTACTCAAAGTCGCACACAGACATATAGCAGAAGTCCTGGAAGATTGGGAACAGGTAGCAGACAGGAGATGTCCTGGAGACTGCAGACAGCAGAGGTCTATGAGACAGCAGACAGGTAGCAGAAGTACTGGAAGCTGCAGGCAGATAGGAGACATCTTGGAGACCGCAGAGAGGTAGCAGAGGTACTGGAAGTTGCAGGCAGACACAGCAGAGGTCCTGGAAGACCGGGAACAGGTAGCAGACAGACCTCCTGTGCAACTAGAAAGTCTTAATACCAAGTCACAGGTGTGTGTCCTGGTAGGCCTTATATAAACGTAAGTAGATGATCACATGGGAGCACGCTGGCCACTTGCAAAGCCCGACCTGCAGCAAAACAGAGTTCAGCAAAACGGGGTAAGGTGAGCAAAGCCCGGACCAGGAACAAGTGTGCAACAATAGCCTTCAGGAAATTTGGTTTTCAACATAAATTTATTGCCCTAGCCATTGAGCCTCTTGTTTTGATTATTAGATGTGAGAAGACAGATGGTTTTGGATATGTACTGGCCGAGGGGAAGATAAATGTACTATTATTAGCAATGCTACAAAAGCTATTCCCATTATTATAAGTATTTTTGAAACATTTGGTCATATTTCTTTTTTACTTATCAGTTATTTTGCAAAACTCTGTCCTGTTTCCAAATCAACCTTAAGTGTATTTCCTTAATGAGCCCCTACATATCATTCAGCACAATTCACCCTTTAAATATCTGGGTTTTCAGGAGAGCTTAGGTGTATATTGACTTAAAGGAATCTGTCACCAAATTTTTGCTACTATCGTTTTCAGCACACCGCCTGTGCTTAATTTGCACACAATATACATTATACCCATACTCTGTCTGGAACCATGTAGTTCTACTACACCTTATCTGTAGCTATAGTCTGTGGGCTATGCAATTCAATTTAGAGCATGTGCAATACAATATACACTGCTCAAAAGAATAAAGGGAACACTCAAATAACACATCCTAGATCAGAATGAATGAAATATTCTCATTGAATACTTTGTTCTGTACAAAGTTGAATGTGCTGACTACAAAATCACACAAAAATCATCAATGGAAATCCAATTTATTAACCAATGGAGGCCTGGATTTGGAGTCACACCCAAAATTAAAGTGGAAAAACACACAGGAGACCATCCGCAACCTCATCAGGAGCATGCCCACGCGTTGTAGGGAGGTCATACAGGCACGTGAAGGCCACACACAATACTGAACCTCATTTTGACTTGTTTTAAGGACATTACATCAAAGTTGGATCAGCCTGTAGTGTGTTTTTCCACTTTAATTTTGGGGGTAACTCCAAATCCAGGCTTCCATTGGTTAATAAATTTGATTTCCAATGATGATTTTTGTGTGATTTTGTTGTCAGCGCATTCAACTTTGTACAGAACAAAGTATTCAATGAGAATATTTCATTCATTCAGATCTAGGATGTGTTATTTGAGTGTTCCCTTTATTTTTTGAGCAGTGTAGATAGGCTGTGCAATAATTCACAGGACATACCATACATCATTATAAGCATATGATTGTGCTATACTACTTGAGGTCGTTATTGACTACCATTACGTTGGTTACATATACTATAAACGACTATCTCCTTCAGCACACCTCCTGTGACCAATTTGCACATAATATATATTTTACCCATACTCTGCTCTTTATTCTCACAGTTCCGTCCACACATTTTATCCATATCAACCAATGTCTACACTTCTCAGTACAGTGTAAATTCCATTTTTCTTGACATATAGTTTGTTGCCATTGCTGACACTGTTTCTAAACTGTTTTCTCCTGGTGTTTGTCCTGCAATCGTATCGTGTTTTAATTAAACCCTCTTGGGTTTTGTGTGTTATATATACATTGTTTTATTATGTGTGTGCTCTTTTTTTCTCTACCACCACGTACCCACTTACATAAATAATAAAGGTGCTTTATTACTTGCCATCTAAGTTTTGACCACATAAATCAGGTTTTCCATATTGGTTCAGGTCCTGAAGCAGCAAAACAGCCCCAGACCATCACACTACCACCACCATATTTTACTGTTGGTATGATGCTCCTTTTCTGAAATGATGTGTTACTTCTACGCCAGATGTAATGGGACACACATCTTCCAAAAAGTTCAACTTTTGTCTCCTCAATCTACAGAGTATTTTCCCAAAAGTCTCGGAGATCATCAAGATGTTTTCTGGCAAAACTGAGATAAGCTTTTATGTTCTTTTTGCTCAGCAGTGATTTTCGTCTTGGAACTCTGCCATGCATGCCATTTTTGCCCAGTCTTTCTTATGGTGGAGTCATGAACAGTGACCTTAACTGAGGCAAGTGAGGCATGCAGTTGATTGGATGTTGTTGTGGGGTCTTTTGTGACCTTTTGGATGAGTCATCTCTGTGCTCTTGGGGTAATTTTGAGCGGCTGGCCACTCCTGGGAAGGTTCACCACTGTTCCATGTTTTTGCAATTTGTGTATAATGGCTGTCACTGTGGTTCATTTGAGTCCCAAAGCTTTAGAAATGGCTTTATAACCTGTCCCGGACTGATATCTCAATTACTTTGTTTCTCATTTGTTTCTAAATTGCTTTGGATCTCAGCATGATGTCTAACTTTTGAGGATCTTTTGGTCTACTTCACTTTGTCATGCAGGCCCTATTTAAGTGATTTCTTGATTGAGAACAGGTGTGGCAGTAATTAAGCCTCTGTGTGGCTAGGGAAATTGAACTCAGCTTCCTTTTTCACACAGGGCCCTGTAGGTTTGGATTTCTTTTTTCCTTAATAATAAAGACCTTAATATAAAAACTGCATTCTGTGTTTACTTGTTATCTTTGTTGAATATTTAAATTTTGTTTTGTGATCTGAAATATTTAAGTGTGACAAACATGCAAAAGAATAAGAAATCAGGAAGGGGGCAAACACTTTTTCACACCACTGTATATACCCAAATCAAACATATGTAAGAAAACAAATCAACTAGGGAAAAAGCAATCTGTGCGGGAAACAATACTGAAACACTTATTTCAGAATGTTTGAGCTGAGAATCATCCACTCCTATATACTTAAAACTGTACAAAAATAATGCTGTACCTGGAAGTGTGTGAAAGAAAGAAGCCGTGTTTGCTAAGTTCTGTGGGTCTTGCAGCCGCTATGAATGGGATGGAGTGGTGGCACTGAATCCTTGTTTAATTTGGAGAAGGCCCCAGTGATGAGTCTTGCACTTGGATATTTCTACACTCTAAGGAAAAAAAAGTATTGGGACACCTACACATTACACTTATGGATTTAGAATGGGGTGGTATCAGAGATCCTATAAGTATTACCAGTGGCAGATACTGTCTGTTTGGGGCCCCTGTGCAGGAAGTTATCTGGGTCCCTCTCTCTTTGACACAAAGCTAGAGATTATATGCAGTTAAAAATATATATATATATACAGTACAGACCAAAAGTTTGGACACACCTTCCCATTTAAAGATTTTTCTGTATTTTCATGACTTTGAAAATTGTACATTCACACTGAAGGCATCAAAACTATGAATTAACACATGTGGAATTATATACTTAACAAAAAAGTGTGAAACAACTGAAAATATGTCTTATATTCTAGGTTCTTCAAAGTAGCCACCTTTTGCTTTGATGACTGCTTTGCACACTCTTGGCATTCTCTTGATGAACTTCAAGAGGTAGTCACCGGAAATGGTCTTCCAACAATCTTGAAGGAGTTCCCAGAGATGCTTAGCACTTGTTGGCCCTTTTGCCTTCACTCTGTGGTCCAGCTCACCCCAAACCATCTCGATTGGGTTCAGGTCTGGTGACTGTGGAGGCCAGGTCATCTGGCGTAGCACCCCGTCACTCTCCTTCTTGGTCAAATAGCCCTTACACAGCCTGGAGGTGTGTTTGGGGTCATTGTCCTGTTGAAAAATAAATGATGGTCCAACTAAACGCAAACCAGGTGGAATAGCATGCCACTGCAAGATGCTGTGGTAGCCATGCTGGTTCAGTATGCCTTCAGTTTTGAATAAATCCCCAACAGTGTCACCAGCAAAGCACCCCCACACCATCACACCTCCTCCTCCATGCTTCACGGTGGGAACCAGGCATGTAGAGTCCATCCGTTCACCTTTTCTGCATCGCACAAAGACACAGTGGTTGGAACCAAAGATCTCAAATTTGGACTCATCAGACCAAAGCACAGATTTCCACTGGTCTAATGTCCATTCCTTGTGTTCTTTAGCCCAAACAAGTCTCTTCTGCTCGTTGCCTGTCCTTACCAGTGGTTTCCTAGCAGCTATTTTACCATGAAGGCCTGCTGCACAAAGTCTCCTCTTAACAGTTGTTGAAGAGATGTGTCTGCTGCTAGAACTCTGTGTGGCATTGACCTGGTCTCTAATCTGAGCTGCTGTTAACTTGCGATTTCTGAGGCTGGTGACTCGGATAAACTTATCCTCAGAAGCAGAAGTGACTCTTGGTCTTCCTTTCCTGGGGCGGTCCTTATGTGAGCCAGTTTCTTTGTAGTGCTTGATGGTTTTTGCAACTGCACTTGGGGACACTTTCAAAGTTTTCCAAATTTTTCGCACTGACTGACCTTCATTTCTTAAAGTAATGACAGCCACTTGTTTTTCTTTACTTAGCTGCTTTTTTCTTGCCATAATACAAATTCTAACAGTCTATTCAGTAGGACTATCAGCTGTGTATCCACCAGACTTCTGCACAACACAACTGATGGTCCCAACCCCATTTATAAGGCAAGAAATCCCACTTATTAAACCTGACAGGACACACCTGTGAAGTGAAAACCATTTCCGGTGACTACCTCTTGAAGCTCATCAAGAGATTGCCAAGAGTGTACAAAGCAGTCATCAAAGCAAAAGGTGGCTACTTTGAAGAACCTAGAATATAAGACATATTTTCAGTTGTTTCACACATTTTTGTTAAGTATATAATTCCACATGTGTTAATTCATAGTTTTGATGCCTTCAGTGTGAATGTACAATTTTCATAGTCATGAAAATACAGAAAAATCTTTAAATGAGAAGGTGTGTCCAAACTTTTGGTCTGTACTGTGTATGTATATATAGATAGAGAGATATATATATAGATATATAATACATATACATACTATTAAATATATGGAATCGGGAAACTTAGCTGGTGGACTTCTAATAATAATAATCTTTTTATTTATATAGCGCCAACATATTCTGCCACGCTTTACAATTCAGACAATTTACAGACATTATGGGCACTTGTCCCCATTGGGGCTTACAATTTACATTCCCTATCAGTATGTCTTTGGAGTGTGGGAGGAAGCCGGAGAACCTGGAGGAAACCCACGCAAACACAGGGAGAACATACAAACTCCTTGCAGATGTTCTCCTTGGTGGGATTTGAACCCAGGACCCCAACACTGCAAGGCTGCAGTGCTAACTGCTGAGCCACCCTGCTGACCGGACTTCTCTGGTCGCATGCTCCTCCAGTCATTTTAAATTTTACATTTAACAAGAAAGGACGCAATGTAAGGCCCCATTCACATGTCCGTATAATACCAGTACCAGAAAAAAATTGGTACCGGTGGCAACAGTGTGTCATCTGTTTTTGTTTTGGTATGGTTTAAAAAAATCTATTTTGAAGCTTCTCCTATACTTTGCAATGTTGCACATGGAAGACATACTGATGCCATCCGTGTGCTGTATATGTTTTAGACGGATCCATAGACTTGTTTTGGCTTTTGTCATCCGTGCTGCTGGTAAAAAAAAACAGACATGTCTCCGTGTGGTTGCTCTCAGTGGGAAAAACAAGATAATCTTGTAGTTATGATACCTTTTTAATGGCTAACAAAAATAAAATAAATGATGTTACAAAGCAAGCTTTCGAGACTTCTTATGTCTCTTCCTCAGGCATGGTATAAAAAAGTATCTGAAGAAACACATATATGCACAAAAAAAGACAGAGGCATCGCATAAATGGACATTTAAATAAACACACTGAGCTTAGAAAGTGAATCCTTAATTGGATTAGATTAGTGGTGTGAAAGTTTTATAGTCCCAATATCCATGTAAGATCCGAGGCCTGGTGCCCCCTGACTCTGATTCTTTAGATATTGTATATGCAAATTGCCTCTTCAGAGAGAAAGAGGACTTGAACTCTATAGCGCCACCTATTGGAAGCAGCCATCCTACAAGTCACCATCGACCCTTTAACAAGTCTTGCAATATGACTTAGGATAATTAGCCAAATCAGAATCTCAATTTGCAGACATGATGTTTTGGGCTATTTGCCCTCATCAGTGCAAAGTATGAGAACTGGTTTGGCTAAGTGAGAGGCTCTGGACTGAGGTCTAACTGGTAACATTTCTCCTTGTGGAGAGTGACATACCGGCTCTGGCATGTCAAGGTAAGGAGGCTTATTCGCTGTGCAATGCTCCTCTGGAAAATGTAATATGCAAATTGCCTCTTCAGATATTTTAGTGAGTCATAAATTCTGCTGACAGATTTAGTCCTGTGTGGAGGGTATCAAAGTCTCTAATAAGTTTGTATTCCCAAACCCTTCGATGTTTTTGGGATTTAAAGTTGCCTTTTTAATATGACAACTTTCATATTGTTGATGTTGTATCCTGCACCACAGAAATGTTTGGCCACGGGCAAATAGTTTTTTTTATCTGCAATTGTGTGGCAATGAGACCTAATTCTTGCTCTCGGTTTCTGTTCTGTTCCTCCCACATAGAGATCCCCAATAAGACATATAGTTCACAGAATTAAGTACACCACATTGGAAGAGGAACATGTGAATCTCCCGGGAATATTATAGTCCTGCTGTTTGTTGGGAATCTGTATCCTGTCTTTGGTCTCTATGAGTGCAGGTTCTGCAGCTCTTCAGATTGCAAGGAAAAGTTCCTCTTGGTTTATCCAAGGGCATTGAACTTCAGATCATGATGATTCTTAAATTTGGAGGTTGCCTGTAGCACAGCAAGGGAGGGTCTTTTGAATATTGTTTTTAGCCGGTCATCCTTGTGTAGGATGTGGTGAAGTTTTTTAGCAGTTTTCCTCTGTAGCTCAAGCTATGGGTTGTAGGTCACCACCATAGGGACACTATTTTTTTCCTCTTTTTCTCCGTATTGAAGTAATTGACTTCTAGGGATCCTTGTGTTAGAATCTGTTGTTTTACTATCAGCCACCTTGTTGTGGTTTGCTGGCTTCTAGTCTTTTCCTCTGGTGCTGGGTTTCTTGGTCACGTGATCTCTTCACTCTTAATTACTCAGCACCTGTCTCCCATTCCCCGCTGGACATCAGTGTTGTTACGCTTGTGCTCTGGCTAAATTGCCTTGTTAAATTCTTTGTGCTTTGGACAATTGATGTTCCCTTTAATCTTCGTTTCTGCAACTAATTTTTCTGTTAGGAGGTCTCCTGTGTTTGCTCCCAGTCCTTAGATCTTTTAGGGACCCCTTTCCCCTTCCTTCAGGTCTTCGTTTGAGTTCAGTGCAGGAGTTTCGGTGGGGCTATTCACAAGGAATAGGGCACCCACTCCAGCGTAGGGTTAAGCTGAGTCTCAGTGCAAGTACAGCTTTTCACTCCTATTCCTTAGTTCTAAGTTGCAGAACATAACACCTTGTGGCTCTAATGATCTGATCATCAATGGAGTTGGGGTGGTAGCTTTGGTTTAAAAATGTATTTTTAAGATAGGTTAAGTGTTCATTCTGGTCCGTTGGGCTGGAACAGATGTGATTATATCTAAGGGCCTGGCTTTAGACGATACTTTTTAATGTGCTTCTGGTGGAAGCTGTCCCATCTGAGGGATGTGGGGCGGTCAATTGGTTTCCGATACACTGATGTCTGTCTGGATTGAACCATTTTGAATTTTTATGGTGGTATCTAGAAAGTTGATTTCTGTTTTTGAGTGGTCCAATGTTAAGCTTATAGTGAAATGAAATGTATTGAATTTGTCATGGAATTTTAGAAGTTATTGTTCAGACTCAGTCCAGATTATTAAGATGTCATTGATGTAACGTAAATAGGCCAATGGTTTGATGGAGCAGGATGCTAAAGTCATTTTCCAGTTTAGCCATGAAAAGGTTGACATGCTGGGGTGCCATTTTGCTGCCCATAGCAGTTCCAGTGCGTTGTAGCTATAATTCCTCGCCAAAAGAGATTAAATTTGGTGTTAATACAGACTCAAAAGGGATCCCATTAGCTTCAAGAAACAGTTGGCAGGAGGATAGTCCATCTTTATGTGGGATGTTCAAATGGTCCATGAAAACACACAGACGTGAATGAGGCCTAATAAAGAGATGGCACTACACATAACAAGGAATGGTGCTATACAGTCTGAAAAAAAAATATATAATAAATGATGACACTATACCAAATAAGGGAGAATGCTCATATGAACACTACATGAGATTGTTGTCACATGCTGTAAAGTACTGATTGTGTACTGCAACATTAAAGGAGCTGCAGGAATTTGTCATCTCTTGGCAGCCTTCTGGACCAATTTTTCTTCTTGTCTTTTCATAAAGTTTTGAGGGACGCCCAGTTCTAGGTAATGTTACTGTTGTGCCAAATTTAAGCCACTACTTGATGATCATCTTCACAATGTTCCATGGTATACCCGTATCTAATGATCTGGAAAAAAATGTTTCTACCCTTCTCCTGGCAACTTTTAACAATGGGATCCCTTTGCTGTGTTGTAGGCCATTTACAGAAAATGTTTTTTGGTGTAAAATACAACTAAGAAAATGTAAGACGAATCCAACTAGAGCAACTAAACTTTACATGGGGTTAATCAGAATCACTGTAAATTATGGTGGCCGTGCGATGACTACAGTTTGACATAAGCGTAAATGTGATTGGGGATGTGGTTGTGTTCTGAATTAGCCAATTATAAGAGGGTGTTCACACTTATGCAACCACACGGTTTTATTTTACCCCTCCAAAATGATGTTTCTCAATGGATTCATGGGTAACATTAAAAGCGGAAATAAATTCTAAAATTATTTTTCTTGGTATTTTTTTTGTTTATTTTACCCATGACAAAAACTGATGTAGACGTTTTAGTGAGAGTGTGTGTGTGTAATTTATTTTATGAGATGGATACATCATACAGGCCAAAAATTATACTTCTTTGATCTTGGTCTGATCAATAATCCCTAGTAACACGTTTTGAATGTAGGGCAGGGGCTTAGAACAGGGTCTAACACCCGACATAAGGGTTGATATTGTGCTCCGGTCTCTAGAACACTTACAACGTGAAGACTCGGAGACACACTAATATAATTCACATCTCCCAGTGACCTTTTCCTCTCAATAAGGAATTAGGAAGTTGTTAAGTGCAAATCTTTCATCCCTCAGACTTAAATTATTTCCTCTGAATTTTTATCTTGGGAGATTAGAATTGCAAGCTGAGAAGCAATTCGCCTGAAATGTTCTGACATCGGAAAAGATAAATCAATGAGTTCACTTCCCGTGTTAGTGGAAAAAAAAATCTCTTCTAAAACTGTACAACTTGGATATGACTTTGCATAACTATTCTAGACCTTGTCATGTTGTAGAATTAGTAGTGAGCTAGAGCCTGATTGCTGATGGCCACTGTGTTGTAGACCTCCATAGCTTGTAGACTGTGGATATGGGACAATTTCCATCATGTTCTAACTCATTAACAGCCCCCCCCCCCACCCCCACTCATACACACTTTATTGGTGTAGAACATGGTTACCAACCTTTACCTTGAGATGGAGATTCAGCTTCCACAGTAGACACACCTAGAGGCCCCATTACCAGACAATCAATCAGTCAAAAAATCTCCACATAAATCACACCAAGGCAGTATTTTTACATCCAAGAGGTTCCCACCTTACCCCTATTGCGTATTCACGTATCAATCACTTCCCCACCCCACAACTGCATCCAGCATCCGTCTAACTGGCAGTATCATCCAGTCTGCAGCCCACCATATTTATCCCCTCTGCCCACCTCCAGTACGTGTGCATCCAGATCTGCTCTACTGTGTGGGGCTACTCACAAAAGTCACTATCTGGAGACCTTCTCTTCATAACCATTTGATAGACCTGGTTCTAATGCACCAAGCTGGCAGCCAGCCAGCCGCGAATTAGATGTGGCTCCCGAGACAATAGTTGGGGACCCTTGGCGTAGAAGAAGAATTGTTTAATAGGAAAGTGGGCTGGAGGGTCTGACATAAGGAGGCAACTGGTATGTCTTGGGGCCATTGCAAGTAGACTTTCCTCAGCATTGTGTGGCTACCAAACCTTAGTAATAGACTTCTTTCCACTTTACAGAAATAGACATTAGGCAATGCGACATTACATTTAGTGCAACTGTTAGACAATCAGGATATTGCAGTTGGTGCTGTCCTGCTTGTAGAGAGAATGTCATGTAGGCTACAAAGAGTAATGGTTCTTCAAGCAAAAGGCCTCTTTGCAACTGATGAACTGCCATTTTCTCCAACTATAACCAAGCCGAAGGAAACTAACTTCTACATGTAAGCTCCTTTAAAGGCGACCCTTGATATTGATTATGCCATCTGCAGAGGTCACTGCTGGTATTGGGGCTACTCAGTCAGCAGTTGCAGTGGTAGCTTTGATAAAAAATTACTTGGGCACATCTCTTTCCGCACCATCACTGGGACGTATATTTATTACCTGATGTAGGAAATAACTCCCAGTCTGGAATATATAGTGTATGTATATACTTTATTATATTGTGATTACATTATACACACACATACATCTGTTGCACTTTTTATATGGCTAGTTATACCTTATTAAATGGAACATTTTTGATGATTCATGAACCACGTGTGTGTGTGTGCCACTCTCCGCAAGGAGAAAGGATACCCCTTGGATATCTGGGGCCCACAGGAGGAATTGATCCTCGGGGCTCACCCTACAGCTATATGCAAATACCTGTTAGCCGATATCCCCGTTATAGTGAAGCGTCTGCTGTAAATCACAGGCGGCTCCTGCACAACTACAGTGCGACACTATAACTGGGATGTACAATTATGGTAGTTTGCAGTAAAGGCGCTCTTTGGTTAAAACAAGTTATCACCGATCCAAGGGCTCCATAGGATAGGTGGTAACTTACTGATAGTTTGGGTCCGAACATTGGAAACCACACCAATCGGAAGAATAGGGAAGTTTTATCTCTGTCAGAACACTTATCTCCATTTTAAAATGCAGTGGCAGGTGGGACGTCTGACCGCAGCCTCATTCATTCTCTTTGGGGTTTCCAGAAAAAAAAACAAGAACAGCCACTGAGGGAATGAACGGATCAGTGGTCAAGTCGCACATTAGCTCCAGTCTAATGGGGATAAAAGCTCCACATTCTACCAATCGGTGCAGGTCCCAGCAGTCAGACCCCCACTAATCAATAATGTATCACTTATCCTGTGGAGAAGTGATTACTTGTTTTCCCCGGAGAACCCCTGTAAGTGCATCTTGTTCCAAGTATTTAATCACTAATGGAAATAAAGAATCTTCTCCTAATTAATATCAGAGAGAACAAATGACCGCCATACACAACACAATCCACTGTACCAATACAAATAGTACCACATACAAGTGAGAAATACTGCCACACCATGACCAGACCACATATTACCACCACATAGTGACCGAATAATACCACATAGAAGGGATAAATAGTGACACCCGTAACCAGACCACATATTACCACCACATAGTGACCAAATAATACCACATACAAGGGAGAAATACCACCACACCATGACCAGACCAGATATTAACAGCATATAGCGTCCAAATAATTCCCCATCATTTCTCTCCCCCATCCCCATCATTGCTCACCCCCACCTCCTCCAACATTGTCATATCTCCCCCCACTACCTCCATCATTGCCATATCTCCCCCCATCTCCTCCATCACCATGCCATGCATATCTCCCCCCACCAACCCCATTGCCATGCCATATCTTCCCCCACCATATCATATCTCACCCCCCCACCTCCTCCATCACCATGCCATGCATATCTCCCCCTACCTCCTCCATCACCATGCCATGCATATCTTCCCCCCACCTTCCCCATTGCCATGCCATATATCCCCCCATCTCCTCAATCACTATTGCTCTCCCTCAAAAAAAACAAAAACAAAAAAAACCTTACCTCTCAGCGCACTTCGCTGCAGCACAGTCCTCTGCTTCCTGCCCAGCATCTTTCTCCCTGACACAGGCTCGAGCTGCATGATGAGATCATCAAGCAGCGCGAGCCTGTGTCAGGCAAGAAGCGCCGGGCAGGAAGCAGAGGGCGGATCCCGTCTGTTCCGCTGCCATTTTCCTCCTGTCGGCAGCGGAGCTGGAGGGATCGCTCCCTGCCAGCCGCACAGGATGCGGGCAATCTGGTCATGCCCCCCCCGCAGCCTTGGGCTCCGAGAAGCAGGCCACACTGCAAGGGCCCTCCTAACCCTCCGAGTTCTTGCAGTGCAGAGCACCGGCAGCCATGTTAACCAGGGGCCCCCGTGCGTCCTGCTCGAGGGTCCGGGCCCACCGGAGAATTCTCGAGTGTTCCGGTGCCCCAGTCCGACCCTGGGTCTGACACCGCTCACCCAGCCAAACCAGGACTCACACTTTGCACTGATGAGGGGCAGTACCCCGAAACACTGTCTGCAAATTGAGTTTCTGGTTCTGGCTTATATCCTAAGTCATGCGATAAGGCAGGTTAAAAGGTCACTAATGACTTTTAGGATTGCTACTTCCTGTAGGTGGCACTAGAGTTCTCGTCCTCTTCCTATCAGAAGAGACAATTTACATATTTCCCAGAGGAGCATTGCGGCTTTAAGTATCCTCACCGTGACATGCTTAACATGTCACTCTCCGCAAGGAGACAGGTTACCCCCTGTTTTTAGGCAGAAACCTTGTCAGTAGAGATGGGCAAACCAGAAAAGAATTGTTCGGCATTTTTTTTTCTCATTTTCTTAGTAGTTTGGGTATCCATTATTTTCAATGGGATTCAGGTTCTGGTGGAAGTTTGGGCACTATTCTGGTACCCGAACCGAACTTTCTCAAACGTTCGAGTCAGGTACCAGAATCCGAACTTCCACCTGTCCGCCTATCCCTACTTGTCAGTCTAGGCAAATGGGGGGGGGTGGGAGCTCCAGAGAGACCTGGATGGTTTTTCAAAGTATGTTTTACAGACTTTAGGACAAGGCTACTGTACATGGCAAAAATAAATTGTCTGATTTGAGCCAGAACTTCAAACTACATAGTTACAACCAAAAATTTGCTAAACTTCACTAGAAAAAAATATATAGATCGAGTGGCAATTCCTTTTCTGTGACGATTTTCATCCATCAGAATCTGTGTCTTATCTGATGTCAAAGCATATAGAATTTATTTTCCTTACTACACTGGATAGGCATCAGCCCTACTCCACAACTATTTAGAGGGGGCCATTCACTGGATTTTTTTAAGTTTAAGCTGAGTACCCCCTGCAATTCATACAGAATCTCCAATTCTAGAATGGTTTTTCTTTTTCTTCTGTGTCCCTCCGTTCCAAAGTTACACCCCATGTTAATTAAGATGCATCATTTTTCCCTTCAAGAAACTGGGCGTGTATTACAGAACTTCTCTGTGGGTATTTTTTTTCTCCTCTAATGTTAGCCAATCAAAAGACCCACAGAAGTCTGTGGTACACGCCCAGTTGCTGGAAGGGAAAATTTGCACTATTGGGGAGCACATCTTTGGAAAGAAGGGGCACAGAACAAAACGAAAAATTGATTCATAATCCGAGGAGCTGCAACAATTGGGAAGAGGAACTTGGCGAAAACTTAGAGGTCCTTTCACTGCATTTTTTTTTTTTTTAATAGGTAAACTGTTACTTTTACTGATGATTTCGAGATGGATGACGTACTGTTGGAGAATAAATAGTGGTCAAATTATCCAAGTATACGTCCCATAGACCATGCACTACAAATACAAGTTCTATTACAGTGCTACATATGGCAAATCTGGTACTTTCAATCTTCATTTCCTTTTAACAAGTGAAAATCTATATGTAAATTGCATGAATGCTCAGATTATAATTTTATATAACTTTATAATGTTCTAAATTTGTATAACCTAGCAGGAGTGAAATGAAATGTACAATGTTAGCCTTAAAGGGGTCGTTCGGCCTTGAGATACAAATCTGCAGTCACTTTGTGACTGCAGACTTGTGAATCATCAGGATTCTCCGGAGGCAGTAGCGGGCTGGCTCGTGACTGCTTTACATACAGTGCCTACAAGTAGTATTCAACCCCCTGCAGATTTAGCTGGTTGACACATGCGGAATTAACTTGGCATTGTGACATTTGTACTGTAGATCAGCCTGGAAGTGGGAAATGCACTGCAGTAAATATTGTTGTTTTTTTTTGTTTTTTTATATAAAAAACGTTAAAAGTTAATTCAGAGTGTCATTTATTATTCAACCCCTCAAACCACAAGAATTCTGTTTGGTCCCTCTAAAGTATTAAGAAGTAGTTCAGGCACCAAGAATAATGAGCTTCACATGTGTGGATTAAAGATCTCTTTTGCCAGCCTTTTCTGACTATTTAAGACCCTCCCCAAACTTGTGAACAGCACTCAGACATGGTCAACATGGGAAAGACAAAGGAGCATTCCAAGGCCATCAGAGACAAGATCGTGGAGGGTCACAAGGCTGGCAAGGGGTACAAAACCCTTTCCAAGGAGTTGGGCCTACCTGTCTCCACTGTTGGGAGCATCATCCGTAAGTGGAAGGCTTATGGAACTACTGTTAGCCTTCCATGGCCAGGACAGCCTTTGAAAGTGTCCTCCCGTGCCGAGGCCAGGCTTGTCCGAAGAGTCAAGGCTAACCCAAGGACAACAAGGAAGGAGCTCCGGGAAGATCTCATGGCAGTGGGGACATTGGTTTCAGTCAATACCATAAGTAACATACTCCACCGCAATGGTCTCCGTTCCAGACGAGCCCGTAAGGTACCTTTACTTTCAAAGCGTCATGTCAAGGCTCGTCTACAGTTTGCTCATGATCACTTGGAGGACTCTGAGACAGACTGGTTCAAGGTTCTATGGTCTGATGAGACCAAGATCGAGATCTTTGGTGCCAACCACACACGTGACGTTTGGAGACTGGATGGCACTGCATACGACCCCAAGAATACCATCCCTACAGTCAAGCATGGTGGTGGCAGCATCATGCTGTGGGGCTGTTTCTCTGCCAAGGGGCCTGGCCATCTGGTCCGCATCCATGGGAAGATGGATAGCACGGCCTACCTGGAGATTTTGGCCAAGAACCTCCGCTCCTCCATCAAGGATCTTAAGATGGGTCGTAATTTCATCTTCCAACAAGACAACGACCCAAAGCACACAGCCAAGAAAACCAAGGCCTGGTTCAATAGGGAAAAAGTCAAGGTGTTGGAGTGGCCTAGTCAGTCTCCTGACCTTAACCCAATTGAAAACTTGTGGAAGAAGCTCAAGAATAAAGTCCACATGAGACACCCAAAGAACCTAGATAACTTGGAGAAGATCTGCATGGAGGAGTGGGCCAAGATAACTCCACAGACCTGTGCCGGCCTGATCAGGTCTTATAAAAGACGATTATTAGCTGTAATTGCAAACAAGGGTTATTCCACAAAATATTAAACATAGGGGTTGTATAATAATTGACCCACACTTTTATGTTTAAAATTTAATAAAATTCAACTGAGCAACATAAAACTTTTTGGTTTGTAAGATTTATGCTTCTGTTCATAAAACCTACTCTCGTTTGCAGTTTGAAGGCTCTAACTTATTTGCATCTTATCAAACCAGCTAAATCTGCAGGGGGTTGAATACTACTTGTAGGCACTGTACATGAGGTCACATGCAGACTAGACTTGCTCAATAGAAGTGAATTGAGCAAGGCCAGACAAGTCTAGTCTGAATATTGCCGTATGAAAAAAAAAAATCATGCATGCGGTCACCTGACTGCCCGCTCCCGGAATGAAAGAATCTTGACTGCGTATGGTGAGGATTCACAAGTCTGCAGTCAGAGTGACTGCAGACTTGAGCCCCAAGGCCTGATAACCCTTTTAGAGCAATGCAAAAAGAATCACTTTACTGAATCAAAATACTGCAGGTCACAATCAAAATAAATTATTTTAATCTCAATATAATCGTGAAATGTAGTATTGTACTATACAAAATCATACATATTATGAAGTGCCATAATAAGTGTTACATTAGCAATTCAACATAGACACTTGGTAAATAGAAAGCTGCACTGAAGCTACATACTCAAGATCTAACATAGTTATATAGTATGGATGAAAAACAAAAATAAGCATGTCCCTCAAGTTCAACCAGGAGAAGGAAGAGGATTTGAATAAAGAGAAGGTTATACATTTTACAACTTGTTTTTCCCATATTAATAAAAATAAAAGGACCAATACATTATTGAAATAGTTTATCACTAAATGACTGATCAAACCAAGCTCAGACGCTCAGTGCACCCTTGTCGAGGCCGAGCAGCTCAAAGAAAAATTAGTAGTTGGAAAGGTGAATGATCTCCATCCTACATTTGACAACTAATTTTACAGAAGACAGACAAGGAAGGCAGATGAATGGAAAATAAGTATGAAGGTGCGTAGAATTCTTGCTAAAAAAAAAAAAAGCTTGGTTTGAACAGTCAATTTTGTGATGACACCCTTTCTTGAAACCCGGAAGGAAATAATTTTTCTTGTAGCCTACGTTCCCATGATGAGTTTTTTTACTCTGCGTATTTTCGAAAAAAATGTATAACATTTTACTTAAATCTGCATCATCAAAAACTCATCATGGGAACGGAGCCTTAAAGTGGCAATTCGACTGGTCAACATTTGCTGTTGACTGGTTAGGCTACGATCATGTCATCAATGTACCTATACGCTTTATTAGCTAGCAAAAAGTGTAATTTTGCCAAAATATGACCAAAAAGCACATTGGGGGGAAAAAAAAAAAAAAAGTTTGGGCTATGAAAACCAATTGTATAAACTTATATTGCCATAGAGCTAGATATACATGTGGAATAAGTTTGATGGTCTGTGGGGAGCTCCTACCCGAAGATAATAAAGCCATTATGAATATATCATGATACATGAAGACTAGACTTTCAATTGTAGGCAATGTCTTAATTTACGTTCTACAGAGGGTATAAAAATCCACAAAGGTACACTGGTTATAATTAATGGGATTAAATATGAAGCCAAAAAAGAGAAGGGGGAAAAAAAGGGCACAATAATCATATGCTATTATCCAAGCATGTACCCCAAAAAGTAGTGTATCGGCTCAGTTTGGTCTGGCGTTAATTAGTAACGAAACCATCTTATTCTCCATAAAAAATGGAATCTGATATTTACACGCTACGAAAATAATGAAACCAGATTCATTATTCTGTATATACTGGCAGAACGTGTAATGGATGGACTTAGACATTAGATATAGGTTTGTGGAAACTGTCAAACCTTCTCCTAATACTGGCAAAGAGGCAGAAAAAAAATACAAGATGGCTAAAGCGAGAAAATCTACTGTTTTGTCTTTAGGCTGGCGATTATTGATTGATGGGGTTTAGTTTGGTAATTAGTGGCAAAGTACTTAACAAAAAAAAACAAAAAAAACTACTGGACTGAAAATAATTTATCCAAAAATCTACATAACTGTTAATATGAACTGGATAAAAACAAGCGGGAAATATAAAAATAAAAATCATACATGTATAGAAAGCACCTAAATCACTCAAAGTAGCATTAAGGCTGTGTGCCCACGATGCGTTTAAGCGTTTCCGCAGCGGCAGAAACGCTTAAAAACCGTATGGTGGAAGGCCTGCCATGATCCCCAATGATAATCCGCATGTGCTGTGCACATGCTGCCGAAATTTAAGCTGCAGATTATCATTGCGGAAAAAAACGCAGCACTACCAATTATTTTGCGGACGTGCTGCGTTTTTGCCGCCATTGACTTGCATTAGAACGCGCCAATTCCGCTTCACTAGATAAGCACATGCGGAATACATGCGTTCAATGTGCGGATGGTACCCGGGTCCGGAGGACAGGAGACTCTCCTCTGGACCCGGGTACCATAGAAACTGTGAAAAAAACAATAAAATAAAAAATAAAGACTATATTTACCTTCTGATGGCCCCCGCTGCGCTCCTCCTCTCATGCCGGCAAATCGCGATGGCCTGAAGGACCTGCGCTGACGTCATAGTCATGTGACGGGTCACGCGACGCTGACGTCGGCAGGTCCTTCAGTGTACCGCGATCTGCCGGCAACCAGGACGGAGGGAAGCAAGACACCGGGGGCCATCAGAGGGTAAGTATATATTTATTTTTTACCATTCTTTCGGTCACAGTATATAAATCCATGCCGGTTGCATGGATTTATATAGTGTGACCAAGTTGTCAAGCATTTTCCAAGTGATGCTAAAATCGCTTGGAAAGCGCTTGTCAACCCGCATGCGGAAATGCATGTGAAGAACGCTTCACATCCGCATGTCCCTGGCAGGAAAAACGAATGTACAATCCGCATGTACAATCCGCATGTACAATCCGCATGTACAATCCGCATGTACAATCCGCATGCGTTTTTTTCTGCCAGGAAGATGCAGAAACGCTCAGGAAAAAATCCGGACCATTTCTGCATCGTGGGCACATAGCCTTAAAGTGTTCCCATTGCTAGTAAATTTTATTTCATAAATCAATAATGCACATGAAAATAAGAAACTTTGTAATATATCTTATCAGAGAAATCTGCTTTTTTTCTCCTCCTCACAGGTAAAATCCTGTATTGAGTGAAGACAGACATTACCATTACTGAGAAGGGAGGAGCTGGAAAGAGGAGCTCCTCCTCTCTCCTGTCTACGTAGAATCTCATGAGAAAAACCAAAGACAAGCAAAATACCCAAATAACTGGAAGTAAATGGATAAATCGCACAGTGCAAAAAAAAAATAAGATAAATAATAAAGGGTATTTAGTTAACATAATTTTGATCAAAATAATGTAAAAGCCATCCTACCACGTCACGGTAACCCTTATGGGACAGTCCTAAGGGTTGCCGTGACATGGTGGGATAGCTTTTACATTATTTTGATCAAAATTATGTTAACTAAATACCCTTTATTATTTACCATATTTTTTTTGCACTGTGCGATTTATCCATTTACTTCCAGTTATTTGGGTATTTTGCTTGTCTTTGGTTTTTCTCTGTTTAGTGGCCTTGTGTGAACATGCATTTACATTTTGCATGCACATCAATTTACGTTTCAGTTCAGACTCCCAGGTTTTTTCTGTATAGAATCTCATGAGTAGCAACTGTCACCTCCTATCTTAGTAATGTAACATTCTGTCTTCACTAAATAAAGATTTTACCCATGAATTGAAAGTGAAAGCACAGTCCAGGAGGAGAAAGAAGCAGATTTCTCTGATAAGATATATTACAAAGTTTCTTATTTTTATGTGTACTATTGATTTATGGAATAAAAATTAAACCAATTGTTACACTTTAAATGTGTTGTTTGTAGAAGGGTATTGGTGGCATCAATGTCAGACAGGCAGTAGTCCGACTGACAGGACCTCTGCTGATGGCAGGAACTAATGATGATGACATTAGGCTCAACACTTTCCTAGCACAACTGTCACGCAAATCTAATAATAGTCCGGGATCACAGCAGTTGGATCACAGTCGACCAGACATTGCTGACATCGCCTAGTGAAAGGCCATCAATGTCAGAACAACCTCTAGAATAAAATATCAACAAGAAATAAAAAAAAAAAAAAAAAAGTTTTAAAACTTGGGATTTAGGTTTATTTTCCTACTTGGGATGAGAACTGTAAGGATTCATCCCTACATTCGAGAGTTGCCACATAAAAAAGATCCTTCTAGGGTGGTGGTTAGTCTAGAAGAGCGCAAAAAGACTTGCAGGACCCTAATCCATCGGACTTGAGCCTTGCGAAGTTAGTAGTCCCGGTGTGACATCATTGTGTCACAACGCATGTATGATATCACTAAGGTCTACTATCCCGAAGAGGGACAGAGGAAGAAGTAGATGGTTCGAACCATCAACGTGGCACCTGGACCACGGCCGTGTGAATCTTTTTTTTTTTGCTTTTCTCTAGTCCACAGTTGGTAGGCGGTGAGTAAACTACAAAAAAAAACATGGATTCCTCTTGACATAATGCATTGGTTTGTGGAATTTGATGTAAATTTGCAGGATGTTGTGCGGTTTTTAAAAACTGAAACATGCGCTAGGGGGCTGGCTTTATTTTATTCTTTTTACTCATCTTTATATAAAAATAAACGCAATTGTGTATTCCTTTTTTTTATTTTTTAAAAGCACCAAAAGAAATAAACCCTTACAGTTTGGGGCTATAGGAATAAAGTTACAAAGCTTATAATTGACTTTTAATTACCAAGATTGGCATCTTCATACAGTTTAAAGGGGTGTTCCCATCTCGAAGATCCTATTTCAATATGTAGTAGGTGTAATAATAATAACAGCAAATACCTCCAATTAAATATGTAGTATAGTTCTTCTGATTAGCTATGTTGCTTACCCTATGTGCAGTAGCTTAAGTATCAATAGTTACAACCATTCATATAGTGAAAGTTTGTTAGTGGCCGTAACCATGGATACCCAAGCTACTGCAATGCTCTGCACATGGGGGTAAGCACCATAGCTAATCAGAAGAACTATACATTTGTAATTGGAGGTATTTGCTAACATCAACTATATATGGGGATAGGATCTTGAAGATGGGAATACCCCTTTAACATGAAACGGAAGGTAACTGCTCATCATGCTGAATGCGAGAAATGGCAGCAGAAAGCTCGTCCATTAGGGTCATCTCTCAACACACAGGTCTGATATAGGGTCCGGAAACATTACTTATTAAAATAGTTATGCCTTTGAGAATCCTAAAAGTCGCTTCAAGCAGAATAGGTTTGAGGTTTCAGTTTTCTACTTTCATACAGGTTAATCTAGATTAAGGTCTATACTTAAATCTTCAGTTATGTATTTAAGGTTCCGCTTGGGTCAGACCTTTAGCCAAAAACATGATACTTTGTATACCTTTCACTTTTGTCAAGTGATCGCTGGCCGAGGTTAATCGGGACGAGTTTTCCCAAATATGCTCCTTCACTGATTATTTGACGTAAATGCACTAATTACTTTCATGGGAATAAATTCTGACTGGTGATGGTTGGATAACTTGGTTGCGAAGCATATTTTTATCCCTCCAAAAGATTTTAACGAAAAGTATTTCCAGGGACCAAGCACTCCTGGCCAGATCCCCAACGGATGTGGTAGGAAATTGGTTTGTTGAAAAAGTCATTTTTACAATCGGGTTTCATTAAAAATGTTGCTCAGTTTGCCTTTTATTGCTTCTGTGATGCACTGTCAATTGCTGGCTGCTAAATGAGTTAACTGAGAATCAGTCAGTGAGCTCATTCTGACAGTTATAATCTCTCGTATTGAACTGTCTTTTTCGCAGCTCCTCAGCTGATTTGTGAACACACCAAAAGTAAATGTGCCAGGAAACAGTCTGTAAAAGACAAAGGGTGCAAAATTTTTGCAATTTTCAAAAATGATTTTAAGCCACAAATACATGCATTTAGGTAAAAAAAATAAGTCTGCAGAGGTGGACAATCCCTTTAAATCTGTCATCAGTTTTTTTTCTATGTAATCATAGAGCAGCATGATGAAGAGACAGAGAGCCTGATTCCAGTGACATATCACTTACTGGGCCGCTTGGTGCAATTTTCATAGAAACCCTCTTATCTGCTGCAGACCTGTGTATAACCCCGCCCATACCACTGATTGGTGCTTTTCTGTATACACTATACATTGTCAGCAAGCAGCCAATTAGAGATGGGGGGGTGGAGTTACACAGATTAGCCTGACTGGTCTGCATGTGACACCTAGTCCTGCAGTGATAATCTCCTGCTGATAAAACACTGACCGTATTACAACTACAGCACACAGCCTAATAAGTGGCACATCCCTGGAATCAGAGTCTCTGCCACTATATTTCGCTGCTCTCAAATTAAATAGCAAAAACCCACTGACAGATTCCCTTTTACGGTCAGTATGCTGACGATTGTATCTTAGAGTCCAATAGTTTTTGTTTTTTTTAATCCATACCCCCAATAGGCGAAAAGAAAGGATCAGTCAAGGCTAGGCGGTTAGACCCATGAATCACACCACAGGCACAGAGGATGAACATAAGAGAGCAGCCTGCAGACTACCTTTCATGCACAATGCAGCTACTGATACTAATAATAAGGTGGTAATATCTAAAGTTTTACCCCGTTTTAGCACCAGTTCGGAAAAGGCATGTCTTCTACAAATTACTTTGTAGATCGTATAAGAAACATGGCACATGGCAGTTAAATAGAAAAAAAAATATATATATATATAAATATTTATCCGCTGTACATTTTTCACAGTCCCTCCCCTCCCCATTTATATTCACATTTGATAATTTTTTTTTTTATATTTTTTCCTTTTTTTTTTCTTAGAAAAACATCAATCCAAATTATCTTTTAAAATCATAAAATATATATATTTATATATTTGTTCTTTTCGTTCATATTTAAATTATTTACAATATTGGAGGGGCGGGATCCTTCAGTTTGGGTCATGAAGAGTCTGTGCACGGTGAGGGAGGAGGTGGGTAGAGGTGGAAGTAGCTTCTTTCTGTTGTGGGGGACGGGGGGCAGCTCTCTTCGGCGGACATGTACTGACTCCTCGGAGTTGGCGGAGGAGGGTACGGGTCGGAATCGGAATTTAAATCTATGTAATATTTGTTGGCTTTCCATCGGCTTGTGGTGTAGTCGCTGTCGCAAACATCAGTGCTGCACGGTGTTGTCGGAGGAGCTATTCCTCGGATGAGATAAGGTCTGCAAAAAAAATATATATATTTCGTTAAAGTAGGTAACTTTGTTTGTTTTTTTGGCAATAGTAGAAAAAACAAAGTTGGAGGGAAAAGGCTGGACAGAATAGTTAGCTGCTCAGCCAACAACTTCCTCTCCCGACTTCCCCATACACAAGTGCACGGCCTACCGCAGGGAGGAGAAAGCCGCGGTCAGGCTCCACTGGCATCGGCTTTTTCCCCCTGAAAACAAAAGGACCAGGCATTGAAATTCCAACAATGCCCGATCCTTCTCTTCCCAAACATCATCCGTCGGGAGATTTGAGAGGCCCCCAAAACAGATTAGTCACTCCTGTAGAAATAGGCAAGATAGATAAAAGTTTGCTAATGTGTATGGGGGACTTTTAGGCTCTGCTTTTCTAGAACTCAGTCATGAAAAAAGTTCTTCAATCCTGCAAAGCTAATTCAAATTATAATCAAATTATCGCTCGAGTCACATTTTTCTATGCCCGTGCTACTATTTTAATGAAGTAAAAGAATTTTTGCTTTTAATTTACTTTGTTGGACTGAAAAACCTTTTTTCATCACTTCATCACAGCGGCTTTATCCGTGCACAGTGGAATGGATTACCAAGAAAGCAGATTGAATAATATACATATTTTGATGGGGTGAGCTGCATCCACAAACTGTTTAATATTACTGATCAGTGATGAAATAGCGTTATTATTCTGAAGGGATAGGAAAGTGCCCCTAGGGTGTGATATCTGCAGTTGTTTTAAAGGGCTGTCTAATAGAAGAAAAATGTCTTCTGGTCGAGGAACTATTAAATAAGCAAACCTAATAATGTACTTTTATTGTTCAAATTGACACCGTTCTCTCCAATTTTTCGCACCTCACTCCAGGTTACCTTCCTCAAATTCCGAGTTAGATAAGCCAGTCCCCTTCTCGGTCTCTGAAACACCCATTATAGGAAAGGGGGCTGCCTTCTCTAATGTGTGTTGGCCAACCTCCCTCATCACTTCAACGACACAGGCTTTTTCACAATGAACGTGGAATTGGAAGAAGTGAGACTAGATGACCGGTGCAGAAGTAGGACAACCTGTGCAGGTTTGATCAAGTAGTAATATATATTTTAATGCCAGAAAAATGTAACAAATGGGACCGTTCCTCGTCTAGCTCGGCCCACTATGTCAAGGGGACCGTTCCTCGTCTAGCTCGGCCCACTCTGTCAAGGGGACCGTTCCTCGTCTAGCTCGGCCCACTCTGTCAAGGGGACCGTTCCTAGTCTAGCTCGGCCCACTCTGTCAAGGGGACCGTTCCTCGTCTAGCTCGGCCCACTCTGTCAAGGGGACCGTTCCTCGTCTAGCTCGGCCCACTCTGTCAAGGGGACCGTTCCTCGTCTAGCTCGGCCCACTCTGTCAAGGGGACCGTTCCTCGTCTAGCTCGGTCAATCATGCCGCTTCGCTCATTAACACTAGCGTAGCTAGCTTTTATCTAAAATAAACTGTGGGTTACCTGTAAGATCTGGTAGTGGATGGACTATTAGAAGAGTAGAACACTTCAGTATTGTATAAGGAGCGATCTGTAGCTGGTGATGGTGGCGGGTTTAAAATCTGCAATAAAAAGCAAGTAGTCAATAGTTAAATGAGAATATTGGCCAAAACTAATCCAATTCCGTTCATTTGCCTGTCCATCTTGATATAAGAAATGACCTTGCATTGGTCTCCGATCCTCATAGGTGAACCTTTTTAGGCACAGATTTCTCGCCCTACTATATTATAAATGTATGAGCATTTCGCTCGATCACTAAAATTTTGAATTTCTCCTACAACAAGTGAAGGAACGTTTCCAGGTAAAGATTTGAGATGTCCTTTTATCGAGCTCCTTGTGCAATGAACTAGATACACCACAGTATTTGTGGTAGCCATCACACAGTCTTGGAATTCTCCAGCTGTCCCATCGGCTGCTCCTGTGTTTAGATGATGTTGATATCATCGCCGGGCAGCAGAACGGTTTCTTTAGCCAATATCATAAAGACCACCTAGTGTTATATCACTCAAGCAGCTGACATAGAAATACTGCTCAGTGACCGGTCGTATACGTGTAAAGACACTGACAAAATACTAAAATAATTCAACCTTTATTAATATACACAATTAGGCAACAACGTATAGAACACATGTTAAAAACCTCACCAACGAACCATGGGTCGCAGGAATATTCCCTGTGGTTGCCCATCCAACACTACTACTCAAATTAAGCATGCCCTGAAATAAGGTGTACTGAATTTAAAAAAAAATCAGTTTTAATAATCAAACATATAAAGTGTGTAGAGAATGTATAAATCAGTGACAATATAAAGCTCCTTCACACGTACATATACTGTACCCAAACCGTTTACACAGACAAAGTTTACTCTGACGTAGCCAGTATAAAATCCAAGTCAGTAAGGAACAATTTCCCCCAATAGAGCAGCTACATAGCACAAATGCAGATGGGATTGGTTCTCACGCGTTTCGCCAGCAGGTGCTGCTTCTTCAGGTGGTAATGGATGTATGAGTGCTAAATGCAGAGTACAACAAGCCAAAACAAGGAGGCTTACCATCTTGAAACAAGTCACAAGTGCAGTAGTCCATAATGGATATACAGCTGTATGTTAAAGAAAGTTATATTTGTTTAACCCCCATAGCGCAAAAGGACAAACTGGAGTTCACGTGTGTGGGGCCGAACCACAGTGTCTAGAACTAAGCACTGATCCCTGCTGTCAACTACTTAGATGCTGCAGTCAATTTCTGACAATGGCACTTAAATTGAGCAATCACCAACTCACATGCACAGCAGCTCCCATCTAACAAAATATAAAGTCACCGCGCCTCCCTAAAAAAAAAATACAATAAAAAATGACTGTATGCACCCCAAATTGGTATCCATAAAAACAACGATGAATAAGGAACATTCGATTTTCCGCGAATGCCGGCCAAATTCGAGCAAGGGCCTATGCCTAGGTGAGGTTTTTAACATATGAGGGTGTTGTCCATCTGTATATTAGTAAAGCATGAATAACCTCCCTGGACAAGCTCAATCATCAGGTCTGCCTTCATTTTCATCATGTGGCGCATTAGAGATGCACGAGTATAAAACAACAGGGGACACCACAAATTATCAATAACTGGTAATTTCAAACTATTGGCTTTCAGAAGTCAGTGATTATTGTGCTTTCTGGTTTTTGAGCCTGCTCACCTGCGGGTAGAGAGTGGCCTTGGTACTCGAAGAGCTACTGGAAGAAGCACCAGTCACGTGATTCCGGTCATAAAGGGGGGCTCCACTACTGCCGCCCCCTATTATACTCATGGAGCTGATCATTTGCTTCCCACAAGGTATACCTGAGCAGAAACAAAAACATTAAAAAAGTGAGAGGTTCAATCAGCTCACCTGTCCGGGTGCACGGCAAAATACTCCAGTAATAGTAACAGTCCAAACTATAGCCAGAACTCACATCTTCTTAAAAGAATTGCTTTATTAATCTAGTAGTATAAAAGGCATAAAAAATGGGTGAACACAACAGCATAAAAATGCTGCCTGCGCTCCCAGGCAACATGTTTCATACCTACATGGTCCTTTGTCAAGACAAAGGACCATGCAGGTCTGAAACATGTTGCCTGGGAGCGCAGCAGATATTTATTTTCTGCCTTTTTAAATGTGTTTTTTATACTACTGGATCAGCAAAGCAATTCTTTAAAGAAGATGTGAGCGCCGGCTATCATTTGGACTGTTACATGTACATTAAAAAAGACCACATTTTGCAATATTCGGCACATGCACATTTAGGCAACATGGAGATGCATTGATGTTACTGGTGTGGGTTTACATCGAGCCTCATCAATCTGCATGCACCCTGGTAGCATCTCATCTAGGACAACATTTCTACGCATTTCCAGCCCTGGGCTTAGGAGTCCAGTGGGCGTTTCAACTTTATGAATAACAGTCTTCCTCATATATAAGCCTATGCAGAGAGTTGTCAACAACGAATTGGGCAACCCACTGGTCTTATAAGAGAGAGAAAAAAGGTTTTAAATCATTAAAGGGCTTTTACAAGTTCTTGTAAGCACTGCGCATGCTTGGCCAAACAGATGAACCGCAGAGGTGGTCGGAAGGCTAGGCAACAAGCAGTAAGTAATAGAAAAAAAAATAAGTTAGCAAGTTGCTTGGTTTTTACAGGCAGTTTACAACTCTATTCATCTTCTAGGATGAGACAAATAACCCTTTAAATAATTTAGATATTGAGGCTGTGTACCACAATAGAAAATCTTAAAGGGATTCTGTCACTAAGTCTTTGCTACTCCATTCAAGAGCAGCAAAATGTTGAGCAGAAACCCAGATACTAGCGATAAATCACTTGCTGATCAGCTTGCTGTAGTTTGATAAAATCCCTGTTTTCTCTGCTGCAGATCCTCCAGTTCTCTGAATGCTGAGCTCTGTATAACCCCGCCCACACCACTGATTGGCAGCTTTGTTTACACTGTGCATAAGCAGAAAGCTGCCAATCAGTGTTGGGGGCGGGGTTATACAGAGCTCATGATTATCGAGGGCTACATGGCAGGTTTACTCGTCTCCTGCTGATTAAATAGTGAGTGGCACATCAATGGAATCAAGGTCTCTCATTCTACTTCTTTCAGATTGGGTGGCAAAAAGCAGCGGACAGATTCCCTGTAAGGATTATAAGGCTTTATTGATGAAAACAGGCCTGACAGAAAAAAAAAAAAAAGTTATTAGCCATAAAAAGATATTTTAGCTTCAGGAAAAGGGAGAAACCACCATTTAAATGGGAACCTGTCATCAAAAAAATGTTGAGGTTTTTGTGTAATGTATTTTTAAAATATTTTTTGTAATTTATTTATTTTATTTTTTTTAAATCGAAAATAAATCTTGCAGTTTTCACACTGACCACTGGGGGTCTTCAGACTCTTACTTCCTTTCAGAAACAATTTTCAGGAGACTCCTTATCGTCAGAGGCAGGACTACAATGACAGTTAACACCTCTGCACAGCTGATTGGATCCATCAATCACAATAGGAGAGGTCACAGCTGACCCTACTCCCACTCTTCACACTGACCTTTGCACATGCTCATTAAATACTTCAATACAAAAAAGAGAAGGTTAGATTCTGATCATTGTGTCTAATATACATGTATTGTTACCTGAAACGGGAAGTTAAGAGTCTAAAAAAAAAGCCCCGATGGCCGGTGTGAGAATTGCAATTTATTTTTATATATCTATATTAAAAAAAAAATGTAGTATTTAAAAAATAAATTTAACGCAAAAAAAGGGATTTAATCAATATAATTTTTTATGACAGCTTCCCTTTAATAATGAACTTAATACTTTAGCTTCTGAAAACAGACATTAAAAATATTAATTTAAACACAAATTAAAACATTTTCATTTTTTTTTAGAATGAAACAAAAAGGTGAAATTTGAAGCAAAAAGAGTGGAAAACTAATATGAAATTTTCACTCAGACAGATCACTTGAAACCAAGGCCCGGGGAACGCTTAAAGCTTAGCATAATCCATAAGACTCAGTGCTTTAAATGTTATCGGATCGAATTTCAGCTGATCCTATAGTTCTGCTTTCCAGCTGTCATGGCAGATTCTTCAAGAAATACACAAGCAGAAACCCTTCATTAGAGGAGCCCCTTATCACGGTCAGTTTACCGAGCAAGAGCTTATTAACGGAGCCCTCATGTTGGGCGCTTCCAGTGGAAAGTGGCAAGAAAGGTTGACTCAAAAAATGGTGGAAATTTCTTAGGCTAGAATAAATCAGTATCTATATGGAGTGAATATTTAGAGAAATGTTTTTCCAATTTTGAAGGAAAACTGGATCAAGGCGTTTCATGCAGATTTGAAAGATCCAGACTTACCTGTGTAGTTGCCCGGCTGAGAACTTCGAGTGGTTATGAAGTTGAGAGGAACGTGAGGCGTTCCACTGATGTATTCATGCGGGAAAGGGCCATTAGGCCCCGTGTATCTTTGGCACACAACCCTCTGGCACACAAAATATACCCCGCCAAAGATGAAGACGGACAGAATAATGCCAATCACTGGTAAAATGGCACTGCTGTGTGAAGGAGTCTCCTCGGAGGAGGACCTATTCAGTTCTAAAATTCAAACAAGAAGTTGGTGAAAATGTGGAAATAGTTTATTGTTCGAAGCAAATCAAACTTTGGGAATGTATCAAGATATAAGGTCAGTCACAGTACCCCATATAGAAGAGGAAATCTGCTATGTGCTCACCACACATGATATCATCCGTGTTGTCCCCGCAGTCCAGGAAGGAGTCGCACTGCTGCTTTGTAGCGACGCATTGGCCATTGTCACAGCGGAACTGATTAGACGTACAGATCACTGCAATGTACGAAGAGAAGAAATCCATTCATTACGAGAGAGGGATTAAAGAATTTTAATGTCAACTTCTAAATGCTGGACTGGAAAGTCTTGTTCTTCACCAAACCCTTGTTTATTAAGGGAAGATCAGACAAGCTGTCTCCTTGATGGATAAGTCAGACGGCTTAGACTAGCATTAGGGTGAAGATGTCCATGCACAGAAATTATTTAAACACTGCTTGGAAATTTATAAAACTTCTTCATGAGTATAGAAGTTTTTTTTTTTTTTTGACCTGCAGACTTGTGACTAGTAGTTCACAATAAATAAGTTCTGGGGTGTTGTGAAGTTCTATATAGGGAGGAGAGCAGTAACAATGCCATTAGGACATTGGCATGAAACCCACCGACTGTGCACGCAACCCCATCCTCCTCTCCCGAGACAAAGGGGAACGAAGCTAGAAAATCTTTGTAATAGTTAAGTCATTGTAGTTGGATATAGAGTCTCACTAAGGGGCATATCAGAAACGCAGACCGTTTGTTCATTTTTAGTAGCTTTCCTTGTTTACGCGAGATGAGAAACAGGGATAAAATAGTATAAGGGATATCAATTTTAGGAAAACCTATATTCATACCTTCACAGTCCAGCTCGTCAGACTTGTCCTGACAATCGTATTCTCCATTACACTTCTTACGGGCTTCGATACATTGTCCTTTCTCGCACTGGAATTGATTGTCTGAGCACAGCGGGCAGTTCTCCTCGTCACTCTTGTCCTCGCACTCCGAGAAGCCATCGCAACGCCAGGAAAGGGGAATGCAGTCGATTTCGCCGGTGGCACATGTAAACTGTTCAGGAGAGCAAGTCGGGGGCTCTGTGCGAAAATAAGAATAGGAGGGATAGATAGACTAGAGTTTAGTGAGAAGATTCAAACTGCCCTAGTCTGGTGTCCAGTTGGATGCTCCATGGGAAGGGCAGTCATCGGTTTTGGGACAAGCAACCTGGGCTCCTCAGGCTTCACTCAGCCCCATAACATCATGACATGAGCTGTTATTAAGCCATATGTGACGTCAAGACAATGGTAGAGGAACCCAAGATGCCAGATGCAGAAGTGAAGACCACCCTTATCCAACTGGACGACGGCCCATGGAAGAGCAAATCTTTTTGCTAAACTTTAAGATTTATCATCGGATGGATAATTAAAGATTTGTGCCGTCATGGCGGATTGGACCAAGTAATGGACCAGGCAAGCACAAAAGTTTTAGGAAAATATTTATTCACATTATAAACGAAGAGCAGTAGGAGCAAATAAATAAGTACCTCCACATGTCAATAGGTTTTGCAAGAGGACAAGGTGCACAGGACAGGAGCATCGAGGGGTGCCATCTCCTTTAGCAATGCA
Source organism: Phyllobates terribilis (assembly GCF_046119375.1). Taxonomy (NCBI): domain Eukaryota; kingdom Metazoa; phylum Chordata; class Amphibia; order Anura; family Dendrobatidae; genus Phyllobates; species Phyllobates terribilis. Next base: position 1,688,228 of record NW_027362991.1, read on the forward strand.
GATATGAGAACATCCTCCATTATCTCTTGAACACGGGTGCGCAGCTAAAACGTTAAATTTTTCAAATCAATACAATGTTAAATAACAATCACGGGTATACATGGCAGCGAGGGTCTTAAATCTACACCCAACATTCAATTTATGCAGCAATACATAAAATCCAAGCATTCCCAAAATGTAATCAATTAGACGGACTCACAAAATTTACTATGGTCCTTGAAATTTATACCCCCATAAACAAAAAAGTTTATGGGGGTAGGGAAGGGCGCTCTGCTTACAGCTGAACATGGAAGCAGACTGCACTGAGATTTAAACCATTCAACTACTTGGAAACAAAATGAGTTTGCATTTCCATCTTCTAACTAATTATTATTTAAAAGGGAAAAAAAACTTTAATTCTAAAAACACAAACAAAACCTGATTCTGTTCTAATATATACATAGTTGCATAAGTTGAAAAAAAAAGACCTAGGTCTAACAAATTCAACCTTTCTCCACTAATTATAATTTAGTGACAAAAATTTATCTATAACGAAAAAAGTTATGTGTACTGAGGAATGTCTCCCCAGTAATCGAACCCACAACCTTCAACATTACAGGCAGGAGCTTAAGATATTGAGCCACAGGCTCTGGTATAAGTGCACTTTTATTAAAATCTGAATTAAGGAACTTCAATATCAGTAAAAGTCCAACTAATTGAACTGTATCCAACACTTGACTACAAGTTTTGTACAAAACAGGACAGACGTAACTCTCAAACTGAGCTTTTAACTTATGTTGGTCGTTGTCATGATCATTATTTCTGGACCCTCCTTAGAAAACCTCAATGATGTGAAAAGGAGTATGAAAGGAACTTACAGAACTCCTTCGTATCAAGGGTCTCCACAGCATGAATTCCGGTAAGGTGGGCGATGCGGCCTTGAATCCTTGTCCTTTGCAGCCCGTTTGTCTTATCTACTCTTTCAATCATCTGTTGTTGACGGTCAATCCAGTACAGATGATCGCCCAAGACGGACAGTCCCATGGGTTGAAGGATATTTGAATCTTCCAAAGTAATTCTATTAGCTCCTATTATAATGATATAAAAAATAATACCTACTAGTTAAACAAGACCCTCTATCAAACACAAAAACACTGCTCTTAATTCTTGAGCAGCGCATTCAGTGGTCTTCAAGAATTGGTAGCACTTAAAACAGACTTCATCACGAAAAGCAACATTAAGAATGGTTAAATGGTGTCTTCAGACCGACCCAATTACCATATTGCTGGGCATTGACTGATGCGGATAAGGAACATTACAGGCAATGTGTCATCAGAAAATAACCTAATTGTTTAAATCCGGTTTGTGTGTTAAATATGTGATATGACACAAAAAAAAAAAAAAAAACACAAAAAAAAAAAAAATGTACAAATTTTGCGATTTCACATTGGCCATTGGGGCAATTTTAGACACCTGCTTACTAGTTCTTTACACAAGACTTTTCAGAAGTCTCATTATCATCACAGACAGGATTACAATGACAGTCAACACCTCTCTATACAGGATCAACCATTCACAATAGGTGATTTCGCAGCTCACCTCCTCCTCTTCCTGCATTAGAAAGCCACATTTTTCCTTATATGGAAATGAGCTGCAAAGATCTGGCACAGATATTTTCAGTCATTTGCATGCGAGTACAAAACATGGATTTCTCAGGAACTGTTCATCGGATCGCAGATATCAAGGTATCATTTGATTCAATTTTCTTTGACCTGTATACCCATAGAGACGGCAAAGTAGGGTTGAGCCTACTGACACATGCCCTTTAAACAGTAGATCTATTTCTGGCAACACATTCCGTTTTTGTCTGAATTGTCTTGTGGATTCCATGACATTTCCAAGCTAGGCTAGTGATGAAGTCCACAATGTGCTTCTACCAAGAGTCAATGACCGTGTTTAGTGCTAGTGTCTACAGTTTTCAAAAAAAGCTCTAGTTAAACGATTATTTTACGCCTCTTATAGACACTTCTTTACACAAGGACTTTCACGTTATCGGCAACTGGTGGCTCCATTATCATCAAATTCAGTGTCAGACTGAAGAATATTGGGCCCACCAGAGGATTTGATTCTGAGGGTCCACCTATCTCCACCACTCAAGAGCCCCATAGCAGCTGCAAGGTTTGCACTATGAACTCCCCTGAAGGAGAAGCCAGGGCCCACCGGATGATTCTCCGGTTCTCTGGTGGGCCAGTCCAACCCTGATCAAATTACATTCTCATCAAGAAGCAAGTAGAATGCTTGAACTCTCCCTAGGCTTAGAAAGATTTATGTCCAAGAATAACATAGAAATTCTGGAGAAAGCCAAAACGGATTAAAAATAAGTAACACCAATATGGCTGTCCGGACACAGATTGTTCCTCATTGTCCTCTGCCTACAGCTTCTTATACTTTTGTCTGTAGAAATGCATTGGTAACTTGAGTAGTCAAAGTGCAAAGATTGAGACATTATGGGGTAAAAATAAAACTGAACTTCAGCAAATAAGATAATATGTCTTAGATACTGCAGGTATTGTCTAATAGAAAATGGAGAAAAATACGAGACCAGGAGATTTCGGGATACCAGTCAACTTTTCAGTTAACACATGTGCATACCAGGAATACTAGGTCATATTCACAAAGCCGTTTCCTACATGTCAAGATGTTTTCCACTGCCGCAAGGGGTCTTAATGAAGACTGCTTAATTACTGTAGCCTGTGGGGCTGTCATCACATATTGGTGATTAATAAAAACCTTTCCATAAAAGCGCTGGTTTGATTTGCAAACTGACAAATATATACTTCAGCGACATGAAGCACAAAGGAAAAGAGGAGGGGAGGAATAAATCCTTCAATTTTCATCCTCAAGCTATTCAAGGAACTCAAGCATAGAAGTTCCACCGCAGTGAGCACGTTGTATTTTTCAGTCGCAGTCTTGATTGAGTTTGTCAGGTCGTGAACAGCTTACATGCAAAATTCTTCTCATTTATTTGCCTTTCATTATGCCTCTGAATAATTTTGATTGCAACTGTATGTTATATAGACTTCTTCTAAAACCAAACCTTGGTTGGTAGGTAGACTGAGGTCTCTTTGGGATCACTGTCCTGGTGGTGCAGGGTCCAATGAAAGCTCAAGCTTTTGCTTCCTCAAGGAAGGCATGATGTTTTCGCCTAGGATTTTTTGATAGTTAACTGAATCCATATTTTTATTCACATGCTTCAGATTTCCAGCAAGAGAAGAATCAAAGCAGGCCTAGAGCATCACAGAGCCCCACGTCGTGCTGTACTGTAGACATCACAGAGCCCTCCCCATGCTTCACTGTAGGCATCACCGAGCTACCACTACTCAAGTGTAGATATAGACATCACTGAGCCACCATCATGCTTCACTGTGAGCAGGGTGCTTCCCCTCCCTAGCGTATCCTTCATTTTTTCTTCTTCAGATATAAAGCTGATCCATAGTCATAAAAAGTTTCAGTTTTGTTTAAACACTCCACAGAACAAGATACTAACACTCATCTGTCTTATTTTTATAGTTTTGAGCATATTGGAGCGGACTTTTCTTGCGCTTTTGGGTCAATAGAGGTGTTCAGACATGGAGACCTTCATGCAAAGAAAATGATCTCTTCATGTTTTTGGTCAACTCTTGACAACCCAAGAATATTAGTGACCTGGAGGCCATTGTCCTTGAGGAGTGGTCTAAGATTCTTCAGGAACGCAATGTTTAGTTATGCATCACTTTTGCAGCAGGTCATAACAGCCGAAGGAGCCCTATTAAGTACTAAAGAATAGGGTGAATAATTCTGAGACAGTAGTCCGTAAACATTGCATTTAGTGCTGAATTTTGAGAAAACACTAGTTATTCAAGTTGTGATGAGCCATTTACAATGTTCTTAAATTGCAAGTGGCAGAAAGTTTGTCAATTTTACCATTAAATCTAATTTGCAATGGAGTTCAATCATTTTGATGGTAACTGTGTATTTTATTTTATTTAATTAAACCCTTCTCCATTCGTTTAGGGTTCAGTCACAATTTTGACCATAAAAATATAGACGCCATTGATGAGATTTACATGGTCAGCATTCAGCTGCAACTTCAGGTGGTGATATTAGCTCTTTACCAGAGATTTCAGATGCAGAAATTAAAAAGGTTATGTTACAGCCCTCAAACAGTCTCAGGACTAAAAGTAGTCGTATCAATCTACCCTTTATTTTGTAGCCACGTCTGACTTTAGCCAAATTAAGAAAAAACAACTGCACCAACAACTCCATCCATGATTCCAGCCTAGGGCAGACCCCAATTCAACAACTGCACTTTGTTCTAAGGGTTCTTTCAGATGTCCGCGATCATCGGTCCAACCTCAGATTGCAATGCATGGACTGTCTGCATGTCACTCCAGAGAGTGACAACTGCATAGAAATATATGAAGAGGTCACGCTCTGGGTGAGGAGACGCACGGCCAGTCCATGCATTGCAATCAGATATCGGACAGTTGATCACGAACATCTGAAAGAGCCCCAAGTCCTTTTTTGTCTTCTCGTTTTTTTGCTGGTGTACTTTGCTCCAGATTCACCAAAGTGGAACACCAATTTAAACTTTGGCCACCCAAATGCTGTATTTAGATTGAGATTTTAGATATTTACTCTAATGGCTTCTATGTTTGAAAAGGTCAGTAATGTCGCACAGCTTTCTTCAAGATTTAGCATTAGTTTTGTTTCCAAAGTCCCAGTTTCCTCGAATATATTTAATCTTCAATGATAAAATTGATTAAATAAGGATCTTCTAAAAATGGAAAGAGTCTTTTTATCAGGTTTCATGGAGAAATAAAAAACGCACAAGATCTTATGTTTGTCTTTGGTCTGTATCTGTATGTTTTCAGTTTCTGAGCTTTGCGATCCACTCCAGCTATAAACTCCCCCCGCGGCAGCTGTGCAGCTCTCATTTTTTTGGCGTTGAATTCACTAAAGTCTGATGCTAAATTCTTCCAATTGTGTTCATTATTCACTAAATAGGATGGATTACAAAAACAAGCGTGAATGGATCAAACAGAAAAACATCATTGTCTCATTAAATGATGCGTGTCCTCTCATCTCACGCCGTTTACCCGCCTTTCATCTTCTTGAAATAAATTATCATCACTAGCAGAATCAGAAACTTGGATCTCACCGGCTACATCACAAAAGCAGCAGAGATCCATACAGATTTTTAATCAAAACTGGCTTCATTATGTAGCATTTCACCAGTCTACGAAAGCGTTAAACACAGTGACCATTACTTGAATGAAGAAGCCATTTTGCAAAGCAAATGTCTTATACAACAACTATTTTGATAGTTAACTTTGGCATAGGCGACTTAATTTCTTCCATCTGACCCTGAGGGGAGTTGGTAATAAGGGCTTTGTATGATTAGAAGCCCTTATAATTGCTCAAAACAGATTTACAACATGTATCATCGAAATGTCTCACTGGTGGTTGGAGTCATTGATTCATTAGGACATCAATGGCAATCTTTCAAATTGACTTCCACATAAAAAAAAAAAAAAAACACCAGGATGTGTGTCACAAGGTATATTTTAAAATTCCAGGGTTTAGGTACATTATTCAGAGAGCAGCAGTAAAGGAAACCGAATGAAAAGTTTTGCTTCTTTGTTCTGTATCTGTGTAGGGGAGTGGAAAGCTGCATCTGAGAGCAGAAAAAAATCGATCACAGTCTGTTACAGTCATATCTCCCCCTGTTAAGTCTTCTGGTGATCCGGGGGGGTTGGTACATAAAATTATGATCATATGGTCACCTTCCCCCACCCTTACAAATAAAAGAAAATATATGATCTTTGATTGTCCCAAATTTTTTTTTTTTTTTAATTTTAAATTTGCACTGAAAGGGTAAGAAATTGCACAAACTCCTTGTGTGCCACTTGAATTTCTTAGGGTCAGACATTGTGGCCGAAACAGCATTCACACATCATCTGGCCCTAACCTTCTAGGTTTACCAGTAACAAAATTATATTATATTATAATATATATATATATATATATATATATATATATATATATATATATATATATATATATATATATATATATATATATATATATATATATATATATATATATATATATATATATATATATATATATACACAGTACAGACCAAAAGTTTGGACACACCTTCTCATTTAAAGATTTTTCTGTATTTTCATGACTTTGAAAATTGCACATTCACACTGAAGGCATCAAAACAATGAATTAACACATGTGGAATTATATACTTAACAAAAAAGTGTGAAACAACTGAAAATATGTCTTATATTCTAGGTTCTTCAAAGTAGCCACCTTTTGCTTTGATGACTGCTTTGCACACTCTTGGCATTCTCTTGATGAGCTTCAAGAGGTAGTCACCGGAAATGGTCTTCCAACTATCTTGAAGGAGTTCCCAGAGATGCTTAGCACTTGTTGGTCCTTTTGCCTTCACTCTGCGGTCCAGCTCACCCCAAACCATCTCGATTGGGTTCAGGTCTGGTGACTGTGGAGGCCAGGTCATCTGGCGTAGCACCCCATCACTCTCCTTATTGATCAAATAGCCCTTACATAGCCTGGAGGTGTGTTTGGGGTCATTGTCATGTTGAAAAATAAATGATGGTCCAACTAAACGCAAACCGGATGGAATAGCATGCCGCTGCAAGATGCTGTGGTAGCCATGCTGGTTCAGTATGCCTTCAATTTTGAATAAATCCCCAACAGTGTCACCAGCAAAGCACCCCCACACCATCACACCTCCTCCTCCATGCTTCACGGTGGGAACCAGGCATGTAGAATCCATCCGTTCACCTTTTCTTTGTCGCACAAAGACACAGTGGTTGGAACAAAAGATCTCAAATTTGGACTCATCAGACCAAAGCACAGATTTCCACTTGTCTATTGTCCATTCTTTGTGTTCTTTAGCCCAAACAAGTATCTTCTGCTTGTTGCCTGTCCTTAGCAGTGGTTTCCTAGCAGCTATTTTACCATGAAGGCTTGCTGCACAAAGTCTCCTCTTAACAGTTGTTGTAGAGATGTGTCTGCTGCTAGAAAACTGTGTGGCATTGACCTGGTCTCTAATCTGAGCTGCTGTTAACTTGCGATTTCTGAGGCGGGTGACTCGGATAAACTTATCCTCAGAAGCAGAGGTGACTCTTGGTCTTCCTTTCCTGGGGCGGTCCTCATGTGAGCCAGTTTCTTTGTAGCACTTGATGGTTTTTGCAACTGCACTTGGGGACACTTTCAAAGTTTGCCCAATTTTTGCACTGACTAACCTTCATTTCTTAAAGTAATGATGGCCACTCGTTTTTCTTTACTTCGCTGCTTTTTTCTTGCCATAATACAAATTCTAACAGTCTATTCAGTAGGACTATCAGTTGTGTATCCACCAGACTTCTGCACAACACAACTGATGGTCCCAACCCCATTTATAAGGCAAGAAATGCCACTTATTAAACCTGACAGGGCACACCTGTGAAGTGAAAACCATTTCCTGTGACTACCTCTTGAAGCTCATCAAGAGAATGCCAAGAGTGTGCAAAGCAGTCATCAAAGCAAAAGGTGGCTACTTTGAAGAACCTAGAATATAAGACATATTTTCAGTTGTTTCACACTTTTTTGTTAAGTATATAATTCCACGTGTTAATTTATAGTTTTGATGCCTTCAGTGTGAATGTACAATTTTCAAAGTCATGAAAATACAGAAAAATCTTTAAATGAGAAGGTGTGTCCAAACTTTTGGTCTGTACTGTATATATATATATTTTTTTACAAAAAGGTATTACACCCCCACCCGTGCCCCTCTATTGTGGCAGGTGAACTACATTCAGAAAATATATAGGTAGACCATTTTAACATTAAAGAGGTTGTCCACTACTTTTATATTGATGACCTATCCATAGGATAGATCACCAATGTCTGATCAGCCGGGGTCGGACACCCGGCACCACGCCAATCAGCTGTTATCGGTGGCCGGAAGTACTTACTTGCGGAGCTGGCTATCTACTTGTACTGTCTGGGGCTTGTTACTGCACATCTGCCTCCTATTGAATTGAATAGGAGGCAGGTGTGCAGTAACACGCCCCAGACAGTACAAGTAGATAGCCAGCTCCGCAAGTAAATAATTCTGGCCACCGATAACAGCTGATCGGCGGGGTGCCCAGTGTCGGACCCCGGCTGATCAGACATTGGTGATCTATCCTATGGATAGGTCATCAATATAAAAGTAGTGGACAACCTCCAAGTTCTTATTTGTGCATTTCAAGTACTCTAAAATCCTTGCCAGTGAAAGGACCTTAGTGATTTACTTAAAAAAATATTTATATGCATCTAAGGTCGGTTTCACACCCCCAACATACATGATCTGAGTACGGGGCCAGAGGACCCATGGCCGGTCCAGACAACGCAATCTGTACTTAAACTGTGAATGTCGAAAGTGTAAACTTGGCCTAAAACTTCAAGTAGTGAAGAGCACTCAATTCTGTCTGGTAGCTTCTGGCTTTTAATACAGGGCAAAGGTGGATGAGATTTATATTACTGCAGCTTTTTATTCCTCTCTGCTTACATCCAATGTAAAAGTATAAATTCAAAGAGAGGCTATGAGCCCACGATGCAGAAATGCTGCAGATTTTACATGCGTTTTTCCCGCCAGGTAGAAGCGTTTGTCAAGCGTTTTTTGCATGCATTTCTGCATGCGGGTTATCAAGCGCTTTCCAAGCGATTTTAGCATCACTTGGAAAAGTGCTTGACAACTTGGTCACACTATATAAATCCATGCAACCGCGATTGATTTATATAGTGTGACCAAGTAATGGTTATAAAAAAAAAAAAAAAAAAGAATGGTAAAAAATAAAGATTATACTTACCTCCTTCTCCAATGTGTCTGGTCTCCCCAGTGTCTCGCGGTTGTGTGAAAGGACCTGCCATGATGTCATTTAGTCATGTGACAGGTCACGCGATCACTGACGTCAGCGGTTGCGTGACCTGTCACATGACTAAATTAAGTCATGGAAGGTCTTTTCACACCACCGCGAACCGCCCAAGACACCGGACGCACCGCTGAGCAGGCAGGGGGCAATCAGAAGGTAAGTATAATCTTTATTTTTTTATATTTTTTTTTATTTTTTTTAACAGGTACCATGGTACCCGGGTCTGGATGCGAGTCTCCTCTTCTCCAGACCCGGGTACCATCCGCACATTGAATCGCTTCATATCTGTGTGTGCACATGTAGTCATGCGGATATTATGCGTTTCAATGCAAGTCAATGGCGGCAATTACGCTGTGTGTCCGCAAAATTAATGGACATGCTGTGTTTTTTTCCGCAATGATAATCCGCAGTGGAAATTTCCGCAGCATGTGCACAGCACATACGGATTATCATTGGGGACCATGGGGCACGTATTACCAAGAGTTTTCACTGCGGAAATTCTACGGCAAAAACGCTTCAAAAACGCATAGTGGGCACGCAGCCTAAGATGTATCTTAAAAAAAAAAAGTAAGGTCCTGTGCTTCCAGCAGCCTCTGCATAGGAAAATACTTTCCCATACAGTGAAAGAAAAGATAGGTGAATGATACGCCTAAAGACATGCTTTTGGCTTATGCAGGGTACAATGGGACATATGAACAGGTTTGATAATATATGCCAAGGGAAACTCCTGGCTTAACAGACACACGGAAAAAGAAGATGTGAACAAAACCCTTAATGATTATTCAAGTGGTATTAATAAGTTGAAAGTTAGAATACCTTAAATTACCAATTGTACAATGAGAAAAGGAATATCATCCAAATAATACACTAGTAAAATACTTTCAGTTTAGGATATAGCATTATGTGAAAAACTGAAGCATATAGCGGTTAACCGTTAATGATTTTTCAGTGTAAATATATTTATTTTCTTTTTCAAACACTTACCGGATAAGTCAGAGCTCTCTATACGTTTCAAGTCTGCATCCACCCAAAACAGTTTCCCCAATTTGTTGTCGACGACCAACGCAACGGGTCTGATTAGCCCAGTGGTGAAGAGAACCTCTCGCTCCGTCCCATCTAAGGCGGCACGCTCTATTTTTGGGGATCTTTCTTGCATGTTTGTAAAATACATGTATCTAGAAGAAGGACACACATAGGCATCACTCAAGTATGAACACACATTGTAATTTAAAAAAAAAATAAGATTATTTTTAATATAAATAAAAAAAAAAAAAAACACACCATCACCCATTTTGAACATGCCATGACTTATAGCGTAGTGTACAACAGAAACGTGTAAGGCTTTATACCCCTGCTGAATCTCTAATAAAACTATTGATTTTATGGATGGAAGTGCCGGAAATTCCTTTTTTCTTCTTCGGTTCTACAATAAGGCTGTGTGCCCACAATGCGGATTTAATGCGTTTCCGCAAAGCGATTTCCGCCGCGAAAACACATTAAAAACGCATGTTAAGTTGTCTGCCATGTTTCCCAATGATAATCCTCACGTGCTGTGCACATGCTGCGGAAATTTCCGCTGTGGATTATCACTGCGGAAAAATCTGCAGCACTAGCATTAATTATGCGGAATCACGGCAAAATTGCCGCCATTGACTTGCATTGGACCGCATAATACCCGCATGACTGCATGTGCACATGCGGATATTAAGCGATTCAATGTGCGGATGGTACCCGGGTCTGGAGAAGAGGAGACTCTCATCCAGACCCAGGTACCATAGTACCTGTATAAAAAAAAAAAAAAAAAAAAAAAAAAAGAATTAAAAAAAAAACAAACATACTTGCCTTCTGATGGCCCCGTCTGCTCGTGGTGGTGTAAAAGGACCTTCCATGACGTCATTTAGTCATTAAAGAGAAACTGCTGCACAACCGGACAGGTGCACGAGTAGGGTCCAAACCTAAATACTTGTAAAATAACCTCGGCACTCAAACTTTGATGATTTTATGTAATAAATTCATCAAAGTTTGAGTGCCGTGGTTATTTTACAAGTCATTTAGTCATGTGACAGGTCACGCGACCGCTGACGTCAGCAGATGTCATATGACTAGATGACGTCATGGAAGGTCCTTTTTAGAGCACCGCGAGCCGCCTAAGACACCAGACGCACCGGAGAGGAGACCGGGGGCCATCGGAAGGTGAGTAACTTTTTTTTAAAAAAAATTTTCAACATTTTTATTCTTTTTTTTTTTTCTTTTTTTTTTTACTATTGATGACTTGGTCACACTATATAAATCCATGTCGGTTGCATGGATTTATATAGTGTGACCAAGTTGTCAAGCACTTTCCAAGTGATGCTAAAATCGCTTGAAAAAGCACTTGACAACCCGCATGCGAAATCGCATGATCAAAACGCTTCACAAACACTTCTACCTGGCAGAAAAAACGCATGTAAAATCTGCATGCGTTTTTTCTGCCAGGGAGATGCAGAAACACTCCGCAGCATTTCTGCATCGGGGGCACATAGCCTAAGTGTTACAGGCTGTGGCATCAAAGCGAACTCACTGACAGATTCACTGTTAACTCATTCTGCATCCAGCTATAGAGAGTAGAGATGAGCAGATAGATTTGCGTGACACTGGTCTAGCGTCGAGGTCATGTTAACCTGGCAGCTAGACTAGAGGCCGGCGAATCTCTTACCTTCTGGCATCCCCGACGTGGCTTTTGATTAGCCAGGGCTGGTGTGACATCATCTGTGTGTCACAGATGACGTCATGCCAGCCCTGATGAATCAAATGTTGTGCAGGGGACGCCGGAAGGTAAGAGATTCGCGGGTCTGCAGTCTAACCGCAAGGTACCACTGACCTCAACTGGAGCCCCGCAAATTTATCCGCTCTACTCGAATGTAGAGACATAATCAGGGCTGTACAAACCAAACAATGCAAAAATTAGTAATGAACCTCTATTATTTCAAATATAATTAAAAAAAAAAAAAAAAAAGGATGGGGGGGGGGGGGGGGGATTTATACAGAAAAAAAATCCCTGAGGGGGTCAATACACTTGGAGTGTGTCGAATATTCATATTTTAGGTGTACCAACAGTTGTAGAATTTCCTTTCTTTTCACCTCTCGCGGATTCATTTTGTAATATATTTTTATAGCCATTTTCTGATATTTTGCTCGACATCCCCTACATAGTACATAGATATATAGTCAGACATATTCCGGGTGCCAACAGCCATCAGGGAAAGCTTACAAAATATTTCATCAAACTCAATGATAAAACAGAATGAAGTAAGCTTTCTCAAGGGCGCACATTTACTTTAAAGTCAGCCGTTAGAACATTACCAGCCAAGAAGAAAAGTTGTGTGTGAATGCTGCTGACCCACAATGCGGAAAAAAACAAAAAACCTCTACATATGAACTGTCGCCAAAATAATCACTTTGATTTTTGCAGTTAAATCAAGACTCTGTCGGGAGAAATCCCTTGTGCAATATGATGCAGATATCTCTCCATTTACATAACAGACATGTCTGGGAAAATAAAGCAAATTGAGCCAACAATATAACAGAATTTTGGAAGATGAAATAGTGAAGAAATCTTACAAGTACAATGCAACAAGTATGCAATTTTGCATGGACCATCGGTCAGCAGACTTGTCTGAGTATTTTATAGATGTACTATTTTGGAGAAGGCCAGTAGGTGCATCTGCTTCCAACACACAGGCAAAAGTTTTATAGTTTACAATACCCAAATTACATAATCTTAGCCATCACGGCCATTAAACTGCATTGTGGGAGACAAAGCAGAGCCGAAAAAGCAAAATGACCTGGGCGGGGAATTGATTCAACAGAACTGAACTGAGGAGAGACTAAAAGGGCATAAGCACCACTAGTACAGAAGTCCCTTGGTAATGGACCCCCAGAACATATCTTGTATCAAATTAAAGTCTATCATGGTTTTAAAATTGTGCCCCCTCCCCCGACAGGTTTTACTGCTTCTTAGGCTTCATCAAGCTCCCTTCCCCTGAAGAAGCTGCAAAAGCAGTGAAACATTGATGGGTGGTGAGCGGACAACTTTAGAATGTTACATTTTAAAGTCTACACAGCGAGCTTGGCATACTCCTAGTGAGGCACTATTCCAGACTGCTGCCTCCAGCATTATTAATTCAGGCCATAAGTGGTGCCAAATGGTAACAGTTGCTAGGAATACTGCCTTGCTCCAAGTATGCCATGCTCATGGTACAGATTTTATAATGTAACACACTAACGTTGTTCCCCTCAATATGTTTCACTGCTCTTGCAGCTTCATCAGGCAAAAGGACAATATTAGGACCCTGATGAAGCCACAGAAGCAGTGAAACGTGTAATCTACAACGTAAGCTTGGCATACTAATGTAAGCTCACTTTGTAGATTTAACAGTGTAAGCTGTTAAAGTTGGCCCCCAATAGGTTTCACTGCTTTTGCAGCTTCATCAGGGAAAGGGACAATAGTACAACTTCACCCTGATGAAGCAATAGAAGTAGAGAAACATGTCAGGGGGACAACTTTAGTGTGTTAAAATTTTAAAATCTGCACCGTGAGCTTGGCATGCTAATAGCAAGGCAGTTTTCTGGACAAAAGTGGTGCCAAACAACACAATTATCACATATCAGTAATAAGATTTTATTCCGCACAACCCCCAATATGTAGACAACAACATCAAAAGTTCATTATGCATCAAATTGAAGGTATTCAAATTAAAGAATATGCCTCCTATTAGAGAGGGGCTGCTTTAGTAGTGGGGCTTGTGCCCTTTTAGTTGCCCTTGTGTTGCATTGGGAGAGCTTAGAGAGCAACTATTTCTACCCACCGCCATTTTCCAAGACTTTGTGAGGCCAGGGCTTAGAAATAAATTACTGCATCACCACCGAAGCCCAGTAGAGGAGGTCCGATGAATAAAAAAAAAAAAAAAAAACCACACACTATACCCTGGAAAACCCCTTTAAATACTGATCGTTCCAGAAACCTTCATGTGCATGTAAAGTGCCATGGAATAAATGGCGAATAATGAATAAAAAAAATTATTAAAAAAATAATAAATAATATTTTTTATATATTATTATTATTATTCTGTACAGAGACGTCCAATTTTGTTAATAAAAAAAACATTTCCCAGTTTGGCAACACCAGTCCATTTTTTCTTTTAATTAGATGAAGAAAGCAATTTACTTTTCCTAATGTTTTATAAATTATTCTTAATAACGGATATTAAAATGTACAAAGTTTTCCGTGGTTTCCAGAGTTGTTTAGAAGAAAGCCAAATAAAAAAAATAAAAAATTATTATTTCTTCATCTGTTTTGCTCTTTATGCTGAGTGACTGGTAATATTTTCTCCCCCCAAAAAAATAAAAAAATTATTCAGCCAACCCAAATGCCTGCTGAACGCTCTTCACATCTGCTCGACAAACCCATCTGTAGCTCTTCTCCAGCTGCATTACACATGGTTCCCATTCTGTCCACTTGTTTATCTGTCTTCAGGGATTTAACTGGCAGAACATATTTAGGAGAAAAATATGATGGCAAGTTCCTTACGTCCTCCGTCCTGCCAGGCAGTGAAAACACAACCACATACCAGAGGATGCATGCCGGTACATGTCTGCCGGTATAATGGCAGTTTACATGATGGGCTGTCATGTATCCACTGCTCAGGATACATCTATGAGCAGCCGTCACCATGCTAAAGCAAAATATAAAAATTCTTAAAATTCCAAAAACTTTTTAAAGACACTTGTATTAATTCAGTTTGAACCATAAAAGATAAAAATAAAAAATCTTACCCTCGTTCTGCATTCAAAGCAATGGCCCTTGGTTTGTCATGTTCTCCGCGCAAAACAGTGCCAATATATTCTCCCGGAACCCTGTTGACGTTGATGCTGTTGGTGGCCTCGCACGTCCAGTACATGGTGCGGCTGTAGACATCAATGCTCAAGTCGTGCGGCTGTTTTTCTAGGGTTTGGCTTTGGTTTGGAGTGGATACTAACACCAGAGGCTATAGAGGGGGACAAAAAGAAAAAAACAACAAAAACACAATTTAATACATGGTATCAGAAAAAGGGGCCAATATGCCAAAGGATTAAAGACTATGGACCCTTTTGAGAATGTTTTTCTTCAACTTAAATGCTTGTTTTTTTTGGATTAAAAATATTTTTTTTATTTGGTTTCATATAAAATGTTGCATATTTGGGCTTCTATAGTTTTTTTTTTCCCTACGTATTATAATTCTTTTAGCATCAAACAGTCAAAGCTCATTGACGAATTCTCAAGTTTTCTAGTTTGCATTTATGACCACATCAAAGTTCAGCTCAACTTTCATGTGGTCATAAATCAGATGAGAGGACATCAGAAAACGGCAGGTAAAATAGATACAAACTCTCAGTGAAGACAAGCTTGCTGATGAACTCTCAGTTAGCTCATTCTGCAGCCAGTAATGTCCAAGGCTGCATCACAGGATGGTGACTACAGTCGAGGTGGTGTGACCTCTAGAATAAACACCTGGAATACACTTTAACACGTCTATGGATTTACACTGAGATTTACTTTAAGGTTATTATCAAGTATTTGTGAAAAAAAAAAATTATATTAATGAAATGTTTAGCTCCAAACAAACACTTATCTTAGCCTTGGTACCACCCACTGAAAATATTTAGTTTTACTACTTGGCCATTTTTATCATTCACAGGGGCGGGTTCATCTCCTTTGGTATGAACGTAAGGTGGGGGAGTTGGGGTTATTTGGTCTCCATCCCAGAGAGAAATGTCCTTGACCTCAAATATATTACTTGGCCATTAATGATCATACAATAGAAAGTGAAATTACACAGGCAAGAGTCCTGTGTAATCGCCAGAGGTGGAGGTCTAATGGTTGCACTTTACTTACTGCTGCCCATTCACATTCATTTTTGTACGTCAAAACTGGTGGGATGTCTATCATTATAGGCTGTATTCTCATTTAGGTTGAGCCTTTATTTTTTTTCTTGGGCTTTCAGTCATTAGGGAGGGCCGGCCTGGCTTCGGTCAACACTCAGTGGTGCATAGCGAGTGGCAGATGTAACTATACTCCAGCACTGACTGACAGCCGGCTCAGTATGAGAGCCGGCTGTCAATCAGTGCTGGGGGCGTTGTTACAGCCACAGCTCACTATGCACTAAGGGATGAATGAAGCAAGGTCGGCCCTCCCCTATGACTGAAAGCCCGAGACTGCCGGAAGGAATAAATTTTATTCCCGGTAGTGGGGCTCCAGGCAGCTTCAGAACGCTATTAACCTGCAGATTAACCCCATATCTGCAGGTTAACAGCATTTTATTTTACATGACAGGATCCCTTGAAGCTCACTGCAATACCTGTTAGGGGTCAGTGGTAGTCTAAAATACACTTAAGCCGGCCAGCAACATTACAAGGCTGACAGTCATCTTGGCAGTCTCTCCCATACAGAGGAGAACTCACCTGGCCAATTGGCACTCTGAAGTCAGACATGCCTGATTGACCGCTCCCCCCGACCATCAGTTAGCCGATGCCCCCTGCAGGTTGGGCCAACATTAGTCTAATGTGCATGGGGGCCACATGTCTATTGAGTTACTTAATCTACTACTTTGACTTTGCCACAAGAGCAACATCCACACTTGTTCCTGAGCTCACAACAGTGGGAACGGACATACTCAACAAGAACTTTTCTTTAAAGGGTTTTCCCAAAATCGCAAGTTATTGTCTGGAGAAGGGGATAACTTGTTGATCACTAGGGATCTAACCACTGGAACCCCCAGTGATCCCAAGAATGAGATTCCAGAACCCGCGAGATCGAGTTCTGCATTGCGCTGTCTTGAATGGAGCGGCGGTGCACATGCTCATCCTCTGCTCTATTTATGGTCAATGGGACTACCGGAAATAGCCGAGCGCTATACTCCCCCCTTCTCCAGTGGTGGTCCCATAGACATTGGATGGAACAGAGGTCAAGCATGCACACCTCCGCTTCATTCAAGATAGGGCAATGCAGGACTTGACCTCAGGGTCTCAAGAATCGGAGAGGGGCTAACTTTTGATTTTGGGAATTATGCAATGGCCAAAAAAAAAAAAAGTTTCCAGTTAAGGTTCTAAGCTAAAGGAGGGTTTTGTAGCTCAGTTCTTCCATACAGACCTGGTACAGTTGTAAGGCTACAATGCTTTAACCATTTTAGCATTTAAATAATTTTAGGGAGAAAAAAAAAAAAAATTGCAAATCAGGTTGCTGACATACGCAATGTAAATGGTCTCCTCTCTCCAGCCCCTTCCCAAGAGATCCATCTGTTCTTTGGCTTGCACCCATAAAAGCTGGCATCTTTTCAACCCGGATTCATTTCAACTGCAATTCTATTCGAATGATGGCATGTTTGTTTTTAGAGCGTGCGAAATACCAAGCATGCAAAACTAATAACTTTGAAACTGGCCAAAATACCTTCACATGGAAAGAGACTTTGATTTCGGTCCAGCGAGACTATACCTTCCGAAAGAACACAGACTTTAAGTGCCGCGCCGTAAAAGTGTAACGAATGAAAGCTGCTAAGGGTGCCCATATAAAACAGTCAGCTCCAGCAATCACCAAACCAGGACTGGCGGAAGAGTAAGAAAGCAAACTTCCCCAGAGAGTCAGTCGTCTCTGACATTGGAGAGCAGCTGTCAATCACAGCCGTCCTGCAGCTCTCAATCACAGCCGTCCTGCAGCTCCACAACACATCTGTGGCGTCTCAGCAAACACCATCAAAGTACAAGGTAACGTTTTAAGTAACTTTCCAGATAGAAGCTCGCATTAAAGTAAGAGGCAGGAGTCTTACCTGAGTGCCGTCATCCTTGGCCCTTTTAATAATATTCTGGCGCCCGTCCACCCAGTAGATGAGTTTGTCTAGGGGATCATAAGCGATGGCTTTGACGTTCCGGAGGCCGTGAATCGGAAGGATGATGTCTGGACTCTGCTGTTCATCAACTAACATTCGATTGATCGCCGTTTTTTGGCTAAATAGAAGAAAGCTGGAAGGCACTGCAACATAAAACACAGGATGCCCCTTTAATATTAATGGGGATGGCCGCTCCATCTTTACTATAACAGATGTGTGATCTTCTCATCACGATTTGGAGACATGATCTTGTGTACTCTTACTATTATACAATTATAACTGTTTTTTTCTACTTGCAATGAGCCATTTCTTAAAGGGGCTGTCCACCTTTGGGGACAAATTTTTTTTCTTCATAAATGCATGCAATTTGGGCAGTTTTGCACTTGGGTTTCGTTAAACATGTTGCACCCTTTGCCTTCAAATGCCTCTGTGTAGACTGTGTCCACCTACCAGTCTCCTGCTATCAAACATCTGTAGCCGATCAGTACTTGCTCAAAATAGTGGACAAGCCCTTTAATTTCAGGAAAGGCCATTATCATCTGATCGGTGGGGGTCCGCCTCCCGGAATCCCACAGTTCAGCTGAATGAAGTAACTGTACTGGAGGATCCTCTTAATTATTTTCTCGGCACAGCGCCACATATTTGGTGGTGGCTGTGCTTGGTACTGCAGCTCAATCCATTTACTTGGATGGAAAGGCACTATCAAGTGACGCATCCCCTTCACTTAGCTCATTGGCAGGGGTACCAGGAATGTGACCCCATCGATCAGATATTAATAGCTTGTTCTAAAAAGAGCAATCAATAGTAAAGTCCTCAAAAAAAAACACAACAACTTTAGCCTATGTTCACACGATGTGTTTTTGCGGCTTTTTTTTTGCAGCGTTTTTTATGCAAATTAAAATCTGCTTTTACAGCACCAGCAAAAGTTACGATTTCAGAAATATGAAATTTCATGCATTCGCATGTTTTTTTCTGACTGCAAATCTGCAGCGTTTCTGAAATCAGCAGCATATCAATTCTTTCAGTGTTTTTTTTCACCCATGGAAAACAATGAGAAAGTGCAAGACTGCTGCAAACCCCCCCTACCGCCCCCCAAAAAATTCAAACATGCATCTTTGCCGACTAAAACATGTACCATAGAAAAATCACGTATGTAATTTGAATCCAAAAACCACTGCAGAAAATGCCTTTTTTTCTGCAGGAGTCATCATTACAACTACAATTCTAAGTCACTGCAAAGTCCCTGTCAGTCCAGCTCCGCCTTCTCGTCAACTCCTGACCCAGCTGCTCCGCTCCTCCCCTTGCCAGGGACTTTGCAGTGACTTTTTGTAGTTCTACTGATGACTCATGCAGGAAAAATTGACCTCCTGCTCCTACATAGAGCTTAGAAGGATTCAGCTAGTCTGGAAAAGAGAAGAATTAATTGGGTAAAAAGACAAAATGAGCAATTGCAAGTGCACACTGCTATATAATATGATGATTGCAATATATTAAGAGGATAAAAACTTTGATGGTTAACAATGCTGTAGTCATTTACAGCAGTCTGGAAATAAAAGTAATGAACTCTACGGGTGCGTACAGCTGCAGTTCTTGTTGTTGGTGTCCAGGGTGTAATGAGAGGAGCAGCTGCATCTGTATCCATTCGGCACGGCCAGGCAGAGCTGACTGCAGTGTCCATTGTTCTGCACACACTCGTTGGAGCCATCCTGCCGGGAGGAGTGGAATACCAGAATGTCCATAACAAAGTCCAATCGACCTTGGATCAAAGTGCGATTCTTGCCGTTGGATTTGTCTGCCCTTTCGATGCTGTGCAGGTTCCAGTCTGTCCAGTAGATGTAGTCACTGTACTGGGTAAGACCAAAGGGATGAGGAAGGTCGTCAGCAATGATCTCTCGGTCCTCCCCTGTTGAACATAAAAGGGGAAAATGTTCAGAAACATCCATTATAAACACACGAACATCGAAAGTTACTGAATATAAGGGCTCATTCAGATGTCCATTTTTCGCGTACGAGTGCAATCAGTGGATTTCCAGATAGCCTATGGGGCCATTGACATGTCCGTGACCTCTCTCGGTCTGCGCAGACATGTCCAATTTTGATCCGAGGGTCAGATCCTTCTCATCAAGACGGCATGAAAAAAATCGTTGGTCTAAATTAATCAGGGCCTAAATCCCTTATCTGAGTGATCTGCAAAATCTAAAAAAAATATATATACAAATCAGTGAGAACTTTCTCCTGACAGCGCTCTCTTCTCTCAGTGTTAGAGATAGCAGTACGTACAGGTTGTATACAGATCTGCTGTGGAGGGGGAAGAAAGTCTCTAAAACTTTATGTAAGACTGATAAAACAGGCTGTAGACAAGGAGAGAAAATTAGCGCAGTGTTGGAGCTGTGCTAATAAACCATAGCAAGTGAAGAGGCAGCAGCATCCAGCCTATATTACTGAGAGGGACACTCCCACAAGAGAAAAATCTGAAACCTGGATCAGGATGCAAACGAAAAGATATGAAGGATGAAGATTGCCATTTTATTAAAGATAACCAATAAAACAGGTAAAAATGTGCTAATGCATGTGAACATGTATGAACCTTCTGAGCCTGTGTACCATTTAACTGCTGAAAAGCCACATTCTCCATACAGTTTAGATCACAGCCAATTGCAAGGAATGACCATAAAACGCATGAAGTCATAATATTCCCAGACAGGCGCTGAAAGCAAGAATTAATGCTCTGCCATGAGACAACAGCTGGTTTTTTGCTTAAAACTGCGCCTTACATCATTACTTTATATTTAGGTTGGAGAGCCTTGTCTATTATTTCTTGCCTACAGTTACAGACAGAAAAAAGTCTTGTGTGACCAGCGAAACACTGAATTTAAGGACGTTGCCATCAGTCTGTAAGCATCAGCTTAGAATTCACACAAGTCCAGACAAAGAATATTTCAACAAATAGTCCATAGCCTCAGATCAGCAACAACTGAGGAACCTCCCAAAAAGCTGAACCTACACAAGACGTATGATAGATTTACACAGAAGTGAGAAGCTCAGCAGTACTAAAGCCATGCGAGTCCCACATTTACCTAACATGTTGGACGATTGGATCATGTTAGTATCCAGGTCTGTCCAATAAAGTCTTTGGTCAGCGTAGTCAATGGTCAGATCATTAGCGCGGCCCAGTTTATCAACCAAAGTGATAATGTTGGTCCCGTCCATGTAGGCGCGAACTATCCTGGGTTTTCCTCCCCATTCTGTCCAGTACATGTATCTGCAAGGATAAAGGAGTCAAGAACTGTAATTGAAGAGTATATCTACCTATCTCTCTCTACATCTCTCTCTACATCTCTCTCCATCTCTCTCCATATCTCTCTCCATCTCTCTCTACATCTCTCTCCATCTCTCTCCATCTCTCTACATCTCTCTATATCTCTCTATATCTCTCTATATCTCTCTATATCTCTCTATATCTCTCTATATCTCTCTATATCTCTCTATATCTCTCTATATCTCTCTATATCTCTCTATATCTCTCTATATCTCTCTATATCTCTCTATATCTCTCTCTCTCTCTATATCTCTCTCTCTCTCTATATCTCTCTCTCTCTCTATATCTCTCTCTCTCTCTATATCTCTCTCTCTCTCTATATCTCTCTCTCTCTCTATATCTCTCTCTCTCTCTATATCTCTCTCTCTCTCTATATCTCTCTCTCTCTCTATATCTCTCTCTCTCTCTATATCTCTCTCTCTCTCTCTCTATATCTCTCTCTCTCTCTATATCTCTCTCTCTCTCTCTCTCTCTATATATATCTCTATATATATATATCTCTCTCTCTCTCTCTCTCTATAGATATAGAGAGATATGTGTGTATATTATATCATGTATGTACATATTATATACACACACACAATTATAATATAGATATACACACATACATACATTATATGATATATATATAAAATATATAAACACACAGACGCACATATACATATAGCACACACATGTATAAAATGCATACACATTTTACACACACATTATATATAATAGACACATACATTGTGTGTCTAAATATATGTAATATATACATAGATACGTGTGTGTGTATAATATACAAGTATATTTTACATGCACGCATTTTATACACGCACATTACACACGTGTTAAGACACTGCTATCGAAATAGTTAATTTACACTGTAATGCTTAAAAATCAACCAATCTTTTATTTATTTTTTTTAAAAATCCATACTACACGTAAAAATAAGACAATTTGTAATCTATATTATTAGAGAAATCCACTTTTTTTTTCTCTTCCTGGACTGATCATTCTCAAAATTCTCAAGTAAAATCTTTGTTCAGTGAATACATATTTTCCCATTAGTGAGATAGGGGATGGCAGTTGGTGCCCATAAAGTTCTATGGAGAACTGTAACTGTTGTTTCAGGAGAACTTGCAGCAGAATGCACATTTGCCTCCAGCTCCCCCCCCACTCCACAAAAATGTAAAAACATTTTAAAAGCACCATCATCTCCAATCTTAGTAATTGCAGCCAAGCACAAGCGCTCAGTGCATTTTTCCAACTAGTTTTGCATCCATCTCACTTCCCACCACCTCTTTCTTGACCGACATCTTTGGCTTTAGAGGAGGGCAGAGATAGATTGAAAATAAGTACTGGGGAAGATGCACTGAACTGTTGGCCATGTCCAGGGAACAATGAGCACCTGTGTTTGACTTGAAGAGTCGTTTTGTGCTGACAGACTCCCTTTAAGAGAAATTAAAGAAAATTAGCTAGACCTATTTAGTAACCCAACATGTTCTCCAGCACAATCTACTGTGATTATTTGGTACCAACCCCCCAAAAAAGCAGGATAACAGGACTCATCGTAAACTTTATCGCTTACCCCTGTGCTGGATCCAAAGCAAGAGATCTTGGGTTGTCGAGATCTTTCCAAACCAAAACCTGTCTAAACTGTCCATCAAGACGAGAGACTTCTATGCGGTTGGTACCGGTATCAGCCCAATAAAGGTTCTTTCCCATCCAGTCAACTGCCATTCCCTCCGGGTAATCGAGGCCAAACTCAATGACATGTTCTACAGAGCTTCCATTCATAAAAGCCCTGCTGATGGTCTACAGAAACAGAAAATGGAGACACTTGAACATATATTTTAGGTATTACAAGCTACGAAGCTAAGTAAGAAAAAAAACAAAGCTTCTCAAACTGCAAGGGGAGCTTCACAGGTGAGATGCCTCCAATTGTTGGTGAGGTACATATTCTCCATCCATGGAGGACATCAATCTTAAGATAAATTGTCCTCTAATTCTGCCTATACTTTTAGTTTGGAAACATAATTTACTGTTTTTTGCACTGACCCCAAACGGGTTGTCCAGCAGATAAGAAAAGAACAGCTTAAAATGTTATAATCTCAAACTCCCTTACCTACTCTCCCGGGAGCTGACCACGTGCCACCTATCTAAATGACCACTGGGGTCACTGTTGCTGCCACTAATTGGCTTCAGCAGTCATGAGCGAAGGTAGCATATGCTCATCCAAAGATGTATCGAGAGCAGCGTACCGGAAAAGTTCGAGTCGGTAGGATACATACAACTTTTTTTTTTAAATCTTTTACCATTCTAAACTATTTTTTTAAGCATGGCTGGACATTCCTAATGTCATACTTGATTCAGGAGACTGGTAAATTGGGTTCAATCTCTAATTTTTGTATATATTTTGACCACCGGTGGTAAGACCAAGGAATCGCCATTTTCTAGTTGGTTGGACCCCAAACATGACCATTTATGAACTCAACAATGGCATGTTCATTTCACCAACTACCACACGTAAGTGCAGACTACTAAGAACTGGGCTTCACCGAAAAAAGTGGCACAACATTGTACCTTTAATGTGATATCTGTCCAGTAGATCCTATTATCGGACACATCGAAATCCAAAGCAGATGCCTCCTTAACTCCCGTCAGTGGAATTGCAACATTATTATTGTTCGTTTCTAAAGAAATCCTGTGAATTGCTGCCCTGCTCGTGAAAACCAAGAATGCTTCCGGAATGATGCAAGTTTTCATGTCACTCAGAAGTTCTAGCCCCAACGGGCAAGAACATCGGATGGCGCGAGGGGTGAAGAAACAGAGGTGACTGCAGCCTCCATTATGATCTGCACAAGGGTTGGTGCCTGGAATAAAACAGAATTAAATCACTACCATGTTCGATAAATTCTGTGGAAATGTGGCCAGCATGGCCTCCTAAAACTACTACCGAGAATATAAGTAAGCTCCTTCCAGTTCATGGGGGGGTCT
Source organism: Phyllobates terribilis (assembly GCF_046119375.1). Lineage (NCBI taxonomy): Eukaryota > Metazoa > Chordata > Amphibia > Anura > Dendrobatidae > Phyllobates > Phyllobates terribilis. The sequence continues at coordinate 1,712,386 of NW_027362991.1, forward strand.
GAGAGCCAAAAAGTGGGAAAGAGGGACATAGCCGGTTACCAAAAAGGTTTAATGCATATAGGGCTTTGTTGTGATGTTTTTGACAGCAAATTTAATACTGTATTATGTTAAAAACACTGAAAACTTGAAAAAGCCTTAAAAGGGAACATGTAATCAGAAAATATTGTTTAAATCCGGTTTCTGCGCCACATGTATTTTTCGAAAAAATTTGGTACTTTTTTATTTCATAATGGTGATTTTTCAATTTAATTTTTTTTAAAAAGAAAAAGTAATCTTACAATTTTTAATCTGGCCACTGGTATTTTATACTCACAGTGGGCGATTAATTCAAGCTTTTACGCCAGAAAAATGGCCTTAAAACTTTGAAAAGTCACAAAGTTTTTGAGCAATGCGGCGCTGCGCATACTTTTTACAACTTTTGGCGTTTCCATGTCAGTTTGAAATAGTTTGAGCTGAGGAGGAGCAGGGGCGTAGCCAAGCCGCTCAATTATTATTATAACGCCATTTATTCTATGGCGCTTTACATGTGATAGGGGTATACATAAAAACAATTATAATAATCTTAAACAATACAAGTCACCGACTGGTACAGGAGGGGAGAGGACCCAGCCCGCGAGGGCTCACAGTCTACAAGGGATGAGTGAGGATACAGCAGGTGAGGGTGATTTCATTAAAAGTGAGGGAACTTGGTACACCACAATTGTTACTCCAGACTTATACTGCAGTAGCATTTCTGGCGTGGCTCAAGCAGGTGCACTGTAATTCATGGAGAGGCGTGCACCTCTTAATGAATTTGGTGACTTGAATTCTATCAAGACTTGAGTCGCGCAAGAGTCTGCTACGCAACTCTTGATGAATTGACCCCATACTTCCGGTCATTTCAAAAAGAGTTTACAGCAGTTTCGTTATCATCAGAGGCATGATTACAATCACGGCACTGTACAGAGTTAAGAAAAAAAAGAGTGGAAAGAATCCACTCTGACCCTGTTCCTCTCCACCTCACAATGACCTTTGCACACGCTCATTAGATGTCTGTCCATTGCTGCTAATCTAAGTGTATAATTTCTTGAAACAGAGACTAAAATAGCCCCAGTGGCCAGTGTGAGAACTGCAAGCTTTTTTTTTTTTTGTTATTCATTCTTGTGAAATACAATACTGTTGTAAAAAAGTAATAACCCATGCACTGAAATTTTAAGATAAAATTTAGTAATAAAACAAAGCCTGCACACTAAGACAGGACAAACCGCGCAGATTGTGCTAAGCATACATGTACATTGATGTTTACTTGTAAAGAAAGGTCAGTAAGAAAACAAAATCCTTTAATTGTTAAAGGAACAAATAAAGGTTTCCCTTTGAAGGTACATGTATATACCTGCAACCCTGCGCTAAAGTGACATGCTGGTGGACAATTATGAGCTTTTTCAGAGAAGGGGTGTGCTCCAGTATTATAAAGAAAAATAAAAAAATAAAAATCTCGGCATGGAGAAATCTTCCATCTACAGCTGGTTACATTTCATGCAATGTCCATTTGAATCTATTTTGCGGTATTGAAAATCATTCAGCAGAGTACAGGTGCTTCCAGCAGCCTCTGCGTCACTGCCCATGAAACAGCAGATATAGGCTTACGTAATGCCTAGAATCTTACCAAAAGTGTTGGTTACACTGGCTGCTTTGAGCCCCATCAGATCCGGCAGCTGATCGATTATGATTTCTCGACTCGCCCTGACTTTATGAACTCTTTCGATGCTTCTTCGTTGCCAGTCCGTCCAATAGATGTAATCTCCAAGCAGGGTAAAACCAAAAATATGTGGCAGCTTGTCTTCTATGAGGGTTTTTCGCATAGTTCCATCCACATTGATTACCTAAGCAAAAAAATAATATATAAATTATCACAAAAATCTAACTCAAAGAAAAAGACTGACTACACATGTGACACGGAAAGGATTAAAAGAGAATAAATTTTCCTACCAATCAGAGACTACCTTATTCCTCATCTCCAAGATCCGAACCCAATATGTAGTAGATGTAGTTATAATATTAGCAAATACCTCCAATTAGAAATGTAGTATAGTTTTCGTGATTAGCTATGTCTCTTTCCTCATGTGCAGGCATTGCAGGGTCTTAGGAATCCATGGTTACGACCACTAGCAGTCACTATCAGTGGTCATAACCATGGATACCTAAGGTTCTGCACATGAGGTAAGACATAGCGTATCAGGAAAACTATACTACATTTCTAATTGGAGGTATTTGCTAATATTATTATTATTACACCTACTACATATTGGGATAGGATCTTGGAGATGGGAATACCCCTTTAATTATGAAAATTAAACTTGATTGTCTGGATAATACACAATTTACAATTAGAGATATAAAATAAAATTTGACAAATTTTTAAGTATCATTACAAATCTATAAGACTTTCTGGACATTGCTTCCACTAGGTGCTGAATTTAGCTCCATCTCTCCTGGTAGAAGCAGTCACAGACCTGCAAGGGCACAGAGGCTGCGTTCTTCACCGGTCTCTGTTCACATGCAGCTTCCTGCCATCCCAGCAGTTGTTACATTGTAAGGGCGGCGAAGGATAAAAGTTCATGGGGTCTTTACTTGGACACAATAACTAGAAACCACATTTGACATACAATGCCAAGGACTCTGCTGATCTGCAGCTCGGTAAAATATGGGTATAAGGCTGTACACACTCAAGAGAAGTGATTGGCACTGAATACTTCATTGGGGAAGGGGGTGGGGGTTGTTAGGACCAAAAAATGCTACCAAGACGTGCCCCTTCATGTGCCTCACTGCATTGAATGGGCACATGGAGTCCAGAGGGTGAACAATTGGACTCTGTTCTACCTTCTTTTCTAAGGTAAACAATAGCGTAGTCAACTATTCTAAATAGACGCCTTCAAAATGTGTTCTTCTTACCATCCATGGTATTGATACCATCCTTCTCCAAACAAATCAATTTTGGAACAAATCAAGCCAGACATGTCGCTGGAAGCAAAGATCACCAAGCTACGACTTGCCTACTTTGCGTTCTTCGTATGATGTGTCCAATCACTGAAGGACATCATGGTCAAAAGAATAGAAGGAACAAGGCAAAGAGGAAGACCAGCAACCCGATGGCTTGATACTATCAAAATAATGGTGGAGAAGACCCTGGTGGACCTATCTAGGCTCGCAGAACATCAATCTTCCTACAGATAGATAAACTATCAAGTCATCATGGCTCGAGATTGAGCTAAAGGCCGTTTAAAAAAAGTCAACTATTAAGTCTCGATATTGCAGAAAGAGCTGGATAAGATGACCGAAAAGGCAAACACTTGGCAAATGAGGTTTAATGTAGATAAATGCAGGGTAATGCACCTAGGACGGAGTAATCCTATTGCTGCATATACATTAAATGGGAGTATACTCAGGACTACAGAATAGGAGAAGGACTTGGGTATTCTGGTTACAAGTAAGCTGAGCAGCAGCACTCAATGTCAAGCAGCAGTCGCAAAAGCAAACAAGATTTTAGGATGTATAAAAAGAGAAAATCCAGCGATCCCAACGTATTGTTAGCCCTTTATAAATCACTGATGAAGTCACATCTGGAATATGGAATCCAGTTTTGGGCTCCACATTTTAAAAAGGATATTCAGAAGTTAGAGTCAGTTCAAAGGCGGCAAGTAGATTATTACAAGGATGGAGGCCTCTCATAGGATGAGAGATTGGAAAAGTTGAGCTTGTTTAGCTTAGAAAAACAACGCCTCAGAGGGGATCTCATTTACATGTATAAATATATGTGTGGTCAGTACAAAGGACTGGCACATGACTTATACCTTCCAAAGACCAAACTAAGGACCAGGGGGCACTCATTACGAGTGGAAGAAAGGTGATTCTGGCACCTAAACAGGAAAGGGTTCTTTACAGTAAGAGCAGTTGGATTGTGGAATGCCGACCACAAGAGGTAGTGATGGCCGACACGAACAGCTTTCAAAAAAGGGCTGGATGATTTCCTCAATACACATAACATTGTGGGTTACAGTTAAATTAGACAAAATGTACAATTGGGGGAGAAAGGTTGAACTTGATGGACCAAGTTCTTTATTCAACCTACGTTACTATGTCTTGCAAAAAAAAAAAAACAACAGACGCTGCCATACACATCAGATGGCACGCCACAACAGTTTTCTGGTTTCTGGTTTAAACACATGAACCCCCAACTCCCACCCAAGCCAAGCCCTTCCCTAGTGTGAACAAAGCCATACTGAACTTCATGCACTGGTTGTTTAAAAGTTAACAGGTCTGGGTCACATTCTGGATGGTTCTCCATCTGTGCCAGGATGTTCTGTTCCTTCGACACCAGAAATGGAGGCGCCATTTCTGGATTGTGCCCAAATAAACAAGTTATCTCTTACTATTTGGATAGAAGATAAAGAACGGATCCTTTGTTGAGCTTTGTCTCGTCTATGGGACTGATTGAGAAAGCCAAATGGTGCACTTGGCTTTTTCCGGTAGTCCCAATGAGCATGAACTGGTAAGAGGCCAAGCATGTGCATCTCCAGCGATAAGACTAAGGGATAATTTGTTGGAGTTTTTTTTTTTTTTTTTTTTTTAAGGAAAAAACATTTAAGAAGCTCAACACAAAGTAAATTACAGCTTCTTCATACAGACATATCAAACTTCTAGAAGTAAGGACCCGCTTGATCATCTTTGGTGACATTTTGGAGCTTTGCAACCAATTACTAATTTTCTATAAAATTAACTAAATTCATTTTGTAAGGCGTAATAAGCAAATGGCACTCAGAGGGGATCATACAGTTTCCATCAGGTTTTTCTTCTCTCCTCAATCAACAAGTCCAGGTATCTCGTCAAACAGCAAATAATGCCCTGCGATTTCACCAACATGCCTCTTCATGTCAGCCGTCCATAAAACAAGTCGTGTATGTTATACTCACTGATACAGGGAGAGAATATTGCAAAAGGTAAAAAAAAAAAATAATGTTTTACATTTAATAACAGGGATTATAGCTTTTAAGTCAGCAGGAACAGAAGACTGCTGGGTAATTAAGGATATTATAGCAGAGAGGCACCAGAAGGTACCTTGATATGCCTAATCCTATTTCCCTTCAATGACAGAAGCATGTTAAGCTCCTGAGTGCTGGATCACCACACCTTATACTGTGGCGGAGACTGACGTGAGGATTCTCCTGGATGAAATCTACACTCATCACCTCGGGGACAGAAAATGAATGGATGTCTTAGAGCAGGAACATCGCAGACAGAGGAGATGGGAGCGGAGCTGGATGATGCCGCAGGATTGCATCCATTAGACCTATCAAGAGACCCTGACATTTCCACGTCAGGACAGATTCAGTCTATGTTCACACGCAGCAGGTTTTTTTTTGGCGTTTTAATTTCTGCAGAAAATAAGACGCGTTTCACAGTTCCAGCAAAAGCTATAAGGTTTCAGAAATCTCATTGACACTTTTTTTTGGCAGATTTTTTTCCTCGTACAGAGTGGTCTTTGCGGAAAATATCAGTGACATGACAGATTTTGATCTGAGGGTCGGATCAAAATCGGCAAAGTAAATGGGCCCATGAAAATATCAGACCACACTTGGATGACATCTGATTTTTACGGACTGTCAAGAGAGGAGACCAACCCACCACACTCCAACCCACCACACTCCAACAGTGTCGGCAATCCGTTAAAATATCCGTACTACTAATCTCCCTGAGATGGAAGCAATTTTCTGGATGAGTGATTATAGAGCAAGGCCCTACTAGGAAAATGTGTAAAACCAGTACTGATATCATTTAAATCAGAGCTTCCAAAATTCTTCCCATTGAGGTCTCACCAGCTGGAACACCATTATAGAAAGTCTAGCATTATTGTACGTTGAAATAGTTTTCCAAACTTTATTCCATTTGATGATCAACACATTATAAATGACGCGTTTCGGCTCAGCCAAAGCCGAAACGCGTCATTTAAGATGGACTGCTCAACAAATCAAGTAAATTTTGGAAAACTATTTCAACATACATGAACGACCAGACTTTCTATAATTAAATGCAAGTGGGGCGATATCTCTTGACATGAGCACAGCTATCCCTAGAGTGCCGACTGGAAGGATATGTAGATCAACCAAAACATGGTGACCCTGACCCTGGTCAAAACTGCCTCCCCAGCCAGCCTAGGAGGTGAGGGGGAGAATGACGGTTCGAAAAACCAATGTATTAAATTGTATTATTTGCATAGTCAAAGCTTCTGTATATAACATTTAATTCAGCTTCATGTCCATAAGAAATTCAATAGATTCATTGACCAGTTCTACAGGCAAACAAACCAAACCATTCTGCAGGAATTTCCTTAAGACGGCTAATAAAGTCCATCAAGGGAGAGCATGAAAATTATTTTAAGACCAGAAAGGAAAAGGATACACATTGGGCTCACAGCAGGACATATCCTACATGAATTTATCAGCACATTTTAAAAACACAAGTTCAGACTAATTTAAATTAGAACTTAACTTTCAACAAACTTTGCATAAATTAATAGCTTAGGCAAATATAAGAAACTTTCTAATTCATCTTAACAGAGAATTGTGTTCAATGGCAATTTTTGACACTCCCAACCCTGCATCCTGAACTCATCATTCACTCTGAAAAAATAATAAAATAAAACAGATGAATTCAGTCTTGGTCCAAGCAGGACAGACCTCCACAACAATGAGGAGTCAGATTACACATAATTTTATACTATATGGAGAGGTGAGGAGTAGAGTGAAAAAACAAGCAGAGGGAGACACAGAAAGATTGTGCTGAGCATTCTAACAAGTCTATTACCTCCTCCCCAGAGCTGAGTTCACATCTACACAGCTCAGTACTACTTTATAATGTCATCCATGGGAGCTGCTGCTTCGGTCTGTGTGCTAATTAAGGAATGAAGAGCAGGAATTCCTTTCTTTAGCGTATGGCAGACCTCTCGGCAATTATTTTCCTCCCACACTCTCAGTTAACTGCAAGTGAAGAGACTGAGTCTACAGATGGGGAAAACGCAGAATAGAAGTCATAATGGCCAGAAATAGTGTTATTCTGCATGTACACACCATAGCTTATTCTGAAAAGTTACTTAAAAGTTTAGTTACCTTTTAAATCTTTAAAAGAATTTGGCCACAACCGGGTATAATGCAACCTTCTGACATGCCCTTTATTTTTATATGTGGCCAGTCAAATCCCGCAGAAAAGGGATAAAGAAATTAGGCAATTCACCCCATTGGGGAAAAAGGCTGGTGACAATCTTTGTGCAGCCCTGTATATTACTTTTGCTTTTATAGCCCCAAAAACAAAGAAAAATAACAAATGAAGGCAACGCTAAAAAAAAAATTCTAAAAGGCATAGGGGGTTAATGGAAGGAGGCACAAAATAGATTTAAGAAAAAGGGGAAAGGAGAAAGTAAAGCAGACAAGGTGTCTCAATCTCAGACCACAACATCCATAGACTTCTGGGCTCATAGAATTGGGAGGGTGGGCGACAAGAGCGACACTTCTACTGCTGGTTTAACTCCTGCACCAGATAATTACAACATTCATGACCGAGTTCAACATGTCACTGCTGTTCTCTCTTATGCCAAGTAGATGGAAGCCATAAACCACTACATCCAATTCCCCCATCGCTTTTGACACAGAAAGGAGACAGAGCGGAGAACCCGGCTCGTTTATTTTGAAAAAGGTTCAAGTCTTGCACTATGTAGACGCTGTGGTTAATATTCCCGGAGGGTCCTGGCCTTCCAATAACCTTTAGAAAACCATATTCTGTGGGTTTTTTAGCCGTCTGTCTCCATTTATTAAACAAGTCTTCTGTTGATAAAAAATAAAGATTGGTCTATTAGGCATTGTCCTCTATGGGGGATGGTCCAGATAAGTGTCAAGTATACCAGTTATGCCAATTAGTAACACTAAAACAATATATTGGAATCCTGGTGTAACCGTAACAAAAATATTAGAACATTTAGCAACTAAATCTATAAACCTGAAATAAGTAGCCTGGTTTAACTCACAAGAAAACATTTCAGGATGATCAACATTCACAGTATCCTTAGTCCTCGGTGCTCATTCATGCTCAGTTATCAATACATTTTTCCATTTCACCCGGGAAAAATGGAACGTATACATACATACATATACACATACAGTACAGACCAAAAGTTTGGACACACCTTCTCATTTAAAGATTTTTCTGTATTTTCATGACTATGAAAATTGTACATTCACACTGAAGGCATCAAAACTATGAATTGACACATGTGGAATTATATACTTAACAAAAAAGTGTGAAACAACTGAAAATATGTCTTATATTCTAGGTTCTTCAAAGTAGCCACCTTTTGCTTTGATGACTGCTTTGCACACTCTTGGCATTGTCTTGATGAGCTTCAAGAGGTAGTCACCGGAAATGGTCTTCACTTCACAGGTGTGCCCTGTCAGGTTTAATAAGTGGGATTTCTTGCCTTATAAATGGGGTTGGGACCATCAGTTGTGTTGTGCAGAAGTCAGGTGGATACACAGCTGATCGTCCTACTGAATAGACTGTTAGAATTAGTATTATGGACAAAAAAGCAGCCAAGTAAAAAAAAAACGAGTGGCCATCATTACTTTAAGAAATGAAGGTAGGTCAGTCCGAAAAATTGGACAAACTTTGAATGTGTCCCCAAGTGCAGTTGCAAAAACCATCAAGCGCTACAAAGAAACTGGCTCACATGAGGACCGCCCCAGGAAAGGAAGACCAAGAGTCACCTCTGCTTCTGAGGATAAGTTTATCCGACTCACCAGCCTCAGAATTCGCAGGTTAACAGCAGCTCAGATTAGAGACCAGGTCAATGCCACACAGAGTTCTAGCAGCAGACATCTCTACAACAACTGTTAAGAGGAGACTTTGTGCAGCAGGCCTCCATGGTAAAATAGCTGCTAGGAAACCACTGCTAAGGACAGGCATGAAGCAGAAGAGACTTGTTTGGGCTAAAGAACACAAGGAATGGACATTAGACCAGTGGAAATCTGTGCTTTGGACTGATGAGTCCAAATTTGAGATCTTTGGTTCCAACCACCGTGTCTTTGAGCGACGCAGAAAAGGTGAACGGATGGACTCTACATGCCTGGTTCCCACCGTGAAGCATGGAGGAGGAGGTGTGATGATGTGGGGGTGCTTTGCTGGTGACACTGTTGGGGATTTATTCAAAATTGAAGGCATACTGAACCAGCATGGCTACCACAGCATCTTGCAGCGGCATGCTATTCCATCCGGTTTGCGTTTAGTTGGACCATCATTTATTTTTCAACAGGACAATGACCCCAAACACACCTCCAGACTTTGTAAGGGCTATTTGACCAAGAAGGAGAGTGATGGGGTGCTACGCCAGATAACCTGGCCTCCACAGTCACCAGACCTGAACCCAATCGAGATGGCTTGGGGTGAGCTGGACCGCAGAGTGAAGGCCAAAGGGCCAACAAGTGCTAAGCATCTCTGGAAACTTCTTCAAGATTGTTGGAAGACCATTTCCGGTGACTACCTCTTGAAGCTCAACAACTGAAAATATGTCTTATATTCTAGGTTCTTCAAAGTAGCCACCTTTTGCTTTGATGACTGCTTTGCACACTCTTGGCATTCTCTTGATGAGCTTCAAGAGGTAGTCACCGGAAATGGTCTTCCAACAATCTTGAAGGAGTTCCCAGAGATGCTTAGCACTTGTTGGCCCTTTGGCCTTCACTCTGCGGTCCAGCTCACCCCAAGCCATCTCGATTGGGTTCAGGTCTGGTGACTGTGGAGGCCAGGTCATCTGGCGTAGCACCCCATCACTCTCCTTCTTGGTCAAATAGCCCTTACAGAGCCTGGAAGTGTGTTTGGGGTCATTGTCGTGTTGAAAAATAAATGATGGTCCAACTAAACGCAAACCGGATGGAATAGCATGTGGCTGCAAGATGCTATGGTAGCCATGCTGGTTCAGTATGCCTTCAATTTTGAATAAATCCCCAACAGTGTCACCAGCAAAGCACCCCCACACCATCACACCTCCTCCTCCATGCTTCACGGTGGGAACCAGGCATGTAGAGTCCATCCGTTCACCTTTTCTGCGTCGCACAAAGACACGGTGGTTGGAACCAAAGATCTCAAATTTGGACTCATCAGACCAAAGCACAGATTTCCAGTGGTCTAATGTCCATTCCTTGTGTTCTTTAGCCCAAACAAGTCTCTTCTGCTTGTTGCCTGTCCTTAGCAGTGGTCTCCTAGCAGCTATTTTACCATGAAGGCCTGCTCCACAAAGTCTCCTCTTAACAGTTGTTGAAGAGATGTGTCTGCTGCTAGAACTCTGTGTGGCATTGACCTGGTCTCTAATCTGAGCTGCTGTTAACCTGAGATTTCTGAGGCTGGTGACTTGGATAAACTTATCCTCAGAAGCAGAGGTGACTCATGGTCTTCCTTTCCTGGGGCGGTCCTCATGGCAGCCAGTTTCTTTGTAGCGCTTGATGGTTTTTGCAACTGCACTTGGGGACACTTTCAAAGTTTTCCCAATTTTTCAGATTGACTGACCTTCATTTCTTAAAGTAATGATGGCCACTCGTTTTTTTTTTACTTAGAATTTGTATTATGGAGAAAAAAAGCAGCTAACAGTCTATTCAGTAGGACTATCAGCTGTGTATCCACCAGACTTCTGCACAACACAACTGATGGTCCCAACCCCATTTATAAGGCAATAAATCCCACTTATTAAACCTGACAGGGCACACTTGTGAAGTGAAGACCATTTCCGGTGACTACTTCTTGAAGCTCATCAAGAGAATGCCAAGAGTGTGCAAAGCAGTCATCAAAGCAAAAGGTGGTTACTTTGAAGAACCTAGAATATAAGACATATTTTCAGCTGTTTCACACTTTTTTGTTAAGTACAGTCATGGCCAAAAGTATTGAGAATGAGACAAATAGTAATTTTTCCAAAGTTTACTGCTTCATTTTTTGTAATGGCAATTTGCATATACTCCTGAATGTCAAAGAGTGATCAGCTTAACAGCAATTACTGTACTTGCAAAGTCAATATTTGCCCAGAAAATGAACTTTAACCTCCAAAACACATTTCAACATCATTGCAGTCCTGCCTTAAAAGGAGCAGCTAACATTGTTTTAGTGACTGATCCATTAACACAGGTGTGGGTGTTGATGAGGACAGGGCTGGCGATCAATCAGTCATGATTAAGTAAGAATGACATCACTGGACACTTTAAAAGGAGGCTGGTTCTTGGTATCATTGTTTCTCTTCAGTTAACCATGGTTATCTCTAAAGAAACACGTGCAGCCATCATTGCACTGCACAAAAATGGCCTAACAGGGAAGAGTATCGCAGCTACAAAGATTGCACCTCAGTCAACAATCTATCGCATCATCAAGAACTTCAAGGAGAGAGCTTCCATTGTTGTCAAAAAGGCTCCAGCACGCACTGTGAGGCGGAGACTCTTTGAGCAAGGGCTGGTTTCAAGGAGGGCAGCAAAGAAGCCACTTCTCTCCAGAAAAAACATCAGGGACCGACTGATTTTCTGCAAAAGGTACAGGGAGTGGACTGCTGAGTACTGGGGCAAAGTCATTTTCTCTGATGAATCCCCTTTTCGATTGTTTGGAACATCTGGAAAACAGCTTATTTGGAGAAGAAGAGGTGAGCGCTACCACCAGTCTTGTCTCATGCCAACTGTAAAGCATCCTGAAACCATTCATGTGTGGGGTTGCTTCTCAGCCAAGGGAATCGGCTCACTCACAGTCTTGCCTAAAAACACAGCCATGAATAAAGAATGGTGCCAGAATGTCCTCCAAGAGCAACTTCTCCCAACCGTCCAAGAGCAGTTTGGCGCCCAACAATGCCTTTTCCAGCATGATGGAGCACCTTGCCATAAAGCAAAGGTGATAACTAAATGGCTCATGGAACAAAACAGAGATTTTGCGTCCATGGCCTGGAAACTCCCCAGATCTTAATCCCATTGAGAACTTGTGGTCAATCCTCAAGAGACGGGTGGACAAACAAAAACCAACAAATTCTGGCAAAATGCAAGCATTGATTATGCAAGAATGGACTGCTATCAGTCAGGATTTGGTCCAAAAGTTGATTGAGAGCATGCCAGGGAGAATTACAGAGGTCTTGAAGAAGAAGGGGCAACACTGCAAATATTGACTTGCTGCATTAACTCATTCTAACTGTCAATATAACCTATTGGTACTCATAATATGATTGCAATTATATTTCTGTATGTGATATAAACATCAGACAAACACTAATAAAAACCAGAGGCCAGCAGATCATGTGAAAATATAATTTTGGTGTCATTCTCTAAACTTTTGGCCATGACTGTATATAATTCCACATGTGTTAATTCATAGTTTTGATGCCTTCAGTGTGAATGTACAATTTTCATAGTCATGAAAATACAGAAAAATCTTTAAATGAGAAGGTGTGTCCTGTATATATATTTTTTTTTTGCAATCCTCGCAAGCCTGCTCATAACTTTTTCTACAGGGATTTCTAAAGGGATGCATTGAATTTGACAAGTAGGTCTCCCTAAACCAGGGATGAGCAATTGATTTTTCCCAAATAGCCACATGATAGACTGGCTGTTGTGGTAGGGCAACCTTAATTCTGATTATTAGTATTATTATAATAATAAAATTAACATCAAATATTAGTTTTATTAACACTTAATTTTAAAGCAGAATTAACTTTGCTGACTCGCTGCTACTGGTAATACTGTACATGTGAAAATAGTTCTTATTGTAACATGTATTTTTACCAGTAGCAGCTCATCTAAATCCTAATTTACGGCAATTCATAAAGTTTATAAAGAGAAAAAAAACAAAAAAAACACAGTAAATCATACTGCTCTTATTATTCAGCCCTTGTCCTTTGATCAACAGCTCTCCCCATACAGTCGCTTATGCAGTACAATGTCCCCACACAGCCCCCTGCCACACATTATCATGTTCCCATACAGCCCCCCACACAGTATAATGTCCCCACAAAGTCCACAAAACAGTAGGATGTACTTACACAGCCTCCCACAAAGTACGATGTCCCACCACGCAGTAGGATGTCCCCACAAAGCTCCCCAACACAGTATGATGCCCGAAACAAGGCCCCCCAAATTATGTCAATGCTCGGTATGGTGTCCCCACACCGCCTCCACCACGCAGTATGATGTCCCAACAATTTCTCACAAGTTCAAATGGCAGAAAAGCAAACGGACAACTCCTTGTTCCATCATTGTAATCACTGATATTAACATACAGAGTATGCAGATACCAGTGAAATGCCGAGCAGAGGGCAACCGTGTGGAGCGGGACGCAACAGTTTCCAGCCTTGTGCCTGTGCCGGTCCGCAGTCAACCACACTTTTGTGAGGCCCTCAACCCAGAAGCTCCATATATGATCTAGAACGATGGAGATGCTTTGGCAGACTACAACCTTCTCGTATTTATCAGCCTGGCTGCCATGTAATACTTAACTTCCTTTGCAGCAGCCAGAAAATACCTGGTTGGCAGTGGTTTTCAGATACTAAACCTGTCGAATGCCAAACCAACTGGGATTGTTCGTGATCAGATCACTTTTGGGGGAACATGGTTGTCCGCTTCATACACTCAACGTCCATAATCCACCTGAACACCGCAAACTCCTACTGATGCATGACCATCACGTTCATTTCGATACGTGGCAGGATTCCGGAATACTATTTTATCTTATCTTTATGTGAAAGATTCAGCCTATCTTGGATCCGATATGGATTAATATATTGCAGACAACACAACTGGGAGAAGAATGCATGGCAGGTGCACAGCTTTCCATCAAATGGATCTCTTCTCCTGACCTGTATCTACATTGCACTTCTGAGGCTCAGCAGAGACTGGAGGGAGCAATTAACCATTGAAAAGGGATCTTTTAACGCTACAGATTTTGGCTTTGGCTTGTTACTACGTGAATGCTCAGCAGATTTTTCTTTAGTCTTTGATGCTTTGGAGCTCTTCTCTTCTGAAGCACTACAATGCATTGTCTGTTGGGAGTCCATGGTAGCTGGAAATCTACCGGTCTCACCTAGTGTGTCCATAAGTACAAGTTCTTTGAAATCAGCTGCATAGGTTAGTCTATGTAAGCGCAGCTTGTTACCATTACAGGTTCGAACCAGTCGTACGAAAAAAATTGCACCAAAAATATTGTGCCATTTGGTTACTGAGAACACTCACCAATAGCCTGGAAGAGTCAACAGACCAAAGGACGGGCTTGCTCCATCCTCGATTGAGCCTATGGTCCAGCTGACACTGGCTATTTCAGAACATGTTTCTGGGATGTCCTAAGCAGGGCTGTGGAGTTGGTAAGTTAAACATCCGACTCCTCAATTTCCATGACACCGACTCCCTCATACATGGCTCATGTTTAAGTGATAAATTTACTGTAGCACAGATTCATCTCAGCTAAAAGTCTAGACCCTTAGATCAGGAATAGGATGGACATTTATAGGACATTTCATAACTTTCCCAAATTCTTATGAAAAAAACATTCCCCATAAACTGCATTGAACTACTGTACCCAATTTATTATATATTTTAGGAGTTTGAGTCGGTCCATTTTATACAACATAAAATGGACCGACATTACACAGTCTCACCCTTCCTTCTCTGCCCGCCTGAGATAGAACAGCTGCGACTTTGGAGACTTTCAAGGCCAACTACTTCAACTAGAGGCCCCCCTGCTTCTAGCGGGCCCCCACAGAGAGGAGGTAGCAGCAAGCTTAGGAAGCTAGCAGTCCATCGAAGTACAAGACCAGGAGACCCAAGGGTCCCACCCTGGCCTCTCCAAGAGTTTCCATGGGGCCAGGTGACCGGTGGGTCCCTCCTGGAAACTCCAAATATCTCCATAGGTTCTAGGCGACCGGTGGGTCCCTCCAAACAACCCCAAAACATATCCAAGTGGCCAGGTGACTTCTTTGTCCTCTCCTGGACTCCCCAAATTATCCATGTCTCTCTGATGGTTAATGGAGCAGATCCGAATCTTTCCAGTCAGGGCCGGTACCCTTCGACTAGAATCATGTAGAATACAAATCTGTGTCTCTTTGGATGCCATGCAATCCATTTACTTTCCTGAAGGATGTCTCTCATACTCCTTCTAAGGTCTTTCTGATGTTCCTGGATTCTCTGTCCCAAATCTCATTCTGTCTCTAGCACTACAGACATCCCTGTTTATATTTACATCTGTGTTAGGTCATCAGGCACAGGTAAGCGGTAAAGGTGCAGGGCTCAGTTATTATTGAGCTAATCAATTTATACAGTTGGTATCACAGGGGCTGTGGTAAATAGCTGGCTTTTAGTACAATTAGCATATTAGCAAACATTGTTTCCAACTGGAGACTGCAATCAGGGTTAGACAAATACTGGTCTGACTTTTAGAAATACACAAACATGTACAAGACAATTTAAACACAATAATGTAATTTAAACATAATAGTGCATTCTCTTGACTTAACAAATCTAAACGTCTGGCTTATTAAGATTTTACTCTGTATCGTCACATAAGCACAACCCGTAAATGACCCAGTTTGAAAAAGTGCACCCCTTCAAATATTTAAAAAGTATTTAGGAAGTTTGTTAATTCCTGTAAAGCACCTGAAGGGTTAACGCAAATTGGAATAAAAAATTATATTGTTTCCATTAAGATGCTCTTTAATCCCTCAAATTTTTCATTTTTACAAAGCGTAAGAGGAGAAAAAGCACCCCACAATTTTTTGCCATTTTCTCCCGAGTAAAACGATACCACAAATAGGGTTGTACACTGTTTGGGCACACAATGGGACTCAGAATGTAAATTTTTCTTTGTTTTGGGTTCTGTTATTTTTCCAAGAATAAAAGAACCTAACAAGTAAGAACGTAACCTATATTTTTTAAAGGGAATCTATCAGCGGGTTTTTGCTTTGTAATTTGAGAGCTGCATGAGATGTAGGGGCAGAGACCCTGATTACGGTGATGTATCACTTACTGGGCGGCTTGGTGCAGTTTTGATAGAATCCCTGTTTTCTCTATTGTAGATGTAGGAGTGGTCAGCAAGCAGAGCTGTGTACAACCCCGCCCACACCACTGATTGGCAGATTCCCGTGTACATGTCAGCAAGCTGCCAATCCGTGAGATGGGCGCGGTTATACAGATTAGCCTGACTGCCTTGCACGTGAAAACTAGTCCTGCAGTGATATCTTGCTGGTAAAACAATGATTGTATTAAAACTACAGCAGCAGCCCAGTAAGTGATACATCACTGGAATCAGGGTCTCTGCCCCTACATCATGCTGCTCTCAGATTAAACAGCAAAAACCTGCTGACAGATTCCCTTTAATTTAGTACCACAGATGTCCGATTTTTATAACCGCACACTCGACTGCAGTAATTGTACAACAGTTCACGTGAAATCCCACCCATTAAGCAATAGAATCATACAATGTTACAGTTGGAAGGGACCTCCGGGGTCATCGTGCCCAACACCCTTCCAACTCCATGACGTAACAGTACGTCATAGGGTGGGAAGGGGGTTAAACTTCCCAGTTTAGGAGACACAAATGTTGGCATGTATGCCATCAGTGTTAAGTGTTCTGTGTCACTCAGTGATGAGATCAATCAGATGTAGAAACAGCAACAGCTTCATTGACTTGTAAGTGACTAAATTACAGTGTAATTATAAGATAAACAGGACATTTTGGGGGGGCAATGGGCAATGCAGGAGCCATATGCCAGGTCTGACAGAGCCCACAATCTGCAGGCATATGCGGATATGCAAGAGATCTGCGGCGGCGAGTGCCGTACTGGGAGAGGGGTGGTTTTGTCTGTGGCTCATTTACATAATTGCAGCAAAACTAGGATTGGATTCCACCCTGTCGTACACTAACGTTGCGGTCGGAGGCAGATGACGCGGCTGTTGAGAAATGTGTTGCACAATGCATCCCATATGTGGGACTGAGCACACGCTGGATGGCACAGGACAGTGATAAAATGGCTCAGAAATACTTTGAATGCATCCAATTCCTTCACTCCGGTTTCCAGCAGATGAATATAAAAAGGAAGGAATGTGACCCCCGAGCCCATCGGCTGTGAACGTTCACCAGTAAACTACACCTCCAGTATTATAGCAGTACAGGAAAGGAAAAGAAGCCTTGCTCTTTAGCATATGGACCATGGTGGGCTGGAAAGCGTCAAATTTTGCCCATTTTTCAAAGTACCATAGTTATGGCTCGGGATGACAGATATACTAATTTCTACTGAAACCAAATAGGTGGAAAATCTACTTACTTGATCTTACCCCCTGTGAAACGGTATTTATTGTTTCCTGACCCATTTAAAGCAGTCTAGCAATTTTTTCCATCCCTGCACCCGCCCCCCAAATTGTTTATCACACCCTACAATTGTTCTATATGTAGAGGACTTGCTTTCTTGCAGTTTATCCTCCTCTTCTCTTCAGCCTCCATCTTAATTCCCATATTTCAATCTGCAATTTATTACTCCATTCTTTGCCATCAATCCCACAATGCATCAGTACAAAAATCCCATGAGCAGCTAGATCCAGTATTGTTCCTGCCTGCCGTGGGGACAGTGTGATTATCCTTCTCTAGATATTCTCCTAAATGAGCTAATGGATTATAAATCAGAAGGTTGAACGGTGGTCTCCATTTTAACTGTATATAGGAACTATCTAATCATCATCAGTAACTGTGATAGGAGTTTATTACTCTATTTAATTAATTAGAACTTAAAAACTTCAGTGGTACAGTCCATGCAATTTCATCATACAGACAATATGGGTGACTGATGGTAACCTCCACCTAACTGAAGAGAAGGAATCCATTAATTTTTAGGTCAAAAGTAACAACTAAATGAGTTAAGCCTAGTTGAAATATACAGGTTGGGCCATTTATATGGATACACCTAAATAAAATGGAAATGGTTGGTGATATCAACTTCCTGTAATGCAATGACCCAGGTACTGCGTTCACCAGACATCAACACAATTTCTATCACTCCTCACGTGTTAACCTCTGTGACATGTCAATGGCTGTAAACAAAGAGAAACTTGTAAATAACTCATTAAAGAATAAAGTTACGTTAAAGCCAAGCACACCATTGTTTTTCTTATGAAATTCTCAATCAGTTTGATGTGTCACATGACCCTCTTCCCATTGAAAAAAATAAAGTTGGATCCAAAATGGCCAATTTCAAAATGGCCACCATGGTCACCAACCATCTGGAAAAGTCCCCCCCCCCCTCATATTAATTTTCCCCCTCCCATATACTAATGTGCCACGAACAGGAAGTTGATATCACCAACCATTTCCATTTTATTTAGGTGTATCCATATAAATGGCCCACCCTGTATAATGTGGAGAAAGTTACAGAAAGAAAAAAACCATTCTGAACACCTGGGGGGAGAAACCTTGTTCCTTTTTCATATGTAACTACCACATGTATTTTACAACAGAAAGTATTTGGTCTACAGGACATCAGTTAAAATGATGGACCGTTTTGTTTCTACAGCCTCTGTATCATGGTACATAAGAGACTGAAGAAGGAGTTGAAAGACAAATCTGTCTAATAGAATAGTATTTAATGCTCTTCTCTCTTTCGGAATTACCTTCTGAGCCGATTTAATCGGATTTGATCTTGCTTATGAGGCTGGGGGCGGTATATATACACTGCACAGTACCACTCCTCCGGTCTTGTATATATACACACACTGCACAGTACCACTCCTCCTGTCCTGTATATATATACTGCACAGTACCACTCCTCCTGTCCAGTATATATACACTGCACAGTACCACTCCTCCTGTCCAGTATATATACACTGCACAGTACCACTCCTCCTGTCCAGTATATATACACTGCACAGTACCACTCCTCCTGTCCAGTATATATACACTGCACAGTACCACTCCTCCTGTCCTGTACATATATACTGCACAGTACCACTCCTCCTGTCCTGTATACAGTACAGACCAAAAGTTTGGACACACCTTCTCATTTAAAGATTTTTCTGTATTTTCATGACTATGAAAATTGTACATTCACACTGAAGGCATCAAAACTATGAATTAACACATGTGGAATTATATACTTAACAAAAAAGTGTGAAACAACTGAAAATATGTCTTATATTCTAGGTTCTTCAAAGTAGCCACCTTTTGCTTTGATGACTGCTTTGCACACTCTTGGCATTCTCTTGATGAGCTTCAAGAGGTAGTCACCGTAAATGGTCTTCCAACAATCTTGAAGGAGTTCCCAGAGATGCTTAGCACTTGTTGGCCCTTTTGCCTTCACTCTGCGGTCCAGCTCACCCCAAACCATCTCGATTGGGTTCAGGTCTGGTGACTGTGGAGGCCAGGTCATCTGGCGTAGCACCCCATCACTCTCCTTCTTGGTCAAATAGCCCTTACACAGCCTGGAGGTGTGTTTGGGGTCATTGTCCTGTTGAAAAATAAATGATGGTCCAACTAAACGCAAACCGGATGGAATAGCATGCCGCTGCAAGATGCTGTGGTAGCCATGCTGGTTCAGTATGCCTTCAATTTTGAATAAATCCCCAACAGTGTCACCAGCAAAGCACCCCCACACCATCACACCTCCTCCTCTATGCTTCACGGTGGGAACCAGGCATGTAGAGTCCATCCGTTCACCTTTTCTGTGTCGCACAAAGACACGGTGGTTGGAACCAAAGATCTCAAATTTGGACTCATCAGACCAAAGCACAGATTTCCACTGGTCTAATGTCCATTCCTTGTGTTCTTTAGCCCAAACAAGTCTCTTCTGCTTGTTGCCTGTCCTTAGCAGTGGTTTCCTAGCAGCTATTTTACCATGAAGGCCTGCTGCACAAAGTCTCCTCTTAACAGTTGTTGAAGAGACGTGTCTGCTGCTAGAACTCTGTGTGGCATTGACCTGGACTCTAATCTGAGCTGCTGTTAACCTGCGATTTCTGAGGCTGGTGACTCGGATAAACTTATCCTCAGAAGCAGAGGTGACTCTTGGTCTTCCTTTCCTGGGGCGGTCCTCATGTGAGCCAGTTTCTTTAAAGCGCTTGATGGTTTTTGCAACTGCACTTGGGGACACTTTCAAAGTTTTCCCAATTTTTCGGACTGACTGGCCTTCATTTCTTAAAGTAATGATGGCCACTCGTTTTTCTTTACTTAGCTGCTTTTTTCTTGCCATAATACAAATTCTAACAGTCTATTTAGTAGGACTATCAGCTGTGTATACACCAGACTTCTGCACAACATAACTGATGGTCCCAACCCCATTTATAAGGCAAGAAATCCCACTTATTAAACCTGACAGGCCACACCTGTGAAGTGAAAACCATTTCCGGTGACTACCTCTTGAAGCTCATCAAGAGAATGCCAAGAGTGTGCAAAGCAGTCATTAAAGCAAAAGGTGGCTACTTTGAAGAACCTAGAATATAAGACATATTTTCAGTTGTTTCACACTTTTTTGTTAAGTATATAATTCCACATGTGTTAATTCATAGTTTTGATGCCTTCAGTGTGAATGTACAATTTTCATAGTCATGAAAATACAGAAAAATCTTTAAATGAGAAGGTGTGTCCAAACTTTTGGTCTGTACTGTATATACACTGCACAGTACCACTCCTCCTGTCCTGTATATACACACACTGCACAGTACCACTCCTCCTGTCCTGTATATACACACACTGCACAGTACCACTCCTCCTGTCTTGTATATATACACACTGCACAGTACCACTCCTCCTGTCTTGTATATATACACACTGCACAGTACCACTCCTCCTGTCTTGTATATATACACTGCACAGTACCACTCCTCCTGTCCTGTATACACACACTGCACAGTACCACTCCTCCTGTCCTGTATATACACACACTGCACAGTACCACTCCTCCTGTCCTGTATATATACACACTGCAGTACCACTCCTCCTGTCTTGTATATATACACACTGCACAGTACCACTCCTTCTGTCTTGTATATATACACACTGCACAGTACCACTCCTTCTGTCTTGTATATATACACACTGCACAGTACCACTCCTCCTGTCCAGTATATATAGACTGCACAGTACCACTCCTCCTGTCCAGTATATATACACTGCACAGTACCACTCCTCCTGTCCAGTATATATACACTGCACAGTACCACTCCTCCTGTCCAGTATATATACACTGCACAGTACCACTCCTCCTATCCTGTATATATACACTGCACAGTACCACTTCTCCTGTCCTGTATATACACTGCACAGTACCACTTCTCCTGTCCTGTATATACACTGCACAGTACCACTTCTCCTGTCCTGTATATACACTGCACAGTACCACTTCTCCTGTCCTGTATATACACTGCACAGTACCACTTCTCCTGTCCTGTATATACACTGCACAGTACCACTTCTCTAGTCCTGTTGTCGGAGAGGCGTCAATATTGGTGTAGTATTTTCAATATTACTACGGCCAAATAAAAATAAATATTGTAAAACCTGTTTAAATTGATTATCCCAAGTAATCCCTTCTCCTCTGGATAGGGGGTAACTATCCAATCACTGGAGATCTGACTGTTGGGACCCCCATGATCCCGAGAATCAGAGCTCTGTAGAGCACCATGTAAATGGAGCTGTGGCCGATCATACGCACTGTGGCGCCATTCACATGCGGCTCTTCAAATAACTCCTTTTAGGAGAGTGAGGGGCACGACAAAGTAAAGCAAAATTCACTGATCGGGGGTAATGAGTGTTAGGGTACGTGCACACGATCAGTAATTGCTGCGGATTGCATGCAGCGCACTTGCGTAGAAATCCGGTGCCCCTGCGGACACGGATATGTGGCGCGTCTTTCCAGACCGCAGCATGTCAATTTCTCTTGCGGAGACGCTAGTCTGTGTGTGTGTGCCAGGACTGCTTTTTTGACCCAGTCTGGCCCTGCTGGCGACTTATTCTATACTGTTAAGTACATAGATGGAGCAGATTCCAAGCTAAAGCCCTCAGAAGAATGAGATTGTCAATTTTAACAGCTTAAGGGTTTGTGAATCTAGAAGTGGTTAAAAAAGTGACATTAGTCGGGAACATGTGCACAGCAATGTCGTTTTGGAGTCCATCTGAAAAAGGCACCGTGTGAACATATCCTTAAAAGGACTTGTTCTGCAACTAGTACCAGATTTTTGCAGTAGAAACTGGGCCAAAAATTCGCAAAGATTTGGGTACAGCTAAACATGCCTTTAACAGTAACCTTTAAAAATCTGTTGCTACTATCAGTCAAGACATTTATAATTTGCTTAAGAAAAAAAAAGTAAATTCAAATATAAAAAATAGTAAAAATTTTTATCAACTCCCGTAATCTAGCTGATCAGCATGAATTTTTCGGCACAAATTCCGGTATTTAGAGGCACTGCATCCTAGAGTCATGTTAGTCTCCATCCCATTCTTGATGGGTTTTATATATAGACTGTACACCCCTCTCCTAAAAGAATTTCCACATGATTTAACAAGAAACAACTTGAAAAATTATGTGACAAAATTCGTTTTTTCTCCAACTGGCATTCATCGGAATCCGAACAATTTTCCTACAAAAAAAAAAAAATCCTAAACTCAATGAAGAATCCAAAGTGACAAGAACAAGCCAAAGTCATTATAACTCCTTCCATCACATGTCTGAAGAACCTTCATGCAGAGTCGTATCTACAGCCAAAAAGGGAATTTCTCATTTTGGCAGTATTTTCACTCCGGCCCCTCTATTAGGGTCTTTCAACTGGACTTTACATACCAGCATGCCTCCTTTCCCGATAGAAATCCACCCAGGGCTGCGAGAAAAAGAAATGCTAAACAATACCAGATGCCATCAATCAAAGTGGGTTGCGCCATATTAGCATCAAAGAGTATTGCTCAATCTTTAGTCCATGCACATATCAAACGGTGAAAGCGCTGTTAATGGCCTTCATTTTGCTCTTGTAAAAGCAAATTTTAACATAAAAAACAAAAAAAAACTACCATAAAAAGAAGCAAAGCTGCATTTATTAGCAACCTTCTATTTATGCAAGATGGGACTATCATCCAGAGCGAGAAAATCTCATTCCGACACGTTAAAGAATAATAGGGGGGCGATGACTTTATTCAAGCAACATTTTGCGATATCAAATACTAAAAAAGTGTAGATCAATATTGATGACATTATACGTTTACAAGGAGATGGAACGTATATATTTTCGCCCAGGAACAGCTCCAGTCCAGAACCACTCGGTGACAGTGCTCCCATTCTGGTGGACTCTAGTCATTGTTGTACCACAAAGATGGCCATGCCATACTACAGTACCACTGCAACAGCAATTTAATAAAGAGAAAAAAAAATTCAAGGAGTCTAACCTAGAATGCGACAAAACAGTAAAAAAATTTCTAGGTGTCGAACCTAGGTTACAAAATGCAAAAAACTAATCTAGGTGTCGAACCTAGAAGGTTACAAAAATGGGAAAAAATTCTGGGTGTCGAACCTAGAAGGTTACAAAGTGCAAAAAAAAGAATCTAGGCGTCTAACCTAGAATGCTACAAAAATGGAAAAAACTAATCTAGGTGTCTAACCCAGAAGGTCACAATATGGAAAAAAAATTCTAGGTGTCAAACCTAGGTTACAAAATGGAAAAAACTAATCTAGATGTCTAACCTAGAAGGTTACAAAAAGGTATAAAAAAAAACAAAACAAACTTTACTGATCCTTTGCAGTCCCATTTCCAATATGTCCTGTTTCCACACCAGTCTCTGTAGCTCCTGCTGCAGCGATGACATCTCGACATGGACATGCGGCCACTGCAGCCCATCAATGACCGCAGTGATGACAACTATTGCCGATCACCGGCGGCAACATTCACAAGTCTGTCGGGAAATCATCGCTGGAGCAGGAAGTACAGTGATCTGTGGGGGACAGAAGCATGGTAAGTAGAGAGGTAGAAAGTAGTAAGTGGAGTAAAGACTTTTTTTTATTCTTTTCAATATTACATTTAAAAAAGTTGGGACAGCCACTTTAAACAATAAGTGATGAGAAGAACAATAAAATTATAGTATTTATTATGGTCCTAATATATGCATCTGATGTTCTATTACATAATGTCTTGTAAAAGGATCTACTCCTTTTGACATACATAAATCAACTAGATTTTCGATATGAATAGGCGCTAAATGAGGAGACCAAACAATCGAAATTGACACAAAGTGGCACCCTGCCTAATCAGAGGCAGATTGCCTCTTTTCTATTGGCCTTCTACTGGGCATTGTATATAGACCATGATGACCTTCAACCAGTTTCCCTTCAAACAAGGCCAGAACTTTTGTAAATATGGCCAAAGGGTCATCTACTGAAGTTACACTGACAATGAGAGGAGGTCCCAGTAGAATGAAGCCTTTATTTTTAGGTCTACACAATGACGGGGTTGTGTTCCACCATTTCTCCACTAGACTTTAGAAGTCTTCGAAGGAAAAGTGGACTTTTGATAATTAGAAGAAAGTGAAAAGTAAATTTCGGGAGCTCAAAGCACAAGTTGTCTGCACGTTAGGAACGTCCTCGCGCAGCCCTAAAAAGGGTGTTCGGGAGGAGGCACATTATAAACCCTTGGCATCAGAAGCAATGGTTTGAGGCAGGTCAAGTACACAGAAAAGAGGGTGAAATACAGAGAAAACCATTTTAAAAGGAGTTGCCTTTGAGGGTCTCTCCTGAATAGGGGAAGAAAGTACTTGTCAGATTTGAGTTGAAGTGAAAGCCACTTGTGCTAGTGAAGAGTACAGATGGCAGTGAAGAGGGGGCGTTAATGAGTCCGAGCTCAAGCTCCATTATGCTTTTATTGCACAGTAAAGGCAATGTCTGTCTCTGGATTAGGAAAACCTCGATTTTCCCACAGTGAGGAGCTACTTAATCAAAATATGGAATCAGTGGCTTCGTCGTCAGTGTGTACTCCGACAATGAATGTGTGCCGGTAACTTCCAAACATTATAAAAAGCAAAATGACTTTTACAGATGAAGAACAAAAAAAAGCAGGGCTCCCGACAAACTTTTTACAGCACAATTTTCCCATTTTAACTTTCAACTGACCGTTGCCTTCCACAGAGTTAAAAGAAACTCAATGGTCTCCATTTATTAAACACTTTGCACCAGTTTTTTATGTAAATTAAGCCCTAAAAAGTTGTAAATTGATGGCTCAAAAAGGTCCAAAATTTTTGCAAAATTTTCAGTTTTCACAGCAATTTTGTCACATTCTGCACCTGCTCATAAGAGGCCCGGATTCATCAAGACCGATGTTGTTCGCGCTGTTCTTGATAAGGAGGCATGTCGGAATCAGGAGGTACCTGATTCACTAGAAGGCGCCATGCCACAAATCTTACTTCAGTAAGGGACGCCACAGCTAAACAGGGCCTAAACAATCGTGCAAATGCCAAAAGTCTCAAAACTTGGCAACTTTTCAAAGCTTTGATGTATCAGTGAAAATAATTTTTTGACTTTCAGCAAAGTGTGCCTTTCAATAAATTTAGTGAAATTTACTCTAATAATCTTATACTTTGGAATAAAAACAAAAAACACACTTGACAAAATCAGTCCTTTAGGGGAACAAAGGTGTGATAAAATTGCAAAATCTCATTACACACAGTGCCTTTAAAAATGGTTTTCTTAACTCGAAACTCCCTATCGAGATGCCCAGTTAGGGCAAAGGTTGAGAACTGAAAACAAGCAGTTGGATCTCACCATGGCGGACCCCATCCATCCATGTGTTACGGTCATTTAGAGGCCCCATGTATTGCTACATTTTCCCCTCTGCAGCCTCTGTAGGAGAAAGAGCAGCCAATGTAAACTTTTCCTGATGTCTCTTGCTGGGGGTCTTGTGCAGGGGCGACATGGAAAGAAGGTTGAGTGATGAAAACTTTATAGCAAGAGGAAATAAGCTCCAAAAAAACTTGTACTTAATTCAATCAGAGAACCGTGCTGTACTAAGTTGACTATTTTTGGTAATGGAGATAATAAAAAAAAAAAAAAAAAATGCTGGAAGTTCACAAAGTGAGTGAAATCTCCACCTTACAGTATAATTAAGGGGTTAACACCAACTCATGCATCAGTGGTTATTGATGTAGTAGTTACTTGCATATGGAAAAAATTGTTCCTGAGCCCAAAATTGCGAAACCATGCAGACCGTTCAGTACGCTCACACATTAAACCACTAAAATATAATAAAGACAGAAAGTGAACATAAAATCTCCTAGCGCGTAATAATTAAAGTGAATCTATCACCAGGTTTTTGCAGTGTAATCTAAGGGCAGCATAATGTAGGGGCAGAGACCCCGAGTCCAGCAATGTGTCACTTACTGGGCTGCTTGCTGTCATTTTGATACAATACAGTTTTCTCTGCTGCAGATCTAGCATAGCTCAGAATGCCGAGCTGTGTATAACTCCGCCCACACCACTGACAGAAAGCCGCTGTGGCGCCGACATCACAGGAAGAGTGCTGCTATGAGAAATGAATATCCATGTTATTTTAGTTGGGGTCCAGAATCCAGAATATATTAGGCAGTAGTTGACAACCCCTTTAAAGCTTAGGAGATTATTGTCCCCCATACACAGTTCAAACAAAGGATTCCAGCTCTTTTTTCTTTGCAGCACACAGAAAGAAGCAGCAGCAGCACAGGGGACATTTTACAGCAGTACTGAGCGGTGTGGATGCGAATCCTGCATGAAAATTAAACACTTGCTAGAAGCTGCAGCAAAGTTTGCCCGAGTAAGCCTGGCCTCTCACTGTGTGGAGAGCTCATATAGCTTCCATCCTCCCCTGTCCATAGAGTATAATAGGAGCAGTACCCTGTGCATGCAGAGTATCTTGCCTTGTCCAAAACCATTTTGAGCTGCTTTTCAGAGTAGATTATGAATTCAGTAGTAGGGAAAATAGTTGTTTATAAGTGGAGAAAGAAGGAAACATTTTATAACCACCAACACACACCAGCGCCACCATAAGCGCCGCCATCAACAGACCACCAGTGCTGCCAGCATCAACACCACCAAACACATACACCAGCATCAACACCACCACCAAGACAAAACACCATCAACTCACCTATTAAACTCCTGATGATCTTCCTTGCTGCTGGTCTCCTAGCGTTATTTACATTAAAATGGAAATATAGGAGTGGTGATCTGACCAGAAGAGGAAGGCAGGAAAAAGTCAGGGGACCCCAGCCGCAGTATAAACGAACGGATGTGGTCCAGTGAGGAGTACGGTGTGTGCGTGTGTTTTTTCTTTAACACTTTTTTTTTAATAAGTGGACAAAGTAATTAATGTTCACTTTTGATAACCCAAATCTAACAATAAAAATGGTAGACCTAAGAACTGTGACGCAAGCACAAGGGTTCACAAGCACCCATGCCACCATCACAGGGTATGACTAGGCTCTTCCATACCAGGATCTAGCCTCCAGAGGAGACGATGGATCATGCTGTTCTTGGCATATGGGTTAATCACCTAACACACAATAAGGCAGGGATGCCCCGCGCGTGCTTGTGGCAAGCTCTCCGCTTCCCTCTCGGCTTGATTCTTGTAATCCCCCACTAATCTACAGTGCGTCCATTAAAGAACCTCAAAGCACAGACGTGATATTGCTCCTCATCTGACAAGACTTGTTCTCACACAGAATTTCACTGACCATGAATCTCTGCCAATTAACATACAGATCTATAAATCTTCACTCACAAAAGCTGGAAAAAAAACATATGTTGAAGAAAGCGGACTCATTTTCCCCAAGTGCCTGCCAAGCAGACAAGCAAAGACATTTAGAGGCCCCGGAACAATGTTACCGCAGGGTGCCAAATTTACAGGAAAAAAGTCCTATAGGCTGCTGTCACGCAAACGTTTGACGAGTGTTGCCAAATGGCTCCATAGGCCGAGCGCAGAGACTGAGCCCTTTGTGCTCCAGCTTAAATGCTGCAGATGCAGCTGCGAGACGTGAAATTCTACACATAGCAGCACATACTCCTCACCGGCCTGCTGCACAGCTCAACTTATACAAAACTTTTCTTAGACATGTGTGGAGGAGAAAATGTCGCTATTACCGGACTTGGTCCTTAGCGCCACAGCCTCAAAAATCCCTTATATCCATATATAACAAAGTCATATATGAAGGCAGCGAATGATAGGGGGATCGAAGACCAGCTCTGTGATGCATAAGACGGTCTCTGGATTTACAGCAGACCATATATATTAGATGCATGTTGGCTGAACCCGGCGATTACGGCAGACAATAAATGGGGGGGCCTCCGAAGTCTCCCCCAATTGCAGATATTGGGAGATATAAGGATCAGCAGTTGGATGTTCTATAGCCAATCCTTCTATCCCTGGGGAGATAGCTCCTGCCAGACCCATTTGGCAGTGACTTTTCTCTCCATTTCCTACTGAGAACACAGGCATGCTCGGTCTAACTGAAAATGCACCAGTATGGAAAGGTTGTGAGCGATAGCCGAAGACTGAAAGAGTGTGACCAATAGTTATTTAATGTGTGTGTTGTAATATAAATAAATGTACAGTACAGACCAAAAGTTTGGACACACCTTCTCATTTAAAGATTTTTCTGTATTTTTATGACTATGAAAATTGTACATTCACACTGAAGGCATCAAAACTATGAACTAACACATGTGGAATTATATACTTAACAAAAAAGTGTAAAACAACTGAAAATATGTCTTATATTCTAGGTTCTTTAAAGTAGCCACCTTTTGCTTTGATGACTGCTTTGCACACTCTTGGCATTCTCTTGATGAGCTTCAAGAGGTAGTCACTGGAAATGGTCTTCACTTCACAGGTGTGCCCTGTCAGGTTTAATAAGTGGATTTCTTGCCTTATAAATGGGGTTGGGACCATCAGTTGTGTTGTGCGGAAGTCTGGTGGATACACAGCTGATAATACAAATTCTAACAGTCTATTCAGTAGGACTATGGCAAGAAAAAAGCAGCTAAGTAAAGAAAAACGAGTGGCCATCATTACTTTAAGAAATGAAGGTCAGTCAGTGCGAAAAATTGGGCAAACTTTGAATGTGTCCCCCAAGTGCAGTTGCAAAAACCATCAAGCGCTACAAAGAAACTGGCTCACATGAGGACCGCCCCAGGAAAGGAAGACCAAGAGTCACCTCTGCTTCTGAGGATAAGTTTATCCGAGTCACCAGCCTCAGAAATCGCAGGTTAACAGCAGCTCAGATTAGATACCAGGTCAATGCCACACAGTTTTCTAGCAGCAGACACATCTCTACAACAACTGTTAAGAGGAGACTTTGTGCAGCAGGCCTTCATGGTAAAATAGCTGCTAGAAAACCACTGCTAAGGACAGGCATGAAGCAGAAGAGACTTGTTTGGGCTAAAGAACACAAGGAATGGACATTAGACCAGTGGAAATCTGTGCTTTGGTCTGATGAGTCCAAATTTGAGATCTTTGGTTCCAACCACTGTGTCTTTGTGCGACGCAGAAATGGTGAACGGATGGACTCTACATGCCTGGTTCCCACCGTGAAGCATGGAGGAGGAGGTGTGATGGTGTGGGGGTGCTTTGCTGGTGACGCTGTTGGGGATTTATTCAAAATTGAAGGCATACTGAACCAGCATGGTTACCACAGCATCTTGCAGAGGCATGCTACTCCATCCGGTTTGCGTTTAGTTGGACCATCATTTATTTTTCAACAGGACAATGACGCCAAACACACCTCCAGGCTGTGTAAGGGCTATTTGACCAAGAAGGAGAGTGATGGGGTGCTACGCCAGATGACCTGGCCTCCACAGTCACCAGACCTGAACCCAATCGAGATGGTTTGGGGTGAGCTGGACCGCAGAGTGAAGGCAAAAGGGCCAACAAGTGCTAAGCATCTCTGGGAACTCCTTCAAGATTGTTGGAAGACCATTTCCGGTGACTACCTCTTGAAGCTCATCAAGAGAATACCAAGAGTGTGCAAAGCAGTCATCAAAGCAAAAGGTGGCTACTTTGAAGAACCTAGAATATAAGACATATTTTCAGTTGTTTCACACTTTTTTGTTAAGTATATAATTCCACATGTGTTAATTCATAGTTTTGATGCCTTCAGTGTGAATGTACAATTTTCATAGTCATGAAAATACAGAAAAATCTTTAAATGAGAAGGTGTGTCCAAACTTTTGGTCTGTACGTAATATCTATCTATGTGTGAGATATATAATCTATCACACATAGATAGATATTACACACACATACAAAATGCATCATCAGCGCGGACACACCAGTTTATCTCATTCTTACATCAATTTAAACATTTGTAAAAAGGTATTCACCAATGAAAACTAATGTAATCCACCTGCATCTGATAAAAATACCAATCATTACCTACCTCTATTTTGTCCGTCTTGGCATCACCCCAATAAAGTTTTCCGTCTTGAAGATCCAGAGCCAATCCATTAGGCCAACCCAAAGACGAATTAACCAGAACAACCCTCTCTGTCCCATCTAAGTAAGCAGACTCTATCTTTGGTTTTCCACCCCAATCCGTCCAGTACATATAACTAGAATAAAAATACAAAACATATTACTATGATTATTATAAAAATATATTAGACCGGTCTTCTGGAAAGAAAAAGTAAAAATGTCTAGGGGCTGATCCACCAGTTTGCTCCAGAAGTTGGTTTTAACGCAGTTTGAAAGGTTGCGTAACTCAGTTGCGCAAAAATTTGGAGTTTGGTTTTTTTATGCCATTGCCAACTTTTTGAAACATGGAAGGGGATGTGGTAAATAGCGGCCCAACAAATGCACCATGGCTGATGCCACGTGTGTCCACGAATGGAATGCATTCCTTACACTGGCACATGGCAGCTGAAAGATGCCCAAATTCAAGAAGCCTGTTGATGTATTTGGGGCATGTTATTCCAGGACATCTTAGATCAAAGACTAGCATACAAAACACCGGTCTTGATTAAGCAGAAAATGACCTTTACAAATAAGTAACAATATATAGCAAAAACATGTTAGGCTTATCTCCAAAAAAAAAAAACAAGAACTCACCCAGTTAGTGGATTTAGTACAATGGCTCTTGGTTCATCCAGATCTTCAGATATTAAGATTTTCCTTGAAGTTCCATTAAGACGGGTCACCTCAATACGGTCAGTCCCTGTGTCCGTCCAGTAAAGATTTCGGGACACCCAGTCAACAGCTATTCCATCTGGATGCTTTATCTCGGTGGTCACCAATGTCTGTGCTCCAGAACCATCCAGATAGACGCGACGGATTGCTCGAACCTCGTCATCAGTCCAATAGATGTATCCTTCTACTGGGTCATAGTCAATGGCAATGGCGTGCCTTATATCATCGATTTGGAGCACGATATCTGTGAAATCTGGCATGTCTAGGGAGATCCTCCGCAGATCGGTCCTTCGTGCAAGCAGCAGGACATCATCAGCTCCTACAAGAACCACGGATAGGCTTTCAATAAAATGACCAATGGTTTAGGGACAACATTACTAAATGGGACGGGAACGGCAGGAGACATTAGAACAAGAATATGACAACTATTACTGATATGCTTAATAGAATGAGGTATATAGTTACGAAAAGGAAAAAAAACAAGCCGGTTAGCCCATGTTAAATACACATTGTAAAAGATGGTGGCCACATCAAGAACCACAAATTTCAACACCGAGTAACTTGTAGATGTCAAAGTCTTCTAACAATTGAGTTCTCTATGGGTACATAGATCTAAGCCACCACCAGACTCCTCTTTCAGCCACTTATCTACCTGAAGAACATCAAAATCAGACGAGAAACTACCTGTTCCTATATTAAAACTGATGTTGGAGGAATGTTGGGAGGTGCCCATACACATTAGATATGTCTACTCCTACCAAAAATAACTACTTTATCTGTCCAAATTTTAAATATGTATGGGGGGCCTTTAGCAACTGTGTGCTGCAGATGATCCCACCTTGACAATAAGCTGATTACACAGTCCCCTCCATCTGAGGGCCGCTAGCAATTGTTTGTCATCTATGGGAGAAATCTGGGCAGCAAGTGTCTAGTTACCCAGCAGGACAATTAAAACTTATCACACCGATCATTGAAATCAATGTAAAGCCTTCTCTAAAAGCTTTTACATTTATGACTATTGCTAAAATAAGCAAATACTTGACATGCTCCAATTTCCAATACATCTACCGTTTCCGTTCAATAGTTAAAGAGAGAACAACAGAGTCATCATGGCTTAGAAAAAAGTGTACATATTTTATTGAAGCATTCATTTAAAAATATATAACTCAAACAAAACACAAAAACCAAGGTAGACAATGAAATATCCGATCCAGCCAGAAGGAAGGAGTACTACTTGTCACAGCAGATGTAGAAAGCCTGTACACCTGTATTGAGCACACTATTGGTCTGGAGGCGGTCCGCCTTTTCCTCGGGGCGTCCGACCTTGGCGGCCCTCTGTGTGGATTGATTGTCGAGCTCCTGCAATTCGTCCTGACCCATAATTATTTTCTGTTTAAGGATGCAGTATATCTGCAGAAACGGGGCACAGCTATGGGGGCGGCCTGCGCGCCCTCGTACCCCAACCTCTTCCTAGGCGCTTGGGAGAGGCATATTTCTGGCGATGAGGGCGCGGGGGCCGCTAACCAGATTTTATGCTGGCTCCGTTATATTGACGACGTTTTGTTTTTCTGGCGAGGGACGGTACGGGAGCTCGAAGAATTTATGGTCTAATTAAATCGGAATACATGGGGCATTAGGCTGACATACAAATTTAACACTACAAAAATTGATTTCTTGGATGTCGCGCTGGAGGTTGATGATGGGAGGTGCCTCCAGACCGACATCTTTAGAAAATAAACGTCAGTCAATGCCCTAATACACGCAGATACAGCACACCATCCCGCAACTATAAGGGCCGTCCCGGTCGGACAGTTCCTGAGGGCGAGACGGATCTGCTCCTCTGACCTTAAATTTGAATGTCAGGCCGCGGATCTGAAGGATAGATTCAGGCAACGTGGATACAACAGAGCAAGGTGGACTCCACGTAACAATCTATTATATTCTAACATCACTAAAGGTGTGGAACCAGGACAAGTAAAGATTAGGTTTATCTCAAATTATAACCATGAGTGGGAGAATATGAGGAAAATCATGACCAAACATTGGGACATCTTGGCAACTGATGCTTCCCTGGGACCAGTTCTTGGGGATCGCCCACTCATGACCCCGAGACGGGCCAAAAATTTAAAAGATCTGCTAGTCTCTAGTCACTATACTCCAATGCGGCCGAATCCTTTTGGCTCTCATGGACCTACTCTTGGGACATTTCCCTGCGGCCGGTGTCTTGCCTGTGCCAATGTCACGCGCAGCAACACGTTCACGTCCTCAGATGGCAAAAAAGAATTTAAAATAAAACACTATTTCGTGTGGCACTAACAACGTCATTTATTATGCTGTGTGCGATTGCCCTCTAATTTACATTGGCTTAACATCCAGGGAGCTGAGAATACGTGTGCGTGAGCATGTGCGCGACATTGGCGCGGCCAGGACGGCGGCCGACATAGATGAACTCAAGAGTATTCCCAGGCACTTTAGGGCTGTCCACAACTGCGATCCTAGCTGTCTTAAGGTGCGGGGGATAGATGTGATACATTTGGGCGCGCGGGGTGGCAATGTCAGAAAAATTCTGGCGCAAGTAGAGGCCAAGTGGATAGTGACGCTTGGGACAATGTCACCCCGTGCTTTCTCCTTCTCCTCCTTTTTATGATATGACAATATGAGTAGTTTGATCCTATACTACATGGTGAACCCCCTCATCCACCCTCATGGTGCCCGAGGGACACATTTGTTTAACCTGGGGTTTACTGTTATTTTTTATTTTTAATTGGCACTTTGATTTTATGATTTTAATTTGGTTATTTTTCTAGTTCCTTCATAGACAAAGTAACAACTTTTTCACTTTGCACCGTTTTGGACCATTCCTTATCCATTCTTAATAACCGCGTGATGACGGATATTCCACATGAAGAATGAGAAAGCGAGGGGCTAAGAAAAAGGACTCTCTGATGGTCGATTCACAATTGATATTATGTTTTAAATGTATTTCCTGCTTCCCTTCCTTTGTTTAATCTGTGTTATATACCTGATGTTCTTTATGATGTTCCCCTCTCCTTTTTCACTTATGTGTTGCCCCGGAGCTAGTGCTGCTGTCCCGCGACGTGGTGCGCATGCGCCGGCCCTCCTGTGGTCGGGCACGCCCCCGGTTGTCTACATGGCGTCCGCGCGCGGTCGGGCACTTCCGCATTCCTTGCGGCGTGCGCGGTGGCTCCTGACGACTTGGAGGCGGCGCCTCACGCAGGATTTGGAAGGCGCATGCGCCGGCTTAACGTCTCGGAGACACCCGCACACGGCCCCCTTTACACACGTCACCGGTCACGTGAGCGCTCACGTGATCGGCGCGAATGGTTTGAAAAGGTCCTTCATCCCCAGCAATACCACTGCCCCTTGAGAAAGCGGCCCTAGTTGCCGCGAAACGCGCGTCGGGGACGCATTCTTTATCCTTGTCCGACCACTTCAGCCTGCCATTACTGGTAAGTACACCAGTCCTCTCAGGGTCGACCATTCATGATGAATTTCCGTTGTCATTAAGACATTTAGTTATGAGAGGTTACCTTCCCTCATTTTTGCCTTTTGGGGTATCCTGTTTAAAATAGATTGCTATTTGCTAAAATCTGTTAGCACTGGAAACATGCACATTGCACTTTATTCGATTGGTTTGGTCTGACTGCCTGTCAGTAATGCACTTTAAAGTACACCACCATATGGTCAGCCTAAGTATTACCCATTTAATCCTGACATTATTATGTATTTGATCCAATTATAATTATACAAAAGACTCTTTTACGATTTTGGTCAGGAATTTTTTGGTACAGTGCTTTTTCATGTTTTCTCATGTGTCTTCCCATATACTTGCATTTTTTTTGGTTTGATGCCCCAACTATTTTCTATCTGTAAATCTATGCAAATTTGATCAAATATTTAATATTAGGGCAGGCTTTTTTCTGGCTGGATCGGATATTTCATTGTCTACCTTGCTTTTTGTGCTTTGTTGGAGTTATATATTTTTAAATGAATGCTTCAATAAAATATGTACACTTTTTTCTAAGCCATGATGACTCTGTTGTTCTTGAGTCGGTATAGGAGGGTGTTTGGGGGGATGTTTTTCCCCCACTTAGATACACCTCTCTTTTGACATTTGGGCTATCTAATTATGTTTCCGTTCAATGTCTAAGTGCTGCCATCAAAAACAATTGTTTCCGAGTGGTGAAGGTGGTGCTATTTTTTGTAAAATCCTGTATCCCGCTTCAGGGTTACAAATTTTTTTTTTACCCAGATCCTAATTTTTGGTGGGAAACCTTTAGATATAAAGGCCTTGATCCATCGGCTTTGGCCAGAATTCAGGTGTAAAACGGTTAGGAACGTTGCAAAAAGTTCGTGCAACTCGTAGTGGTTCAAAAACTTTCGGACCTTCACGAGTTCCCACCAAGGTCCACTACATTTTTTGAAGAGTGGCCAGAACTTAGCCGTGAAGGGGATGTGACAAATTT
This sequence comes from Phyllobates terribilis, assembly GCF_046119375.1. Lineage (NCBI taxonomy): Eukaryota > Metazoa > Chordata > Amphibia > Anura > Dendrobatidae > Phyllobates > Phyllobates terribilis. Next base: position 1,748,054 of record NW_027362991.1, read on the forward strand.
ATCAAAATATACGCCCATTAATAAAGTACATTTCTTACAATGGCTCACAGAAGTTGTGGCAAATTTATTAAAAGGTACACGTCACTAAAAGAATCTACTGCATTAAGATGCAACTAATTCATTATCAAGGGGTCACAGTCGGCATCTTGCGTGGGGTCGGGGGTCACAGTCGGCATCTTGCGTGGGGTCGGGGGTCACAGTCGGCATCTTGCGTGGGGTCGGGGGTCACAGTCGGCATCTTGCGTGGGGTCGGGGGTCACAGTCGGCATCTTGCGTGGGGTCGGGGGTCACAGTCGGCATCTTGCGTGGGGTCGGGGTCACAGTCGGCATCTTGCGTGGGGTCGGGGTCACAGTCGGCATCTTGCGTGGGGTCGGGGTCACAGTCGGCATCTTGCGTGGGGTCGGGGTCACAGTCGGCATCTTGCGTGGGGTCGGGGTCACAGTCGGCATTTATTCTGGCTATATTCATGCATTTCCTCATTAGAGTGCAGATCTCAAAGATAAAATATACTGCTGCAATATTGGGAAGGAAGCAGTTGGTGTTTAATGATCACAAGCCTAAAACAGCACATGAAACACAAGGAGAACATGAAAAGGGACATCAATAAAATCATCAAGGACCAGCGACGAGGCCATTTTCAATGCTTCATTCATAAAACTACAGAAGCTGCGGGTTTTCTGGCGAAGCCGTCACTACAGGATAAAATATTGTTTAGATACTTTAAGTGGGAATATGGAAATTGTCAAACCATCTAATCTAAAACCAAAGATGATTGTGTCAGGAAATTGAATATAGATCTATATAGCAGCAAATACAGAACGTGTAATACTCACATGACATTGTTTATACCACACGAGCGCTGCAGACCCCTCCAAGGAAAATTGGAAAAGGGAAGTGTGAGCTCTGCAGTCTAATATTGTCCAGAAAGTATCTGGAGGCTAAACACCAACATCAAAGAAGAGCGTTGGTGCGGGAGGCGAGCACACGCTTTTTTGCTTTGTTTTGTTTTTCACATGGGGATTTAAGAAAAGGATGTCCAAGTAGCTGACAACCCCTTTAATCAGTAGGTCATTTTCTAATGACATTACCCTTAAGTATAAGCCTAATAGGAGATCAATAAAATGACAATACAGTGATGAAGTGATTGCAGGTTCTGGACTACAAAAGGGGGAGTGGAAAAAAAAATTGATTAAAATATCAAAAAAAAAAAAAAAAAAAAAAAAAAAAAAAAGACTGACCAATCCGTAAATGTTCACACTTAAAACATCACATTATCACATATAATAAATATTGCGAGAAAAAAACAAAACAAGAATTACTGTTTTGGGTTTTATTTTAGTCCCCTAGCTTCCTCCCACAAAAAAAAAATAAAAATAAGAATTTATCAATGGAAAAACAAAGTTAAGTCTCTTCGTATTTGGCTAGCCGTATTGTGACCTGCAGAATACTTAACAGTGAATGGTAAAAATGTCATTTTCTGAAGACACATTTCCGGTGAAATTATTGTAGACCCTTATTAAGAGCGGACGGACGGCTCAGAGCCTTATATAGTAAAGGCTGCAGAAGAAAACAAAAATTCTTGTGAATGTGGAAAAGGTCTTCGATAATAGGCAGGGAGATCTTCACACGTAATGCAGAAGTTATGATTGATACATATATTCTATTTGCCGAACTCAAATCACTCCGGTAAAAGGAAGTGAAGCACATTCCCAGACACGACACATTCGCCCGGGGCCTGTTTACAAAAAGTATTCCAAGTGTTTGAAATCCGAGCTGAAATCCATCCGATGCAGTCACTCCGTACATATACAGCACCGAGCAGTCTGTGGAAACTGGTGGTCAAATTATTAACACAATAGTTTAGATAAAGTAATAAACCTGGAGCCCAGACAATTACCGACACCATGGTCCTGCAGAGGACGGAGGAATGGCAGACAGCTGAGCTGCACAACTAGGGATTCCCTGATTTAAAGGTTTTTACGTTGCTGAAATAGCGCCATCACATTCTGCAGAGCTGTATACAAGATCATGAGACCGACCGGAGCAAAAGTAGACTGTCATTTTTTTTTCCCCCGCTGCTCCTCTGGAGTATTCTACTTTTGTTTTTTTTAATCTCCCTTACTTTATTCCAGCTATTCCCCTGAGTATTTAGTTTTTTGTTTTTTTTTAAATCTGCCATATGGTCCCATAGATATGGGCCGTTTTATTTAGTGCTACTTTTTATGGTCATTACAAGGAGGCGTGGCTTCACATGCTAATTAAGCAAAACAGCCTAAATACACGCCCCTGAGGATCCTGTGATCTACATCCCACTCAAAAAGTCCCATATCTCTGGAACCGTATGGTGGATTTTAAAAATACAAAAAACTGAATACTCAAGGGAACAGCAGGAATAAAGCAAGAGTAAAAGGCGGCCACTTCTGACACATCCTTTTTAATATGGTTCTGTTCTTTGTTTACAAAGCTAAGTGCTTGTGCTGCCAAATACCAAATGTACAAACAGGCAGCTCAAGTAATCTCCCCAGTGGGAAAAGACATTATGGTCATGATCAGGAAATTATATAGCAACTGTAGGATCCTGTGTGATTCCTTTGTAACAGCGATTTACCATTGATAATGTTCTACAAGTTTAACTAAGGTGACCCAACATATGAATGTTTGTAGCTGTGGCGTTGATGGGAACATTTATTACTAAACAAATATGAATATTTAAGTAATAAGAAAATTAGCATAATATACATACATACATACATACATACATACATACATACATACATACATACACACATACATACCAAAAGTTTGGACACACCTCATTTAAAGATTTTTCATGACTATAAAAATTGTACATTCACACTAAAGGCATCAAAACTATGAATTAACACATGTGGAATTATATAGTTAACAAAAAAGTGTGAAACAACTGAAAATATGTCTTATATTCTAGGTTCTTCAAGGTAGCCACCTTTTGTTTTGATGACTGCTTTGCGCACACTTGCCATTCTCTTGATGAGCTTCAAGAGATAGTCATCAGAAATGGTCTTCCAACAATCTTGAAGGAGTTCCCAGAGATGCTTAGCACTTGTTAGCCCTTTTGCCTTCACTCTGCGGTCCAGCTCACCCCAAGCCATCTCGATTGGGTTCAGGTCTGGTGATTGTGGAGGCCAGGTCATCTGGCGTAGCACCCCATCATTCTCCCTCTTGGTCAAATAGCCCTTACACAGCCTGGAGGTGTGTTTGGGGTCATTGTCCTGTTGAAAAATAAATGATGGTCCAACTAAACGCAAACCGGATGGAATAGCATGCCGCTGTAAGATGCTGTGGTACCCATGCTGGTTCAGTATGCCTTCAATTTTGAATAAATCCCCAACAGTGTCACCAGTAAAGCACCCCCACACCATCACACTTCCTCTTCCATGCTTCATGGTGGGAACCAGAAATGTAGAGTCCATCCGTTCACCTTTTCTGCGTTGCCCAAAGAGACTGTGGTTGGAACCAAAGATCTCAAATTTGGACTCATCAGACCAAAGCAGATTTCCACTGGTCTAATGTCCATTCCTTGTGTTCTTTAGCCCAAACAAGTCTCTTCTGCTTGTTGCCTGTCCTTAGCAGTGGTTTCCTAGAAGCTATTTTACCATGAAGGCCTGCTGCACAAAGTCTCTTAACAGTTGTTGTAGAGATGTGTCTGCTGCTAGAACTCTGTGTGGCATTGACCTGGTCTCTAATCTGAGCTGCTGTTAACCTGCGATTTCTGAGGCTGGTGACTCGGATAAACTTAGCCTCAGAAGCAGAGGTGACTCTTGGTCTTCCTTTCCTGGGGTTGTCCTCATGTGAGCCAGTTTCTTTGTAGCGCTTGATGGTTTTTGCAACTTCACTTGGGGACACTTTCAAAGTTTTCCCAATTTTTCGCACTGGCTGACCTTCATTTCTTAAAGTAATGAAGACCACTCGTTTTTCTTTACTTAGAATTTGTATTATGGCAAGAAAAAAGCAGCTAACAGTCTATTCAGTAGGACTATCAGCTGTGTTTCCACCAGACTTATGCACAACACAACTGATGGTCCCAACCCTATTTATAAGGCAAGAAATCCCACTTATTAAACCTGACAGGGCACACCTGTGAAGTGAAAACCATTTCGGTGACTACCTCTTGAAGCTCATCAAGAGAATGCCAAGAGTGTGCAAAGCAGTCATCAAAGCAAAAGGTGGCTACTTTGAAGAACCTAGAATATAAGACATATTTTTAGCTGTTTCACACTTTTTTGTTAAGTATATAATTCCACATGTGTTAATTCATAGTTTTGATGCCTTCAGTGTGAATGTACAATTTTCATAGTCATGAAAATGCAGAAAAATCTTTAAATGAGGTGTGTCCAAACTTTTGGTCTGTACTGTATGTATGTATGTATGTATGTATGTATGTATGTATGTATGTATGTATGTGTATATATATATATATATATATATATATATATATATATATATACACATATATATATTATATTATATACACACACACATACACATATTCTACATTGCCATTTTTCTGTTTAAGAATGTTTTAGAATCTTTGTTTAAAAAAAAAATTTGTCATAAGAAAATTTATTTACAAAAATAAGCAAGCAAAACAAAAAATAAGTTTGGTGTTTTACCTGAAAATCAGGGCGTTAAGATCTCAAAAAAAAATACGCAGATACAAAACAGTGCGTTAAAAATGGAGAGAGATGACTATGTAGTAATTTTTCAGTTCCCATAGGGGCTGGTCTGATGCTCCAGGAATATAATGAATGTTACCCCGGGACTGTGAGAAAAGTACAGCCTGTAAAGTAAAAAGTTAAGCTTTCTTTTAAAATGTCACTCCATTCGCCCAATTTAAAGATTGGGGGGGGAGGAAAAAAAACAAAACAAGAAAAGGCATTTGCTTCACAGAAGGTACGCATAAATTTTTGGTGGACAAAAAAAACGCCACTCTGACAAGTTCGCCTGGGCCCGTAAATTCTAAGGGGGGTAGCTACGGACAACTATGGAAGGGGGGGGTGGGGGGCTCCGCTTTGGAGCAATTATACAGACTGACAAATGACTGCAAACCATTCCCATTGCACAACGGAGCTGTTCATTTGTAAATGAGCTGTCCACGGCCTTGATCAAGAAGTCTCGCTGGACGTGGCATAGAAAATTAGCTGTTTGATTTCTAAAGCAAATGTTTACTGCTCACAGACATCTACGTTAATGGGTTCAGGTCATCTTCTGACCTCTGACCTACGGGAGAAAAGGGAAGTTTAAATGGAAGGTCTTATTGTTCCAAGTTTTAGGCAACTTTCGGTGCACCCGTATAATGTGGCGGATTAGAAGGCCGTTCCGCGCATTTAAGCTGCAGACAAAAGGTAACGGATATCTAGAGCTAAAACAGACCTCTAAAAAGCAAGAGTTGCCATAAAAAAAAAAAATCACAGTAAAATGACAAATCAATGATCTGAGTCATCCATCTTTTCAGACAGCAGCCAAAACTAGACACTTTGCTGTTCTTTACAAGGCAAGTTCTCAAATATTGGAGTCAATTCTATCAAAGTACCACTAGAATTTATTTACTTTGGCTGCTTTTTTTTTTTAATCTGGTTTACATTGCTTTATTTTTCTGAAAACAAAAAAATTGCCTATACATTTTAAAAAAGGGAACCTTTCAGTAGGATTTCACACCACAAACTATATGGACATGTAGCCCTTTAAAAGACAAGTCCAGAAATACCTTTACATGGACGATCCCAGTCTGTTCCTCCGTTACTGAGAGATCAGTGTTTGAATTGACATACAAATGAGTCTGAAGAGCTATGGTAGATCTGAAGCCTCTGTCACTCCAGCTCTAGGTCCCGCCCAGTGCCACCTCCTCCTGAGCAAGGAATAGAACTGGAGTGACTAAGGTTTCAGATCTACCATAGCTCTGCAGCCTCTTTAGCATATTAATTCAAACGCTGATTTCTCAGTAATGGAAGAACAGACTGGCCATGTAAAGGTATTGCTGGATGAGTCATTGAAAAATCTAAGTGTGCACATAAATAGTTTGGAGTATGAAATGGTGTTGAAAGATTCCTTTTGCATTCATGCTGCCCAAACCATGGGCAGCAGGAATCAGAATCTGGCTGCGTGATTGCGGCCAAGCATGGTTTACTGAAACGCTGGAATGTTTCGGAGAAAACAAAGGCTTTTGTCAACCAGCTCCCAATGATTGATAGGTTACTCTGTGAACACATGGGAGGGCACGGGGCACGGAGAGGCCTAGGGCGGGAGAGGCCTAGGGCGGGAGGCACAGAGAGGCCTAGGGCGGGAGGCACAGAGAGGCCTAGGGCGGGAGGCACAGAGAGGCCTAGGGCGGGAGGCACAGAGAGGCCTAGGGCGGGAGGCACAGAGAGGCCTAGGGCGGGAGGCACAGAGAGGCCTAGGGCGGGAGGCACAGAGAGGCCTAGGGCGGGAGGCACAGAGAGGCCTAGGGCGGGAGGCACAGAGAGGCCTAGGGCGGGAGGCACAGAGAGGCCTAGGGCGGGAGGCACAGAGAGGCCTAGGGCGGGAGGCACAGAGAGGCCTAGGGCGGGAGGCACAGAGAGGCCTAGGGCAGGTCACTCCCTACAGTAGCCAGTCGCCTTTACAAACAGTTTTCTCTGAAACGCTGCAGTACTTCACGACTGCTCCGATTAATGCAGCCTTTGGTTTGGGCAGCATAAATCTAATGAAAGGTCCTCTTTAATTTCACAATACTGTAAGTATGTGTATCTAATAACTCACAGATTACATAGTAGATTTTTTTGATTTTGCAGCCATCATGATAAAAGTATATTGGGAAAGGACAAATTACGGTGAACCGCAAGATGAAAATAAAATAAAAAAAAAAAAAAACACCATAAAACACCCTAACAAATTAGAGTTAACTATTGAGAACCTGTTGTGGATGAAAACCTGGAAAAGGACAGAGTTACTGGAATAGAAAGAAAGAGGAAAAAGTTCCACTTTGTCTTCAGAACAGTCCAGGGCTTGGACTGTCTAAATGAGCCACAGCTGTGAGGTTCTTTAAACAGAGTGTCAGCACAAAATCAACTGTTCAAACCAAGTGCAGGTACTCAGTGCACCCTTGCAGTGACCAAACAGTTCAGTGCACCTTACCTTCTGCTCTTTTCCATCCATCTCCTCCCTTTTCCGACTCCTGTAAACTGAAACTCTCCATGAAGGAAGAGGGGACGGAGGTGTATGCAAAACAAGTAGGAGGGAAGGTGCACTGAACAGTTTTGGTCATGCCAAGGGTGCACCACGTGCCTGTGTTTGGTTTGAACAGTCATTTTGTGTTGACAGCCAGGTGTGATCTACTAATACAAGGCACCTAAACTGAGGAAGAGCAGGCAATGAGGATGAGGTTGTCAAGCATTCTGGTACAAAGAACTGTGTACACACACACAATGTAATATATATTTTATTAATATGTAAAGACCTGTTCATACATTGGAATCATCAGTTCTACTAAAGCTCAACTTAGATTGAAATTGGACTTCTATGGTCTTCAAAGTTTGTTTGGTCCAACTGGAGGGATTCTGGGGCCACAATTGACATTTTAGAAAGCCAAAATCTTGATGGATCATCGCTTTTGCTTCCTAGACTGTATTGAACAGGCCTGCACCATATTATATAAAAGCCTACTGCCTCTAAAAGTATTTTAGATAAGAAACATTTCCCCGTTTGAACAGTCGTCCGAAACATTGAACAAATTTCTTGCCAACAATGAAGGGACGCAAACCACTTCACATTCTTGTAATCAAGTTAGAAAACAGAAATAATGAATATTTTACCTATTTTGCACGATTTTCCATCATCCATCAGCTGCACCCCGGTTGGACAGGCACAGCTGTAAAAGGGATCTCTTGGTGACAATAAGCAAAGATGGGAGCATCCTCCATTATGGTCATCGCACGGCGTTTGGACTGAAAAGAAACAGAAAAAAAGGTAATGTCAGAAAAGAATGAAACTTAAAAAAAAAAAAAAGCATTAAAAGGATTTTACACAAGAAGAAAATAAGCGACATTTCAATAAGGTTTATTGATAATGAAGATGCTCACAAATCCCAGCCTCGGGCGGCAACTTCTACTGGTCTAATTCTAGAATCACACACACCAACACTTATGGTCCAAGTATAGGGAAAGATGTCTGGACTGGTTGCCGAACTTAGCCTCATATATGCCTATGAGACTGTCAAGTACAGGTCAGGAGACCCTGGGCCAATCTTGACATCATCTAAGTACTCGAACCTTGAATGTGAGGTCTTTTTTTGTGATAGATTTGGTAGGGAAGATAGGCGAGATGGAGGAAAGAGTATTAGTTCAAATTTGTCCACATTGAGACGAGAGGAGAAGGAGGATATGACTGATAGACATTCTGGGATTCTGGACAGCAGAGAGGTGACATCTGGGCCAGTCAGGTAGATCTGATTATCATTAGCGTATAGGTGGTACTGGAAGCCATTGAACTTTCGAGTTGCCCCAGGCCAAAAAGGTATAGATTGAGAAGAGGAGGGATCCCTGGACAGAGCCTTGAGGGACACCAACCGAAAGAGGGTGGGATGAGGAGGTAGTGGGAAATGCTAGATGTGAGGTTGGAAAAGTATGAGAAGGTCCAGGAGAGGACAAAGTAGTATATTGATTTACCAAACTTAGAAGAGAAGAGGACAGCAGCAACCAAAAATTCAGAGTCCATCTTAATTTAGCCCAACCTAAAAAAGGGGAGTAATATTTTATCGCACCCTCCAAGGATTTGAGAGCTTCAGGTCTGGTTTCACCCCATGGTACACTTTGTGGCTTTACATATTAAAAACATAGAAGGTGGTCAAATAATTGTAGGTGAAAAATAACTCACAATGTGGCTGTCGTTCCTGGCTAAAAACTTGTATGTCCATCGGAGAGTAAAGTGATTTAAGGATCTCTCGTCTTTTTTCTCCAACACGCTTGTTGCAGGCATGGATGGAACGAGTCTGCCAGTCAGTCCAATACAACATATCTCCTGCCAGCGTTAAGGCAAACGGATGTGTCAGTCCTCCTTCTACAACCTTCTGCCTGTTGGTGGTATATGAAAGGACAAACCAGTTACAAGACAACATGGAATAATGGATCATGGGGTGCTGTCAGGTTTCCCCAAAAGAAAGCTCCAACTATGCAAAGGCACTTAATAGCTCCACCATGAAGTGTCCACTATGTGCCATCTATCTACAAGATATATACGGCCATAATCATAATCATGCACGTGTTAATATATGAACCATCACATTTTTTCGGTAAATCAATTGGAAACTTTAAAAAGACACACTTAAGAGAATAACTACAACTTTCATTTTGTATAGCTCAGAAAGTTACGAAACTTTGCAAATTACTTTATTAGGGGGACCTGGTTGCATTCCTGTAAAAAAAAAAAAAAAAAATTACCTATCAGTGGCTTCCAAACCCCGGTTTTTCAAAATTCCATTTCCCTGTGTTGATATCAGAACGTACTCATTTGGAGTACAGATGATGGCAGTGATGAGTCAGTTCCTCCCCTTATCCTCAATGTTCATGGGACACGGGTGCTGACCCTTTCACTGCCATCATCTGTACTCCAAATGAGTACTTTTTTTTTTTTCATTAATGACGACAAAAGTTTCAAAACTTTCCACGCTGGACAAAAATGTTAAAACAAACAAACAAAACAAAGAACATACTAACTCTTTAATATTTTATCTTTGCTAATAGCACATTTGATATAGAAAGAAACACTGATTTTGGTGGAACAGGCAAATCATATAATGTGTATTGGGGCCTCCAGAATCTGCCCCATGGTGAACAATGAAGGATATTCAGATCGGGCAGTGGGATTTCAACAGTCTAGTAATTTTGTTCGGGAGTAGAGAACTTCTAGTGAAAACCTCCTCAGCCAAGCGGTGAGGGCTAGGAGAGCATGCAGCTGTCCAGAGCCAAAATTTTATTTTAATTTATTTATTTTTTAACGGAATAGAATAGGTTGTTTGTCATAAATATGTATTTTTACAATAAAATAAAAGAAATGTGTCAGAATTCCAAGTTTAAAAAAATAAATTACATAATCAATGGCAAATAGAAGGCTCTCTTTAAAAAGTAAAACCAAACAAATAAGCTGGAGAATACGTTGGACCGTCCTGATTGGATCACCTTGTCGTGATCGGATGACTTTTATGCTTTTTTTTAATCAAAATAGTTTTAACCAAGTTCCCGATGTTATTTACATGTACTATTACTAGTCACTTACTACAGGATTTATGCTTTTTTTTTTTTCTTGGGTTTCCTCTTTCAGGAGCAGCTCAGGCCTTTGCAGTGGTTTTCCACGACTTTGCTTCATTATGTCCATGAAAATTAAAATTAATGGGATTTGTTAATACGATCCTCTATTTTCAGCATTTCTTCATGTTCTCCTTTCTTTTTAAATTGAGTCTTTATTCTCAACATTGTTTGTTCTGCCGTCAATACGGTTTCCAGAAATTAATGCTGAAAATTCCTGTGAAATTCCACACAAGAGCAGTCTAAACAGTGGCGCAGAAATGCTGGGAAAGGGTCAGAGTTTGACTTGGTGAGGCAGTGACATTACCCCGCCAAGACACCACACCCTTTCTCCGCAGTTAAAGAGAACTTGTCACTTTTATGATGAATTTCTGGGGACTCGTTGAAGTCGACACAGTTCAGGCAGCTTTATATCTGGTTACTTGTTAGTACGTCCTCTATAAAGTGAATATACAGTAAATTGGGTGCCAGAACTACAATGTCATGGCACTTCTCAAAGCTGAATTTAGTACAAGGCTGCACTTTCCAAAGTATGGGACATGACTAATTATTAGTTAGGTGCTGAACCCACATTATTGCCGAGCTTCAACATAAAGAGCAGAAACTGCACGGATGCTGCCAGCCCCACTAGTGCCGTTTCCAGGGATAAGAGGCTGCATCATGGTCACAGGTTCTGCAGACTAGAGTCTGGAAATGAACAGTAGAGGAGGTAAGAAAAGAGTTGAGTGCTCTACTAAATAAATAGAAGAACCAATGGGTTAATCTGCGCTGCCGTGGAAGAAAAGAAAAGACAAGAGATGCCAAATCCAATTTGAGGCAGTTTATTAGTCAACGCGTTTCGAAGTATACAACTTTTTATCAGGATAAACCACAATCATGGTTTGTCTTGATGAAGAAGTTGTATACTTCGAAACGCGTTGACGAGTAAACCGCTTCAAATTAGATTTGGGGTCTCATCTTTTCTTCCACGGCAGCGCAGATTAACCCAATTGTCCTTCCATTTACTCATGTCCTCGTGGGTCTGCAGAAGCCTTAAGCTTCATCAGTGACTGTGTGCACACAACCCTATCAGGTGAGCGCAATCGTGCATGTCCTATAGCACAGCTACCCACATAAGACCCTATTTGCGCTTTGTCTTTCCTCCGGTTTCTACCTCTTGAGTGCTCTGCTGACACTTTTGGTGAGTCAGGATGTTGCTGACAGTCTGAGAGGAGGGGTTAAAGGCAAAGTGTTCCTGCCGGTGGGGAAGGGTGGTTTGGTGGAAAATGTCTACTGCAACAGGGTGAGAAGTGTGTAGAATACTAGATTTGCAAGTTATAGGGTTAAGGTGGGAAGAGGAAAAAAGCTGCTGTTATTCAGAGAATGCGTCCTGGTACAGGGGATACTATATTGCAACTTCAGCATTCCTTGTATAATAAGAATATAGAAGTTCTTGATCAGCCATCTAACATGACCACTAAAGACTGCTCCGCTCCCTTCCCAATCTTGAGGTTTAGAGGAAACCCCTGTAGAAGCAGTGATGAAAAAAAACTCAAAACCAAAAAAATAAAAATTTTTTACCTGAACGAACCATCCAAATTGGCTCTGTGAATAAAACTCAGTTTGGCATCTGCCCAATAAAGTTTCTGTTCATCCAGGTCGATTGTTAGCCCATTGGGCCAATAAATATCGGAGTCCACTATTATTTTCCGTGTGCTTCCATCCATTCCTGCCCGTTCAATTCTGGGGGTTTCTCCCCAGTCAGTCCAATACATGTATCTGGTGGGGGGGGGGGGGGAATAAATAAAAAATGCAAAGTGATCAACTGCAATGGAATAGGTTACATAAAAATCAAATATTAGTCTTACATACAAGATCTAACATTAGGTAAAAGTTGATGAAAGTGGATAATTACAACCACAACCAAGCAAATACCACAGGACACCTTTAGAGGTCGTATAGGAGTCTAAGCTTTGAAGAGTTAACTGTTTTGGGGACATACACAATAACATTAATCATAATCCGGTAAGCACTCTTAAGGCCTTCATGCATATTAGTCTAATGCCGGCTGAACCCAACGATATTGATGGGTTTGGCCAACAGTCTGTGGCGCGACGCCGGCCAACTGATTGTCATGTCGATAGGGTGTGTCCGATTTCTGACTACCGATCACATTGTTCTCCCGTAGATAAGCCACCTAACGACATGTCATCCGGTGGCTTTCTCAGAACAAAAAGGAGCGCTTGGCCTGTGTATGGGAGAGTTGGCTGACCACCGAACCATAGCCCAAAAAAATAATTCGGCCAAGAGTCATGTAATATCTATGGCCGGCTTTAGCTTTGACAGAGTGGAGCTCCATGGTAGGGGACGTCGTTCCAAACAAAACACTAAGAATGCCCAAAGTTAAGATTTCAGTCCATCACAAACTTTGACATACTTCCCTTGTAACAAGTCGATTAATTGTATGCTTATTTTTTCATTCATTTGTACATGTATTGTCTGTGTATGTTTTTTATATATTAGGTGTATTGGTTGCATATTGTTTTATTCAAGGCCGTGACCAAGGTCTAGGATAGACCGAAATGTTAACGTTGGCCGGTCCTTTCCAATTCCACATGCTGACCTCTCAATAAAAAAAACCTTAACCACATACCTCTGAGTCGTGTTATTTTGTACTAGTATGCACAATATATATATTTTTTTTAAGAAAAAGGACTGTCCAGGTTACACATACAGTACAGACCAAACGTTTGGACACACCTTCTCATTTAAAGATTTTTCTGCATTTTCATGACTATGAAAATTGTACATTCACACTGAAGGCATCAAAACTATGAATTAACACATGTGGAATTATATACTTAACAAAAAGTATATTTGACCAAGAAGGAGAGTGATGGGGTGCTACGCCAGATGACCTGGCCTCCACAGTCACCAGACCTGAACCCAATCGAGTCATGAAAATACAGAAAAATCTTTAAATGAGAAGGTGTGTCCAAACTTTTGGTCTGTACTGTAGAGGTTTGGTACCCTCTTCCGAGGGGAAGAGAACTTTAACTCAAGGGTCACCTATTGTATGTGGCAATCCTAAAAGTCAAAATAACCCTTTTAGTGGACCTTACCAAACGACTAAGGATAAGAAGGCAAACCAGTCAATCAATTTTCAGATACGTGTTTCAGGGTGTTTGCCCCTCATCAGTGCAAAGCAGATGATCAGTTTGGCATTTATGATACATAATGCCTTTTTTCATGCTACCTGAAGCCAAATTCTCATCTTGTACCGAGCAGACACAGGTCTGCGAGTACTTTTAGTCTGGAAATTACGTTTTTCATGCGCTGTAGTCAACAAGTTTATCAGAGCCTCATCAACCTTGACCACCAGAAGAACCAAAGGAATAGAGGAAATATTTACTAAACTGGAATACGTTTAAAACAGGACCAGTCACAGCAAACGCCGAGAAAGGTAACAAGTCAGTTTTGTTGCAACTACAAAGATGTAAGTTGGGAGTGCGAAAAGGAAGGAGGAGGAGAGGAGGTATGCGGAAGAAGGCATTTACCGAGAAGACATCCAAGGCCACATAAGCAGAGACTCAATGCCCAGGAGAAATATTATGTGGGAAAGGAGTACTGCACACCTATGAGCTCATCTACACACACACAATCAATTGTATTCAGAAATACCACAGGAACTTCAACTTTATGACTTGGGACAGTACAGTTGGGTGAGAAGATAAAAGTAAAAGCTTGGCACTTGGTGGTAAATCACTCCCGCCAGTTCCTGCCAATGTGACTGATGCAGCTTAATGAAAATTAATCACTGCCAATGAATTGTTCGAAGACTTGCTACAGGCACTGGAAAAATAAAAAAAAAAAGGTTGTGTAACTGGACAACGGCACCCTTCAAGGATTCCAAGATGCCACCTATGATTTGGCATTCCTTAATTTCTTTGTTCATACTGGTGGTATTGGCTCAGTTCAGGTTTCTTAACAGACAAGTAAATAATATAATTCACTGGCAAATCCATATACAAAAAGGGCAAAATAATGTCTGAAGATGGTAGGTCAGTGTGAACACCGCTTTATCGGCAATGGTGGAGGTAGCTTCGGAATAAATAGTTATAACAATCACTTCATGATTGCCACTCTGCCAATCAAAATTATTCAACCCGCATTGCAAATTTGGTTTATACACATTTTGATAAGAACCTATCAAACAGAAATAGAAAAAATAATACCCTGCATAGTACAGAGCGACGGGGGCCCGGAGATGCCTCCTACCGTACAGCGCGACGGGGGCCCGGAGATGCCTCCTACCGTACAGCGCGACGGGGGCCCGGAGATGCCTCCTACCGTACAGAACAGCACAACGGGGGCATCAGTGAAGACCTGGGGCTTCTTTGCTTCCTCTGGCACTGAAAACTTTCAGTGTGTGGAGGACAAAATGGATTCAATCAATTATCAGGAAATCCCAGAAGAGGACATGTCTTCGGTGAGGGAGCCGAAGCTTGAGCGTCATTGGACTTTTCCACAGGAGAATGATCTCAAGCAGACCTCAAAAGGCTTGGTTTCAGAAGAAGTCTTTAAAGATTCTGGAGTGGCTGCCACAACCGCCTAACCTGATCGCCAAATTTTTTTATTTTTTTTTTATGGGGATGTTTTAAGAAGGCAGTAGCAGAACACACAACCAAGAATGGTAGGAAAATGGAGGCCATTATTGTTGAAGAATGGGCTAAGATTGCCAGAAGCAGATGTCCAGCTATTAATTGTTTGCAGCAGGTCATAACAGCCAGAGGAGCTCTACTAAGTACTAAAAACACTTGTCATGAAGGGCTTGAATAATTCTGAGACTGCAGTAAAGGTGGTATTCTGTGACAATTTGGAGAAACCACTTGTTATATTCGTTTTGTCGAGATATTTACATTGTTTTTGTTTTGTAAATTTTGCCAATTAATCTAATTTGCAACAAGGGTTAAATAATTTTGAATGCAACTGTATAACCGCAGGGACACTTCTACAAGGAATGCTGTCAAAGTAAGACTGCTCGTTGGACTCAAACCCAGTTTTCCTAAATGGGTGTTGGTCGGATAGAGCTTGTAAATACAAGCGATTTTGCAACTTACTGCTTCTTAAAATTTTCAGCCGTTCTTGAGATAAACATTTTTTTTTTTGGACAGGTGGTTTCCTTGGTGACCGACCACCGCTGCTAGACAGAACATGCACAGAGCTTACAAGCTCTTTCCTGTTGAGCTTGTAAGCAAAATTTTGAAGCTGACCAGGATCACTGGAGTGTGCGGTTATTCATTAATACTGGCCAGCTTCAGTGCAGTGCTTACAATAGAGACGGCAGCAGTGATCGGTCTCCTAGTTAGCGAGCTGTACACCAAAAAAAAAAAAAAAAGCCAATATCTCAAGAACGGCTGCAAATTTGTACAAGCACTATCTGACAATATCCATCTATGAAGACGGGAATAACTAACATCATTTAGGGATAGCCTTGACAGGAGGCACATGTTTTAATCATGCTCTGAACTGTTCACAGAGGGGAGGAGGAAACAATCTTTGCCCATCACTTTTTGTGTGCAATTTGCATACTTCCAGCCACATTCCAACTAGACGTGTCCAGCCTCAATTACATTGAGCAAGGACTCGCACGATTAGTCGGCATGTGAAAGCATGTACGCAAATCACATACTTGCGCTCACACTGCTCCCGACCGAATCACATGTTTACCATCACACCGAATGATTGCAGACTTAAAGCCCAAGCATGGACAACCCCTTTAAATCTTGCAAATTTCACTCTGGAGACTAAGCTTTAGGCTTTCTTTTTTCTTCTTAAAATGGGAAAAACCATTGAAAACCTTGTTTTGCATAATGGTTAATCAGCCCCCCTCCCCTTTTGATAGTATTTGTGGCCCATTTAAACTTTCATGACCCATTGAGATTAGTTATATAAATCTATATAATTGTCTTAGCCTGTCTGTCAGATCCTGCGTCGCTGATTGGTCCGGCCGCGGCCAATCAGCGACGCGGCATTTCACAAAAAGATGGCGGCTGATCTGCCACACGGAGGTGAGCGGCGATGCAGCCGGGAGATGAAGCCGGCTGCTCGCAGCATACATCCCCCGACCGCAGGCGCCGCTGACCCCCATGCGGCTACTGTAGGGAGATCAGCGGCTACGGCCGCTTATCTCCGGACGGTAAAAGTGACGCCCCTCTCCTGTCCTCCTCTACTCTCTCCTCCCCTCCTCTACTCTCTCCTCCCATCCCTCCCCCTGCTCGCTCAGGACCCCGGCACCCGGCGCCATGCTTACCCCTCCCCTCTCCCCCCCGCTCGCACAGGACCCCGGAGTCATACTTAACCCTCCCCGTGCCTGCGCAGCAGCTCCTGTGTCTTCCGCTGCTGCTGTGTGACGTGTCAGGTCAGAGGGCGCGGTGACGTCTTTACACCGCGCACTCTCCTGACCGGTCACAGTGCACAGCGGGAACATGCGGGCTATGCTGGAGTCCAGAGGAGCAGCTGACAAGTGAGGTGAGTATTGGATTTTTTTTTTTTTATTTATTTATTTATTTTTTTATTGTATGGGGCCATAGGGCATTAAATGGTGGGGTGGGGGAAGTGTGACATCGTGGAGGGGCCATTATAAGGGAAGGGGGATGTGACATCCTGCATGGGACATTATAAGGGAGGAGGGGATGTCACATCCTGCATGGGGCATTATATGGGGGTGGGAGTCACATCCTGCATGGGGCATATTCTGGAATACCAGATGCGTTAGAATCGGGCAACCATCTAGTATAACAAATAAATGTCTCAGGTCTTCTCACAATGGCTGATTTTTGGTACTGTATATAAACAAACATAGTCCAAACTTTTTAAGCGGATCTGTTCAAATATTTCCCAAAACAAAGTGTACACATTTTTGAATAGATCTCTTAGACCTGATGAGACTGGTATATTTACTTTTAAAGTTCAAATCAGAATTGCTGCTTTAAGAAATGTGCATTTTAGGAGTCCAACTCTAGAGTGAGAGCTTATGAGTCCAAGTGTATTCAGTCTCCGCCCATCCAGCCTGATTGACAACTGCAGCTTGCACTGAGCAGTGCGAGATCTCAGCAGGGAGGAGGGTCACTGAGAAGCTTGTAATCAGGTTAGCTGGGCAGTGTTTAGATTAAACTCTCATAAAAGGACTATACAGTAGAGATGACCAATTCAGTTCGCGCCGCTTTGGTCTGGTACGGTTTTCCATGGCAGTCTGTCTTCATTTTTGTGTATGGCATCCTGGGCACCTCTTGTACTTGGGCCCCCAAGATTTCATGGCGCATATCATGCAGTCATAGGTCCTACTAAGAGCCAGAGAGGTCCAGGATGCCGGGACGAGGATGTCAGCTGCAGAAACGAAGAGTGGCCACCAAAGAAGACATAACCGAAAACAGCGCAAAACAAATTACTCGTCATATTAGCAATGTCATTTACTATCTGATAAAACCACCTCCTCTTTTCTACTGAACCAAATTCCATAAATAATGGAGCTGCCAAGGACGGTCATTCATTATGATTTATTATTATAGATACGTTACAAAAAACGTATGAGGAAGGGCTATAAATCACATAATGGAGCTGCCAAAAGGAAAAATAGTCTGTCGGCAATCCAAAACATGAATTATCAGATAACACCATTTATAATAAATGAAGACATAAAATAAATGGGTAAAACAAATCAAGACCAGCTTTTAAAAAAAAAAAAAAAAAAAAAAGATAAAGCGCCCCCCATCCCCCCAAAATATCTCCTTACTCTGACCCATTTTGTGTGTTTATTTGTTCGTTTCTTTTGAGGGTTTGGGTTTAAATATATTATATAATATAAACATATACATGTATACACTACCGTTCAAAAGTTTGGGGGTCACCCAGACAATTTTGTGTTTTCCATGAAAACTCATACTTTTATTTATCAAATGAGTTGCAAAATGAATAGAAAATATAGTCCAGACATTGACCAGGTTAGAAATAATGATTTTTATTAGAAAGAATAATTTTCTCCTTCACAGAATGCTCCTTTGCAGCAATTCCAGCATTGCAGACCTTTGGCATTCTAGCTGTTAATTTGCTGAGGTAATCTTGAGAGATTTCCCCCCATGCTTCCTGAAGCCCCTCCTACAAGTTGGATTGGCTTGATGGGCACTTTTTTCGTACCATACGGTCAAGCTGCTCCCACAACAGCTCAATGGGGTTGAGATCTGGTGACTGCGCTGGCCACTCCATTACAGATAGAATACCAGCTGCCTGCTTCTTCCCTAAATAGTTCATGCATAATTTGGAGGTGTGCTTTGGGTCATTGTCCTGTTGTAGGATGAAATTGGCTCCAATCAAGCGCTGTCCACAAGGTATGGCAATGCGCTGCAAAATGGAGTGATAGACTTCCTTATTGAAAATCCCATTTACCTTGTACAAATCTCCCATTTAACCAGCACCAAAGCAACCCCAGACCATCACATTACCTCCACCCTGCTTGACAGATGGCGTCAGGCACTCTTTCAGCATCTTTTCAGTTGTTCTGCGTCTCACAAATGTTCTTCTGTGTGATCCAAACACCTCAAACTTTGATTCGTCTGTCCCTAAAACTTTTTTCCAATCTTCCTCTGTCCAATGTCTGTGTTCTTTTGCCCATATTAATCTTTTCCTTTTATTAGTCAGTCTTAGATATGACTTTCTCTTTGTCACTTTGCCATGAAGGCCAGCATCCCGGAGTCGCCTCTTCACTGTAGACGTTGACACTGGTGTTTTGCGTGTACCATTTAATGAAGCTGCCAGTTGAGGAGCAGTGAGGCGTCGATTTCTCAAACTAGAGACTCTAGTGTCCTTGTGTTGTTGCTCAGTTGTGCAGCGGGGCCTCCCACTTCTCTTTCTACTCTGGTTAGAGCCTGTTTGTGCTCTCCCCTGAAGGGAGTAGTATATACCGTTGTAGGAAATCTTCAGTTACTTGGCAACTTCTCGCATAGAAAAGCCTTCATTTCTAAGAACAATAGACTGTCGAGTTTCACATGAAAGTTCTCTTTTTCTGGCCATTTTGAGTTTCATAGAACAAACAAATGTAATGCTCCAGATTCTCAACTAGCTCAAAGGAAGATCAATTTTATTGCTTCTCAAATCAGCCAAACCGTTTTCAGCTGGGCTAACATACTTGTGCAAGGGTTTTCTAAACATCCATTAGCCTTCTTACACAGTTAGCAAACACAATGTACCATTAAAACACTGGGGTGGTGGTTGCTGGAAATGGGCCTCTATACACCTATGTAGATATTGCAATAAAAACAAGACATTTGCAGCTAGAATAGTCATTTACCACATTAACAATGTATACAGTGTATTTCTGATTCATTTAATGTTAGCTTCATTGAAAAAAAATGTGCTTTTCTTTCATAAATTAAGCCAACAAAGGTGCCCCCCAAACACAGACTAATGGCCCCC
This sequence comes from Phyllobates terribilis, assembly GCF_046119375.1. Taxonomy (NCBI): domain Eukaryota; kingdom Metazoa; phylum Chordata; class Amphibia; order Anura; family Dendrobatidae; genus Phyllobates; species Phyllobates terribilis. Next base: position 1,767,821 of record NW_027362991.1, read on the forward strand.
ACATAGTGCCCCCCAAACACAGACTAATGGCCCCCACATAGTGCCCCCCAAACACAGACTAATGGCCCCCACATAGTGCCCCCCAAACACAGACTAATGGCCCCCACATAGTGCCCCCCAAACACAGACTAATGGCCCCCACATAGTGCCCCCCAAACACAGACTAATGGCCCCCACATAGTGCCCCCCAAACACAGACTAATGGCCCCCACATAGTGCCCCCCAAACACAGACTAATGGCCCCCACATAGTGCCCCCCAAACACAGACTAATGGCCCCCACATAGTGCCCCCCAAACACAGACTAATGGCCCCCACATAGTGCTCCACACAGACTAATGGCCCCCACATAGTGCCCCCCAAACACAGACTAATGGCCCCCACATAGTGCCCCCCAAACACAGACTAATGGCCCCCACATAGTGCTCCACACAGACTAATGGCCCCCACATAGTGCTCCACACAGACTAATGGCCCACACATAGTGCTCCACACAGACTAATGGCCCCCACATAGTGCTCCACACAGACTAATGGACCCCACATAGTGCTCCACACAGACTAATAGGCCCACCATAGTCCCTGGCGTCGCGGGCCAAATATAATCACTCTGAGGGCCAGATTTGACATTTATGCCTTAGGTGGTCATTCTGAGACTGAGTTAAAAGGAACACCAGGGGGCGCCATAACTAGTATGTTTTGGGTTCCAAAGAAGGACCTTTAATATTAATTCTTAGGAAAACACCTGTAACATGTTTTCTTTATAACCGCCCAGGATTGCAGAGAAATATTTTATAAAAAATTAGAATAAAAATACCAATATTACAATGCATTTTAGAGAACACAGGTCATTTTAATACAGTATCTGCCAACAGATTTATCCTTTCTAATCTAAGTGCAGCAAAAATAAGGACAAAGACTCAATAATCCAAGGGTTTGTAATAGATTGCAGCCCTGCTAGACCTCTAATTGGTGAGCTATAGCGTTAGCCACACCAGTATTAGACAGCGTTAGGGCTGCACTGTGCATAGGCAGAAAGCTGACAACTAAACGTAGGGGGCGGGGATTGCCAAAGCTCATGAATATTGAAGGCTACAGATCAGAAGCTCACGCCGAGAGGACTAGCAGAGCTACAGCATATTATCCAGTGTTTTAGCAGAATTACAGCAGTCTCTATCCACATTTTAGGCTGCTTTCAGTCTGCACTATCAGTCTAAGACAACATAATAAAAAATAAAGTCCTGGAAAATCCTTTTAAATAGCAAAATTTGGGAATATGAACTTTCCCTTTAAATCAGGCTTGTACGCACCATCCCTCGAGATTTGAAATGCGTTAAAACTTATAATCTGGAGGTAGAAGAATGAAGAATGAGACTGCTCAGAGACGCACGAGAGGCACAACCTTGGTGTACTCATTTCTGTGCGTACGCCCGGGGACCCGGTAGTTTGAGAAACCTCACTTGCTGTGGTTGAGCTTAAAATAGAGGCTGCCACTCGCCAGCATATGTTCATTCCTCACAAGCCAAAATGCAATGTCAACAATCTCAGCAAGACGGATCTGCTCAGAGCCACCGTGTCAAGAGTATTGAGGGCAAAGGAGGCTCAAGCCGTACCCAAGAATCATCTCAGGAATTACTCCTACTGAAGACAATCTGCAGCTCGTACCTCTAGGACTACGTCATCCCTGCTCCCACCAACAAGACAAACTTCTATCCGGGAGCTTTAAAGTTCAGACATTCTTGTCTTTACCGATGTTCTTTGCACACTTCTCGTACAATACTTCTGTCACGCAAGGTGTAAGAAAGACTTAGGCTAAGTGCCCACGATGCAGAAATGCTGCATATTTTTTCCGCTTCTCCCTGGCAGGAAAAACGCATGCGGATTTTACATGCGGTTTTCCCGCCAGGTAGAAACGTTTGTCAAGCGTTTTTGCATACATTTCTGCATGCGGGTTATCAAGCACTTTACCAAGTGATTTTAGCATCACGTGGAAAAGTGCTTGCCAACTTGGTCACACTATATAAATCCATGCAACTGACATGGATTTATAGTAGTGTGACCAAGTTAGTTAAAAAAAAAGAATAAGAATGGTAAAAAAATAAAAAATAAAGCTGATACTCACCTTCCGGTGTCCTCCCGGTGTTATCTCCGCCGCGTCCGGTCTCTTGCACTGCTCGCGGTGTTGTGAAGGACCTGCGGTGATGTGATTCAGTCATGTGTCGGGTCACATGACTCAATGACGTCATGGCAGGTCCTTCACAACACCGCGACCCATAGAGCAGACCAGACAGAGCGGAGAAAACACCGGGAGGACATTGGAAGGTGAGTATAATCTTTATTTTTTATTTTAAATTCTTTTTTTCACAGGTTCTATGGTACCTGGGTCTGGAGGAAAGTCTCATCTTCTCCAAACCCAGGTACCATCTGCAAATAGAAACGCATAATATCCGTGTGTGCAAATGTACTGACACGGATATTATGCGTTTCAATGCAAGTCAATGGCGGCAATTACACTGCGTGTCCGCAAAATTAATGGACATGCTGCGTATTTTTCCGCAATGATAATCCGCAGCAGAAATTTCCGCAGCATGTGCACAGCACATGTGGATTATCATTGGGGACCATGGGTCACGTATTACCAAGCGTTTTCGCTGCGGAAATTCCGTGGCAAAAACGCTTGAAAAACGCAGAGTGGGCACGCAGCCTTAGTGCAACACAAAGGGAAGGGGGTCCAGACTCTAGGGGAAGGGGGTAGTGGAGACCTCCTGGCTGACCTTATATCACCCTGTCTCCCCTAATGTCCTTATATTGGTTCTACATCAATCGCCGGACAGAAACCTCTCCCTGGCGCTTGGCCCTGGCTAGGGAAGGCAGAGGATGAGCGGTAGTCGATCCCCACTGACAACTAAAGACAACAAGGGGGAACAAACAAGGGAATATAGCTTAGCTTTAGTCGACTTCAGAGAGCTAAAACACACGTTCTCTTAGCACGAGAGAGGAAGAAGTACTGCACTAGCTCCAAGCCTTCATAAGGGGTCATGTGAGTATCGCCGGACCTCCCTCTAGCAAACAGCAGGTATTTATACACCCAGGCCAGGATGTTAATTAGCAAGAGGAAGGTAACCGCTGGGTCCTAGAGAGACAGCTTCTAAGAAGGTGTCTGTAATGCTATAATATGTAAAATATATATTCTATGAATCCCTAAGAGATCAGATTTTTTTTATTCTGACCCCGTTTAATTCTGCCTTTGTAACCAAAAGGTGCTAAAACTGCAGGAAAAATAATAAAAATTAACAAATAAAAGAATAGAATGATATAGAATAAAGAATACAATAAAGAATGAAGGCATAATAAAGAATGAAGGCATAATAAAGAATGAAGGCATAATAATAATAATAATTTCACCAATTGTAACAAAAGAACACACAGATTTACTTAAGTACAACCAGAAATGGTTTTATTTTTTTTCCTAGTTTCTATTATTCATCGTTTCTCCCCCCCATGCTTGTTCAGAGGGTTTTCTTGGTGTAATATGTGTGATCACTCTCCCTTATGGCTCATTCAGACCGTGCTGTCTGTGCAAAAAAAAATTATTTCGTACACGGACTAATGTTATTGAATAGCATTGGCCAGATCAGAGTTTTTTGGGGTTTTTTTCGCAAGGACTGAGAAAACAATAAAATGAAAAAAAATAAAATCAAATAAAAAATAGCAGCATACATTAACCTCTTCAAGCCAAGGTGAAGCATGCGCATAAAAAAAAATAATAATTAATACTCATACAGATCATCCGTACAGCATCCATTTTTTAGGGTTACACAGCAATTATTAACACAGGTAACCATATTTGGTCTTTCATATATAAATATTTTTTTTAATGTGCAAAAACAGACACTGATGATATGAAAGAAAATAGACCGTTTTTTTTCCTGAATGAAAAACACACAATTTTGCATACACATCTAAACCCCGCCTTAAGACCACCCCTCCCGTATACACATTAGAAGAAAGTCAGCCGAACCCGCCATTCGGCCAAGTATGTGGGGTCTTCCCAACCATTCCCCAACAGATGATATCGGGAAAGTGAAGAACCAGACAGTTATTCAATGCCCCACCGTTTTAGTCAAAAATAGAAGATACTGCAGCTGCATCTCCCTCCTCCTCCTCTTTTAGTTACAATGTGAAGGCAGTGGGAAGGGGAGTACCAGATGCTGGGAAATGAGGAAGATGGATCTTTCCCCTATTAAAATAAAGTTTTATGAACTCACTAGTACTATTTCCTTGATACATGGTAAGTGCAGAAAAAAAAAAAAAAGTCTTTAAATTCCTAAAAGTAACTGACTACAGAGGAGACAATGGCGACGACGAGAGATCATAACCTACCCATGAGCTGGATCCAATGCTATCGCCCTGGGTTGGTCCAGATCTTGCCAAAAAATTACTTTTCTGTAAGTGCCATTGAGGTTCGCAACCTCTATCCGGTTTGTTTCAGAGTCAGTCCAATAAAGTTTCTTGCCAATCCAGTCGCAAGCCAGACCATCCGGAGATACCAGGCCAGAGATGATGACGTGCTGCGAGCTCCCGCTCTGGTTGTAGGAGATTTCTTTTATCGACTCCTCGCTGACATCAGTCCAGTATATAAGTCCTTCAGAATAAAAGAAATCCACGGCAGCTGCGTCCTCCAAACCGCTCACCACCACCACCGAATCTAATTTTGCTCCCCCCGTGTCAACCAATCTGACATCTCGACGGTTGGCAAAAAGTAGTAAAGGTGATCCTGAAATGACAAAGATTTAAAAAAAACTTTATTAAAAACTTCAAAATAAAACTTTTCTAGTATAAACATCAGACAGGTTTATTAAACGTTTCACAAGCCAGTCCCCAAAAGGAAAAAAAATTGTTGGGAGAGAATTTCACCAAACTGTAATAAAGTTAGCCCTCAATTAATTTGGGCATTTTGGGGGTGTAATTTTGTACCAAACTGTTAAATATTTTCAGATTTTAAACTTAAAACTTGGTTTAAAACATTGAGACCATGCCCATCTTGGTCTACATATTGTAGTGTGCAATGAACAGTTTGAGGAAAATTCGGCACAAATTACAATTAAGGGCTTTTTCGCTGCAGTTTGATCCAATAACGGTCCCCTAGTCTTTCTTTGCAACATTTAAATGCCCCCAAAACACGTTTGAAAGTAGACCGAAACCGCCGTTTTCCGTGGGACCAGTGGCCCATCTGATGTGAATGGTGGCCTCCCGATAGAGAAGATCAGGCGGATGTAAATTCCCGGCAGCAGCTTTCTCCTCCCTCCAACTGGAAAACACAAGTCGAGGGCGAGGCCCACAGCTGTGCCGAGGAGACCCACAGCCGTGCCTAGCCCCAGCCCCCACAGTCAAGTCGAGCCCTTGTGTATTGGGGAGTCTGGAGAGAAAGCCGGCTGCCGAAGGGTCAGGCGAGATTTCTCATCTACGGACAGTTTTCGTCATAGTCTTATAAATCCAGCAATTAGTAAAGATAAACTCCTTTGAGGATAATGGGGCAATTACTTTGTGAGAACTGTTAGATCAGTGGGAGTCCAGCTGCTGGAACCCACAGCGATTTCCGAAAAGGGGCCCAATGTCCCCAGTTGTACTTTACCAAGATGCATTAAAAAGGAGTTGTCCTTCTCTGGAGACAAATTTTACTTTTATCCTTAAGTGCATGTATTTTGGGGCTAAAAAAAAAAAAAAAAACTTTTTTTTTTTGCAGTAGGTCATCATTAAAAATATTGCACCACTTGCTTTCACAGGATCTTTGTTTCCCTGCACATTCTGCTTTGACTTTAAAGGCAAAATTTTTAAATCAATCCCAATTAGAAAAATTATTATTTTACCCAAAATACACGCATTTTAAAAAAATATATATATTCAAACATGGGCAACAAATGTAATTAAAGAATTTGAGATCTGGGACAGACAATAAAAAAGTGGTATTTACTATAAGTCGCAATTCAAATAAAAATGAATGTACGCAGTCAGAGCGATACTGTAAGGACTCAAATAAATGGTTTATAAAAGGAAAGAAAAACCTTCAAATGTAACAATAAAATCTCTATTTTTCGCTTTTACATCTGTGTACAGAACGCAAAGTACCAGCAATGGCCGCACATCAAAAGAAAGGAATACAGGTGAGGGAACATGTGACTGTTCGCACATAGTGGGACATGGCCGACGTCCAGTAAGGGATCACTGTATAAAGTTCATCTGGGGTTTCAACCTTAAAAGTGTCACGAAGTAGAGAAAAAAAAAAAAAAAGGTGCAATGTCACTACTTAACTATTTATTGTGGGCCATATGAAGAGAAAAAAAATATGAGTACCTTTTGTGGGGTAGATCTCGAAGTAGCTTTGATTGGTCTCATCATTTTCACCTGTACTGTATCCTCAGGACGGCAATACATTTAAAGGGAATCTGTCATACGGCTTTGGAGGGTTGATCCTACTATATGGGCATGTAGGCGATAGGAAGCTGAATAAAATGATACCTTGATATCTGAGATCCGATATCTTATTCCCGAGAAATCCATGCATTTCTTAATATGTAAATGAGCTGTTAAGATCTATGGGTGAGACATAGATCTCCCAGAGAATCTGCCTCGAGATTTTAAATAAAAGTGGGCATTACTTGTGTGAGACATGTAGATCAGGAGAGCAGACTGCCAGTCATTACATGTCTCACACAGGTAACACCCCCATTTATAATAAAGTTCTGGAGGCAGATTCTCATGGAGATCTATGTCCCACCCATAGATCTTAACAGCTCATTTACATATTAAGAAAAATGTGGATTTCTCTGGAATAAGACATCAGATCGCAGATATCAAGGTATCATTTTATTCAGCTTCCCAAGATCTACATGGCCATATAGACGGCTTAGGAGGATTGATCCTACTGATAGATGCCCTTAAAATCTATGGCAAAATAGGGAGTCATAGGCTGCAGGTCACTTTCCAGGACATCAGGTCTACACTAAAGACCAGGCAGGTTTCCTGGTAACTGGCTGATCGTAATGGAGTATACAAGTATCCAGAAGAGGAAAATTACAGAAAATTTTCAAATCATAAAAATACTGTACAAGAACAGAAAAAAAAGCCGAATTAGCTTGTTTGCAGAATATGCCATGCTCACATTTCCACTCGAACGTTCCTTTGGTCTCATTTTTAGAAACACAAACTGAAATAAAATAAAAAATAGATTTGTTGCATAACTGATGCAAAGAACAAGAGGGTCCATCTGGGTTCTGTTAGCTGTTAGTTATGGAAACGGAAAACAGAATAAAAAAAAAAAAATCAGAATGATGCGCGTCTCGGTTTTAAGAACTAACAATAGAACCCAGATGGAGGCACTAATAATCCGTAGGGTCCCCTCCCCACGCTGCCCTAATAATCCGTAGGGTCCCCCCCACGCTGCCATTAGACTCCACGGGGTCCACCCCCCCCCCACGCTGCCATTAGACTCCAAGGGGTCCACCCCCCCCCACGCTGCCATTAGAACCAATGGGGTCCCCCCCACGCTGCCATTAGAACCAATGGGGTCCCCCCCACGCTGCCATTAGAATCAATGGGGTCCCCCCCACGCTGCCATTAGAATCAATGGGGCCCCCCCCACGCTGCCATTAGAATCAATGGGGGCCCCCCCCCCACGCTGCCATTAGAATCAATGGGGTCCCCCCCACGCTGCCATTAGAATCAATGGGGTTCCAGTGGTTTAGTTTGCACAAGTTGCGCAACGGATCCGCTTTTCATATTAGTTCAGTTTGTCAGTTATTAGAATCAGATTGTCAAAGCGGAAAGGTGCACGAAAATAATTTACTAATGTCGCAATGTCATGTGATCCCGTACGGTCTCCAGCTTATGAGAGAGGGAGATCTACCTTCACCTTCCCGTCAGGCGAGTTTTAGAACCGGCTTATAACAATAAATGAAGATCATTAAGCGACGTTATTAGTTCTAACCCCAATAAAAACCACAATGGGGACTTGGTACATTTGCACACCAAGGTGCTGATGAGACAGTGGGGCGGGTAGCAGGGACAGAGGCTTAGCTGTACGTATTAAAGTGGCCAAAACTAACTACAACGCGGCAGCCATTAACCAAGATTTTCAGTATCTCTATTGAAGCCCGAGGCAACTTAAATTCTTCAGGCACGATCCCCTAGACAAAAAGCAAAAAAACAGGGGTAGTATAATTCTGCATTGTAAGTTAAGGCAAGCGCCCTTCTCCAGGATTTGCGGAGAGCAAAATAAGGACTGTATCTGCCACCCAGAGTCTGGTGTTTCCCTCTCAACACCTTTTACGACCCTTGGGTCAATCTCTTGACATTTTGTTTGGGAACAATTCAGTTCCTCAGAGGAAAGTTCTGCAAGGGTTTTCCTCAACTCAATAGTAAAAGAAGATTTCACATTGGACCCATTGCAACAACATGGTCTACCTTTATAGTATACACCCCTAGAAATCTTCTCTTGGAGGAAGAAAAGTGATACTGATGATTTACCCTGTAAGAAAATTGTACATAATATATATTTCTTCTAGGGTAAATCAGTATTGCGCCATAGTAGTGGTGTGATATATATTTTTTCTCCTTCAACAAAGTTTCTAGGTGTGTATGCTATAAAGGTAGACCATGTTGTTACAATGGGTCCTCTGATTGTATATTGCTGAATTCATGTACTATAATGCACGATAAAAAATTACATTGTGGTACAGTGTTAGCCAGTAAAAAAACAACGCAAATACTTGTAAGCCCAAAAATGACGTAAAGGATTTTAGGAATGGACAGAAAAATTATATTTGCAGCTTTCACGGCACAGAGGCTCCTTCTTCAGGCTGGTTTACACAAAGCATAGAAGCTTAGGTCTGAAGCTGAACATCTGTTCCTATGGAAAAGAAAATGTCCTCTTAAAGTGGACTCAGGTGAAGGCTTTCGCAGTTAACTAGTAATAATAATGTAGGCGGAAAAAGAAGGAAAAAGGCAAAAAGCCAAGAGACAGACAACAATTGTACTATTAAACGTGAGAGCGCTGCAGAGCACGACGTTAGCCACATTTACTTCATTTCTGTACTCAACAATGGGTCATTGTTCAACATTTCACAACTATTTAAAGTTTTGTTTTTTTTTATTTTTTTTTCGCACACACCTGGTGGGCTGGAAGTCGAATCTACTATATGACAACAACCCCCTCTACTCCTCAAACACTGATCTCATACATTACAGAGCGAAAGAGTCATTAGTACAAATGTCTACAAACATTAATGCGTATAGAATATGAATAAAAATATCTATTATCTTCTGTGCTGCTGCCCATAAGGGGGTAATGGAAGATGGCGCCGTCCGCTTTTACTTTCCCATGTCACCCTAACAGGAGACAGCACAAATGCAAAAATACGAGGAAGTTATCGGAGTACTAGTTAAAAAAAAAAGTTTCTATAAAATAACAGAAACTGCTAAAAGCAATGTCTTCCCTCATTCTTCACAAAAGAAAAGTAATTTTTTTTATCAATCAGGCCTTCAAAGATAAAAAGCAGCAACTGGGTGATGACTTGAAAAACAAGCAACCCTTAAAAGGAAACTTTTTAATTCATTCAATTAAGGGTATTTTTTTTTTCCTCCGGGGCAAAAACAGAAAATTCAAACTCTTCAGTAATTGTACATTGGGTGGGAAAAGTTGGGCCAAAAATTGTGTGACTTTTTCCTGATGCGCTCTCCTTCATCAAAACAGTGGGTACGCCAGCATGTGCACATACCCTTCAAGCGCTGGCACATATAGGCAATTTTGCCTGTATAAAAATCATGCCTGTACCATGAACATTACAGATTTTGATATTTTAAAAAAAAAGTTAAAAAAAAAAAATGTCCTATGTAATGTGCGCCCCATGTGCTGATTAAGAAGTGCAGAATATTGCAATTAAATTTGACTTTGTAAACCTTTATAAAAAATGCATGTACATCATTATGAAGCCTATTTATGATTTTGGGAATAACCATCAAGAAAAAAAAAAGGCCAAAAAAGGAAAAAAAAATTGGAGGCTGAAAAATCAATGTAAAAACATATGGTTTTGATTGCAGATTTTTATGTGGATTTTTCAGCCTTAAAAATCCACTTCAAAATTCTGGGTGAACAGATCTGTTTCCACATGATTTAAAACTATGTTCAGTTTTTTTGGGGTTTTTTTGCTACTTTTTTCTGCAGCCAAAACCTAATCTCTTGGCAGTAAATAAGTTGCTTACAAAAAAAGCAGATTTTTGCTGCAGATTACAGATGTTATTTGTCTCCAGTACATTTTTAATAAAATTAGTTTTATTCACACAAAAAAACGCAGCAAAAATGCATGGTCGCATTTTTTTTGCATTTAGTCATTGCTTTCTATGTGAAAAAAACTGCAAAAACAGCAACATGTGAACACAGCCTAACTAGTTCCTTACTATAAAGTCATAGGTACGCTTTGTCTTTTTACTGCAGACACAGAGGGAAGTTATACTTTTTTTTTCTTGCGCACGCAAGGTAGATGCCAGTTTGTAAGCAAACATCTATTGTTTGATCAGAAGCCACTGGCACTCACGGTACTTTATTCTGCGAGCCAAAGAGGAAAAAAAAGGCTGATCAAAGCGCACCAGCACGTAGGAAGGACTTCACTGCCAGTCAATACTTTGTGCAAGACCCAAACATCTGGATTCATCATGCACGAGTGCAAAAAGAGCAAAAACACTTTCATTAGCTTAAAAAATAAAACTTAAAAAGGTGTGTTACTTCCAAGAGGAGAAAGGTGTCAGGGGTGTGTGTACACAGCCAAGATTTCACACAATGAGCAAAAAGCACAAAAACACTCCACTCCGTCACCCCCATTGTGCTCGATCTTACAGTGGGTGCAGGTGGGAGACGGCACTTTCCGCCTTTATTTCCCAGTGTCACGCGAATAGGAGACAGCACATTTAACTTGAATGTAAAATCACAGGGAGGTATCGGAGTACTAGTTAAAAAAAGAAAAAAAAAATGTCTTGCGTCATTCATCATGAAAGAAAACAAATGAATATTTCTATACCATAATCTTCAAATGAGGCTTTCCTTGTAAATTTAGGCCTTCAAAGATGAAAAACAGCAACTGGGTGATGACTTGAAAAACAGGCAACCCTTGTAAGAAACCTTTAAATTAAAAAAAAAATAAATAAATCTCAACATCCTGCTCCCCTCTTGAGTGACAGGTCTTTTTCTATAAAAACATGTAAGAGCAGCGAGGGACCAGACTCGTGGGCTACTCCTTTGAGTAGCATGGTCCCTGTCCGGCTGTTAATCGTACATTTTTACCCTGAGAAAAGCCTAACTGCTTGAAATTACAAAGCCAGACTTTGTATCATGCTGCCCGTAGTTCAGGCAGCATGAATAAGCTGTCAGGATCACTTTAAAAGCCCCTGACGCTTCTCCGGTAGTTTAACAGAGCTGTAGAGGCGACATCTACAACACTTGACCACTGCAGCCAATCACTAGCTGCAGTGGCCATGTCTAAAGTAGACAGTTGAGGCCAGTGGTATGTCATTAGCTGTTACATATCAATAAAGACCTACAGGAGAAAGCAAAAATCGACATTGCTGGAGGCTTCAACAGATGAGTGATGAGTAACAAAGAAAATTATATTTTTATGTTCATTCTGCACGTGGTTATTGGGGATTTGGGCCAGGATTTTTAGTATGTTTTTTTTACATAGTGTGTAAATTTAGACGAGGTCTAGGGGAAAAAAATGTTTCTTCGTAGGGAGACTTATAGGCCAGGCAATGCTTACTGGGAAAAAAAGGAAGAAGAACAGGGTCTCTAGTGTCACCTAACGAAAGTAGCAATTAAAGAAGTCAATATTGACCCCTTAAAACTCTTTAAGGGGGTAGATTGCTACCTCCAATAGGTCTCTTTTTGGAAGAGGTCATTTGCAAGATCTTTTCCCAGGAAGTATAATCTGGCCTTTAAGTCTCTCTACACTAAAGAAGAAACTTTACCCCCTAGGCCTCCATCAAAAGTCCTTTTACCCAGACACTTTTTTTTTTTTTTCCACCAACAAGGGACAAGATTCTGGTTTGACTTCAAGTTCATGTAGCAAGGCTCAAAGAGTTAATATTGACTTCTAGGGATGCTACCGCCAATAGGAGGTACAAGAGACCCCATTTTGTTAGAGGCCATTTTTTTTACATTTATTTGAACATGAATGCTTGTTCTTAAGGGCCGGTTTCACAGGTGGGTTTTTTTTGTGTATTTTGAAGTAGATCCGCATAAAAAGTAGTTAAATAGTAAGCGTTTTAATTTATCTCACACATCGATAATACACAAGAAAATAAGCAGCTTTGTAATATATCTTATCAGAGAAATCAGCTTTCCTTCTCACTAACCCTCTCAGTCTCAATTCACGTGTAAAATCTCTATTCGGTGAAGACAGATTTTCCCATTACCGAGATTTGAGATGACAGTTGGTTCTTTGAAAATTCTATGGAGAAGGGAGGAGCTAGAGGCCAACACAGACATTCTGCTTAAACAGTTAGTTCTCCATAGAACTTTATGAGCACCAACTGTCATTTCCAATCTCAGTAATGGAAAAGTCTGAATTCACTGAAGACAGATTTTTACCAGTGAATTGGGAATTTTGAGACTATTGTGCCGTCACAGTCTGAACTGCAGCCTACGACGGCATGAAGTACCTGGGCAATAAAAGTTGCAGTCATCGCAGCGGCCAAAAAAAAATTTCTTTCCTGACGACAAACAAAACACAAACTACGGTAAATACAAACAGTTGAGTAGATCTCTACACGCAAGACCTGGAAAAACAAGTTACGACAATTAGTAAAAGCATCCATTGTGGAACAATAGTCTCTTATTTCACTTACTGCTTCCAATCTGTTCACCTTTCAGTGGATGCCGGGGAAAAAAAAAAAGACATTCCATTGAGAGGGTGGGAGGCATGATGGGTGGAGCGCACCGATCTTCAATGCTCGGTAAGCCACAAGGTATGTGCGAAACTTATCACACAATACACTTGAACCTGGAGACCTGTTAAAGCTTTCTGCCCCGACAACTGTTCTCCTAATGGCTTCTGTTTTCACGGTGAAATGAGAAGAAAAAATATATATACAAAAAAAATTCACCATACAGCTGTGCATTCGTTAGACAGCACAATGGCAGAAATTGGATGGCAAATTGGTAAATCATAGCGGTGTATCAAAAAAACACCAAAAAACTTAAGCATACCGGTAGGTCACCGATTATTCCAACGACCAAAATTTCTACTTGCTCCCTTCAACCTAGCCCAAACTGACCCTAAACGGACAGTAAGTAACCGATGGTCTTCTTTTCAGCATATATAGTGGGAAGTGGATGCTACATAGGGAATAGGGGAAGGCAGCGATAGCTGGGGTAAAGCAGACCGAGATCTGCTATGCCAGTAACTAGTGGCGCCCAGGGGTTACATTATACTGTAATTGGATGGAAAAAGTAAAAAAGCAGAAAAATTAAGGAAAAAGAATAATGACAATCTGTGAATCATCTCAGGAGGTATGTATGATCTTATCGGACAGATGTTTAAAAAAAAAAAAAAAACTTGTTAGCCAAAGAAATAAAAAATTAGGCGCCTACTTTAAAGAGAGACAACATGCGACGTATCTGCTGTGGAATTTCCACTTCACTCTCTACACACCAGTTCAGAGATTGTATACAAAAAAAAAAAATACACATAATTATACCCCACCAGTGGTAGCAGCAGACCAAGTGGCTTCTCGATTGCAATGGTATATTGGAGTAGAATGGTGGAGCTGGGAACTGTCAGCTCCTTGACCCACCATACAGTCTGTGCATCGGAGACTCTATGCAGCAAGTGCAAGTACATCACTAGATGACACCTGCTGAGGTGGTCAGAGCTGCTCATTACTCCAACTCCAACTCCAACTCCAACTCCAACTCCAACTCCAACTCCAACTCCAACTCCAACTCCAACTCCAACTCCAACTCCAACTCCAACTCCAACTCCGTGTTGATGGGCACTTTGGGGCTTTATATGGGGCCTTTTATATGAGGTTATCATATTGCATAAAAGGGGTATTGTGGGGTAGAATTCCTATGTGAATACTGCGATACACCTCTGCTGTGACATCGCCTATGCCCCATGACCCAGACAAAAAAGGTTTCTTTTTTTTATTTTTCAGGCCCGATTTGGACTGTTACCATGGGGCCCCCCCATCATTTCCATTTATGCCCCTGCACCTAGAGGAGGGCCAGCAATGAATACTGGGTTATTGTCCATTTTGCACTATAATACAGGTGTGTAACGCCTATCACAGGCTGCGTGCGGCAGAAGAGACTATACAAAACAGGGAAATATTGCTGTGAACAGAACAGACAAGATCCAGTTTACATTGCTGCCTCTTATTCTTCTATACGTATACCATATGTTTTATTCCAGGAAAATAGGCACAAAAAAAAGAAGAGTGAAGCTTGAGAAGAATAGGCCATAAGGCAGGATCTGTTCACAAGTCTCATACATACAAACCCTTTCAGCCCAGAGCCAGAATAGAACACCATCCAGCTTCTTGGATTACCAGGAAGGCTTAAGAAACAGACTGAACCGCCACATTCAGATGCAAAAATGGGGCCCAGCTGTTATTTTTACGCATTGGAGATGAAAGACCTGCTTGAATAAATATTTTTAGAGTCCACGTTAAGTCTAATATGATCTCCAGAAGCATACCAACCATCTCAACACCCGGGGACCACTTAGCATCATAATGTGACCCAACACTAAAAAACACCCTAAAGACTACTGGTGAGCTAATCTATAAATACAAAATAATATGATACAATAAAAGAAAAAAGAGCTAAAGTAAAAATCAAAAGTGTCATGAATTAAGTCTTTTGAAAGAGTTTGCAACTTGTCAGACGTACCACAAATCCCTAGCCAGAAGCCAGATTCGCAGGTCGGACTGTCGTGCATTTACATTATTTTGGTAGCAAGTGCCGTGGTCCCGCAGCATTGGGCACTTGGGTTTTAATCTGTCAAAGGGCAACATCTGTATAGAGTTGGCACGTTCTCCTCGTGTTTGCATGAATTTTCTCCACAAACTCTGATAAATTCATTTTAATTTTAGATTGTGAGCCCCAATGGGGACAGAGCTCAAAGGTCGACGGGAATGAAGACAATCTGAGTAAAGTGCTGCGGAATAGGTTGGAGCTATATAAATGCATAAATAGTAGTATGCAACAGTGGATGGCCACAGTGGTCATTTGTCTTCAGATTCTGCTCCGTTTAGAACCGCAGTCAGATTTGACAGGAGGGACAGTGCTGAGTGCACCTCTGCCATTTGCATGATGTCTAAGGGCATGTTCATATACCTCGTTTCGGGATTGAAAAAGCACTCAAAAGAACGAAGATATTAATTTCTATGTAAAATGACTTGCAGTTCCTTTGGAGCACCTTTGGAGCACCTTTGGTTTCCAAAAGACATCAAGCAGTTAAAAGAAGGAAGTGAACTATTGTTCAGGCATCATCTGCTCTGAAGATGCTCTATACTTACAATACAATGGAAGGACTCAAAAGATGCCCTGTAGATGCCAGAGAGCAGAGAGATCTTTTTGAGCATTTTTTGCAAGTGTTCTTAACGATGTAGTTAAAATAAAAAAAAAATAAAACACACACACGCACACGCACTGTCAAGAACAAACCAGTACAAAAAAAAAAAAATGGTGGAAAACGCTCAAAAATCTGCCGT
The DNA here is from genome assembly GCF_046119375.1 of Phyllobates terribilis. Lineage (NCBI taxonomy): Eukaryota > Metazoa > Chordata > Amphibia > Anura > Dendrobatidae > Phyllobates > Phyllobates terribilis. The sequence continues at coordinate 1,783,584 of NW_027362991.1, forward strand.
GTAGGGGAGATTCGGGGAAATCAAAAACGGGCTCTGGAAAGTGTTTTAGAAAGTGAAAGCTGTTTTAAGCGTACAAAACTCCAGAGAAAAGGAGTACTGTAATTTCCGCTTGTAAAAAGGACGGTTTCTGTCCCACCTGAAAAAGGTGTCGTGTGCACATACCCTAAAAGGCTGTCTCTTCGACAACTCAAGCGGTAAGGCTACGTTCACATTATGTAGTGTGCACATTAAGTTGCACCCTATAAAATAATCTGCTCAATGGACAAGTCTGACCTCTCCACTCTGTAGGTTGCAACGTGCGCAGACCCGGGACGCGCGGTAGCCAACCGACCGCAGAGAATGGCGCCGCTACTCGCACCCCCACGCCAGTCAAGTCCCTCGGGAGCGACTGTGGCGCTTCCCTGACCCATGAACCAACCGCAGCAGGGACAGAGCCGCTGCCTGAATCGAACGCCCAGGTCTGGGTTAAATATTCTCATCTTCATCCAGTACCGCTGATCCAAAACGAAGGTTTCCCTGTCAAGAACAGGAAACCAACTGATGCGGGGGAGAGGTCCTGCCTTTTTATCCTGTAGGTTTCCTGTCCTTGAATTATGGCTCACTTCTCTCCACAACGCTGGAAAACACAAAAGATAACCGACTAGGGCGGACGTCCCCTAAAACTCAGAAGCAAGCCGTAATACAACCGTGTGCACGAGCCCCAATGGCCAACACTGGGCAACCCCAGAATAGAGGACCAAGAAAACAGCAATAAACACATTTTGTACATCACAGCTACAAGAAACATCATCATTCCCCACGGATTTATAAAGCCACATTACACCAGTCCATTATACAGCTGGAAAGGGGGCACCAAATATATATCCATATAAACAAAAAAGCCTGAAAAGTCCAAACCAGAAAATCTGTGTCCCATTAAAAAGTCAATCTATTAAAAGAAACATCTGTGCGAGGTCTGATTCCCAGAAAGTAGAACAGCATACCACATTGTCTAAAAATACGGCAGGAACCAGCAATGCCACAATGTTTATTAGCTTGTTAAATTGAATGAACACGGGCTTTGTGTGGCATACGCTGCCCATCTCCGCCATGTCACAGTCTGCACCAATTATCCCAGTATCGCCTCTTCTTTTAGACCTCAATAGGCCAAAAAGAAAAAAAAAAAAAAAAATCATGCCACATTTATTTGGATTACATATTTCAAAAATATTATCTGCCACGTGCAGGCGCCATGCATTGGCACGCCAAATCCCTGCACGTTGGCACGCCAAGTCCCTACTGAACCACGCTACAAAAGGACAACACAACCCAGTGTACCCACTGTCTAATAGACCTAAAGCTCCAGATCTTAGGAATATAGGTGGAGTCGTTATTCATTGGCAATAGGAGACTTCTTAGGCTATGTTCACATCACGTTTTAAGCCCCTCGTCAGTGGCTCCATCTGACTTGCGCCTGAAGACTTAAAAACCAAGATTCGGACGTATTCGCTGATGGGGCCATTGACTTTCATGGAGTAGACGGAGTCACTGTGCTCCTTTGGACATATTCTTTGGCCATAAACACCCATTTGAGATTGGCACCAAAAGATGACCCATTGTGGTGCCCGCCGATAGTGCCGAAAATGATGGCCAACAGAGAACAAAGTGACTTCATGAAAGTCAATAGCCCCGTTGGCGAATCCAACCAAATCACATTCCTTGTTCAGGACAAGAGACACTGCAAAAGGGTCCAAAACAAGTTGTGAACACAGCCCTACTCAGTAAGGAGAAGAGCCCCCAATAAATAGTTCTAAAACAGAGACTACAAAAGGGTAATGGTCTTCATGATTTGCCAATAGGGGCCTTTGCACACGTTGCAAATTTGTCACAAAACCTGAAGGATTTCCTAGTGTGAGCAAAGTGAATGAGAATCCCGAAGTCTCAAGCACACGTTGCTTATTTTTTCCTTGCAGAATTTTTCTGCTGCAAATCGTAAAGCGTGGGCAGGAAAAACGCTGCATAAAATAGGCGCCTTTTTTTGTTATGTTCATTACAAGCGTTTTTGGTGCAGATTTTTTCACTACTTATTAGTATAAGTGAAATATGCAGCAAAAACGCTGAAAGAATTGACATCCAGCCGGATTAAAACTGCAAGGAAAAAATAAGCAACATGTGCATCAGACATCAGGAATGTTTTAACAAAGATGATACTACCTATAAGTGCAACAAAACTTTCTTTAGATAAGGGACGGTGGTTTATATTAATCGATGCCCAGAAAAAATGTCATCATCATACATCTGGTATCTGTTTCCAAGCAATGAGACACAGCTGAAAGCAACAACACAATACAAGGCCTAGTTCCCGTCCCCATGGCGGTATTAATAAGTCCGACTTGTGGTATTCATGAAAATATCTCTGGAACGTGAAACTGAAGGTACAAGAATGACAGGACGACACCTTAAACCAGTATGACCAGTCGAGGCGTCCAATGCAAAATCTGCTCCTAAGGCCAAGTTCCCACCAAGAGTATTTGGAGCGTTTTTGATGCTGCAGATTTTTGGCACCAATTTGATTACTTACATTTTTTTACATACATTTATTTTCTTTCCTGCTGCAGTTTTGGTCTATCAAGAAAGATTGTTTGAAGAGTTTTGATAGAACTTTATGAATAAAATGATTGGTGGTTTACATGCATTTGGTGGAGCTGCAGATGTGTGGGTTTTTTTATATGTGGATTTTCTGCATTTCATTAAAATCTCTGGGGAAAATCCAGAAATAAAACACATTATCATCAAGAGAAAAGAGAAAAGAGAAATTGACATGCTGTGGTTTATAAAAAAAAAAAAAAAAAAAATATGGTGGGTCAATTTTTGCAGCATTAAAAACTGCACATCGTGCAGGAGAATTACATAAATCTCATCCACGTTCCTGGAATTGTAATACGCTGCTTTTTTGTGCATGAAAAAAACAAAAAAAAATTAAAAAAAAATCAGCAGTTATCTCACCTGTCCGGGTGCACAGCAAAATACTCCAGTAATAGCAACAGTCCTAAACAATAGCCGGCACTGATATCTTCTTAAAAGAATTGCTTTATTGTTCCCGTAGTATAAAAAGGCACAAAAAAAATGGTTGGACACAACAGCACAAAAATTAAAAAGGCAGAAAATAAATATCCGCTGCGCTCCCAGGCAACATGTTTCAGACCTACATGGTCCTTTGTCAAGCTAGGCTCGACCATGTAGGTCTGAAACATATTGCCTGGGAGCATAATGGATAATTTTTTTTCTGCCTTTTTAATTTGAGTGTCTACTGGATCACTAAAGCAATTCTTTTAAGATGTGCTGGTTATCGTTTGGACTGTAGCAGAAAAGAATGCACCAAATACTCATCGTAAGAACTTAGCGATTTATCAGTTGATTTGATTGAGGAGACATGCAGGAAAAAAAGACATTCTGGGTGGGTCCAATTTCTACCAAGTTAGGTCTGACGTACACAGAGAAACATCTTGCATAGGACTGAACAAAATACACAAAGAAGCAGGTTGCGTTTTAAAGTTCTAGGCTAAGGGCTCATTCAGACATCCGTTTTTTTGCGTAAGAGTGCTGTACGCTTATTTCACGGAGAGCACTCGCACCTACAATAGTGAATGGGGTCATTCACATGTCCGTGATTTTCCGCAGACCAAGAAATCTGCACAAAATCGAGAAGAAAAGTCCAATATTGATCCAAGTGCCACAACAAAAATCGGTCATGCAAGTCTATGGGTCCATGAAAAAAAAATGGACCGTACTCAGATGACACCCAATATGGGTGTTCATCTTAGTCAACGGTTCCATTATCTTTTACAGATCCATAGAGTAGCCAAAAGGATCAAGAGTGCAATAAAATTCCTCTTCCCATTGGGAGTCAGTTTGTTCCGACTGGAGTTGGAAGAAATGCACAGATTTCGTAGTGGGAAGTTTGTCCAAGGTCGGTTTCACATGTTGGAGGTTCATGATCCCTGTCAACTGTGGGTCTCCTAGCCAAAACTCAGTTTCACAGACAGACACGAGCCTGTCCAGAAATCGTGGTCCGTGTACGGACCGTGAATCTCAGATGTGTGAAACTGGCCTTACTGACTTGAAAGTTAAGCTCGGTTCCAAACCAAAATGATCCTTCAATGGACTGATCAAATAAATGAATAATTGGAAGAATTTAACAACTTTTGTCTAATGTGTATGGTGAAGTTTTAAGACTGTGCAAGAAATGGTCTTATGCAAAACCCCATTACAGTACCACACAAGTGAATTTTTTTTCCTATTTTTTACATGCCATTTTGTAGGTAATGGATTGTACTCATTGAAGTTGGAGTTTTTGCTACAGTTTTTATACATGCAGAGCCCAAAAAATTGACGAAATCTGTTCATGTGAACACAGGCCAAGGGATACTAATGTTGCTCTAAGGGTGCATGCCCACGATGCGTTTTTCAAGCGTTTTTGCCATTATTCTCGGCAGCGCGAGTCCTGTTTACAGGACAATGTGTTGCCCGAGAACGAAGATCAATTGATTAAACCAAAAACCATGTGTTATGCCTGTAATTTCCTGCTCAGTTAGAACTTTTAGCCTTAAAAACACAGATTAACATGGATTTTTAGCACAAAAACAGTGTTTTGTGGTCTATTTCAGATCCCAGAAAAAGTTAGAGAGTCCATCAGTGAGCTCTTTTTGGCAGAGTTAGTTTACTCTTATCTGTATTTTCCTGAGCTCCTCTCTGACATGCTTTGTGGTCACAGATCAGCAAAGTCGAGATGAACCTTCATGTGGTCAGAAATCAGCCAAGAGGAGCTCAGGAAAATACAGATCAAAGAGTTAGAAACTCTGTCAACATGAGTTCACTGACAGATTCTCAGTTAACTCATTCTCCAGCCAATAATGACCAAAAGCCTGAAAAAGTCAAACTGCAAAATTTTTAATGAAACCCAATTACAAAAAAGTGAATTTTAGCGCAAAAGACATGCTTCAGAGTATGAAAAAAACCACTGAATTTTTTTATATGTATTTTTATTTGAGAAAACACAAAAGGAATGTGTCTTATGCAAAAAGAAGCAAAGAGAATATCTGCAAGACAGCAGGGTTAGTCACACATTTCCATTTTCTAGAATTGCTTCATTAAACAGATCAGTCATCATCTGGCAGCTTATTCAGTCCGGGTAATAAAACTGTTTTGACAGATTTAAGAACAATATCTCAGCTGCACAGAAGGGAGAGGATCCTTATTAAAATGCAGCACCTGGAGACAGTAGAAGTGAAAGATTTCACCCACACTCAATACCAGAAAGCATGTGCAACAGCAATGAGAGTTTTGAAGTTTGAGGAGTTGTTTTTTTTTTATTTGACTTGCCTAGATTATTATATTTTATTTTTAGTTTGGGCCAGATTGCACTTTTTTTTGCACCAGGCATTTTCCCAAAAACCTCTTCGGAGGAGAAAAAAAAAAACTCAATAGGAACAGCAAGATGGATTTCACATGGAAAGTTTTCCAAGTGCTTTTCAAGAGTATTTTGAAGCTTTAAAAAAAAAAAAAGAAAAATTCACAGAACTTTGTGTGAACATAGACTTATGCCAGTTTCACCATTCATGTTTTGCGGCACTGACTGGCGCCACAAGCAAAGACTGGTGGCCATTCTGTGCATTGCAGTTTAAAAGGGGTTGTCCAGATTTAGAGAGCATCTGCAGGCTTGTGAATCCTCAGAGTGCACAGCGCTGTGAAGATACTCCGGTATCAGGAGCGGTGGATATGTGATTTGCATACATACGATCACATGCCGACTAGAAGTGTGAAGTCTCACTCAATGTCAGCGAATTGGAGTAAATTCAGCAAGGCTGGACACGTCTAGTGGAGATGTGGCCGGGAGAATGCAAACCACATATTTGCCATCACATGACCGCCCACGTATGATTATCCCCCACCCCCCCCAGGGTACGTACACATGGGGTATAAATATAAATATATATGTCACAATAGAAAAATGAACTCCTGCACTAATATATTTATGTAGGGGTGACCCCATGTAATAATGTGCGGGATACACACCACTGCGTGAAGGAGTTCTGCACATGAAGCATAGCCATACAGGATCCATGGGACTTTGTGGGCACGGACTTATTCTTAGCCGGCAGCCCCTGATCTAGTGGGCTCACACATTACATAGTATTTGATTAGAACATACTCGGAGATTTCCTTGGACTATAAACCACATAATGACCACAGAAGCTATAATCGTGCTCCTGCGCCATCCGCATCCTGCGCCCTGCCAGGGTCTGTCGCCCACCTTGTCAATGACACACACAGACGGCTGCCCTGCATAAACAGGTCACATCTCTGGCGCAGAACTACATCTCCGCTAATTAAAGGGCTAGTCTGGACACTGGGTGGCCCAAGTTGAAAGAAAACAAGCCCCGGGGTGATGTATAGCAAACACTGGCTGCCGGAGCAAATATCAAATACTTCAAATACTTTGGGATTCCTTTTCTATTTGTGGAAGTATTTTAATGTCTCCTTCTGTTTATAAAAAGCATCTCATGGGGTAAAAAAAAAGCTAAAAATTTGGACTAAACCAAGTTTCTACGCCCTTACATATAATACAGATGCTGATGATACTTCCCTATTTATCCAAATATTCTCAGATTTTAGAGCTTCTTAAATAGGTGCTCCCTGACTCAAAACAAATGTACAAGAAAGTTGCTATTAAAAAGAAATAAAAATAAATTACTCATCTGTTTAACCCCAGCAGCTCCAGATGTTCCCACTGGTCACCGGTCCTACAGTAATAATGTGGCTGTATACGAGACGATCATCACTGAGGTCAGCGATTGGCTGCAGTAGGCACGTGCAAGTACAGCACATCATCACTGAGGTCAGCGATTGGCTGCAGCGGGCACGTGCATGTACACAACATCTCTGAGGTCAACGACTGGCTGCAGGGGGCACACACACATGTACATCACAATCACAAACCAGAGATTTGCTGCAGCGGGCACATGCATGCACAGCACATCACGGAGATCAGTGATTGGCTGCAGCAGGCAAATGCATGTATAGCACATAATCACCGAGGCCAACGATTGGCAACAGCGGTCACATGCATGTATAGCACATCATCACTGAGGCCAGCGATTGGTTGCAGTGGTCACATGCATGCATGTATAGCACATCACTGAGGTTAGTGATTGGCTGCAGCGCCAGCTCCACCCATTTCGGCGAAGCCGGATGAAGCTGACGTGAAAACACCAAAAGTCGAGAAAGAATTTTGGCATGAAAGCTTTGATGAACCGAGCTCAATGATTGAAGCAGAGGCCGAGCATGTGCAGTAACGCTGCTGGATTCCAGGACAGCGAGGGGTGCCAGAGGTCAGACCCCCCCCCCAAATCAGTAGGTTATCCCTTATCCCAAGAGTAATATTTTAGGAGTTAAAAAAAAAAATTATAAATTCAAAACTTTTCCCAGATGTTGGACGACCCCCTAAACTCATCAACGTTTCCTTTGTGCAATCAGGATCCAATTTGCGCACAATTCTAAGACTAATCCTCACGTGACGGCGATTACTAAACAATGGCTTAGAAAAAATAAAAATGACACCTTTGTAGTTGCCACATGGGTGTACGCCGGGGTCTGTACATGGTGGAGGGCAGGGTTCAGGTTTTTGGCTCCTCTTTTACGCTTTGTGTAACGCTGAACATTTTTCACCTCCGTCCCGATTCTCAGAGAATAATCACTTGTAGCCGATCATCTTTACCCTTTGTTTATGGAGATTATGTTTCCTCTAATTTCAAAGCTCCTTCTTTTCAGAAGAACACTCCCTCCTCAGGGATTCAGAAAAGGAGATCCCTTCCCCCCAGCGTCTTACAGCAAGTCAAAGTTTATTTTGGCCATTCTCTCAAGCAGTGGAGTAAAGTTTATGTAGACGACTATTGTTTGCCATTTGCAAAAAAATTTAATTCATTTCAAGAAAAGGGGACTGACAGCAGACGTTCCCATGGGCACTGCCAACGATACAGCGCCGAGACTCACTCCCCCTCTGCTCAACCCCTCCGTCTGCCAAGAGGCCGGAGAACTAAAAAACACATATGGATTTCAGAACAGTCAGAGCATTGTAATACGCAGAATTCCGAACATTTGTTATTCAGGATCTGCAAGTCTTCCTACAGCAGCCTCCTGAGAAGCTTATGGAGATTAGATTATTATTTTATTATTTTTTTCCGCCAATGTCGGGACATTTAATATCTCACCGACACATGAACAGCAATGCAGAAAAATTTCACGTTTTATAAAGAAAAAAAAAAAAAGTTGGGGTCTGTGGACTTCTTACTAAAATATTAGGAATCCTGCTACCAAAGTTGTCGCCCAGTTATGCCTCATTCACACATCCGATTTTTGCGTATCCATGTTTTTCACGGATAGCACTGTTACCTGTGTTTGTCTATAGGGTCATTCACATTTGCATGATTTTTGATCCGACCCATGGAAAATCACAGAGATGTCCAATTTTCATCTGAGGGTCGGATCAGAATCAGCAAAGCAAGTCTATGGGTCTGTGAAAAATAAAAAATAAAAAAATCAGACCACACTCTGATGACATCCGAGCGGGGTCTGATTTTCACGGACTGTCAGAAGGAGAAGGTAGAGATATTTTTATTAAAAAATGTCTCCGTGTAGGAGAAAGTCGGATCCAAGTCGGATCCAAGTCGGATCCAAGTCGGATCCAAGTCGGATCCAAGTCGGATCCAAGTCGGATCCAAGTCGGATCCAAGTCGGATCCAAGTCTGATCCAAGTCTGATCCAAGTCTGATCCAAGTCATTGCCGTTTTTTCGCATACATAGGGGAAATAAAAAAATAAATAAATAAATTAAAAAAAAACAGACTGCACTCTGATGACATCAGAGCAGAGTCGGATTTTGCCAGATTTTTTTCAACCTGATCTAAGCCTGATCAAAATAATCGTTTTGTTTTTGTTTGCTTTTTTTTTTTTGTTTTGTTTTTTTTGTTTTTATGTACGTGAAAAAAAAAATCAGACTTCTGAATGAGGCCTCAAATACCTGATAAATCCCATACTGCTCCCCTATCCTTTGTTTACATGGCTGCAGTAGTAATGTCCCAATGACTACAAATGAAGACCGCTGCTGTCAGACTCTAGTTTCACTGATGGCTAGGCAGACCGATTGAGGCAGTGGAGGTCACTGATTGGCAGCAGCAGTCAAGCAAAGGTTGTCGGGGAACAATGGAGTGGCAAAGTTGGAGTGGCAAGATCCCTCCCCACCTACAATCTTACAGCAAGTCGAAGTTTCTTTTGACCACTCTTCTCTCCAGCAAGTTATGTTTTTTTGGTTATTTCACATTATTGCCACAGTTTTGGATAAATTTGTACAACGTTTTGGACAAAGTTCTCGGACAAATTAGGTCTAGATAACAGCAGGAGCAAATGTTCTCCGACAAGGAGCGTCCATCTGTCAGAAACAAAACTGAACTTCTATCCGAAATAGACTGACAGCAACGTCTCCCCCCCTGTCCAGATGCTTTCTGAGAAACTCAATCATGCTGTGAAACTGCACACGGGCCACTAGTGAAACTAGAGAAGCCACCACAACTGCTGCCAACATCAGGCCGAGAGAGGGACCTTACCCAGGATCTACATACGCGGGGTCCCATGTTACACCGGCCTCAAATTACTGTATTTTCAGGTCTTTCCTAGGTCGTAGTAACTTTAAATCCAGTTCAACATACATTGCCAAAATCCAGCCAGATCAATACGGGCATATTCCTGGTAAAATACGCTTTGTTTTGAGGAGATCCACTCTCTCCAGACGTAAATAAATCAAACTTTCTAAATTGTTTCTCCCAATGACTTTACATTTGAAAAAAAAAAAAAAAGTTGAAAATTAAGACCGCGAGCCATTCACAACTTTTATACATGAGGACTTTGCATTGTTTGTATTTGTTATTTCTTTATTTTTCGTTTTGTTATTTTTGGGCGACTTCTCATTTTTCCATAGTTTTGACCACAAGCTACATTACTACTACGGTTGACCCATACCAAGAGAATATGCCTACGCACAACAGCCATGGTGTAGGAAGCCTCTAGTCCCCCCTCACCCCCGCCCCCATCTTTTAAAAAGTTTGGTAAACTTTTTTTTTTTTTTGAAAGGCTAAACTCTACGTGATGACAGGAATGGACGGTTAAACAGTTAATTGATTTTGCAGAGGAACAGCTGTTTAACCCACAAAACTGAGCAGCCATAACAATCGGCCACACAATCTTTGCAGACTTATTCCCTTTTAAAATGTTTTTTTTTTCACTACCTCCATAGGAAAGGACAGTAATATCAGATTGGTAGGATACATCAATATTTGTACAATGGAAAACCCCTATAAGGCTGTGTTCACACATTGCTTTTTTGTGGCTTTTTTTCTGCAGCCAAAACTTGATCTCATCAGTAAATAAAAGAAAAAAAAAGATTTTGCTGGCTTTTCTCGCTGTGTTTTTTTTAGGATACCTAAATTCAGCTTTGGTTGCACCACACAAACCAGAACAAGTTAGGCCACCAAATCAAGACCTATGTGAAACCATAAAACCATTTCTTTGTTAAAAAAAAAAGTGAAAAACATGAAAAACACACATTTGCAATAAAAACAGCTGGGGAGTTAAATTGGTCAGGCATAGTTTACCTAAGACCTTGGTGGGGTATTGAGTAGGTCAGGCATAGTTTACCTAAGACATTGGTAGGGTATTGAGGTCGAGAATAGTTCACCTAAAACATTGGTAGGGCATTGAGAGGGTCGGGCATACTTTACGTAAGACAGTTGTAGGGCATTGAGCAGGTAGGGCATTGCGCACGTTCATACATTGGTCGTGCTTTGCTTTGAGTTGGTCAGGCTTTGTTTACTTTAACACATCACTAATTTAATTAAACTGTACTAATCCTAGCATCTCTGCTCATGTGAGGACACCAAAACATTATGGTTTACACTTGGGAAAAATCACAAGACTAAAATGTGTTTTACATACTGCTGTATCTGCTTTTTTTCCACTAACACTGCTGCAAAAATTGATGGAGTTTTTTTGCTGCGTTTTTGCATTTACTTATTGCTTTCTATGGGTGAATAAACTCTGCAAAAAAAGCGACACGCTGCAGTTTTCAAATAAGAACAATTTCTCCAATTCAGTCAGGAAAAACAAAAACAAAAGTGTGCGCATGAGATTTCTGAAATCGCCTAGCTTTGGTTGGTACTGTAAAAAGCAGCTTTTAATTTGCATTAAAAAAAAAAATAAAAAATGCAACAAAAATGCTACGTGTGAACATAGCCTAAGAGTCTATAATACAATGTACATAGCCTGCAATATTACAGTAGTAATATGGCTAGGGCAGAATATAGTGTTGCTGAAGAGCACCATATGGCGGCACATGCAGTGTCTATAGGTCCATAATCCATATGTGCCACTTACGTGTTCTGTGCATGAGCAGTAATACATATGGCCCCTATTGCACTCTAGATTTTCCACGAACGAAGGGGACACAAATCAAATACATGAGAATGGTGGGTTTTACATAGGACTGCAGGTAAAACTACCATAGTAATTATCAAACAATGAAAGGTTCCAGTCTACTATATCTGCAATAAGTGTAAAAAAAATTGCATTTTGCTTCTTACAGAGCCCATTTTATACAGGACCACCTATGGATTCAGATGGATTTACATTGCAGGCGGTTTATTTGCACTTCAAGTAATTAAAACTCCCATCAATAAATTCCCTCTTTATTTCAATTGGAAAATCATCTGAGTCGGCTCTAGTCACAATATTTAGCTGCCGAAGTTTAAATACTTTAATTAGAAGGCATAAACACGTTTTTTACAGGGTTTACCCAAAGCTCTTACTGATCCTCAAACACATAAAGAAGTCTTCTGGGAGCCGACAGACGTTTACTCAGCTCCCATGGAAAGATTATAATCCAAGAAATTAATACAAGAGGGTGGGATGCGATGCTGCTATAGCGGGGGGCACAAAAACACTCATGACACAACATGCCCGGTCTGGAAAAAGCTTCATATCATCGGCAGCCGAAACCCCGAGTTAGACGGTAGGCCGTTCTTGCTCACTGTCCCAGCTGATCCATGGGCACTAGCAGTCGGTTGAGGGAAGGTTGCAAAAAATACAAAGATTTTTGCATTAGCGCCTAAGTTTTGTCTATTTATTTTAGCCTGTTTTGCTCCATTTTCTACCTGTGTTTTATGCTCATTTTTTGTTAGCCAAATGTTTGCAGCCAACACAATTTTTGTACCTCCAGTCTCCACCTACACTGTTTTTTTTTTGTTCGAAATGTTTTTTTGTAAATCTTAGCGGTTTGTTTAGAAAAGGGTGCAAAAAAATAAAAAAGTTGCACAAATTTCATCAACCTGCTAGCACCATTTTGAAGAACTTGGTGCAAATAGATCAATAAGGGTATGTGCACACTGTCGGGAGTCGCCTGCCGCCCCGACACAGCGGAATAGCCGCATGCGGCTTCCGCTCATTTTATGCAAATGAGTGGCGCCATTTTTTTTTTTTTTTCACCTGCAGACTTTCCCCATAGAGATTAGGTCTATGGGGAAAGCCCGCATGCGGACCCGCTGGAGAAATTGACATGCTGCGGTCTGGAAAAATGCGACGCATGTCAGTTTCCGTGGGTGCGCCGCTGACACATAGTGGACATGGGATTTCTAGAAATCCCATCCACTATGCTGTAACATCTGGCCGCTGCGGATTTGACACTGCATAAACACACAGCAGCTCCGGATCGTGTGCACATATCCTAAGACAAGAGAAAAGAAAAGTCGCTTAAAGAGGAACTATCACTTGCTAAAAAAAAAATAAAAAAAATAAAAAAAAAAAATAGAGCTAAATACCTTGTAAATCCTTCAATTCCCCTAATTCTGACGCTCTTTTCAGTTCTGTATTGCATCGCTCCATTGTAGAGATGAGCGAGCAGCATGTGAAATCTCTGCTTGCAGTCCAACTGGAGGTTTCTTCACAGTCTTCTCTGAAGGCATTCACCTTCACCTCTCTTTCCCAGATGCCAATCACAGCATCTGAGACTGATATACTGCTGGATCAAATGCCATAATGTGATTGGCAGCGTCTTGGAAGTTAAAATGAAAGTACATGCCCCCAGAGAAGACTCTGAAGAAAGACCCAGTTGGACTACAAGTAGAGATTTCCTATGCTGCGCTCCAGAAGAAAGACCCAGTTGGACTACAAGTAGAGATTTCCCATGTTGCACTCCAGAAGACAGACCCAGTTGGACTACAAGTAGAGATTTCCTATGCTGCGCTCCAGAAGAAAGACCCAGTTGGACTACAAGTAGATTTCCCATGCTGAGCTCCAGAACACACACCCAGCTGGATTACAAGCAGAGATTTCACATGCTGCGCTCCAGAAGAAACGTGAATATCTCTACAATGGAGCGACGCAACGCAAAATGGAAAAGAGCGTAAGAATCGGGAGCTTGGGTTTTTTTACAAGGTATTTAACTTAATTTTTTGAGCAAGTGACAGGCCAAAGATTTCTCAAACACAAGCAAAAACAATTATCCTACCATTCACAGTATCTGTCAAACGTAAAACCCTGCCAACACTGCAGAAATTGTAATGATTGATTAAAACAATCTGATAAGAGGAAACACAAAGTTTATAGCTGACAGTAAACCGTGTCTTCTGTGCCCAGGATATTACACAATCTAAAATGGGTGCAATACAGAGCAATGGAGGGTATGGCGCAACTAAAGTAAACTTATAGAAGAGCATAAAAAATATAGTAAATAAAACCTATAACTGGCAGAGGAGCCTTTAAAAGAAGAATAACACCGAATCTGGACATTTTCGATTTGGCAAAAAAAAAAAAAAACATCTTTTTGAAAATTGGTCAGATCTCGAGCAAATCAAGCCTGACAGTCATCATTTCTTCCACAAAATTACAGTGGCGCAGGACTGTTGAGAAATACGTCAAAAATTAAAGGAGCGCACATCTCTTTAACGAATTTGGGGCATCTCATGCCAACAAACACTCCACCAAGACTGGCATACAAGAGGCAGGTTTACATGAAGCAGGGTCTATGTGTGGAGGCAGCCTTAGGGTATGTTCACATGTTGCATTTTTTTCAGCATTTTATTTATGCAAATTAAAAGTTACTTTTTACAGTACCAGCAAAAGCGAGGCTTCTGCTGCAGAAAAAAAAAAAAAAGCAGCAAAAAAGCAACATGTGAACACAGCCTTAGAATGGTTTTGCAGTCCAAATTATGATTGCAATTGCTGTTCATGTAATTCTTAAAATGGCAACTCGTCATCATCATTGACAAAAACAATCAACTTTGCAATTTAGTTATTAAAAAAATATATATATTGGCAATTGAGAAATTGGCAAATTTTACGGTTTACTGCTCATTGCCTAGGTTACTGGCCACTGCTACAGTCTAACAGCGATGGCCGGTCTCCTAGGCAATAAGCGGCAGTGCTTACAAGCTCTTTCCCAATAGCACTTGTAACCACTGCCCTGAAGTGCACGGTTAGCTCCGGCTTCAGGGTCATTAATCTTCTCCGATGCTGCCTCTGCTTGCAGCATCGGAAAGTGAACAGTTCAGCAAGCAGGAGGCAGGGAAGTGGTGGATTTTTGTTCAAAAGGATGACAATAAAAACCTTTAAAAAAAAAAGGCTTTACTAGATTATATATCACTATGTAAGTGCAAAAAGCTGGTGAATGGGAGCGTGAGAACATATACACACCTTTTAAAATATGGCTATCAAATTTTTTTAATGTTTTTGTTGCCGGGTGAGAAATTATTTTAAAAATCGAGAAAACCCAACAATCCAGTGAAGTGTAGAGGATGTTCTACCATATGGAAGCCGTGGGCCTTGTAGTAGACTAATGATTTGATAAAGCAGATACATGTGACTGTGTGTTTCAGGATACAAGGAATGTACCTGAAGTGTAAAGGGATCGCGGTTCGCTCCTGCTTCAGGATCTCTGTGCTTCTCGGATGCTGCAAAGGCAAAGCTGCCTCTGCTTGCAACAGTGCACAGTTCAGCAAGCAGGAGGCGGGAAACTGGTGGATTTTTGTTAAAAATGGAGGACAAACCCCCCAAAAAAAAAAAAAAAACCTTGTGCTAGATTATAACAATACAGTGAAGCTTAGAGGATGTTCTGCCATATGGAAGCGATGGTCCTAGCATTACACTTGTGAATGTGTTTCGGGATACAAGGAATGTACCTGAAGTGTGAAGGGATCGCTGTCTTTGTGTTCCATATCATTCATACGGATGTTCAGGTCCTCCACAGAGGCGCCTATCTGTTCTGCTACGTCCCGTTGCTTATAGATCTTTCCATCGACTCAAAAGCGATTGTGTTCCAAAATAAATCAAAGTGTCAACTCCATAAATCACAACGGAGCCCCAGATCCAGGGGATATACTCCAGGTGAACACATTCACTTATCACAGATGTACAGAATAAGCAGCACATAGATCATCAGACACAATGTATACAATATGGCAACAGCTGGGACCGAGCCTTCAGCTTTTATTCAAACAATTGCAGCGATAAGTAAACTATATAAACAAGAACACAAGAGCGTCAGCTCTGAGGTCCAAGGACTAGACATCTACAGGCCTCCATACAGATGCATACTACACCAAAGAACCCCCATATATATTCATGGTGGGGTGGGGAATCAGGAGGAGTGTGCCAGCTATGGGCACCTTTAAAGTATAACGGTGCTAGAGACATGGTAAAAGTTTTGATGAGTAGAAATATAAAGGTTAACATTTCTCCCCTTTGACATGCCAGGCTTGGCTTGTCAATCTCCAGAGTGAGGAGCCTTATAAGCCATGCATGCTCCTTTGGGAAATGAAATATGCAAATTGTCTCTTCAGAGAGGAAAAGGACTAGAACTCTAGCGTCACCTTTCGGAAGCAGCGATCCTAAAAGTCACTGTCGACCATATAATCCATTAGGGCAGGAGGGTGTAAACGCAAAAAAAGAGAAGCGAAAATAAAAAAACTTTACTGCTGGAATTTATAGCCAACATTTCTTGTAAAGAATATAAAAGAAAAAAAGAAAAAATTAATAATGACTGGTAGTTACAGGAACCACCATCAGGGGTTGTATGGAACATAGGCAGCATCCCCTAACTATCCAAGAAATCTGTAGCCATCCTTACATGGGGTACGTTAAAGCAGAGAAAATTACAAATCATATAAGCCTAAGCCAAGAGACTGGAAACCTTGTCGTAAGCGCATCGTCATCAAAAATAAAATTAAAAATTCGGAAATAAATATTTAATAAAAAAATAATCTAAAAAGATCTATATATATATATATATATATATATATTACATAAACAATATTCTAAAAAGTTATTCGAAAAATTGGAAAAGAAGGAAACACAAACACCCAGAAGTTGTACACCAATGGCAAGATGCCCGATCTACAGGGGGGGGGGCACCCCACAGGGCTAAGTGCACCCCAGCCCGGTCTATAGGGGGACACCCCACAGGGCTAAGTGCACCCCAGCCCGGTCTATAGGGGGTCAGATCTTAGGAAGTTGTGTAATGAATCGAGGGGGCGCAGACGATCCACTGCGGGGTTACACTCTGATTATACAATGCAGCAGCAAAACTTTTGACATCACAAACAACAATCTGTGAAACTGCAGAATATTGTGATTTACAGATGATACAAAACAGCAAAACTTTAATTATTTTGGAATATCCCACAAAGCCTCCGCCGGGTGATAACGGACGATCACAGCTCAGCTGTTTTCATCATAAATATTATAGATTTATAAGAACATTCCTGCAGATTACACGAGGCTGGGACACAGGGCACAGAGGGGACAACTGCTCAACAGGCAATCACTGCAGAATAAGAGGAGGATTCCCAGCATTTCCCCCCGCAACACCACTACTCCCAGCAGTTCCCCCCCCCCTGACACCACTACTCCCAGCAGTTCCCCCCCCCTGACACCACTACTCCCAGCAGTTCCCCCCCCCCTGACACCACTACTCCCAGCAGTTCCCCCCCCCCCTGACACCACTACTCCCAGCAGTTCCCCCCCCTGACACCACTACTCCCAGCAGTTCCCCCCCCCTGACACCACTACTCCCAGCAGTTCCCCCCCCCCTGACACCACTACTCCCAGCAGTTCCCCCCCCCCTGACACCACTACTCCCAGCAGTTCCCCCCCCTGACACCACTACTCCCAGCAGTTCCCCCCCCCCTGACACCACTACTCCCAGCAGTTCCCCCCCCCTGACACCACTACTCCCAGCAGTTCCCCCCCCCCTGACACCACTACTCCCAGCAGTTCCCCCCCCCCTGACACCACTACTCCCAGCAGTTCCCCCCCCCCCTGACACCACTACTCCCAGCAGTTCCCCCCCCCTGACACCACTACTCCCAGCAGTTCCCCCCCCCTGACACCACTACTCCCAGCAGTTCCCCCCCCCCTGACACCACTACTCCCAGCAGTTCCCCCCCCCCCTGACACCACTACTCCCAGCAGTTCCCCCCCCCTGACACCACTACTCCCAGCAGTTCCCCCCCCCCCCTGACACCACTACTCCCAGCAGTTCCCCCCCCCCTGACACCACTACTCCCAGCAGTTCCCCCCCCCTGACACCACTACTCCCAGCAGTTCCCCCCCCCCTGACACCACTACTCCCAGCAGTTCCCCCCCCCCTGACACCACTACTCCCAGCAGTTCCCCCCCCCCTGACACCACTACTCCCAGCAGTTCCCCCCCCCCTGACACCACTACTCCCAGCAGTTCCCCCCCCCCTGACACCACTACTCCCAGCAGTTCCCCCCCCCCTGACACCACTACTCCCAGCAGTTCCCCCCCCCCTGACACCACTACTCCCAGCAGTTCCCCCCCCTGACACCACTACTCCCAGCAGTTCCCCCCCCCTGACACCACTACTCCCAGCAGTTCCCCCCCCCTGACACCACTACTCCCAGCAGTCCCCCCCCTGACACCACTACTCCCAGCAGTCCCCCCCCATGACACCACTACTCCCAGCAGTCCCCCCCCATGACACCACTACTCCCAGCAGTTCCCCCCCCCCGACACCACTACTCCCAGCAGTTCCCCCCCCGACACCACTACTCCCAGCAGTTCCCCCCCCGACACCACTACTCCCAGCAGTTCCCCCCCCGACACCACTACTCCCAGCAGTTCCCCCCCTGACACCACTACTCCCAGCAGTTCCCCCCCCCTGACACCACTACTCCCAGCAGTTCCCCCCCCCCCTGACACCACTACTCCCAGCAGTTCCCCCCCCCTGACACCACTACTCCCAGCAGTTCCCCCCCCCTGACACCACTACTCCCAGCAGTTCCCCCCCTGACACCACTACTCCCAGCAGTTCCCCCCCCCCTGACACCACTACTCCCAGCAGTTCCCCCCCCCCTGACACCACTACTCCCAGCAGTTCCCCCCCCCCTGACACCACTACTCCCAGCAGTTCCCCCCCCCTGACACCACTACTCCCAGCAGTTCCCCCCCCTGACACCACTACTCCCAGCAGTTCCCCCCCCCCTGACACCACTACTCCCAGCAGTTCCCCCCCCCCTGACACCACTACTCCCAGCAGTTCCCCCCCCTGACACCACTACTCCCAGCAGTCCCCCCCCCCCTGACACCACTACTCCCAGCAGTTCCCCCCCTGACACCACTACTCCCAGCATGTCTGCGGGCTACTTGTTGCACTCGTGCCGCCCCCACTCGTGTTAATCACAGCTCTGCACCACGGGGGATAAGGAGTCAGGCTCCGACTTGTGCATAGTTTACTTTTTATGGCCCTGTGCAGACAGCGCCCCCCTCCTCCGCTCCCCGCAGACATCAGCTGCAGCGGCGGCGCCCCCCACTTCTCCCAGCACCGGACACATGGCGGAGGAAAGTACCGAGAGCTCACCCTGAACGGAGGCTAAACAGCAGGAAAGCAGGACCGCGGCCCCCAGCGGAGCGCCCATGTTCTCCGGCTCCCGCACTCCGCTCCGGCTGCTTCTGTCTCAGGCAGATCCCATGGCCGCGGACCCCCCCTCCTGCAATCCCTCCTTCTCCTCTTCCGACTGCTTCATGGACTCTGGGACGACACGCCCCCTTCTTTGCACACCTTACCCAGACAGACCACGCCTTTTGTAAACACGCCCCTTAGCCTATAAGAACGCACCTCTGTCTTCCAAATCTACATAGCCACGCCTTTAACTCAATTGACATCGCTTTAGGAGGCGACGCCTACATTCCAAGTGCAACACATAGGTCACGCCCACACGGCCCGCCCTCTCCGCGGCTCAGTGACGTTACGTTACCGACAGTGTCCTGAGCGGCTATCACTATCGCTGCGTGCTGCATTCGTCTTTGTTTTTTTTTTTCATTGTGCTTTATTATTGGATTTTTTGGGGAAGTAAATATTTATTTAAACATTTTTTTTAAATATTATTCCTTTTTTTTTTTCTGAGGATTCTGTTTCCACGACCACTTTACACCCCTTTTTATCATGACCACAACTTTTTTTTTTCCTACTGTTGAAGTAGCAATAATGCAGCTAGTTTTTTTGGGGGACGATTTGTAGTTTACAATCACAACTTTTATTTTGATTTTCTTTTTATGCTGTTTTCAGTGCGGAAAAAAAAGACCGTAATACTTTAATAGTTAAAATATTTATAGACGTGGCAGTCTCAATTATGTGATCAGATCGGGCATCGGAAGAGATGATATCGGGCATCGGAACCGATCAGATAGGGCAACAGAAGCGATCAGATCGGGCATCGGAAACGATCAGATCGGGCATCGGAAGAGATGAGATCGGGCATCAGAACCGATCAGATAGGGCAACGGAAGCGATCAGATCGGGCATCGGAAACTATCAGATCGGGCATCGGAAACTATCAGATCGGGCATCGGAAACGATCAGATCGGGCATCGGAAGTGATCAGATCGGGCATCGGAAGAGATGATATCGGGCATCGGAACCGATCAGATAGGGCAACAGAAGCGATCAGATCGGGCATCGGAAACGATCAGATCGGGCATCGGAAGAGATGAGATCGGGCATCAGAACCGATCAGATAGGGCAACGGAAGCGATCAGATCGGGCATCGGAAACTATCAGATCGGGCATCGGAAACTATCAGATCGGGCATCGGAAACGATCAGATCGGGCATCGGAAACGATCAGATCGGGCATCGGAAGAGATGAGATCGGGCATCGGAAGCGATCAGATCAGGCATCAGAAGAGATGAGATCGGGCATCGGAAGCGATCAGATTGGGCATCGGAAGGGATCAGATCGGGCATCGGAAACGATCAGATCGGGCATCGGAAGAGATGAGATCGGGCATCGGAGGTGATCAGATAGGGCATCGGAAGCGATCAGATCTGGCATCGGAAGCGATCAGATCGGGCATCAAAAGCGATCAGATCGGATAGTGACTGGATCTAACTCAGATTGCTGCGGTTTATAACCACTTAAAGGGGTTGTCCAGGCTGAAATGAAAAATTTGCAATCATTCTATGTGAGTGTCAACTGCAGAAATTGTGACAGTGTGCATTACACACACTGTTACGATTCCCCATGTGGCTGGGCGTTCATGTGACCACATGTATGGGATTTGCATACTTGCAGTCACTTGCCGACTAGTCTTAACCAACTTTTCTCCATAAAAGAGAATTGAGAGAAAATATAAAAATAGGTAAGTAAAGTCCGCTCACCATTGGGGTGTGGTGCAGTCTCAGCCTCGCTCGGATCCAGCCAGAGCAGCCTGGTTCATGAATCAGAAAATAGGAAGAATGATCCAGGGTATCAGGCTATAAGTCTTAGTGCACACAAGGATCACAGCTGTCAGACCATGATTAAGACTGCACATCGACACGTGTAGGTCGAGACAGCCGTGATCCTTGTGTGCACTAAGACTTATTATGATGGTAGCAGCATTTTTTAATGGCTCAATAAAAGCTATGTTTTATTCACGTTTATAACCTGATACGCTGGATCATTCCTCCTATTTTCTAAAATATAAAAATGTCATACATGCAGTCATGTGGCTGCCCGCACGCCCCAGGAATATAGCGGAATCGTGACAGTGTGCATTGTGCTCTGTCACGATTCGGCAGTCTGTTGTCACCATAAAATGACTGCAGACTTTTCATTCCAGTCTGGACACCCCCTTTAAATACCATTGTCAATTGCTAACAGTAGAATTTAAAGAGCAACCGTAATTTTAATTTTTCATTTCATGTATCAATAGTACACATGAAAATTAGCAACTTTGTAATATATCTTATCAGAGGAATCTGCTTCTTTCTCCTCCTGGACTGATCTTCATTCTCTATTCATGGGTAAAATATGTATTCAGTAAAGACAGATTTTCCCATTACTGAGATAGGAGCTGACAGTTGGTGCTTTTAAAATTCTATGGAGGAGGCAGACACAGATATTTTGCTGCAAGTTCTCCTAAAAGTTACACTTTAAGTTGGAGGTCCGTTGCAGCGCCCATCAGTCCCCCACAATGCATTTTGTACCATCTTGGTGCTGGGATAGGAGACCGTTATTTGTACCATATACTGGCATCATTTAAAGGGTCTGTCCACTATTACTCTATTCTCACAATTGTTCATGTACTTAAAATCGATGTTATATACAAATAAAGGCTCGAGTGGATCCAAACTGTATAAGTGTCCAAGTCGGTTATCAGTAAGACCGTCCCTTTAATAAATGGACTTGATGACTCATACAACCTCATCAGTTCCCCGTCTTGAGCTCTACTGCAGTCAAGGTAGATATACAAGATACTTACATGATCCAGATATGCCCACTGGACTCTTGAGCCTTCATTTGCATATGATTGCGGATAAAGTGATTTTAAAGGGAATTTGTCAGCAGGTTTCTGCCACCTAATCTGCAAGCAGCATGATGTAGGGGCAGAAACCCTGATTCCAGCAATGTATCACTTACTGAGCTACTTGCTGTAGTTTTAATGAAATCACAGTTTTCTCTGCTGCAGATCCAGCAGTTGCTGTGCTCCGTATAATCCCGCCCCCAGCACTGATTGGCAGCTTCTCTACCTATGCACAGAAAGCTGCCAATCAGTGGTGTGGCCAGGGTTATACAGAGCTCAGCATTCAGAGAACTGGTAGAATTGCAGCAAATAAAACACAGATTTTATCAAAACTACAGCAGGCAGCCCAGTAAGTGATACATTGCTGGAATCAGGGTCTCTACCTCTACATTATGCTGCTCTCTGATGGGGGAGCAAAAATCTGGTGACCGATTCCTCTTAAAAGATCAATCTATATAATTTTAGAATGGTAAATAATAAAATTTTCACATTTTTCCAACAAAAATGTTTTTCAGCCTCCAATTTTGCATTTTCATGAGGGTAACAGGAGAAATTGCACCATGCAATTTGTTGTGCAATTTCTCCTGAGCATGCCGATACCCCATATGTGGGGAAAAAACACTGTTTGGGAGCATGGCAGAGTTCAGAAGGGAAGGAGTACTGTGTGACTTTTTGAACGTAAAATTGGCTGGAATTGAGATCGGACGTCATGTCGCGTTTGGAGAGCCCCTGATGTGGCTAAATAGTGGAAACCCCCCACAAGTGACCCCATTTTGGAAACTACACTCCTGAAGGATTTTATCAAGGGATATAGTGAACATTTTGAACCCAGAGGTACGACACAGAATTTGATAACATTAGGTCATCATATTGAATAAGTTGTCATTAGTCTTGAGTGCAAGTGCTCGCTACTTGAGTTTGCATCAGGTGCTCAGATATGCACCATGTATCACGGGTGCTCGAGTGACATGCTCGAGTCCCTGCCCGCAAGTTTCATGGTTATTAGACAGGCAATCCCCGCAAGGTTTTTTTTGGCCACAAAGCATATGGGGCAGAGACTCGAGCATGTCACTTGAGCACCCGCGATAGTCAGTGCATACCCGAGCACCCGATGCAAACTCAAGTAGCGAGCACTTGCACTCAACACTAGTCGCCATATCGTCATCCTTTTTTTGTTTTACTTTTGAAAAAAATTCCAACCCTATTTTTGGGAGGCAGAATAAACAAAAAACAGCAATTCCGGAATTGTTTTTTTGTTGTTTTTTATACCGTTCCGCGTGTGGTAAAATTGATAAGGCAGCGTTATTCTTCGGGTCAGTACATTCACAGCGGTACCACAATTATATAGTTTTTTTATGTTTTGGCGCTTTTACACAATAAAAGCTATTTTCTAGAAAAAAATATTTTTTTGCATCACTTTATTCTGAGAGCTATAACTTTTTTATTTTTCGGCTGATGGAGCTGTATGGCGGCTTGTTTTTTGCGGGACGAGATGACGTTTTCAGCGGTATCATTTTTATTTATATTCGTCTTTTTGATCGCGTGTTATTCCATTTTTTGTTTGGCGGTATGATGATAAAGCATTGTTTTTTGCTTCGTTTTTTATTTATTTTTTTTACCGTGTTCTGTTCACTAAAGGGGTTAGCTAGTGGGAAAGTTTTATAGGTCAGGTCGTTCCGGACGCGGCGATATCAAATATGTGTACTTTTATTGTTTTTTTTTGTTTTTTTTTCATAATAATATTTATTGATGGGAACATTAGATTTTTATTTTTGGTGGATTATTATTATTTTTTTTAAATATATTTTTACTTTTTTTTTTTCACTTTCTGACACTTTTTTTCTCTTACACCTTGCCCCACTATGGGACTTTCACTTTTTTTATTCTGATCGCCTATATAGGCTGTCAGCACTGCAGAGGATGAAGATACTTTGGTCATGCACTGCGCATGACCAAAATATCTTCCTGGTGACCTGGATGTTGTCATGACGACATCGGGTCGTCGTGGCAACATCCGGGAAGCCGAGGCAGACAGCGCTGGAGGCCGGGAGAGGAGGTGAGTATTGCGATCACCTCCCCTTGCCCCCGCAATGCTGCGAACGACTTCAATCGCAGCATTAAGGGGGTTAATTTGCCGGGAGCGGTGCGGGACCGCTCCCTGCACATAGTACCGGGTGTCAGCTGTGACAATCAGCTGACACCCGGCGGCGATCGCCCCGCACCGCTTGTGCGCTGGCACGATCGCCATATGACCAAATAGTACATCATTGGTCCAATCGGCCCAGGTCACCATGATGCACCAGCGCTGATCTCTGCAGGCACAGAGCGGCCTCAGAGCACTCCTGCCGCTGGTGTCTCTTTCTCTCTGCTCTGTTGATGATGCGTGACTGCCGACGTCATGCTGATTGACAGCCAGCTCCCTGCTGCCTAACTGCGGAGAGCCAGCAGTTAATCAATATTACATCAGCAGTCAAACACCTTGGAAGAAGAAGAGCTGCCCTGTAGATGCAGGGCAGCTGATTCCCTAGCAGGTGCAATCAGTGGCCGCTTTGATCCAGTTACCTCGGTTTTGCTACCTGCCTGTTAGCAAAAAATAAAATAGTCCTGAACAACCCCTTAAAAAATAATTACACTTTAATTGTGTTTTTCGAAAAATGTTAATAATGTAAAAACCATAAACAAAACCTGCACATGAGAATTCGGTCTTGTGGCTTTTTTCCTGTTGGCATTTGCTTGGCACTGCAGAGTGGTTTTGCATGGAAACAGTTGTTTCTGTAAAATATCATTTTGGAGACAGAGATTTATGCAAGTTAATTTTTTATTAAAAAAAGAAAAGTCCATGCAAATCTCATGTATGTAAAACGTGATGTTGTATAAAATGAGGTCCCAGGGTGAATATGACAGCAAAAAGCAAAGACTTCACTCCTGCAATATGTGACACACTCATTGCTAATGTCGGAGCCGCATAATTACTGCTACAAAAAATGCAGCAGGCGAAGTAATGCCTCCTATTCATTACAACCATTGTGGAATGAAGGTATGAAGTCATTCGGACAGGTAGAGACACACAGAACAGAGCGTGTACTGCAGCCAACGGAAGGAAAGATCCTAAGACACTAAATGGGCGTCTCGGGTGGGAATTTCCCAGAAAAGTTCATTATATTCAGACGGTAAAAATAACCAGTTGTTATCTCTTATCACTCGCAGGTCTCCTTATCATCGTTATCAGGGCTCTGGAACCTTTATTAGGTATACTAGTTTCAGCAAAAGAAGGTAAATCACTGTGTAATGACGTCAGACAAATTTCCAATATCCTATTGGTTTTCTAAATCTCAGCTTATAAGTAGTGGCTAAAGTCTGTCTTGCCTTGACACAGACCTATCCAGGTTTTGATGTTCTGAAAGATTAGCAGAAATTTTAATCCCTTAGAGTTTGTTCACACGTTGCATTTTTGCCACATTTTTCTCCCACAGAAACGCAGCTGCTGAAAAAAAAGCCTCCCCACAGCATAATGCTGCCACCACCATGTTTGACTGTAGGGATGGTGTTTTCAGGGTGATGTGCAGTGTTAGTTTTCCGCCATTCATAACATTTTGTATTTAGCGCAAAAAGTTTCACTTTGGTTTCATTTGACCAAGGCACCTTCTTCCACATGTTCACTGTGTCCCCTACATGGCTTTTTGTAAATTGCAAATGGAACTTCTCGTTGCCTGTTTTAAAAAAAAATGGCTTTCTTCTTGCCACTCTTCCATAAAGACCAGATTTGTGGAGTATAAACTAATAGTTGTCCTGTGGACAGTTTCTCCCACCTGAGCTGTGGATCTCTGCAGCTCCTCCAGAGTGACCATGGACCTCTTGGTTACTTCTCTAATTAGCTCTCTCCTTGCTTAGGATGTCAGTGTAGGTGGACGGCCATGTCTTGGTAGGTTTGCTGTTGTGCCATACTCCTCACATTTTTGGATGACGGATTGAACAGTTCTCCATTAGATGCTCTGAGCTTGAGCTATTTTTTATAACCTAACCCTGCTTTAATCTTCTTCACAACTTTATCCCTGACCTGTCTGGTGGGTTCCTTGGTTTTCATGACGCTGTTTGATCTCTAATGTTCTCACACAAACCTCTGAGGCCTTCACAGAACAGCTGTAGTTATACTGAGAATAAATTACACGCAGGTGGACTCAATTTACTAACTATGTGACTTTTGGAGGCAAATGGTCATTCAGGATTTTATTTAGGGGTATCAGATTACAGGGGGGGGCTGAATACAAATCCACCTCACAACTTTCAGATTTATATTTTTTAAATATTTAGAAAACCCTGTATCATTTCCTTTACACTTCACAAATACTTGTTACTTAGTGTTGGTATCACATAAAATCCCAATAAAATACATTTAAGTTTGTGAGTGTAATGTGAAAAAAATGTGGAAAAGGTCACGGGGTATGAATACTTTTTCAAGGCACTGTATACTGTCACTGATGCAACCCCAGCAGCATGAGAAAGAAGTAACAATATTTTTATTATAGCAGCTGGTTTCAGGGGTTTTAAAATCATGCATGAAACATGAAAAAAAAGATTGCTCATTGCTCTGTATTTGCAATAGAAAGTCAACATTTTTGGAACTTTATGCTAGAAATTTATTGTTAAAAACAGTCTGGCTGGTGAAGTTTCCACATTTATCAATATGTTAAAAAAAATGAGCACGTGCCAATGATCTGCTAGACTTATAGTCACTTACCACATGGCAGGAAACTTCATAGTTTTTAACGTATGACATATTGGGGATCATTGAGCTCAGACTGA
Source organism: Phyllobates terribilis (assembly GCF_046119375.1). NCBI lineage: Eukaryota > Metazoa > Chordata > Amphibia > Anura > Dendrobatidae > Phyllobates > Phyllobates terribilis. Next base: position 1,810,273 of record NW_027362991.1, read on the forward strand.
CATTGAAAGATATCTGGTAGATGGTTGTCTCACCGTTGGGACCCCTGTGGTCACCACATCCAGGTAGAGAATGAATGGAGAGGTGATGGAAGCTCTCTGCACCCAGTTCTGTGCGAGTCAGTGAATGGCGCTAAGTGGTTATATTAATTTACATAAAAGTGAATGGACGCCAATGTGAGCTGCCACCAATCTCTTCATTATCTACCTGGTTACTACAGGAGTGTACATAGAAATCATGGGGCCCCATAGCAGAAGTTCTAATAGGGCCCCCCCTAAAAAAAATGAATATACGGCGTGGTCACAGAAGAGCATATCTCACAACTTTGCAGCCTTTACAAAGAAATTTTCCTATTGTTGAAGCCCCTAGATTCCTCTTTCATTGCCCCCTTAAAGTATGATGCCAACAATAGTTGCCCCCAAACACAGTATGATACCCCCAAGGTGAATTCTTCCACAGTACCCTCCACACACACAGTATGATGATCCTACTGTATTCCCTCAGCAAAGTATGGTGACCCCAACACAGTTGGACAGGAAGTTCATTATACAGTGTGGGGACTACTGTGCGGGGTCCTCATAAGGTTTGGGGACTACTGAGGCGGCTATTATGAAGTGTGAGGGCCATTATCCAGTAAGGGGACTACTGTCAGGACCAATAAACATTGTGGAGGCTACCATGGGTGCAAATATACAGCGTGGGGGCCATCATAAAATGTGTGGACTACTGTGGGAGTCATTATACTGTGTTTTAGTGGAGCAGTAGGGACATCATTCTATGTATAGAGGAACTGTGGAGGACACAGTTCCTGCTCTGGGGGGCATTATACTGTGTATAGTGGAGCTCTGTCAGCATTATACTGTGTATAGGGGAGGTGTGGGCCCATAATGCTGTGTATAAGGAGCTGTGGGATCATCATACTGTGTATAAAGGAGCTATGGGATCATTATACTGTGTATAGGGGAGCTGTAGGCCCATCATACTGTGTATAGTGGAGCTGTGAAGCATTATACTGTGTATAGAGGAGCTGTGGGCCCTTAATGCTGTGTATAAGGGAGCTGTGGGATCATCATACTGTATATAGGGGAGCTATGGGCCCATCATACTGTGTATAGTGGAGCTGTGAAGGCATTATACTGTGTATAGAGGAGCTGTGGTCCCACCACACTGTGTATAGGGGAGCTATGGGCCTATGTATAGGGGAACTGTACAATGGGGGAACTCAAGGGACATTATAAAATGTTAAGTGGGCACTTAAGCATTATTAGTATAGGGGCACGTAGTATTGTGACCATCAAAGTTGCTCATGGGGTATTATTACTTTTTAGGGACAAAATGTGGAGGGCACATGCACAGGACATTAGTATTTTCTAGGAGGCAATTTTACCATCGGGAGAGCACAAAGGAGGCATTATTACTATGTAAGGAGCACAGTGGTGGCATTACTATGTGGGGCACGAAGAGAAGCGCTGTTATTCTACAAAGGGCAGGTTCAGTGATAGGGACACATACAGCAGCGTCGGCTCAGCATTGGGGTGACAGTAGGATTAGGAGATTGTGCAGGTTGGGGATAGATGGGGACAGGGCTGGAACTGTGAGAAGTCAAATGTGTCTTTGTTGTAATCTGTGCAGACGAGTCCTGGCTGGAGAAGTTGTCATGTCGGTCTGGGCCAGATGGAAAAGACGGGAAAAGTGAACGATTCCATCAGAAAGAACATCAGCTAGTTGTAATCATAGTTACCTGGTTAGGGGCCCACTCAGATGTCCCCTCTACCTGAGCTGAACCCCTAGCTATGCCTCTGGCATGGACTGATTCTCTACTCCAGCAGTGCTTTTCCCCCTTTTTTTTTTAACTATATGCCTATGAGATGGTAGTGCCCTGCCTAATCTGTGTGTACGGGAACAGCAGCAGCTTAGATGCTAAGGGTAAAGCCTTACAACAGAGTTTTGCCCAGTTTCAACACTCAACTCTTCAAGGTGAATATACTATCATAAGAACTTGTGTTTACCTGATTGCTAAGCCTTAAGCCATGTTCACACGTTCAGTATTTGGTCAGTATTTTACATCAGTATTTGTAAGTCAAAATCAGGAGTAGAATAATCCGAGGAAAAGTATAATAGAAACACGTGCACCACTCCTGCATTTTTCACCCACTCCTGATTTTGGCCTAGAAATACTGATGTAAAATACTGACCAAATACTGAGCTTGTGAATGTTGCCTTAAAGGGTTAGTCTGGGTCCAAAGGTGATTTTCATACTAAATGACCATTTAATTTAATAACCTAATTACTTTTCTAACATTCTTCAATTTTGCAGGTGCTGTCCCAATCCTGTGAGGAAATATCAACAGTGACCTTCATTTCAGGGGCTGGCCTGGGCTAGTCTTTGTTACACTGAGCATATGTTGGTTGTCAATTCTGATGCATGCTCAGTACGCGCTCCCTGCTCACTGCGTTATACTCCTTTGAATGCACAGTGACAGTGCGCTCTAAAGAGAAGTGATGAGCCGACAAGAGAGCGCACTGTCGGTTTGCTTTGAAGAAGAAAAAATGTAGCGAACAGCGAGAACAGAGGCCAGCCACTGAAACAGACGTCATGTCACTGGGAGTTAAAAAAAAAAAAGAAGACGCAGACAGCAAGTTAGAGTCAATTTTTAATTGAAGTATATTAAATAAGTGATTTGATTATTAAATAGACATTTAGTATGAAATTCCACCACCCCATTCAACCACTGATTCTGCACTATGGAGCGCCCTGTGATTTTTCCTTTTCTTTCCTTGACATTTACAGAGCGTGGCACAATCAATTAAGATCCATGATAAATTATGGTTTCACCAATAATCTTTTCCTACATTTACATGGTTAATTATCATTTTCTTGGAGGTGATGACATTGTCACTATTCCTGGCTTTAGCGATTATTGATCATGTGTGAAGCGCAAACAGACACTTGATATACTGTAAAAAAAAAAAAAAAAGAATAACAATACCTGAAGTTAAAATACTTGCACTATAATACGGTTCACTGGGGATTAACATTTGCATTAAAGAACCCTCACGTAATTATTTTTTCAGCTCCTTCTCTATAGACAATGCTTGGCACAAGTTCGGAGGAAGATAACCTGCGGCATTCAGTTAAGACTGGCATAGCGAAATCCATGCATATATCCGAGATATGAAACTGGTAGAACCAGTGTGTACAGGGTGTGATTTCAATACAAGGCTCTTGTCGGAGTGGAGTACTGATAAGGGTGATGTACAGCATGATTACATAGACCTGGACAGATCCTTCTACAGGAATTCTCACCTGCTGTTCACTAGTCAAGGACCATTCCTAAAGTATTTTCTACTTCACAAAGATGTTGTCAAAGCACAAAGCTGCCGGTATCCACTTGTGAAGAGCATGCGTGCAGAAAGCGCCCACCTATGAAACCAGCGTCCCCCACTCGTTGTATGGATACCTACTGGTGATGTTGGTTCATACTGGAACATGGTGTAGTCACAAAAGCACTTATAGATTTTAAGAATGCATACATCTATCCTTTCTAACTCATACTGGCCTTGAAAAAAAATATTTTCCTTAAAGGGAATTTTTGCTATGTAATCTGACAGCGGCGTGATGTAGGGGCAGAGATCCTGATTCCAGCGATGTATCACTTACTGGGCTGCTTGGTGTAGTTTTGATAGAATCCCTGTTTTCTCTGCTGTAGAAGTAGCAGTGCTCAGAATGCCGAGCTGTGCATAACCTCGCCCACACTCCTGATTGGCAGCTTCCTGTGTACACTGTGAGCAAGCAACCAATCAGTGTTAGGGGCGGGGTTACACAGATTAGCTGGACTGCATAGCACGAGACACCTAGTCTTGCAGTAATAACCTCCTCCTGATTGTACCGAAACTACAGCAAGCTGCTGAACAAGTGATATATCACTGGAATCAGGTTCTCAGCCCCTTCATCTTGCTGCTCGATATTACATAGCAAAACCAGCTGAAAGATTCCCTTTAAGAGTGAAATGACTTCCTTTTTTTCCCCATCAGACAGATGGATTGCACTAATACATGTTTGTAATATTCTGTTGTACAAGAAAAATGTCCAGGATAATTTTCCCCGCTCTCACTGAGCAGCTCCCTGGACTCACACTCTCCCTTCACTTTCCTCCTAGCTGTTCAGTAATAATAGCCTGTGCATATCGATTTGCTCCAACTCTTCTGCTCTAGGAAAAATTAAATGGAGAAATAGTAACTGTAAATTCTTGTAGTAACACTCAAGGCGACGTTTCATCTTCAAAATTTATGGCAAATTCACAGCATCTGTCATAAGCGCCTGTTTGGCAAGAAAAAAAAAACTGACGTGTGAAACCGGTCGGTAGGATCCACATATGATAATATTGTATCTGTCTTGCTTTATACCGGTGTCAGATACAAATGATGACAAAGTTGTGCACTTTTCCGCACCAGTCTGATAACCATAGCCGGAGAGGAAAAGGTGGCAAGCAATGATGTGCCAGACACTGGGAACATCCCATAAATAACTGTTGCTCATAGTCATGTTTAATAAAGGGAGAGCAGTTTGTACGGCAATGTTGTCTTCCATGTCCAGAGTCACCAGGTAAGTCTCTCAGCAGGCTCCTCTCTCGCACTCCTGTAGAGTGTAAGCTCTTATGGTCAGTGGGGTACTCTCTCTCCTGTAGAGTATAAGCTCTTATGGTCAGTGGGGTCCTCTCTCTCCTGTAGAGTGTAAGCTCTTATGGTCAGTGGGGTCCTCTCTCTCCTGTAGAGTGTAAGCTCTTATGGTCAGCGGGGTCCTCTCTCTCCTGTAGAGTGTAAACTCTTATGGTCAGCGGGGTCCTCTCTCTCTCTCTTCTATAGACTGTAAGCTCTTATGGTCAGAGGGGTCCTCTCTCTCCTGTATAGTGTAAGCTCTTATGGTCAACGGGATCCTCTCTCTCTCCTGTAGAGTGTAAGCTCTTATGGTCAGCGGGGTCCTCTCTCTCTAAGTAGAGTGTAAGCTCTTATGGTCAGAGGGGTCCTCTCTCTCTCTTCTGTAGAGTGTAAGCTCTTATGGTCAGTGGGGTCCTCACTCTCTCTCCTGTAGAGTGTAAGCTTTTATGGTCAGTGGGGTCCTCTCTCTCCTGTAGAGTGTAAGCTCTTATGGTCAGAGGAGTCCTCTCTCTCTCTCTCTCCTGTAGAGTGTAAGCTCTTATGGTCAGAGAGGTCCTCTCTCTCTCTCTTCTGTAGAGTGTCCTTTTATGGACAGCAGACTTCTCTTTCTCTCTCCTCCAAAACCCCTGTGTATATTCAGAGCATTACAAGCTTAACAGTATTGAGATTCTGGCAAATTTATTCGCTACAAAACAAATTTTTGGGAGGAATGTGGTGAATTCGAATTTGAGAAGATCAGCTCATCTGTGAATAAGACATTTGGAGGCAGTGACACCAGACACCAGACATCCCCCATATTAATAAGGCTACAGTGCTGGCCAAAAGTATTGGCACCCCTGCAATTCTGTCAGATAATGTTCAGATTCTTCCTGAAAATGATTGCAATCACAAATTCTTTGGTATTATTATCTTCATTTAATTTGCTTGCAAGGAAAAAGCACAAAAGAGAATGAAGCAAAAATCAAATCATTGATCATTTCACACAAAACTCCAAAAATGGGCCAGACAAAAGTATTGGCACCCTCAGCCTAATACTTGGTTGCATAACCTTTAGCCAAAATAACTGCGAATAACCGCTTCCGGTAACCATCAATGAGTTTTTTACAATGCTCTGCTGGAATTGTAGACCATTCTTCTTTGGCAAACTGCTCCAGGTCCCTGATATTTGAAGGGTGCCTTCTCCAAACTGCCATTTTGAGATCTCTCCACAGGTGTTCTATGGGATTCAGGTCTGGACTCATTGCTGGCCACCTTAGAAGTCTCCAGTGCTTTCTCTCAAACCATTTTATAGTGCTTTTGAAAGTGTGTTTTGGGTCATCGTCCTGCTGGAAGACCCATGACCTCTGAGGGAGACCCAGCTTTCTCACACTGGGCCCTACATTATGCTGCAAAATTTGTTGGTAGTCTTCAGACTTCATAATGCCATGCATACGGTCAAGCAGTCCAGTGCCAGAGGCAGCAAAGCAACCTCAAAACATTAGGGAACCTCCGCCATGTTTGACTGTAGGGACCGTGTTCTTTTCTTTGAATGCCTTTTTTTTTCCTGTACACTCTATGTTGATGCTTTTTCCCAAAAAGCTCTACTTTTGTCTCATCTGACCAGAGAACATTCTTACAAAACATTTTAGGCTTTCTCAGGTAAGTTTTGGCAAACTCCAGCTTGGCTTTTTTATGTCTCGGGGTAAGAAGTGGGGTCTTCCTGGGTATCCTACCATACAGTCCCTTTTTATTCAGACGTCGACGGATAGTACGGGTTGACACTGTTGTAACCTCGGACTGCAGGGCAGCTTGAACTTGTTTTAATGTTAGTCGAGGTTCTTTATCCACCATCCGCACAATCTTGCGTTGAAATCTCTCGTCAATTTTTCTTTTCCGTCCACATCTAGGGAGGTTAGCCACAGTGCCATGGGCTTTAAACTTCTTGATGACACTGCGCACGGAAGACACAGGAACATTCAGGTCTTTGGAGATGGACTTGTAGCCTTGAGATTGCTCATGCTTCCTCACAATTTGGTTTCTCAAGACCTCAGACAGTTCGTTGGTCTTCTTTCTTTTCTCCATGCTCAATGTGGTACACACAAGGACACAGGACAGAGGTTGAGTCAACTTTAATCCATGTTAACTGGCTGCAAGTGTGATTTAGTTATTGCTAACACCTGTTAGGTGCCACAGGTAAGTTACAGGTGCTGTTAGTTACACGAATTAGAGAAGCATCACATGATTTTTCAAAGGGTGCCAATACTTTTGTCCACTCCCTTTTCTAGGTTTGGTGTGGAATTATATCCAATTTGGCTTTAGGACAATTCTTTTTGTGTTTTTTTCATTGAAGACAAATTAAATGAAGAGAATAATACCAAAGAATTTGTGATTGCAATCATTTTCAGGAAGAAACTGAGTATTATCTGACAGAATTGCAGGGGTGCCAATACTTTTGGCCAGCACTGTATGTGCCCACAATGCAGAAATGCTCCAGATTTTCCCTGAGCGTTTCTGCATCTCCCTGGCAGAAAAAACGCATGCGGATTGTACATGTGGATTGTACATGCGGATTGTACATGCGGATTGTACATGCGTTTTTCCTGCCAGGGACATGCGGATGTGAAGCGTTCTTCACTTGCATTTCCGCATGCGGGTTGTGATTTTAGCATCACTTGGAAAGTGCTTGACAACTTGGTCACACTATATAAATCCATGCACCCGGCATGGATTTATATAGTGTGACCAAGTTAGTTAAAAAAAAGAATAAAAATGATAAAAAAAAAAACATATACTCACCTTCCGATGGCCCCCGGTCTCCTTATCCAATGCATCCGGTCTTCCTGGTGTCTCGCGATTGTGTAAAAGGACCTTCCATGACGTCATTTAGTCATGTGACAGGTCACGCGACCTCCGATGTCAGCGGTGGCGTGACCCGTCACATGACTAAATGACGTCATGACAGGTCCTTTTAGACCATCGCGAGCTGCCGGGGAGCCAGACGCATCACTATGGAGACCGGGGGCCATCAGAAGGTGAGTATAATGCATATTTTTTATTTTAATTCTTTTTTTTACAGGTACTATGGTACCTGGGTCTGGATGAGAGTCTCCTCTTCTCCAGACCCGGGTACCATCCGCACATTGAATCGCTTAATATCCGCATGTGCACATGTAGTCATGCGGATATTAAGCGATTCAATGCAAGTCAATGGCGGCGAAAAGGCCACGATCACGCAAAATAATTGGTTTGCTGCGGATTTTTCCGCAATGATAATCCGCAGCGGAAATTTCCGCAGCATGTGCACAGCACATACGGATTATCATTGGGGAACATGGCAGACCTTCTACCATGCGGTTTTTAAGCGTTTCTGCAACGGAATTGGCGCTGAGGAAACGCTTAAAAAACGCATCGTGGGCACACAGCTAATTCTTATACATTTTTACAAAAAACTAGCAAATTAGCCGACCATATGCAAAGTGAAGCAGATGTGAAGCTTTTTTCCTGAAGAGCAGAAGTGTTTGAATAATAATTTCTCACTTTGCATGTATCCATTATAGTTTTCCACAGCTCAACACATATATCAATTTAATTGCCACTTTTAAGCCAACATTTAATATGCCGGTGTCGTGAATTTGCATAGATTTAACCACAAAAAATTGCTGATTTATATGTGGAGCTGCTAAAATGACATTACTGTTTATATAGGAAAATCATCTTCTTATATCAGTTTTAAAGTTACAAGTATTTTTGTCAGGAATTAAGGGCCCAATATATCATCTTATTTTCACCAGTTTTTTTCAGAATACCTCTGAATTGGGGATTTTTTGATTTATGACAAATTCATCAAGCGATTTGAGCTTTTTTTTTTTTTCAAGTTGTCTTTTGTAGTTTAGTTCGTTTTTTGATTTTTATATACATTTTTTTCTAGATATTTTTTGACTTGTTTGCATTCTGTGCAATTTAAGGGTGTGGCATGCCCTTTGTTGAGCGGATTGGTATATATGTAGCTTACCACGGGCCTAGGTGGTCTGGAGTTGGGACCCGGTCCTATTTGTCTACCCTTTTATATGCATTACTTCAACTTTGATATACAGTAAGGTTTTTAATATAGGCAGTATAGGTACCGTCCCAATTTAGGGTCACCTTGCCGCTGGTGGGACGGCTTGTATACTTTTTTTGATCAAAAATAGTTCACTAAGTACCCTATATTTATTATGCAATTTTGCTTTACATTTATATATAATTATGGTAGGGTATGAGATATATTTTTGTCTTGCTTCTTTTTTGCTAGTGTGAACATGCCTCTGTTTCTTGTATGTCTGCCATCTTAGACCTCAGTTCACATTGTCTGGTTTTTTGACTTGTTTGCATTCTGTGCAATTTAAGGGTGTGGCATGCCCTTTGTTGAGCTGATTGGTATATATGTAGCTTACCACGGGCCTAGGTGGTCTGGAGTTGGGACCCGGTCCTATTTGTCTACCCTTTTATATGCATTACTTCAACTTTGATATACAGTAAGGTTTTTAATATAGGCAGTATAGGTACCGTCCCAATTTAGGGTCACCTTGCCGCTGGTGGGACGGCTTGTATACTTTTTTTGATCAAAAATAGTTCACTAAGTACCCTATATTTATTATGCAATTTTGCTTTACATTTATATATAATTATGGTAGGGTATGAGATATATTTTTGTCTTGCTTCTTTTTTGCTAGTGTGAACATGCCTCTGTTTCTTGTATGTCTGCCATCTTAGACCTCAGTTCACATTGTCTGGTTTTTTGACTTGTTTGCATTCTGTGCAATTTAAGGGTGTGGCATGCCCTTTGTTGAGCTGATTGGTATATATGTAGCTTACCACGGGCCTAGGTGGTCTGGAGTTGGGACCCGGTCCTATTTGTCTACCCTTTTATATGCATTACTTCAACTTTGATATACAGTAAGGTTTTTAATATAGGCAGTATAGGTACCGTCCCAATTTAGGGTCACCTTGCCGCTGGTGGGACGGCTTGTATACTTTTTTTGATCAAAAATAGTTCACTAAGTACCCTATATTTATTATGCAATTTTGCTTTACATTTATATATAATTATGGTAGGGTATGAGATATATTTTTGTCTTGCTTCTTTTTTGCTAGTGTGAACATGCCTCTGTTTCTTGTATGTCTGCCATCTTAGACCTCAGTTCACATTGTCTGGTTTTTTGACTTGTTTGCATTCTGTGCAATTTAAGGGTGTGGCATGCCCTTTGTTGAGCTGATTGGTATATATGTAGCTTACCACGGGCCTAGGTGGTCTGGAGTTGGGACCCGGTCCTATTTGTCTACCCTTTTATATGCATTACTTCAACTTTGATATACAGTAAGGTTTTTAATATAGGCAGTATAGGTACTGTCCCAATTTAGGGTCACCTTGCCGCTGGTGGGACGGCTTGTATACTTTTTTTGATCAAAAATAGTTCACTAAGTACCCTATATTTATTATGCAATTTTGCTTTACATTTATATATAATTATGGTAGGGTATGAGATATATTTTTGTCTTGCTTCTTTTTTGCTAGTGTGAACATGCCTCTGTTTCTTGTATGTCTGCCATCTTAGACCTCAGTTCACATTGTCTGGTTTTTTGACTTGTTTGCATTCTGTGCAATTTAAGGGTGTGGCATGCCCTTTGTTGAGCGGATTGGTATATATGTAGCTTACCACGGGCCTAGGTGGTCTGGAGTTGGGACCCGGTCCTATTTGTCTACCCTTTTATATGCATTACTTCAACTTTGATATACAGTAAGGTTTTTAATATAGGCAGTATAGGTACCGTCCCAATTTAGGGTCACCTTGCCGCTGGTGGGACGGCTTGTATACTTTTTTTGATCAAAAATAGTTCACTAAGTACCCTATATTTATTATGCAATTTTGCTTTACATTTATATATAATTATGGTAGGGTATGAGATATATTTTTGTCTTGCTTCTTTTTTGCTAGTGTGAACATGCCTCTGTTTCTTGTATGTCTGCCATCTTAGACCTCAGTTCACATTGTCTGGTTTTTTGACTTGTTTGCATTCTGTGCAATTTAAGGGTGTGGCATGCCCTTTGTTGAGCTGATTGGTATATATGTAGCTTACCACGGGCCTAGGTGGTCTGGAGTTGGGACCCGGTCCTATTTGTCTACCCTTTTATATGCATTACTTCAACTTTGATATACAGTAAGGTTTTTAATATAGGCAGTATAGGTACCGTCCCAATTTAGGGTCACCTTGCCGCTGGTGGGACGGCTTGTATACTTTTTTTGATCAAAAATAGTTCACTAAGTACCCTATATTTATTATGCAATTTTGCTTTACATTTATATATAATTATGGTAGGGTATGAGATATATTTTTGTCTTGCTTCTTTTTTGCTAAAGTGAAGCAGATGTGAAGCTTTTTTCCTGAAGAGCAGAAGTGTTTGAATAATAATTTCTCACTTTGCATGTATCCATTATAGTTTTCCACAGCTCAACACATATATCAATTTAATTGCCACTTTTAAGCCAACATTTAATATGCCGGTGTCGTGAATTTGCATAGATTTAACCACAAAAAATTGCTGATTTATATGTGGAGCTGCTAAAATGACATTACTGTTTATATAGGAAAATCATCTTCTTATATCAGTTTTAAAGTTACAAGTATTTTTGTCAGGAATTAAGGGCTCAATATATCATCTTATTTTCACCAGTTTTTTCAGAATACCTCTGAATTGGGGATTTTTTGATTTATGACAAATTCATCAAGCGATTTGAGCTTTTTTTTTTTTTCAAGTTGTCTTTTGTAGTTTAGTTCGTTTTTTGATTTTTATATACATTTTTTTCTAGATATTTTAGAGACAGATTCATGAAATGTGACTTTTTAAAAAGTCCCAAAATTTGGCTAAACTCAAGCTCAGCCCCCCCCCTGGAGTGATTTATATATCCACCAGTTATTTTGGTGAATTTTTCATCTTGGCAATTTTGTTCTTTGCTCCACTCCTTTCAAGAGCCATAACTTTTCTTACTTTTCCTTCATCAAAATCACATTTTTTCTTTGGGTGACAAATTATAGTTTTGAATGGCGCCATTCATTTTGCCACAATGTACTGAAAAATGGGAAAAAAATTCGCAGTGGAGTGAAATGGTGAAAAAATGCAATTCCGCCATTATTTTTTGAGGGTTTTGTTTCCGGAAGTTTGCAAAAAAAATATTGCCTCTTGTTGCTATTTTCTGTGACATTTTTATTTTTCTGTTGATTAGGCTGAGTGAGGGCTTGGTTCTTTTGCTTGGTGAGCTGTATATATATATATATATTAGTACAGACCAAAAGTTTGGACACACCTTCTCATTTAAAGATTTTTCTGTATTTTCATGACTTTGAAATTTGTACATTCACACTGAAGGAATCAAAACTATGAAATAACACATGTGGAATTATATACATAACAAAAAAGTGTGAAATAACTGAAAATATATCTTATATTCTAGGTTCTTCAAAGTAGCCACCTTTTGCTTTGATGACTGCTTTGCACACTCTTGGCATTCTCTTGATGAGCTTCAAGAGGTAGTCACCGGAAATGGTTTTCACTTCACAGGTGTGCCCTGTCAGGTTTAATAAGTGGGATTTCTTGCCTTATAAATGGGGTTGGGACCATCAATTGTGTTGTGCAGAAGTCTGGTGGATACACAGCTGATAGTCCTACTGAATAGACTGTTAGAATTTGTATTATGGCAAGAAAAAAGCAGCTAAGTAAAGAAAAACGAGTGGCCATCATTACTTTAAGAAATGAAGGTCAGTCAGTCCGAAAAATTGGGCAAACTTTGAAAGTGTCCCCAAGTGCAGTTGCAAAAACCATCAAGCGCTACAAAGAAACTGGCTCACATGAGGACCGTCCCAAGAAAGGAAGACCAAGAGTCATCTTTGCTTCTGAGAATAAGTTTACCCGATTCACCAGCCTCTGAAATCGCAGGTTAACAGCAGCTCAGATTAGAGACCAGGTCAATGCCACACAGAGTTCTAGCAGCAGACTCATCTCTACAACAACTGTTAAGAGGAGACTTTGTGCAGCAAGCCTTCATGGTAAAATAGCTGCTAGGAAACCACTGCTAAGGACAGGCAACAAGCAGAAGAGACTTGTTTGGGCTAAAGAACACAAGGAATGGACATTAGACCCATGGAAATCTGTGCTTTGGTCTGATGAGTCCAAATTTGAGATCTCTGGTTCCAAACACCGTGTATTTGTGCGACCCAGAAAAGGTGAACGGATGGACTCTACATGCCTTGTTCCCACTGTGAAGCATGGAAGAGGAGGTGTGATGGTGTGGGGGTGCTTTGCTGGTGACACTGTTGGGGATTTATTCAAAATTGAAGGCATACTGAACCAGCATGGCTACCACAGCATCTTGCAGCAGCATGCTATTCCATCCGGTTTGCTTTTAGTTGGACCATCATTTATTTTTCTACAGGACAATGACCCCAAACACACCTCCAGGCTGTGTAAGGGCTATTTGACCAAGGAGGAGAGTGATGGGGTGCTACGCCAGATGACCTGGCCTCCACAGTCACCAGACCTGAACCCAATCGAGATGGTTTGGGGTGAGCTGGACCGCGGAGTGAAGGCAAAAGGGCCAACAAGTGCTAAGCATCTCTGGGAACTCCTTCAAGATTGTTGGAAGACCATTTCCGGTGACTACCTGTTGAAGCTCATCAAGAGAATGCCAAGAGTGTGCAAAGCAGTCATCAAAGCAAAAGGTGGCTACTTTGAAGAACCTAGAATATAAGACATATTTTCAGTTGTCTCACACTTTTTTGTTAAGTATATAATTCCACATGTGTTAATTCATAGTTTTGATGCCTTCAGTGTGAATGTACAATTTTCATAGTCATGAAAATACAGAAAAATCTTTAAATGAGAAGGTGTGTCCAAACTTTTGGTCTGTACTGTATATATATATATATATATATATATTTGTAAAAACTTAATTTTTTACATTATTTTTTAGGGGACTTGAACTTGCTGTAAGTTTGATCACTTTTTCATCACTGTTCATCAGAACAATAATTAGATAACCTTAGACCCTTGTAACATCCCTCCGATAGGTGCTCAGATCCCATTGGAGTGATGCAAGAAAATCTTTAATTTAGGGAATGCCTACTGGGCTCTGATCTTGCAGGTGCACGAAAGATTTGTGAAATACAGCAAGTTTTGAATAGTAAAAAAATTGCTATAGAAGTCAGAAGTCAATTGACCAGAATTTGAACCTCACTGATAATTTCTTGAAAAATTAATTGATGCATGACAAAATTACAGGAAACCTGTCATGTCAAAAAACACTATTTAACTGCAAAAGTGGCTGGGACCCTAGGAGGCAGCGACCATGCTATTATAGAATTTTGGATAACTAGAGGAGGAAGACATGTGAAGACTCAAACTTCAAGGTTAGATTTTAGAAAGGCAGATTTTAAGAGACTCAGAAAGAGAATAGGAGGGATCCAATGGCTGGATGTCCTTAAGGACAAAAATGTCCAGGAAGGATGGGAAATTTTTAAAAATGAGATTCTCAAAGCACAATCGTTAACAATCCCGAAAAGTAGAAAGAATGGGAAGCATTTAAGGAAACCAGGATGGATGAACACAGAACTTAAACACATGCTAAAAAGAAAGAAAGAAATGTTTATTAAATGGAAAGAGGGAGGCATATCTAAAAAAGATTATAATGCAGTCTGCAGATCCTGCAGGGCACGTATCAGGTTAGCTAAAGCTGACAATGAATTAAGGCTTGCAAGAGATGTCAAAAGCAATAGAAAAGGATTTTGGGGGTATGTCAAAAGTAAAAGAAAAGTCAAAGATGCTATAGGATTTTTACAGGATGAAAATGGAGAAATGGTAAGAGAGGATGTTGAGAAGGCCGAACTTTTTAATTCCTATTTTGCATCTGTTTTCTCTCAGAAAGAAAATGTAACATCAACTGATCTTCACTGTCCTTTTAAAGGAATAGAGGAATCCAAGTTATCTGTAAACAGAAAGATTGTGAGGGAATATTTAGCTAACATAAATGAGTTCAAGTCTCCAGGTCCAGATGAATTACACCCCAGAGTACTGAAGGAGATCGTAGAAGAAATTTTAGAACCACTCTCCATAATCTTTGAAAATTCTTGGAGAACAGTAGAAGTCCCAGAAGACTGGAGAAGAGCAAATGTTGTTCCTATCTTCAAAAAGGGGAAGAAGGTGGACCCAGGGAACTATAGGCCGGTGAGTCTGACTTCTATACCAGGAAAGATCTTTGAACAAATTATTAAACAACATGTATGTAAGTACATGGATAAGAATGAAGTGATTAACCAGAGTCAGCATGGGTTTGTAACTAACAAGTCATGTCAGACTAACTTAATTTCCTTCTATGACAGAATCACTGACTGGGTGGATCAGGGAAATGCTGTAGATATAGTATATCTTGACTTCAGCAAAGCATTTGACAAAGTATCTCACACCATCCTTATTGAAAAAATGACCAAGTATGCAATGGACCAGGCAACTGTTAGGTGGATTCATAACTGGCTTAGTGATCGGACTCAAAGGGTGGTTGTAAATGGCTTCACATCCAGCTGGATGAATGTCTCAAGTGGGGTACCACAGGGCTCCGTCCTGGGACCTGTATTGTTCAACATCTTTATCAATGATTTAGATGAAGGAATTGAGGGTAAACTGATTAAATTTGCTGATGACACAAAGCTAGGAGGGATAGCTAATACTAGAGAAGAGAGAGAGAGGATTCAAAAAGACCTAAATAAACTGGAGCAGTGGGCAGCAACCAACAGAATGGTTTTTAACAGGGAAAAATGCAAAGTACTACATCTGGGCAATAAAAATGAAAAAAGCATATACAGAATGGGAGGAATAGAGCTAAGCAACAGTACATGTGAAAAAGACTTAGGTATACTAATAGATCATAGACTGAACATGAGTCAACAGTGTGATGCAGCAGCAAAAAAGGCAAATACAATTCTGGGATGTATTAACAGAAGCATACAGTCTAGATCACGTGAAGTCATTATCGGTCTTTACTCCTCTTTGGTCAGACCTCATCTGGAATACTGTGTACAGTTTTGGGCACCACATTTTAAAAAAGACATAGACAAACTGGAGCAAGTTCAGAGAAGAGCGACCAGAATGGTGACTGGTCTGCAAACCATGTCCTATGAGGAACGGTTGCAGGATTTGGGAATGTTTAGCTTGCAAAAAAGAAGACTGAGAGGAGACTTAATAGCTGTCTACAAATATGTCAAGGGCTGTCACATTGTAGAAGGATCATCTTTATTCTCATTTGCACAAGGAAAGACTAGAAGCAATGGGATGAAACTAAATGGGAGGAGACACAGATTAGATATTAGAAAAAACTTTTTGACAGTTAGGGTGATTAATGAGTGGAACAGGCTGCCACGTGAGGTGGTGAGTTCCCCTTCAATGGACGTCTTCAAACAGAGGCTGGACAGACATCTGTCTGAGATGATCTAGTGAATCCTGCTTTGAGCAGGGGGTTGGACCAGATGACCCAGGAGGTCCCTTCCAACTCTACCATTCTATGATTCTATGATTCTATGAAATATGGGGCTGATCTGGTGGTTCATAGATTTTATAAAGCTGTCTGGCAACGGCAATGAGAGCCCAGCTACCAGGAGGAAATGGACTTTTTTCCTCTTGGCAGCCTCCGGCTTTCAGTCGTAGAGGCGTGGCCGGCGCGGCTTCAGTCACCACTCATTAGATAGTGAGCATCAGCTGTAACCGCACCCAGCACTGACTGACAGCCAGCTCTGTACTGATGCACTGCTGAGCCGGCTGTCATTCAGTGCTGGGGCACAGTTAGAGCTGCCACTCGCAATCTTCTGAATGGTGACTGAAACTGCTCCAGCTAGGCTAACAGTAAATATTATATAAGCTTTGCCAGCTTACATTTTGTCAGGTATTCCTCAGAGAGACGCCACTGGGGAGATCAAGCAATATCTCGCCATTGCTGTCACTCTGTCAGGATTTCGTCAGGAATACGTGAGCACACGATCCTAACTACTCACTATGTAGGTATCTGCAAGCGACCAGTGAGCGTATAGCGTCACACCTCTGGATTCCAACGCATGAAATATGTGTAAACGCCCCCCCAAACGGTCACTGTCAGTTTCACGATAGCCCAATTATTTTTATTCTCTGCCACCACCATCCAGATTTTAAATATAATACAAGCCTGGGCGGATGTCTGCATTCTGGTAGCGTATATAGCTTCGGGGGAGGGAACGATTACAGGACAAAAGAAACAAAACTATTAAATTTTATATTTAATCCAAAAGGGAGGCAGTGTTATGAAAAATATACAAGATTTTACAAATGGGGACAATACAAAACATGGGCGGTTACACAAAATATTAAGGATTAAAGAAGAAACTTACTCTATACAGTTCTCATGGACGAATCAGCATAGGTGGAGGAGGGGCTCCCCGATTTGATTTGAGCGCTATTGAACGCGATCGGTTGCTTATAGTATCTATACCCCCTGGCAAAGAATGCTCATTTATCCTCCGTGGACTCTTTTATGCCTAAGGGGAGGTCTGCCCACACACCCCCTGTGCTGACATCACGGGGGCTGGTATCCAGCCTGCACATTTTATTTAAGATACCTGGTTTTTGGGATAACTTATCACTGGTTGATCCCAGAAGCCCAAAAGTGATACCATATTTTCTATTTTGGTTTTACCTTAATTTAGAGACCACACATGGCATTGTTGTGATCTGCTATTTTGTTACTTTTGCGCCACAGCCCCCAGGAGGGGCTTACGGCTACAAAAACATAAGCATATTGTTCCTTGGCTGACCCTGCCACTAAAAATATGGGTCTCATCATTATCAGAATTATGGAATTTCCAATATTCCATATTTTGCATCGGTGCCCAAAAGTCTGGAGACTTCGGTTAAATTCCCTTTGAAGTCCTGGGAATGAAACTTCCTCAGCTACATGCAAATTGTCCCAAGCCTGTGTCTAATCATCCCCTGCCTCGCCAGGGGAAAACACACTCGCATTTTAAGTAGGTTGGTGGCACCTCTTGTGTGCCAGCGTTTGTTTCAGCTACTTCGGCTGTGGGTGATAATTTGCAGCGAGACAGATGATGGACTGTCCGCTCTTCTCTTGTGACAAATGGGGGGATAAGGGAGGGGTGAAGAGGGGCTTGGGAGAAATGGTTAATATTTTTAATATTTCTCAATATTTCCCTGACATATAATAGTAATTTTCATCTCTACAGTGCCAACCTATTCTGCAACACTTTACAGAGATGACACTCATACTTCCTGTATTTTCATGAAGCGTTTTCAACAGGTTCTTATCATAAGAGGCAGGATTACAATGACAGGTTGATAATACAAAATCCACCATCCACCTGCTCCCACTCCCTTCACAATAACCTTTTTCACTTGCTCATTAGATGCTTTGATACAAAAGATAAAGTCGGGGGTCTGACCATTGTGGCTATATACAGGTATTGTTTCCTTAAACAACAGGAAATTAGAGTCTATAAAATAACCCAGTGGCCGGTGTGAAAATTTCAAGATTTATTTATTTATTTTTAATACGGATTGTGATTTGTAAAAAGAAAAATAATATATATATTTAACACAAAACCTAATTTAATCAATAGGTCATGTTCTGATGATAGCTTCTTTGAAGGATGGCACATCACAAGTTGGTTTTATAGCCTTTATTGCTGTGAAAGCTTTCATGTTTTTTCATAACGTCACAAAAATTATTTACAAGTTACATCTCAATTTAACAGGTTCGATGTCACCCTGCATTTTGTCTCTGAGATGCCATTGAAAAAAATATATATATATATTGATCAACTAGACATTTCCTTCCTAAAATCCACAGGGATCCTACACAATTTATTTACATACAATCGCAGGAGACAAAACAATTGTTAGAAACTATAGTATATGTTTGATTTACGTAAAGAGAAAACAAACTGCAGGACGTTGTTGAAAAGCTAAAGATTGGTGGGAAGAAGATATACTAAAAGTGTGACAAAGAGTCACTTCCTAGTCCTTTCCTGTGTCACACCTGCCCACATTGCCTGCAGTGAATCCTTTTTTTACCCTCCTAAGCCGTCTATATGTGTGTGCAGGTCATAGGAAGTTGACTAAAATGATACCTTGATATCTGCAATCAGATGTCTTATTTCCGAGAAATCCAAGTTTTTCTTAATATGTAAATGAGCTGTTAAGATCTATGGGCGGGACATAGAACTCCCTGAGAATCTGCCTCCAGATTTTATTTTAAATAAAA
Source organism: Phyllobates terribilis (assembly GCF_046119375.1). Classification (NCBI taxonomy): domain Eukaryota; kingdom Metazoa; phylum Chordata; class Amphibia; order Anura; family Dendrobatidae; genus Phyllobates; species Phyllobates terribilis. Next base: position 1,829,236 of record NW_027362991.1, read on the forward strand.
GGAGGCGTTACCAGTGTGAGACATGTAGATCAGGAGAGCAGACTGTCAGTCATTACATGTCTCACACTGCCCCTTTTATTTAAAATAAGCTCTGTGGGCAGATTCTCAGAAAGATTTTTGAGAATTGCAAATCTGCCAGTTTTGTGCCAATACATTGTACCCCCACAGTGTAGTGCCCCATATACTATAGCACCCCCATACATTGTGCCCCCATACAATGTAGAGCCCCCATATATTGTAGTGACCCCATACATTGTACCCAGCTTGTGCTTCTGACAATATGCACCCTGTAAATTGTTAAGTTCTCTCTCCCAACTAAAATAATGCCAAACAGGTGTCCGCTTACTGCGGTTTAGGCACAAAGGGGCTCAGAAGGAGGAGGGCATTTGGATTTGGGAGCACAGAATTCACTGGATTTTATTTCCAGAGTCTTTGTTCTACCAGTAATGTGGGACCCCCTATACTTCCAGTGACAGATGACGGACCTGAGTGGGGGCTGGTTTTGTGCAGGATAAATTAGGGTTTTATTGGTAACATTTTGGGGTACATAATGTTTTTCGATCGCTTCCAGAATAAGGCTGGATCGCCTTCTTGTGTTCTTCGCTGAGCACTTACGTCGAGGTTTCCGTGTAAATCCCACAAAAATGCGATTCACACTAAAGCCCCGACGGAACCACCCACCATAATGAGGCAGATGGAGACACTTCATACACCGTTTAGTGTCTGCTACGGTAGTCTCCGTCTTTTTAGGCGTGCACAGATCTGTGGTCGTCCACACTTGTGCGCTAAAAAGATGCCCAAAATGATGGGACACCGCCGGAACACTGACCAGTCCAAAAGAACTCCATCGGCCTCGTAAGTGAGTGGCTCTGTCCGGGGTTTTATCTGAATCGCGGCTTTGGGGAATTTACACAGAAACCCTGACGTACGTGCTCAGCAGAGAGCACAGGATAAATGTGATCTGAGCCTTATTCTGATTTTTGGCAGAATGACCAATTAGACAGCAGTACAAGAACAGTTCTTATTTTTATTTTTATGCTGTTCTTCGTGCGGTAAAAGTGATAAGACGTTTTATTCTTTGGGTCGGTGCAATTACAGCGATACCAGATTTATATAGTTTTTGTATATATTGCTGCTATCACACAGTAAAAAAGCTTTTTTTTATAAAAACTATTTCGTCGCCATATTCTGAGAGCTGTAACGTTTTTATTTCATGGTGACTAGGTATGTATGAGGGCTTAGTTTTTGCGTGACAAGTTGGAGATTTTATTGGTACCATTTTGGGACACAATGTTTTTTGATCGCTTTTTTAGATTTTTCAGATATAGAATGAATAAAAAACAGCAATACAGGAATTGTTTTTATCTATTTTTTTTGCGGTAAAAGTGATAAGACCGATTTATTTGTCAGGTCAGTACAATGACAGCGATACCAGATTTATATTTTTTTTATGCTTTGCTGCTTTTACAGACTAAAAACAATATTTTACAAAAATGAATTTGTTTTACATCATCATATTCTGAAAGCTGTAACTTTTTTATTTTTTTCCCGAATGAGACATATTGTTTTTTGCAGGATGGTTTGGCATTTTTATTTGTATATTTTTTTTTACATATGAATTTTTGATCGCTTTTTATTACATTTTTTGTGTGGCAGTATGATGAAAAAGCAACATTTTTGCCATGGTTTTTATGTTTATTTTTTACTGTGCTCACTGTACGGAATAAATAACATGACAGCTTTATAGATTGGGTCTTCCTGGATGCGACGATACCAATTATGTGTACTCTTCTTTGTTTATCTTTGTTTTATCACAAAGGCTGTGTTTTTAGTGGTGAAACGGCTTTTCAAGATTTTTGTGCACTTTTTTTTGTGTTTTTTCTTTAACTATTTTACTATATACTTTTTTTCACTGTTTCAATAAGTCCCACTATGGGACAGGTATAATTTTTACTCTGATCGTTGGTTTCATCCACTGCAGTACTCGTGTACTGCAATGCCTGAGACCTGTCAGTGTCTCACTGACTCAGCCTCTTAGACCCTGCTTATAGCTGGATCTCACAGGCCACCGTACTCTGGGGTCATCAGATGACCTTAGGGTACCATGGCAACGATGGGCACCCCTATTATGATCGCGGGGGATCAATCCTGCCATTGGGGGTCTTTTAACCCCTTAGTGTCACTCAAGGTGCACGAAAGACTAAATGTAACACAAAGGGAAGGGCAGAAGGGAGCCCAGACTCTAGGGAAAAAGGGGAGTGGAGATCTCCTAGGCTGATCAGATATCACCCTGTCTCCCTTGACAGTCCCTAAATTGGTTCCTCACCAATCGCGGAACAGGAACCTAGACCCTATATTTCCCTAGTGCTTGGCCCTGGATAGGAAGGGGGTGGTGAGCACTAGTCGATCCCCACTAACAACTAAAGACAACAAGGGAGACATACACGGGGGAAAGTAGCTTAGCTTTAGCCGACTTCAGCAAGATAACTCCAAATGTCCTCCTAGCACCACAGAGGAAGATAGCAGTCTGAGAGCTCCAAGCATTCACAAGGAAACATGTGAGTATCACAGGCCCCTCCCTGCTGCAAAGTGAAACTAGTTATACACCCAGACCTGGGAGTCAATTAGAGCAGGAGGGAGGTAGTAGCCGCTGGGTCCTAGCGTGAGACAGATTTAGAAAGGTGTCTGTAATGCCAAACGAAGAGATCTTCTGCAACCAACTGCAGGGCGACTGTCTGTCACATCTGACACACCTGTGATACATAGACTCCGCTGTCGCGACTGACAGTGCTGTTTAAGGGGCTGATGGTCCCCGATAGGCTCCAAAACTGGCCAGGCCTGATTCTGCAGGGTGTCAAGTGTCTTATACAGCTGTCACCTGCACAGATCCAGAATAAGGTCCCTTAACGGCTGCCATTTTAATACGTATTCGCAGTACATTTTCTAAATTGATTACAACTATGTGTTTTTGGCCATAGAGCCAAAATTTTATGTTTCGATAGATCGGACTTCGACAAATGTAATTTATTTTTTTTTCTGTTTTTATTCTTAATGCGGAAAAGTGAAGTAATTTGAATTTTTATATATTTTTTAAACTTTTTATTTTTTCACATAATTTTTTTTTAGGAAAACCAATATTATTTTTTTGAGGAAGGGGGGGGGGAATTCATTTGGAAAGTTCTTCGATTTTACTTGTCACTTAGATTTCCCAGAATTACTCAGTATTAATAAGATTTATAACAACTCAAAAGATAAAGGGTCAGTAGTTGTTTTTAGGTAAAGGGGGCCATATAATGGGGTGGGGGTTTGAATATAGGCTGTTATATAGGAGGATCGTGTTGGAGGGTCTGGGTATGGTGTTTGTTTTGCAGCGCTCTTATTTCGTGGTTGTGTTAGGTTGGCGCCTTTTGTGTTAGAAGTGAGAAAGAGAATTGGATGTGGGACTATGCAGGTGTAAGAACAATAATTCTGAGGGCGAGCTCAGATTACGCCAGGTGAGGGGACGTTTTTTTTGTTTTTGTAAAACATGAAACCAGTAAAACCCCTTACACAATATGGCCACTTAAATAAGTTCTTCATTTCAAAGCGCAAAACCGGCTTTATTCTTTTTATTCCGTGCCGTTATTTATAAAAAAAGAAATCATAGCGACAGCTAAAGAATGAATCTAACATTCGACACCCCATGTAGATCCTAAAAAGACGTGGCTGACAACTATATAAAGAATATGGGGTGTTAGTCTCAACAATTATGTTGGGTAAGGTAGAATTCAAAGAAAGCAAAGGCCGGTCACATCTTGCAGAAGTGCTTATGTTCAGGTCCCTGTGTTAAGGCACGTTCATACGTGGCAGATTTGATGCAGATTAAAAAATGGAAGAAAACTAAAATCCCTGACAAATTGCAGAATAAAATATTTAAATAAACTATATGTACTGGAAAAATGTGTGCTGTGGATATTAAAATCAGTCACATGTTACAGATTTGCTGCAAATTTTACCCTTTGCAATGAAAAGGGGGAAACCTGTCACTCACCTGTCCTAATTCCAATGTTGGTGTCACGCAAGGTGTGGGAAAGACTTAGTGCAACACAAAGGGAGGAGGAGAAGGGAGCCCAGACTCTAGGGAAAGGATAGAGTGGAGACCTCCTAGGCTGATCTGATATCACTCTGTCTCCACTAACGTCCCTATATTGGCTCTTCACCAATCGCCACACGCGTGCCTCGCCCTATCTTTCCCTGGCGTATGGCTAAGGCTAGGGAAGGGAGGAGATGAGCACTAATCGATCTCCACTAAACACTATAGACAACAAGGGTGAACAAACAGGGAAATTGCTTAGCTTTACAGTCATGGCCAATAGTATTGAGAATGAGACAAATAGCAATTTTTCCAAAGTTTACTGCTTCATTTTTTGTAATGGGAATTTGCATATACTCCTGAATGTCAAAGAGTGATCAGCTTAACAACAATTACTGTACTTGCAAAGTCAATATTTGCCCAGAAAATGAACTTTAACCCCCAAAACATATTTCAACATCATTGCAGTCCTGCCTTAAAAGGAGCAGCTAACATCGTTTTAGTGATTGATCCATTAACACAGGTGTGGGTGTTGATGAGGACAGGGCTGGCGATCAATCAGTCATGATTAAGTAGAATGACATCACTGGACACTTTAAAAGGAGGCTGGTTCTTGGTATCATTGTTTCTCTTCAGTTAACCATGGTTATCTCTAAAGAAACACGTGCAGCCATCATTGCACTGCACAAAAATGGCCTAACAGGGAAGAGTATCGCAGCTACAAAGATTGCACCTCAGTCAACAATCTATCGCATCATCAAGAACTTCAAGGAGAGAGCTTCCATTGTTGTCAAAAAGGCTCCAGGGCGCCCAAGAAAGACCAGCAAGCGCCAGGACCGTGTCTTTAAACTGTTACAGCTGCGGGATCGGACTACCAGCAGTGCCGAGCTTGCTCAGGAATGGCAGCAGGCTGGTGTGAGTGCTTCTGCACGCACTGTGAGGCGGAGACTCTTTGAGCAAGGGCTGGTTTCAAGGAGGGCAGCAAAGAAGCCACTTCTCTCCAGAAAAAACATCAGGGACAGACTGATATTCTGCAAAAGGTACAGGGAGTGGACTGCTGAGGACTGGGGCAAAGTCATTTTCTCTGATGAATCCCCTTTTCGATTGTTTGGGACATCTGGAAAACAGCTTATTCGGAGAAGAAGAGGTGAGCGCTACCACCAGTCTTGTATCATGCCAACTGTAAAGCATCCTGAAACCATTCATGTGTGGGGTTGCTTCTCAGCCAAGGGAATCGGCTCACTCACAGTCTTGCCTAAAAACACAGCCATGAATAAAGAATGGTACCAGAATGTCCTCCAAGAGCAACTTCTCCCATCCGTCCAAGAGCAGTTTGGCGCCCAACAATGCCTTTTGCAGCATGATGGAGCACCTTGCCATAAAGCAAAGGTGATAACTAAATGGCTCATGGAACAAAACATAGAGATTTTGGGTCCATGGCCTGGAAACTCCCCAGATCTTAATCCCATTGAGAACTTGTGGTCAATCATCAAGAGACGGGTGGACAAACAAAAACCAACAAATTCTGGCAAAAATGCAAGCATTGATTATGCAAGAATGGACTGCTATCAGTCAGGATTTGGTCCAAAAGTTGATTGAGAGCATGCCAGGGAGAATTACAGAGGTCATGAAGAAGAAGGGGCAACACTGCAAATATTGACTTGCTGCATTAACTCATTCTAACTGTCAATATAACCTATTGGTACTCATAATATGATTGCAATTATATTTCTGTATGTGATATAAACATCAGACAAACACTAATAAAAACCAGAGGCCAGCAGATCATGTGAAAATATAATTTTGGTGTCATTCTCAAAACTTTTGGCCATGACTGTAGACGACTCCAGACAAATGCGCACATGTCCTCAAGCTCCAGAGAGGACGAAGTACTGCTCTTGCTAAAGCCTTTACAAGGAGTAATGAATATCGCCGGCACCTCCCTCTGGCACACAGCAGGTATTTATACACCCAGGCCAGGGTGTTAATTAGCCAGAGGGAGGTAGCCAATGGGTCCTAGAGACAGCCTCTAAGAAGATGTCTGTAATGCCAGACGTAGAGATCTCCTGCAGCCAACTGCAGGGCGACTGTCTGTCACTTCTGACACACCTGTGACAGTTGGGCTCCATATCTTCCTTTCCCGGCAACCAGCTCCCTCTGCTCTTGTTTAGGCCTTTTTAGGCCAGTTCAGGCAGCACCACACTGCCTAACAAATACAGCTCAGCCGTACTCAGCTTTACTGCATATATTCTAGTGACTTATCAGTTTAACTTAACTTGCCAGTTTGCTTTGTCGGCTCTTCTGTTCCAAGGTACCCATTTGCACACTCGGCTCTCCTTTACCAAGGTGTCTGTCTGTATAATCGGCTCTGCTATTCTAAGGTGCCTGTATGCACACTTGACTCTGCTGTACCAAGGTGCCAGTCTGCATACTCAGCTTTGCTGTACCAAGGTGCCAGTCTGCATAATCAGCTTTGCTATGCTAAGGTGTCAGTCCCCACACGTGGTTCTGCTGTACCAAGGTGCCTATCTACATACCCAGTTCTGCTGTTTCACATGCCATACAGCATATCCAGTTCTGCTGTTCCACGTGCTCTCCAACATATCCAACCCCACTGCTCCACACAGTACCATGTGCCTTCTACCATATCCAGCTCCACTATTCCTTTATGTACCATGTTCTAGCCAACATATCCAGCTGCGTTGTTCCACAGTGCTCCAGGTTCCACAAGCTGTCTGGCTTTTCCAACTATGTGTTGTATTTTACTGCACTAACACATCTGGTCCGTGCTCATCCAGGCCTATGGCTTAGACAATCCAGTTACATGCACTTTACCGCATGCACAGCTTTTCGAGCAGGTCATAATATCCTCATGGAGGATTTTCTTGACCTGCTTGAAAGACTGTGGATACAATAAAGTGCATTTAATTGGATTTGGAGATAGAAAATGGTTTGGACTGCTTTTTTAAACTTTTCCTTGCACCAGTCTTTATGATTCTGATCTATGAGACTGACCTTAATCTCTTTATGGGACTTAGTGAATCTACCACACCTGGTGAGCCATATCAAAACTCTTGACAAATTTGCCACAGATTCTTCACTCTTCTTTCACTGTTGAACAGCTCATGCAGACGTCCGTGCAACATGGTCCGAGAACGTACCTCAATGCACAGGACTCCTGACCTGAGCATGACAGCTTAATATAATTCTGTGAGGCCGTCACGCTAAGGTCAGGAGACACGCTTACTGTCCAACCATTACAGTCCGTGCATGGAACGTGCCGCACACACGTCTGCACGAGCCCTAATTGGTAGGAGACTCTTAGAAATATAGATTTGCTTTGTAGATGAGAAAAATGGATGCCATACTGATGGCAAAATTAGATATACAGACCAAGAAAAGGATAAAAATCTATTAAGGACGTATGCAAAAAAATAGTAATAAAGTAACAGCAGCACATTGGGGGCTTCCATGAGGGTATTTTAACTCCCCACGATAAAAAAACAAACAAAACTGAAACATACAAAAAGTGTAAACAACAAATTGGTTATGGAGATACATTACTACATTTTAAAAGATAGCATTGGCATCAACATTAAATTGGTTGTCCAACCAAATGCCCCTGCTGGCGATTCAGCTGCTCCACGTCAACAGAGCAGCTCTTCTTCTTCCAGGCAGCTCAGATGACGGGGCGTGACTGCTGACATCATTCTGATTGACTGCTGGCTCCCCACAATTAGACAGTGGAGAGCTGGCTGTCAATCAGCATGATGTTGGCAATCACATCCCATCTTAGCTGAGCAGATGAGAAGCTGCTGAATCGCCAGCTCAGAGCAGTCACCGAATGCTCCTGCCAGCGATTCAGTTGCTCCACATCAACAGAGCAGCTCTTCTTCTTCTGAGCTGCTCAGATGGTGGGGCGTGACTGCCGATGTCATTCTGATGGACTGTTGGCTTCCCGCAGTCAGGCAGCAGGGAGCTAACTGTGAATCAGCATGATGTTGGCGATCACATCCCATCATCTGAGAAGAGTAGATGAATCGCCAGCAGGAGTGGCCACTTTGTGCCGGCAGAGATCGGCACCGGGCACAACAGGCAGGTAGTTATCAATTACCTTGCCAATAAGTTCTTCTCCCATAGTGAAAAAATGAATAATCCTGGATAACCCCTTTAATTAATAATATCAAGATATTCACATTTTTTTAATGAGTGCCTCATCAGATCGCCAGGAAGCCTTTTTTTCATTGTAATTACAATGTTATTATTATGAATAATTAATTATCTTGAGTATGTTATAACAAGCCATATAATAGAGCCATACGTAACACGAAAAACATTTCCTCAGAGCCAATTAATCTAATTCCACAAAAGGGATCAGTGTAATGAAAACCTCTTGTATTTTTTTTTTCTTTAGCTCCTCTGAAACTATCATTTTACCGGAGTAAGAACACCTGCAAAGATGGAACAATACATGACCCTACATGTAAAAGGACGACTGATTGCTGGGGATTAAGAAAATGTATGGTAGTTGCTTTTAGCAAGGCAATTCCATACCAGGTAAGTGGGTTGTAAACTTTGAAGAGGTATTTATTAATGTACCAGAGCGAGCAGAAATACCACTATTAGTGTGTTCTGATAAAAGGTAATTGGAAACTGCAAGGATTCCGACTACGAAATGCATTAACCCTTTAGATCACGTCAGACAATACCTAATGCAACTCATATTGACAAAAAAAATATTGCGTACACATGATTGTTTTCGAAAAGCAAAAGATCAGAGAGAGGGATATGGCTGTGATTATGTCGGTGCCTTCTTTTCTTTGTACAGTTTATCACAGGATGATTTTTTTTTTGCTCCAGGTATTTATTGATGTCATTATTTGAAAAATTGTTGGCATTGTACATTAAAGGGAACCTGTTACGTTGCACATGCGGTCCAATCTGCGGACAACATGGTATAGAAGAGGGGAAACTGAGCAGAATGATATATAGATAGGAAAAGGTTCACTATGACTTGTATTTTATTCCTTGAACTCCCTGATATTTGCATATTTAGGAGTCCAGTGGGCGGTCCAACTAGTGATTGACAGCTATCTTTGCATGATTAGTACAGGAAAACCAAAGAAATGAGCCAGAGCATTAGTCAGTACGTATGCAATGTGTGAGAGCATGACCATTTCACAGACAAAATCGAAGAACAAAAAAAACAAAATGATCAAATAAACTTTTGAAAGTAAATAAGAAAATAGTACAGATAAATAACATAGGGGACTTAGTTAACACTATTTTTATCAAAAAAGAGTAAAAGACATCCCACCACGACAAGGTGAACCCATCGGGACTGTCCTATCTTGTCTCTAGTGTCAAAAAAGTCATTTCTTGTATTTTGTACAAACAGGAGCATGCCCCCATTTCTGAGATAGGCATTTCATCTATATAGCATCCCATGGACAGGTGCCTGAACAGTCGGGCCTCTGTCCTGCTCTACCCTTATCTACATTGAGGTCGGCTGACACAACATAAGGTTTTAATACTAGAAATAGGAAAGGAATGTCCCGATTGGGTTCACCTTGTCGTAGTGGGATGGCTTTTAGGCTTTTTTGATCAAAATAGTGTTAACTGAGTACCCTGTATAGAAAGCTGTGGGGTCATTTTTTTTAAATTAAATAATTATTTTTCAAGAGTCTAATTAAATAATTTGCACAGTTTGGTTTTTACAGTCTCTATTTATCCCTGTACATAGCAGATGACAGCTATCAGTCAGATCCATAAGTGAGCAGTGATGGTTTGTAACACTTTCGCCTCTCGTCCTGAATCACCTTCTAAGCTGATTTATTACCACATAAAAGTTGGGTGGGTTGAAAAAAAAAAAAACATTTTTACAGCATTTACAGTGTAAAAACGACATGATAACTTTAGTTACTGTATATATTATGGTGATAAAGACTAACACATCCTTTATATATATATATATCATAATATCCCAGAGGTGTATATTCAACAAGTATATCATGTGGATATATGGCACACATTTATGTTTGTCACGTTTATTTTTTTTTGTTGTTGTTATTATTCTCAGCTCCATTCTCCACCATTGACATTCAAACTACAGAATCACATGGGTTGCTTCATCACAAGCATGTGAAGTGGAACTCAGCAGGGATGACTGCAAGCAAAAACACAAAAAGCACAGAAGGTGGAGCACACCAAATATAAGACTACAGTCTCAACCCCAAGACACAAGTGTGTGCCTTAATGGGCCTTAAATAGGTCTAGGGAGAGGATGTCATTGATTCATGCCAGGCAACTTGCAAAACCCAATGTGGAGCACAAAAGAGGGCAGCCGATCCAGGGGAAGGAAGCAGAGCCCGGGATACCCAGGACAGGTGTGTAACATATACATGTTTGGGGTAAAATTCTCTTTTAAGCCACTAGTGGTGGCGGAACGTGTGATACTTCTCCTAATCTGTCAAGATTCCTCCGCTCAGTGTGTCTTCAATGCAGTGAGTGACAGTTTTGCTGCCCTATGGAATCAGGGTCATGCTAAGCTGTCAATTTGGTGACTTGGAAAACAAAAGCAGTTGGAGCGGCAATGGTGAAGAGCCTAAGGTTTGGGGGGGAATGAAGGGGGTGGATGTTGTGACCACTCACCTGGTCCTGTTGTGCAAAGGAGCCCTGTGTCGCACCCCCGGGGCCGTGGGGTACTCGGCAGCCGGGCCCTCAGATGCTTGGGGGATGTCACGGTGGCTGGCCCGGTCCGTGGCCCAGGATGGACAACTGGAAAGAGGGGAATGTATATTGGGATAATAGGTTTGTAAATGTTCGTGACGCCACCTGTGGTGTCTGGTGAGGATCACCAGCGCTGCGGCAGCCCACTGAGGCCGGTGTTAAGGCAGCTTGGGTGGTATAGCTCCCCACAGGTGGAGCTAGGCCTCAGGGCAGCGTATGAGGGGGGATGTAAGGACAGATGGGACTCAGCCGGGTCAGAGCAAGAACAGGGACACACATGATAGTCACTTCAGTACCTTTTACTGATGGAAGTTCAGGCACATCCAGGAGCACTGTAGGGTGAAGGGTGCATATCAGGATCCTCTCCAGTGAGCGGGTGTAGGGCCTCCTGTTTCTTGCCTTTGTGTAGTAAGTTTCTGACCTGCCTGGAGCTAGGCCTAACTTTGTTTCTGTTCTGCACCTGCTGACTTGGTGATAGGGCCTTCTGTTGGAGATCACTCTCCTTATTCTCTGGGGTCTCTGTGATTCCTGACCCTGGTACGTATCAGCTTTTGGTGATCCTGGGACATGTAGTTCGCCAGGGGTTCCGGTTGTTTTCTACTGGTCATGAACATCCACATAGACTCGGACCCGGTGTCCGGTATATGCTTTTGGGTGAGCTTGTAAAGCTCCTCTGCCCCCTATGTTACTTTCTTCCACTTGCCTTCGGCCCCGCTTGGTCCCTCACTAGGCTACACACACTGCAGCCGGGACGGTGCTCTTCTTCGCCGCTCTCAGAGTGTCGGCACACTCCTAGCTCTCTATCCTGAGCTCTGTGAGTTCTAGTCTGGACTCACTCTACAGACTATACTGAACTCTTTCTGCAGGAACTGCTAGGCTCTGGCTCGACTGCACTGACTCCTTCTGTGTCTGAGCAGGAACTGCTGAATCACTCAGCTGCCTAGCTCCACCTTCCCTATTTATATCCCTATCGGGCTCACTCTGGTGGTCTGAGGTGGAAGGTGGAGGGGTGTGTATGCTGTGGGGGCCTCTTGTGGAGAAATCCGGTAATGCACCCCTCTAGCATCTGTGGTACCAAGCGCAGTCGGGCGCCACACCCGCACAACAAGGGAACAAGGCTTCAGCGGTCACATGACCAGGACCGTGTGACCGAAGTGGGCGTTCCACAATGACATCACGGCAGGTCCTGTAGTAGGCTAGTTGTAAACAGAGCAGCTTCCACCGCTCTCCACAGGGGAGATTAGCAATCAAGAAAGAAGGAATTGTGTGGTGTTAGTGAAGCACTTAAGGCCCCGTCACACTAAGCGATGCAGCAGCGATCCCGACAACGATACGACCTGTCAGGGATCGTTGCTGCATCGCTAATACATTGCTGGTGAGCTGTCAAACAGGCAGGCTCACCAGCGATGAGGGGAGCAGCGATATCGTGGAAAGAATCGTTCCACGATGTCCTGCTCCCGTTCCCAGCCTGCTGCTTAAGCAGGAGCAGGCTGGTAACTATGGTAAATATCGGGTTACTAAGTGCGCGTGTGCCCCTAGTAACCCGCTGTTTACCATGGATACCACTCTGCTACGGTGAGCTGGAGCCTCCGCTCACCGTAGCAGAGTGGTATCTATGGTAAACAGCGGGTTACTAAGTGCGCGCGTGCCCCTAGTAACCCGATATTTACCATGGTTACCAGCCAGATCGTTGGTCCCGCTGGTCACACACAGCGATGTGTGCTGGCCAGCGGGAGGCCAACGACCAAAAAATGGTCCAGGACACTTTGCAACGATCAGCGACCTCACAGCAGGGACCTGATCGTTGCAAAGTGTCACACATAGCGACATCGCTGGTGAGGTCGCTGGTGAGTCACCAAAACCGTGACACAGCAGCGATCTCACTAGCGATATCGCTTAGTGTGACGGGGCCTTTAGTTTCGATAGCAGAAGCTATCTTCCTCAGGTATCTACCTGAGGAAGATAGCTTCTGCTATCAAAAGGCATCGTGGCGTTAGAGAGCGTACTAAACAATAAAAGGCTAGTGTTAAAACCTAATCCCCTGTCTAGTTGTTCTAGCGCTTCACTAACACTGCACAATTCCTTCTTTCTTAATTTCATGATTGACAGCTCAGTCGTCCAATCTAGTGCAGGGGCGTGCTGCGCTGTTGGTATTTTGATAGACAGCTCAGCCGTCCAATCTAGTACAGAGGCAAGCTGAACTGTTGGTATTTTGATAGACAGCTCAGCTATCCAATCTGAAACTGGGAGGTGCTGAGCTTCCTTCAGGCATTCCCTGTTCTTAGTGGTTCTTAGTGATTACCCAGCTATTTAGCTAAGCTGTTAGTCCCAGACCTTTGCCAGTCGTAGCTTTCAGCTCAGTGATGTGTTCTCTCTGTGCTCTGAACTCAGTCATTCTAATCTTTTGTTGCCAGACCTTGGATTTGCCTTTTGACTACCCATTTCTATTACCCCTTTTGCCTTGGCGCACTCTGACCTTGGAATTCTGACCCCGCACTGTGAATTAACTACGCCTTTGTCTCTTCTCTCTGTCCAGGCTCTTGACCTTGGACTCCTTGACTTCCCTGACTCACACAGCTTGTCTTTGAGAAAAGACTCAGCATCACACTAACTTGCTGCAGACCCTCTTTTCTAGCTGTATTATACTTTATTTTACTTGCTTTTATTTTCATGTATTGTAGGTTAATTTTGCAAGTTCTTTTTTCTTTCTATTGAATAATTTATGTTACGCTCGCGCCCGGACTGACTGGCGTGAGCGTGATTAGTGATCCCACTGTACCATGAACCGAGGAGTGTCTGGAGGGGCGTAACTAAGTATCAACCCGGTCCGACCAAGGACGCACGGCGACTCAGTCGACTCCGTGAACCAGGGAGGAACCAAGCAGAGGGACCAGGTGCTACTCCAGGTCAGACCCCGGTCACAGCTGTTGACCCACACCGGGGAATGCAGGAACAGGCAGGTTAGCTGGTATGCAGACAGGTGGGTACTGGCAGGCATGGCTGGTATGACGGCAGATGGGTACTTAGCAGGCACGGCTGGTATGTAGGCAGGTGGGTACTGGCAGGTGGGGCCGATATGCAGACAGGAGGGTGCTGACAGGCACCGCTGGAATGCAGACAGGCAGATACTGGCAGGTATGAACGCAGGTTGGATAGGGACCAATACAGACTGGGATACAGGAACAGAGCCGCAGGTGCGGTGGACTAGCAGAGCAAAATTGCAGGAGCGGTGAACAAGCAGAGCGGAGCAAAACCGCAGGTGCGGAGAACAAGCAGAGCGGAGCAGAACCGCAGGTGTGGTAAACAAGCAAAGCAGAGCAGAACCGCCAGAGCGGTGAACAAGCAGAGCAGAACAGAACCGCAGGTGCGGTAAACAAGCGGAACAGAGCGGAACCGCCGGTGCAGTAAACAAGCAGAGCAGAACAGAACCGCAGGTGCGGTAAACAAGCGGAGCAGAGCGGAACCGCCGGAGTGGTGAACAAGCAGAGCGGAACAGAGCAGAAGGTGAAGGCAGACAGGACAGGGCTCTGTTCACATGGAACAGACTGGAAAATACAGGAAGATGGTTAGAACACAGGAGGTAGATACAGAGGCAGGGAAAGGGGACAAGCAGAACCAGATACACACAAGGTACTTACAATGAAGTAGCAAGTGGACACAAAACTCAAACAGAAGTACAGAGACAACGAGTTGGAGTTAGGTGCAGGTTCAGACACTGCAGGCAAAGGGAAGGTACGGACATAGAGAGAAACAAGTAACGGGCTAGGACACTGTTCAGACAGGAACTGAACCGGGAACAAGATACAGGAACGAGCCTGGGAACTCAGCCCCCAGGGTGGCGGAAACAGACTAGAAGTCAGAGATACAGGTAGCAGCCCTGGGTACTCGGCCCCCAGGGTGGCAGAAACAGACTTGAAGTCACAGGTACAGGAAAAGGCCCTGGGTACTCGGCCCCCAGGGTGGCGGACAGACAAGAGTCAGGACAGGACCTGGCACCTCAGTTGCAAAAGACAAACTGAGTGCAAGTGTTGCTCAGGCACCTCCTACTGGGTGGAGGGGGTTTAAGTATCGAGTGACTCACAGCAATAGGCTGGGGACGCATTAGGACTGTTCACACAGTAGCTATAAGAAACAAGCAGAAAGCCGCGCCGACGCCCTAAGCAATCAGACAGGAGACATGGACACAGTAGGTAATGGAGCAAAGAGTGCAGCATGGACAGACAGGTAAGATTGCGGTCTTGCATGGTGGGAGGTGGTGCACCATGCAAGCACGCCGCCAGGGATGTTACAGTTTAATGATGGCATCATTCTGATACTTGGGATTTTCAGTCCTTATTTTACTGCATATGGGGTAAAGATTTCTCGAATCCACCATGTATCAGTTTGAGGACTCTTAGTAACCTTTGAGATTTTTTTTGCCCTCTTTTTTATTGTTTTTAAATATTTGATCCTATACAATTGATTATTTTTGGTAGCTTTGTTTATTACACGGTGCTTATATCACTCACACCCACTTCTCCTTTCTTGTTTGTTTTGCAAGTTATTTTGGTGTGTGGTACTTTATATGTCAAAATTATGTGTAACTGTGCACCATTCCGAGGTCCATGCAGTCTTGGTGGACATGTGTTTCCGGTGCTGGGAGCGGGTGGGCACCTGAGTGCAAATATACGATTTGCATACATGCAGTCACCGGCCAACTAGACGTGCACAGCATTGTTCAATGCAAGTGTATTGAGCGCGAGACCGGACACGTCTAGTCGGAATGTGGCCAGAAGTATGCAAATCATGTACTTGCGGTCACATGACCATTGGATCCTGGCACCAGAGAATCCTGACAGTGCGCAGCATGCGCACTGTGAGGTTTCACAAGTCTGCAGTCACATAGAGTGACTGTAGACTTGAGCCCCAAGCCTGGACAACCCCTTTAAGTCTTAAAAAGGGATCATTAATTGATGTAGCTTTCCATATGGTATAAGCTTCTAAATAATCCTTCTACTAAAATACATGTAATAGAGTCATATTATACTGTTTCCCAGAAGTAAGTGCTGCCAAATTACCAGAACCAACCGCCTCGAGGGCTAGCTCCAAAGAGCGGCATTAATGCCTAAGGCGATAAAGCCAGAGAGGCAGCATTTGCTGCCAGATTAAATATGTCTAGATGTCTGTTTACTAATTAAATGTGCTGTTAGTCTGGCAAAAGTTTAATGACTTTGAGAACCTTCTGAATTATTTTTTTAAGCTTTGATGTTTTGCTTCGTTTGGATTGGCACTCCTAAATATAATACTTTGTTTGCTATTGAAACAATGCAAGAAGAAGAAGAAGAAGTTGCAGCATGGGAAGTATTTACACGGCTCTACTGTTGGAAAAAAAAGTCTCATCCCTTGGAGTTATCATCCAATAATGAGAGCGATTTTGATTTTAGCATGGATTTTATCGATTGAGAAAGTAAAAACTAACGATGATAGCAAGTTACAACAGCTTGATTTTTTTTCCCTAACCTAACAACTGTTTGTCTTCTTTCTAAACTAATGCAAACTTATAAATAATTGTGTAATTACAACTCAATGTTGCAATCAAGTGACCACGATGTAAACAGGTTGTTCAATCTTCTATAAATAAATTGTTATTTAGTTAAAAGTTATGCAACTTTATGTCCAACAGTTATATTCATGACAGTTCATGAAACACGAACTGTGCTCAGATGACAATCCCATGGCTGATTGCAGGGTGTCATGACCTGAGCGAATTTCCTCATAGACCTATACACCTGCAATAAAAATTATTCAAGCCCCCCATTGCAAATTTGATTTATTAGCAAAATGTACAAACTTTCTGCCATTTGTAATAAATAAAACAAGAACAATTTAAATAACCGAACACAATAATATAACAAGTTGTTTCTCCAAATTCAGCACAAAATGTAACTTTTTCTGACAGCTGCAGTCTCAGAATTATTCAAGCCCTTTATGACAAGCGTTTTTAGTACTTAGTAGAGCTCCTCTGGCTGTTATGACCTGCTGCAAACGATTAATAGCCAGACTCCAGTTTCTGGGACTGTTCGTGAGGAATCCATTTTCCTACTATTCCTGGGTTTGTGTGTTGCTACCACCTTCTTCAGATGCCACCAAAATTTTTTATGGGGATCAAGTCAGGTGATTCTGGCAGCCACTGCAGAATCTTTAGAAACTTTGTACAAAACCATGCCTTTGAGGCATGCTTGGGATCACCCTCCTGTCCAAAAGTCCAATGACACTCAAGATTCAGCTTGACGTTTTCTCCTAGGATTCCCTGATAATTGTTCTACAGTCAAATTGGTTCAGAGACAAAAACAGTTGAACTTACCTAATTTTGTGGTACTGAAAACGAATATGATGCTTAAATTTGCTGCTTGGCTGTAATTTTCAAGATCCAGAGGAGGTTGTAATTACTTATGGGACCTTTCATGCAGGCTTACAGAAAAATTGCATCTTTATTATTTCATCATCACTATGACATTGTTTGTAGCTCATCTATTACATCATCTATTTAGTCTATTGAGCCTTTAGCATTCTATTATTTTAGGGTGACCAACCAAAAAACACCAACTCAGCTCGATGACATAATCCTAATTACAGTTGTATCACCTACTATTACAAATGCTCTCTTTGTAAGGTATACAGTTTTAGGAAACAGTAGCTTAGTTTCTTAGCGTATTGACATGTTTCTATATGTTTTTTTCAGATATGCCTCTTTCTTGCAATAACAAAGTGGATAGTTTTTACTATATATGCGGAGAAGTAACTTTTCTGTCACAGAAGCGAAACTTGACTACCATGATAAAGAAAGCCTACAACCTGTATTCTGGCTACGGAATTTGAGATCAGGACAAGAGTTGGGCTCCACACATATGCTGCAATAGATGTGCATCACATCTTCACCAGTGGTTGCATGGGAAGAGGCAGTCTATGCCTTTTGCAGTCACAATGATCTGGAGAGAGCCAACCGATCACACTACCAATTGATACTTCTGCATGGTGTCCCCCATTAGGAAAGGAGTTTCAAGGGAGAGGAATTGGACTTGGTGTCACGAAGCATCTTCCTCTCATGACCCAGACTTTGTCAGCAACCTCAACTGAACCACACTTTGTAACACAAAGGGAACTAAAGGATCTAGTTTTGGCTCTGCCCAACAGTAAGGCTGAGCTCTTAGGTTCCAGGCTACAGCAGTGGAATCTCCTAGTGGGCGATGTTCTGATTCCTTTGTTCCGCAATCGTGACAAAGATCTTGTCCAATATGTCTTCATGGAGGGCGATCTTGTGGCAGGCAACAACATCAATAGTTTAATGGAAGCTCTGAAGATAAGTCATGATCCAGAGGAATGGAGGCTTTTCATCGATTTGTCCAAAACAAACCTAAAAGCCGCCTTACTGAATAATGGCAATACTCTACCTTAAAGTCCAGTTGGTTATGCAGTCCACATAAAAGAAACCTATGACAACATGAAACAGCTGTTGAGGTGTCTGAACTATAACCAGCATTTGTGTACCCTCTGTGGTGAATTAAAGGTGGTTGCCCTCTTACTTGGTCTCCAGGGTGGATACATAAAGTACTGCTGCTTTCTGTGTGAGTGAGAATTTCACCACAATAAAAGAGCCTGGCCTCTCCGA